>NC_090828.1:113511025-114252431 GCF_028021215.1 Eschrichtius robustus
GTTGCCCTAGTACCAGCATGGGGAACGTAGAAAGACCGCCACCCTCTGGCCGTTACCTGCAAACGCAGGTTTAAGCCTGTGCTAATGGTCACCGCAAAATGTCTTCAGGGAGGTAATGGCCAAAAAATTTTAAAATTATGACATACATACTTTAAGAAAACACTTTGAAGAACTAAGCGGTACTCACAGCCTGAAAAATGAAAAGGACCTGCCTTAAAGCTCAGTTTTAATGGATCATGAGACACATGCAAATTCAGCCACAAAGACGTATCAGCTCACACCAGTCAGAATAACCATCAGTAAAAAACCACAAAGAATAAATGCTGAAGGTGCTGTGGAGAAATGCAAACCCTCCACTTTAAGTGGGATGTAACCTGGAGAGAGCCACTCATGAGAGCAGAGTGGAGGTGCCGTTAAAAGGTAAACATTGAGCTACCGTACGATCCAGAGGCTTATTCCTGGACCTATAACCTAAGAAGACAGAATTGGAAAGAAAGAGGCAGGCAAATCTGCATTGCACAGTATTACCATAGCCAAGATATGGAAGTCACCAAAAAGTCCACGGACAGATGGGTGGACAAAGAAGAACTGCTACATGTACAGATGGATTATGAGCTAGCGATAAAATGAAACAATGCCATTTGCAGCACCATAGATGACTCTAGAAGTAATCACGCAACTTGGAGTAAGTGAGAAAGCGAAAGACACATATCCTATCATACCACATAGAGGTGTTACCTAAAAATTGATACAAACGAAGATACTTCCACAGAGAAAGGCAATCACAGATTCAGTACAAAAACTTAAGGTTCACCAAATGGAAAGGTGTGAGGATTGGGTACATTACCATATTGAGGTGAACAGAGATATACAAACACACGTGAAATATATAATCACCAAAGACCTACAGAATACCAGGAGAAGACTACTCAACATTGTGTCATAACCTACACGGGAAAAGATTCCAAAGAAGAATAGATGTATGTATATGTGTGAAGGAACCACGTCTTGCACACCTAGACCAAACAAACCATTGTAATCGAATTTGCTGTGATAAAGAATAAAAATTTTGTTAAAAATACAAACAAGAAGGAATGACACATAAACTTAAAGGGCTTTTTCCCGGCACATTCCATTGTAATTTACAACCTAGAACACGACTTCCATTAAGGCTCTGTTGCCCTAGTGACCAGATTTGGTAAAGGAGAAATGCTGCCCCCTTGTGGCCGTTTCCCGCAAGAGCAGCTTTAAACCCACAGCTACTGGTCACTTAAAATTCACAAGGGCTCAGGGCTGTAAAGGACACCTGCCGTCAAAAATTGTGCTCAGGTGGGGAATGGACAAAAGAAATTCAAAACAGGCGAATGTTTCAAGAAGATAGTATGCAGAGGTAAGTATTCCTCACTCTCTTTAAACAAAAAAACAGGAAAATGGGTAAAAGCTCAACCTCAGGAATGATTAGACTCATGCAATCTAATCAACCAAAAGGTTTCATCTCACACCTGTCGACTGACCGTCAGCAAAAAGTCTACCAACAATAAATGCTGACGGGGTTGTAGAGAACTGTGTAACCTCTAGGTGCTGGTGGGATGGAAAGTGGTTAACAGCCAATAATGACTACCGAAAGGAACTGCGTTGAAAAGTGAAAACTGAGGTACCATTCAATCCAGCAGGCACACCACTGGGCCTCTCACCTGAGAAGACCAGGATCGAAAAGACACAGGCTGCAAATGCTGCACTGCAGCCTTATTCAAAATAGCCAAGATGGGAAGCAACCAAAATGTCCATCAACAGGTGAATGGATAAAGAAGAAGGAGTCCATGTACACAATGGAATATTAGCCATGGAAAACAATGAAACACTGCTCTTTGAGGCACCAGAGATGAGCCTGGAGATAATCACAAAACATGAGGTAAGTCGGAAAGCAAAAGACCTATATCCTATGATATCCCTTAGAGGCGTTATCTAATCACTGACACAAATGAACATATTTCCACAGAGAAAGACACTCACAGACTTAGAAAACCAACTATGCTCATCTAAAAGGAAAGGTGGGGGGAATGGATAAATGAGATTAGTGTTACTATACATATCCAAATACATATTATATACATATTTCAAAACGACCGACCATATAGCAAGGGAGGTCTACAGAACACTCTGTAATATTTTACATGGGAAGAGGATCTGTAGAGTAGACATATATAATGTACAAATGAACCAGATTGTGTACCCCTAGGACAAACAATATTCTAGTCCTTACCCCGATTAAAAAAATTAACAAAAACAAGAAGTAATGAGACCTAAACTTATGGGGGTTTCTCCTGGCACATTCCATTCTAATTTACAACCTAGGAACACGACTTCCAGAAAGGCTCTGCTGCCCTAGTACTCAGATTTGGGAATGGAGAAATGCTGCCTCCTTGTGGCCATTTCCCACAACAGCAGCTTTCAACCCACTGCTAAAGGTCACTAAATATTCACCAACTTGCCATTCTGTAAATGACACCTGCCCTCCAAATAAATCCTGGGATCAAAAATGGAGCAAAAATTTCAAAAGAGGGCAACCTTCCAAGAAGACAATTTCAAGAGCTATGTGGTACTCACAGCTTTTCCTTTAAAGAAGAGGAAAGAAAAAGGTGTGGGAAAATGATATATTTTAGGAATTTTTAAAGACATGCAAACCCAAATTACAAAAACCTATCAGCTCACAGCAGTCAGAATGGCCATCAGCAATGTTTCAAAAAATAAATGCTGAAGGGACTGTGGAGGAATGCGTACACTCGGCCCTAAGGGGGACGTGGTAAGAGCCACTAATGAAAACACGATGGAAGTGCCTTGAAAAGGTAAACACTGAGCTACCCGTCAATCAGTCATACCCACTGCTGGGCCTATCCCCTGAGAAAATGAGAATCAAAACGTCACAGGCTGGCAATCCTGCACTCCAGCCATATTGACCATAGCCAACATTTGGAAGCAATGAAAATGTCCATCAACAGAGGAACGCACCAAGAAGAACTGTTCCATGTACACAATGTAATATTGCTCCAATAATAAATATAAGGTAAATTTAAAAGACAAACATAAGTAAGGAGACATCAGCATTTGTGGGTTTCTTCAGGCACATTCCACTCTAATTTATAACCGAGGAACACCACTGGCCGGAAGGCCTGTTGCCCTAGTACCAGCATGGGGAACGTAGAAAGACCGCCACCCTCTGGCCGTTACCTGCAAACGCAGGTTTAAGCCTGTGCTAATGGTCACCGCAAAATGTCTTCAGGGAGGTAATGGCCAAAAAATTTTAAAATTATGACATACATACTTTAAGAAAACACTTTGAAGAACTAAGCGGTACTCACAGCCTGAAAAATGAAAAGGACCTGCCTTAAAGCTCAGTTTTAATGGATCATGAGACACATGCAAATTCAGCCACAAAGACGTATCAGCTCACACCAGTCAGAATAACCATCAGTAAAAAACCACAAAGAATAAATGCTGAAGGTGCTGTGGAGAAATGCAAACCCTCCACTTTAAGTGGGATGTAACCTGGAGAGAGCCACTCATGAGAGCAGAGTGGAGGTGCCGTTAAAAGGTAAACATTGAGCTACCGTACGATCCAGAGGCTTATTCCTGGACCTATAACCTAAGAAGACAGAATTGGAAAGAAAGAGGCAGGCAAATCTGCATTGCACAGTATTACCATAGCCAAGATATGGAAGTCACCAAAAAGTCCACGGACAGATGGGTGGACAAAGAAGAACTGCTACATGTACAGATGGATTATGAGCTAGCGATAAAATGAAACAATGCCATTTGCAGCACCATAGATGACTCTAGAAGTAATCACGCAACTTGGAGTAAGTGAGAAAGCGAAAGACACATATCCTATCATACCACATAGAGGTGTTACCTAAAAATTGATACAAACGAAGATACTTCCACAGAGAAAGGCAATCACAGATTCAGTACAAAAACTTAAGGTTCACCAAATGGAAAGGTGTGAGGATTGGGTACATTACCATATTGAGGTGAACAGAGATATACAAACACACGTGAAATATATAATCACCAAAGACCTACAGAATACCAGGAGAAGACTACTCAACATTGTGTCATAACCTACACGGGAAAAGATTCCAAAGAAGAATAGATGTATGTATATGTGTGAAGGAACCACGTCTTGCACACCTAGACCAAACAAACCATTGTAATCGAATTTGCTGTGATAAAGAATAAAAATTTTGTTAAAAATACAAACAAGAAGGAATGACACATAAACTTAAAGGGCTTTTTCCCGGCACATTCCATTGTAATTTACAACCTAGAACACGACTTCCATTAAGGCTCTGTTGCCCTAGTGACCAGATTTGGTAAAGGAGAAATGCTGCCCCCTTGTGGCCGTTTCCCGCAAGAGCAGCTTTAAACCCACAGCTACTGGTCACTTAAAATTCACAAGGGCTCAGGGCTGTAAAGGACACCTGCCGTCAAAAATTGTGCTCAGGTGGGGGATGGACAAAAGAAATTCAAAACAGGCGAATGTTTCAAGAAGATAGTATGCAGAGGTAAGTATTCCTCACTCTCTTTAAACAAAAAAACAGGAAAATGGGTAAAAGCTCAACCTCAGGAATGATTAGACTCATGCAATCTAATCAACCAAAAGGTTTCATCTCACACCTGTCGACTGACCGTCAGCAAAAAGTCTACCAACAATAAATGCTGACGGGGTTGTAGAGAACTGTGTAACCTCTAGGTGCTGGTGGGATGGAAAGTGGTTAACAGCCAATAATGACTACCGAAAGGAACTGCGTTGAAAAGTGAAAACTGAGGTACCATTCAATCCAGCAGGCACACCACTGGGCCTCTCACCTGAGAAGACCAGGATCGAAAAGACACAGGCTGCAAATGCTGCACTGCAGCCTTATTCAAAATAGCCAAGATGGGAAGCAACCAAAATGTCCATCAACAGGTGAATGGATAAAGAAGAAGGAGTCCATGTACACAATGGAATATTAGCCATGGAAAACAATGAAACACTGCTCTTTGAGGCACCAGAGATGAGCCTGGAGATAATCACAAAACATGAGGTAAGTCGGAAAGCAAAAGACCTATATCCTATGATATCCCTTAGAGGCGTTATCTAATCACTGACACAAATGAACATATTTCCACAGAGAAAGACACTCACAGACTTAGAAAACCAACTATGCTCATCTAAAAGGAAAGGTGGGGGGAATGGATAAATGAGATTAGTGTTACTATACATATCCAAATACATATTATATACATATTTCAAAACGACCGACCATATAGCAAGGGAGGTCTACAGAACACTCTGTAATATTTTACATGGGAAGAGGATCTGTAGAGTAGACATATATAATGTACAAATGAACCAGATTGTGTACCCCTAGGACAAACAATATTCTAGTCCTTACCCCGATTAAAAAAATTAACAAAAACAAGAAGTAATGAGACCTAAACTTATGGGGGTTTCTCCTGGCACATTCCATTCTAATTTACAACCTAGGAACACGACTTCCAGAAAGGCTCTGCTGCCCTAGTACTCAGATTTGGGAATGGAGAAATGCTGCCTCCTTGTGGCCATTTCCCACAACAGCAGCTTTCAACCCACTGCTAAAGGTCACTAAATATTCACCAACTTGCCATTCTGTAAATGACACCTGCCCTCCAAATAAATCCTGGGATCAAAAATGGAGCAAAAATTTCAAAAGAGGGCAACCTTCCAAGAAGACAATTTCAAGAGCTATGTGGTACTCACAGCTTTTCCTTTAAAGAAGAGGAAAGAAAAAGGTGTGGGAAAATGATATATTTTAGGAATTTTTAAAGACATGCAAACCCAAATTACAAAAACCTATCAGCTCACAGCAGTCAGAATGGCCATCAGCAAAAATGTTTCAAAAAATAAATGCTGAAGGGACTGTGGAGGAATGCGTACACTCGGCCCTAAGGGGGACGTGGTAAGAGCCACTAATGAAAACACGATGGAAGTGCCTTGAAAAGGTAAACACTGAGCTACCCGTCAATCAGTCATACCCACTGCTGGGCCTATCCCCTGAGAAAATGAGAATCAAAACGTCACAGGCTGGCAATCCTGCACTCCAGCCATATTGACCATAGCCAACATTTGGAAGCAATGAAAATGTCCATCAACAGAGGAACGCACCAAGAAGAACTGTTCCATGTACACAATGTAATATTGCTCCAATAATAAATATAAGGTAAATTTAAAAGACAAACATAAGTAAGGAGACATCAGCATTTGTGGGTTTCTTCAGGCACATTCCACTCTAATTTATAACCGAGGAACACCACTGGCCGGAAGGCCTGTTGCCCTAGTACCAGCATGGGGAACGTAGAAAGACCGCCACCCTCTGGCCGTTACCTGCAAACGCAGGTTTAAGCCTGTGCTAATGGTCACCGCAAAATGTCTTCAGGGAGGTAATGGCCAAAAAATTTTAAAATTATGACATACATACTTTAAGAAAACACTTTGAAGAACTAAGCGGTACTCACAGCCTGAAAAATGAAAAGGACCTGCCTTAAAGCTCAGTTTTAATGGATCATGAGACACATGCAAATTCAGCCACAAAGACGTATCAGCTCACACCAGTCAGAATAACCATCAGTAAAAAACCACAAAGAATAAATGCTGAAGGTGCTGTGGAGAAATGCAAACCCTCCACTTTAAGTGGGATGTAACCTGGAGAGAGCCACTCATGAGAGCAGAGTGGAGGTGCCGTTAAAAGGTAAACATTGAGCTACCGTACGATCCAGAGGCTTATTCCTGGACCTATAACCTAAGAAGACAGAATTGGAAAGAAAGAGGCAGGCAAATCTGCATTGCACAGTATTACCATAGCCAAGATATGGAAGTCACCAAAAAGTCCACGGACAGATGGGTGGACAAAGAAGAACTGCTACATGTACAGATGGATTATGAGCTAGCGATAAAATGAAGCAATGCCATTTGCAGCACCATAGATGACTCTAGAAGTAATCACGCAACTTGGAGTAAGTGAGAAAACGAAAGACCCATATCCTATCATACCACATAGAGGTGTTACCTAAAAATTGATACAAACGAAGATACTTCCACAGAGAAAGGCAATCACAGATTCAGTACAAAAACTTAAGGTTCACCAAATGGAAAGGTGTGAGGATTGGGTACATTACCATATTGAGGTGAACAGAGATATACAAACACACGTGAAATATATAATCACCAAAGACCTACAGAATACCAAGAGAAGACTACTCAATATTGTGTCATAACCTACACGGGAAAAGATTCCAAAGAAGAATAGATATATGTATATGTGTGAAGGAACCACGTCTTGCACACCTAGACCAAACAAACCATTGTAATCGAATTTGCTGTGATAAAGAATAAAAATTTTGTTAAAAATACAAACAAGAAGGAATGACACATACACTTAAAGGGCTTTTTCCCGGCACATTCCATTGTAATTTACAACCTAGAACACGACTTCCATTAAGGCTCTGTTGCCCTAGTGACCAGATTTGGTAAAGGAGAAATGCTGCCCCCTTGTGGCCGTTTCCCGCAAGAGCAGCTTTAAACCCACAGCTACTGGTCACTTAAAATTCACAAGGGCTCAGGGCTGTAAAGGACACCTGCCGTCAAAAATTGTGCTCAGGTGGGGAATGGACAAAAGAAATTCAAAACAGGCGAATGTTTCAAGAAGATAGTATGCAGAGGTAAGTATTCCTCACTCTCTTTAAACAAAAAAACAGGAAAATGGGTAAAAGCTCAACCTCAGGAATGATTAGACTCATGCAATCTAATCAACCAAAAGGTTTCATCTCACACCTGTCGACTGACCGTCAGCAAAAAGTCTACCAACAATAAATGCTGACGGGGTTGTAGAGAACTGTGTAACCTCTAGGTGCTGGTGGGATGGAAAGTGGTTAACAGCCAATAATGACTACCGAAAGGAACTGCGTTGAAAAGTGAAAACTGAGGTACCATTCAATCCAGCAGGCACACCACTGGGCCTCTCACCTGAGAAGACCAGGATCGAAAAGACACAGGCTGCAAATGCTGCACTGCAGCCTTATTCAAAATAGCCAAGATGGGAAGCAACCAAAATGTCCATCAACAGGTGAATGGATAAAGAAGAAGGAGTCCATGTACACAATGGAATATTAGCCATGGAAAACAATGAAACACTGCTCTTTGAGGCACCAGAGATGAGCCTGGAGATAATCACAAAACATGAGGTAAGTCGGAAAGCAAAAGACCTATATCCTATGATATCCCTTAGAGGCGTTATCTAATCACTGACACAAATGAACATATTTCCACAGAGAAAGACACTCACAGACTTAGAAAACCAACTATGCTCATCTAAAAGGAAAGGTGGGGGGAATGGATAAATGAGATTAGTGTTACTATACATATCCAAATACATATTATATACATATTTCAAAACGACCGACCATATAGCAAGGGAGGTCTACAGAACACTCTGTAATATTTTACATGGGAAGAGGATCTGTAGAGTAGACATATATAATGTACAAATGAACCAGATTGTGTACCCCTAGGACAAACAATATTCTAGTCCTTACCCCGATTAAAAAAATTAACAAAAACAAGAAGTAATGAGACCTAAACTTATGGGGGTTTCTCCTGGCACATTCCATTCTAATTTACAACCTAGGAACACGACTTCCAGAAAGGCTCTGCTGCCCTAGTACTCAGATTTGGGAATGGAGAAATGCTGCCTCCTTGTGGCCATTTCCCACAACAGCAGCTTTCAACCCACTGCTAAAGGTCACTAAATATTCACCAACTTGCCATTCTGTAAATGACACCTGCCCTCCAAATAAATCCTGGGATCAAAAATGGAGCAAAAATTTCAAAAGAGGGCAACCTTCCAAGAAGACAATTTCAAGAGCTATGTGGTACTCACAGCTTTTCCTTTAAAGAAGAGGAAAGAAAAAGGTGTGGGAAAATGATATATTTTAGGAATTTTTAAAGACATGCAAACCCAAATTACAAAAACCTATCAGCTCACAGCAGTCAGAATGGCCATCAGCAAAAATGTTTCAAAAAATAAATGCTGAAGGGACTGTGGAGGAATGCGTACACTCGGCCCTAAGGGGGACGTGGTAAGAGCCACTAATGAAAACACGATGGAAGTGCCTTGAAAAGGTAAACACTGAGCTACCCGTCAATCAGTCATACCCACTGCTGGGCCTATCCCCTGAGAAAATGAGAATCAAAACGTCACAGGCTGGCAATCCTGCACTCCAGCCATATTGACCATAGCCAACATTTGGAAGCAATGAAAATGTCCATCAACAGAGGAACGCACCAAGAAGAACTGTTCCATGTACACAATGTAATATTGCTCCAATAATAAATATAAGGTAAATTTAAAAGACAAACATAAGTAAGGAGACATCAGCATTTGTGGGTTTCTTCAGGCACATTCCACTCTAATTTATAACCGAGGAACACCACTGGCCAGAAGGCCTGTTGCCCTAGTACCAGCATGGGGAACGTAGAAAGACCGCCACCCTCTGGCCGTTACCTGCAAACGCAGGTTTAAGCCTGTGCTAATGGTCACCGCAAAATGTCTTCAGGGAGGTAATGGCCAAAAAATTTTAAAATTATGACATACATACTTTAAGAAAACACTTTGAAGAACTAAGCGGTACTCACAGCCTGAAAAATGAAAAGGACCTGCCTTAAAGCTCAGTTTTAATGGATCATGAGACACATGCAAATTCAGCCACAAAGACGTATCAGCTCACACCAGTCAGAATAACCATCAGTAAAAAACCACAAAGAATAAATGCTGAAGGTGCTGTGGAGAAATGCAAACCCTCCACTTTAAGTGGGATGTAACCTGGAGAGAGCCACTCATGAGAGCAGAGTGGAGGTGCCGTTAAAAGGTAAACATTGAGCTACCGTACGATCCAGAGGCTTATTCCTGGACCTATAACCTAAGAAGACAGAATTGGAAAGAAAGAGGCAGGCAAATCTGCATTGCACAGTATTACCATAGCCAAGATATGGAAGTCACCAAAAAGTCCACGGACAGATGGGTGGACAAAGAAGAACTGCTACATGTACAGATGGATTATGAGCTAGCGATAAAATGAAACAATGCCATTTGCAGCACCATAGATGACTCTAGAAGTAATCACGCAACTTGGAGTAAGTGAGAAAGCGAAAGACACATATCCTATCATACCACATAGAGGTGTTACCTAAAAATTGATACAAACGAAGATACTTCCACAGAGAAAGGCAATCACAGATTCAGTACAAAAACTTAAGGTTCACCAAATGGAAAGGTGTGAGGATTGGGTACATTACCATATTGAGGTGAACAGAGATATACAAACACACGTGAAATATATAATCACCAAAGACCTACAGAATACCAGGAGAAGACTACTCAACATTGTGTCATAACCTACACGGGAAAAGATTCCAAAGAAGAATAGATGTATGTATATGTGTGAAGGAACCACGTCTTGCACACCTAGACCAAACAAACCATTGTAATCGAATTTGCTGTGATAAAGAATAAAAATTTTGTTAAAAATACAAACAAGAAGGAATGACACATAAACTTAAAGGGCTTTTTCCCGGCACATTCCATTGTAATTTACAACCTAGAACACGACTTCCATTAAGGCTCTGTTGCCCTAGTGACCAGATTTGGTAAAGGAGAAATGCTGCCCCCTTGTGGCCGTTTCCCGCAAGAGCAGCTTTAAACCCACAGCTACTGGTCACTTAAAATTCACAAGGGCTCAGGGCTGTAAAGGACACCTGCCGTCAAAAATTGTGCTCAGGTGGGGAATGGACAAAAGAAATTCAAAACAGGCGAATGTTTCAAGAAGATAGTATGCAGAGGTAAGTATTCCTCACTCTCTTTAAACAAAAAAACAGGAAAATGGGTAAAAGCTCAACCTCAGGAAAGATTAGACTCATGCAATCTAATCAACCAAAAGGTTTCATCTCACACCTGTCGACTGACCGTCAGCAAAAAGTCTACCAACAATAAATGCTGACGGGGTTGTAGAGAACTGTGTAACCTCTAGGTGCTGGTGGGATGGAAAGTGGTTAACAGCCAATAATGACTACCGAAAGGAACTGCGTTGAAAAGTGAAAACTGAGGTACCATTCAATCCAGCAGGCACACCACTGGGCCTCTCACCTGAGAAGACCAGGATCGAAAAGACACAGGCTGCAAATGCTGCACTGCAGCCTTATTCAAAATAGCCAAGATGGGAAGCAACCAAAATGTCCATCAACAGGTGAATGGATAAAGAAGAAGGAGTCCATGTACACAATGGAATATTAGCCATGGAAAACAATGAAACACTGCTCTTTGAGGCACCAGAGATGAGCCTGGAGATAATCACAAAACATGAGGTAAGTCGGAAAGCAAAAGACCTATATCCTATGATATCCCTTAGAGGCGTTATCTAATCACTGACACAAATGAACATATTTCCACAGAGAAAGACACTCACAGACTTAGAAAACCAACTATGCTCATCTAAAAGGAAAGGTGGGGGGAATGGATAAATGAGATTAGTGTTACTATACATATCCAAATACATATTATATACATATTTCAAAACGACCGACCATATAGCAAGGGAGGTCTACAGAACACTCTGTAATATTTTACATGGGAAGAGGATCTGTAGAGTAGACATATATAATGTACAAATGAACCAGATTGTGTACCCCTAGGACAAACAATATTCTAGTCCTTACCCCGATTAAAAAAATTAACAAAAACAAGAAGTAATGAGACCTAAACTTATGGGGGTTTCTCCTGGCACATTCCATTCTAATTTACAACCTAGGAACACGACTTCCAGAAAGGCTCTGCTGCCCTAGTACTCAGATTTGGGAATGGAGAAATGCTGCCTCCTTGTGGCCATTTCCCACAACAGCAGCTTTCAACCCACTGCTAAAGGTCACTAAATATTCACCAACTTGCCATTCTGTAAATGACACCTGCCCTCCAAATAAATCCTGGGATCAAAAATGGAGCAAAAATTTCAAAAGAGGGCAACCTTCCAAGAAGACAATTTCAAGAGCTATGTGGTACTCACAGCTTTTCCTTTAAAGAAGAGGAAAGAAAAAGGTGTGGGAAAATGATATATTTTAGGAATTTTTAAAGACATGCAAACCCAAATTACAAAAACCTATCAGCTCACAGCAGTCAGAATGGCCATCAGCAAAAATGTTTCAAAAAATAAATGCTGAAGGGACTGTGGAGGAATGCGTACACTCGGCCCTAAGGGGGACGTGGTAAGAGCCACTAATGAAAACACGATGGAAGTGCCTTGAAAAGGTAAACACTGAGCTACCCGTCAATCAGTCATACCCACTGCTGGGCCTATCCCCTGAGAAAATGAGAATCAAAACGTCACAGGCTGGCAATCCTGCACTCCAGCCATATTGACCATAGCCAACATTTGGAAGCAATGAAAATGTCCATCAACAGAGGAACGCACCAAGAAGAACTGTTCCATGTACACAATGTAATATTGCTCCAATAATAAATATAAGGTAAATTTAAAAGACAAACATAAGTAAGGAGACATCAGCATTTGTGGGTTTCTTCAGGCACATTCCACTCTAATTTATAACCGAGGAACACCACTGGCCAGAAGGCCTGTTGCCCTAGTACCAGCATGGGGAACGTAGAAAGACCGCCACCCTCTGGCCGTTACCTGCAAACGCAGGTTTAAGCCTGTGCTAATGGTCACCGCAAAATGTCTTCAGGGAGGTAATGGCCAAAAAATTTTAAAATTATGACATACATACTTTAAGAAAACACTTTGAAGAACTAAGCGGTACTCACAGCCTGAAAAATGAAAAGGACCTGCCTTAAAGCTCAGTTTTAATGGATCATGAGACACATGCAAATTCAGCCACAAAGACGTATCAGCTCACACCAGTCAGAATAACCATCAGTAAAAAACCACAAAGAATAAATGCTGAAGGTGCTGTGGAGAAATGCAAACCCTCCACTTTAAGTGGGATGTAACCTGGAGAGAGCCACTCATGAGAGCAGAGTGGAGGTGCCGTTAAAAGGTAAACATTGAGCTACCGTACGATCCAGAGGCTTATTCCTGGACCTATAACCTAAGAAGACAGAATTGGAAAGAAAGAGGCAGGCAAATCTGCATTGCACAGTATTACCATAGCCAAGATATGGAAGTCACCAAAAAGTCCACGGACAGATGGGTGGACAAAGAAGAACTGCTACATGTACAGATGGATTATGAGCTAGCGATAAAATGAAACAATGCCATTTGCAGCACCATAGATGACTCTAGAAGTAATCACGCAACTTGGAGTAAGTGAGAAAGCGAAAGACACATATCCTATCATACCACATAGAGGTGTTACCTAAAAATTGATACAAACGAAGATACTTCCACAGAGAAAGGCAATCACAGATTCAGTACAAAAACTTAAGGTTCACCAAATGGAAAGGTGTGAGGATTGGGTACATTACCATATTGAGGTGAACAGAGATATACAAACACACGTGAAATATATAATCACCAAAGACCTACAGAATACCAGGAGAAGACTACTCAACATTGTGTCATAACCTACACGGGAAAAGATTCCAAAGAAGAATAGATGTATGTATATGTGTGAAGGAACCACGTCTTGCACACCTAGACCAAACAAACCATTGTAATCGAATTTGCTGTGATAAAGAATAAAAATTTTGTTAAAAATACAAACAAGAAGGAATGACACATAAACTTAAAGGGCTTTTTCCCGGCACATTCCATTGTAATTTACAACCTAGAACACGACTTCCATTAAGGCTCTGTTGCCCTAGTGACCAGATTTGGTAAAGGAGAAATGCTGCCCCCTTGTGGCCGTTTCCCGCAAGAGCAGCTTTAAACCCACAGCTACTGGTCACTTAAAATTCACAAGGGCTCAGGGCTGTAAAGGACACCTGCCGTCAAAAATTGTGCTCAGGTGGGGAATGGACAAAAGAAATTCAAAACAGGCGAATGTTTCAAGAAGATAGTATGCAGAGGTAAGTATTCCTCACTCTCTTTAAACAAAAAAACAGGAAAATGGGTAAAAGCTCAACCTCAGGAATGATTAGACTCATGCAATCTAATCAACCAAAAGGTTTCATCTCACACCTGTCGACTGACCGTCAGCAAAAAGTCTACCAACAATAAATGCTGACGGGGTTGTAGAGAACTGTGTAACCTCTAGGTGCTGGTGGGATGGAAAGTGGTTAACAGCCAATAATGACTACCGAAAGGAACTGCGTTGAAAAGTGAAAACTGAGGTACCATTCAATCCAGCAGGCACACCACTGGGCCTCTCACCTGAGAAGACCAGGATCGAAAAGACACAGGCTGCAAATGCTGCACTGCAGCCTTATTCAAAATAGCCAAGATGGGAAGCAACCAAAATGTCCATCAACAGGTGAATGGATAAAGAAGAAGGAGTCCATGTACACAATGGAATATTAGCCATGGAAAACAATGAAACACTGCTCTTTGAGGCACCAGAGATGAGCCTGGAGATAATCACAAAACATGAGGTAAGTCGGAAAGCAAAAGACCTATATCCTATGATATCCCTTAGAGGCGTTATCTAATCACTGACACAAATGAACATATTTCCACAGAGAAAGACACTCACAGACTTAGAAAACCAACTATGCTCATCTAAAAGGAAAGGTGGGGGGAATGGATAAATGAGATTAGTGTTACTATACATATCCAAATACATATTATATACATATTTCAAAACGACCGACCATATAGCAAGGGAGGTCTACAGAACACTCTGTAATATTTTACATGGGAAGAGGATCTGTAGAGTAGACATATATAATGTACAAATGAACCAGATTGTGTACCCCTAGGACAAACAATATTCTAGTCCTTACCCCGATTAAAAAAATTAACAAAAACAAGAAGTAATGAGACCTAAACTTATGGGGGTTTCTCCTGGCACATTCCATTCTAATTTACAACCTAGGAACACGACTTCCAGAAAGGCTCTGCTGCCCTAGTACTCAGATTTGGGAATGGAGAAATGCTGCCTCCTTGTGGCCATTTCCCACAACAGCAGCTTTCAACCCACTGCTAAAGGTCACTAAATATTCACCAACTTGCCATTCTGTAAATGACACCTGCCCTCCAAATAAATCCTGGGATCAAAAATGGAGCAAAAATTTCAAAAGAGGGCAACCTTCCAAGAAGACAATTTCAAGAGCTATGTGGTACTCACAGCTTTTCCTTTAAAGAAGAGGAAAGAAAAAGGTGTGGGAAAATGATATATTTTAGGAATTTTTAAAGACATGCAAACCCAAATTACAAAAACCTATCAGCTCACAGCAGTCAGAATGGCCATCAGCAAAAATGTTTCAAAAAATAAATGCTGAAGGGACTGTGGAGGAATGCGTACACTCGGCCCTAAGGGGGACGTGGTAAGAGCCACTAATGAAAACACGATGGAAGTGCCTTGAAAAGGTAAACACTGAGCTACCCGTCAATCAGTCATACCCACTGCTGGGCCTATCCCCTGAGAAAATGAGAATCAAAACGTCACAGGCTGGCAATCCTGCACTCCAGCCATATTGACCATAGCCAACATTTGGAAGCAATGAAAATGTCCATCAACAGAGGAACGCACCAAGAAGAACTGTTCCATGTACACAATGTAATATTGCTCCAATAATAAATATAAGGTAAATTTAAAAGACAAACATAAGTAAGGAGACATCAGCATTTGTGGGTTTCTTCAGGCACATTCCACTCTAATTTATAACCGAGGAACACCACTGGCCGGAAGGCCTGTTGCCCTAGTACCAGCATGCGGAACGTAGAAAGACCGCCACCCTCTGGCCGTTACCTGCAAACGCAGGTTTAAGCCTGTGCTAATGGTCACCGCAAAATGTCTTCAGGGAGGTAATGGCCAAAAAATTTTAAAATTATGACATACATACTTTAAGAAAACACTTTGAAGAACTAAGCGGTACTCACAGCCTGAAAAATGAAAAGGACCTGCCTTAAAGCTCAGTTTTAATGGATCATGAGACACATGCAAATTCAGCCACAAAGACGTATCAGCTCACACCAGTCAGAATAACCATCAGTAAAAAACCACAAAGAATAAATGCTGAAGGTGCTGTGGAGAAATGCAAACCCTCCACTTTAAGTGGGATGTAACCTGGAGAGAGCCACTCATGAGAGCAGAGTGGAGGTGCCGTTAAAAGGTAAACATTGAGCTACCGTACGATCCAGAGGCTTATTCCTGGACCTATAACCTAAGAAGACAGAATTGGAAAGAAAGAGGCAGGCAAATCTGCATTGCACAGTATTACCATAGCCAAGATATGGAAGTCACCAAAAAGTCCACGGACAGATGGGTGGACAAAGAAGAACTGCTACATGTACAGATGGATTATGAGCTAGCGATAAAATGAAGCAATGCCATTTGCAGCACCATAGATGACTCTAGAAGTAATCACGCAACTTGGAGTAAGTGAGAAAACGAAAGACCCATATCCTATCATACCACATAGAGGTGTTACCTAAAAATTGATACAAACGAAGATACTTCCACAGAGAAAGGCAATCACAGATTCAGTACAAAAACTTAAGGTTCACCAAATGGAAAGGTGTGAGGATTGGGTACATTACCATATTGAGGTGAACAGAGATATACAAACACACGTGAAATATATAATCACCAAAGACCTACAGAATACCAAGAGAAGACTACTCAATATTGTGTCATAACCTACACGGGAAAAGATTCCAAAGAAGAATAGATATATGTATATGTGTGAAGGAACCACGTCTTGCACACCTAGACCAAACAAACCATTGTAATCGAATTTGCTGTGATAAAGAATAAAAATTTTGTTAAAAATACAAACAAGAAGGAATGACACATACACTTAAAGGGCTTTTTCCCGGCACATTCCATTGTAATTTACAACCTAGAACACGACTTCCATTAAGGCTCTGTTGCCCTAGTGACCAGATTTGGTAAAGGAGAAATGCTGCCCCCTTGTGGCCGTTTCCCGCAAGAGCAGCTTTAAACCCACAGCTACTGGTCACTTAAAATTCACAAGGGCTCAGGGCTGTAAAGGACACCTGCCGTCAAAAATTGTGCTCAGGTGGGGAATGGACAAAAGAAATTCAAAACAGGCGAATGTTTCAAGGAGATAGTATGCAGAGGTAAGTATTCCTCACTCTCTTTAAACAAAAAAAACAGGAAAATGGGTAAAAGCTCAACCTCAGGAATGATTAGACTCATGCAATCTAATCAACCAAAAGGTTTCATCTCACACCTGTCGACTGACCGTCAGCAAAAAGTCTACCAACAATAAATGCTGACGGGGTTGTAGAGAACTGTGTAACCTCTAGGTGCTGGTGGGATGGAAAGTGGTTAACAGCCAATAATGACTACCGAAAGGAACTGCGTTGAAAAGTGAAAACTGAGGTACCATTCAATCCAGCAGGCACACCACTGGGCCTCTCACCTGAGAAGACCAGGATCGAAAAGACACAGGCTGCAAATGCTGCACTGCAGCCTTATTCAAAATAGCCAAGATGGGAAGCAACCAAAATGTCCATCAACAGGTGAATGGATAAAGAAGAAGGAGTCCATGTACACAATGGAATATTAGCCATGGAAAACAATGAAACACTGCTCTTTGAGGCACCAGAGATGAGCCTGGAGATAATCACAAAACATGAGGTAAGTCGGAAAGCAAAAGACCTATATCCTATGATATCCCTTAGAGGCGTTATCTAATCACTGACACAAATGAACATATTTCCACAGAGAAAGACACTCACAGACTTAGAAAACCAACTATGCTCATCTAAAAGGAAAGGTGGGGGGAATGGATAAATGAGATTAGTGTTACTATACATATCCAAATACATATTATATACATATTTCAAAACGACCGACCATATAGCAAGGGAGGTCTACAGAACACTCTGTAATATTTTACATGGGAAGAGGATCTGTAGAGTAGACATATATAATGTACAAATGAACCAGATTGTGTACCCCTAGGACAAACAATATTCTAGTCCTTACCCCGATTAAAAAAATTAACAAAAACAAGAAGTAATGAGACCTAAACTTATGGGGGTTTCTCCTGGCACATTCCATTCTAATTTACAACCTAGGAACACGACTTCCAGAAAGGCTCTGCTGCCCTAGTACTCAGATTTGGGAATGGAGAAATGCTGCCTCCTTGTGGCCATTTCCCACAACAGCAGCTTTCAACCCACTGCTAAAGGTCACTAAATATTCACCAACTTGCCATTCTGTAAATGACACCTGCCCTCCAAATAAATCCTGGGATCAAAAATGGAGCAAAAATTTCAAAAGAGGGCAACCTTCCAAGAAGACAATTTCAAGAGCTATGTGGTACTCACAGCTTTTCCTTTAAAGAAGAGGAAAGAAAAAGGTGTGGGAAAATGATATATTTTAGGAATTTTTAAAGACATGCAAACCCAAATTACAAAAACCTATCAGCTCACAGCAGTCAGAATGGCCATCAGCAAAAATGTTTCAAAAAATAAATGCTGAAGGGACTGTGGAGGAATGCGTACACTCGGCCCTAAGGGGGACGTGGTAAGAGCCACTAATGAAAACACGATGGAAGTGCCTTGAAAAGGTAAACACTGAGCTACCCGTCAATCAGTCATACCCACTGCTGGGCCTATCCCCTGAGAAAATGAGAATCAAAACGTCACAGGCTGGCAATCCTGCACTCCAGCCATATTGACCATAGCCAACATTTGGAAGCAATGAAAATGTCCATCAACAGAGGAACGCACCAAGAAGAACTGTTCCATGTACACAATGTAATATTGCTCCAATAATAAATATAAGGTAAATTTAAAAGACAAACATAAGTAAGGAGACATCAGCATTTGTGGGTTTCTTCAGGCACATTCCACTCTAATTTATAACCGAGGAACACCACTGGCCGGAAGGCCTGTTGCCCTAGTACCAGCATGCGGAACGTAGAAAGACCGCCACCCTCTGGCCGTTACCTGCAAACGCAGGTTTAAGCCTGTGCTAATGGTCACCGCAAAATGTCTTCAGGGAGGTAATGGCCAAAAAATTTTAAAATTATGACATACATACTTTAAGAAAACACTTTGAAGAACTAAGCGGTACTCACAGCCTGAAAAATGAAAAGGACCTGCCTTAAAGCTCAGTTTTAATGGATCATGAGACACATGCAAATTCAGCCACAAAGACGTATCAGCTCACACCAGTCAGAATAACCATCAGTAAAAAACCACAAAGAATAAATGCTGAAGGTGCTGTGGAGAAATGCAAACCCTCCACTTTAAGTGGGATGTAACCTGGAGAGAGCCACTCATGAGAGCAGAGTGGAGGTGCCGTTAAAAGGTAAACATTGAGCTACCGTACGATCCAGAGGCTTATTCCTGGACCTATAACCTAAGAAGACAGAATTGGAAAGAAAGAGGCAGGCAAATCTGCATTGCACAGTATTACCATAGCCAAGATATGGAAGTCACCAAAAAGTCCACGGACAGATGGGTGGACAAAGAAGAACTGCTACATGTACAGATGGATTATGAGCTAGCGATAAAATGAAGCAATGCCATTTGCAGCACCATAGATGACTCTAGAAGTAATCACGCAACTTGGAGTAAGTGAGAAAACGAAAGACCCATATCCTATCATACCACATAGAGGTGTTACCTAAAAATTGATACAAACGAAGATACTTCCACAGAGAAAGGCAATCACAGATTCAGTACAAAAACTTAAGGTTCACCAAATGGAAAGGTGTGAGGATTGGGTACATTACCATATTGAGGTGAACAGAGATATACAAACACACGTGAAATATATAATCACCAAAGACCTACAGAATACCAAGAGAAGACTACTCAATATTGTGTCATAACCTACACGGGAAAAGATTGCAAAGAAGAATAGATATATGTATATGTGTGAAGGAACCACGTCTTGCACACCTAGACCAAACAAACCATTGTAATCGAATTTGCTGTGATAAAGAATAAAAATTTTGTTAAAAATACAAACAAGAAGGAATGACACATACACTTAAAGGGCTTTTTCCCGGCACATTCCATTGTAATTTACAACCTAGAACACGACTTCCATTAAGGCTCTGTTGCCCTAGTGACCAGATTTGGTAAAGGAGAAATGCTGCCCCCTTGTGGCCGTTTCCCGCAAGAGCAGCTTTAAACCCACAGCTACTGGTCACTTAAAATTCACAAGGGCTCAGGGCTGTAAAGGACACCTGCCGTCAAAAATTGTGCTCAGGTGGGGAATGGACAAAAGAAATTCAAAACAGGCGAATGTTTCAAGAAGATAGTATGCAGAGGTAAGTATTCCTCACTCTCTTTAAACAAAAAAAACAGGAAAATGGGTAAAAGCTCAACCTCAGGAATGATTAGACTCATGCAATCTAATCAACCAAAAGGTTTCATCTCACACCTGTCGACTGACCGTCAGCAAAAAGTCTACCAACAATAAATGCTGACGGGGTTGCAGAGAACTGTGTAACCTCTAGGTGCTGGTGGGATGGAAAGTGGTTAACAGCCAATAATGACTACTGAAAGGAAATGCGTTGAAAAGTGAAAGCTGAGGTACCATTCAATCCAGCAGGCACACCACTGGGCCTCTCACCTGAGAAGACCAGGATCGAAAAGACACAGGCTGCAAATGCTGCACTGCAGCCTTATTCAAAATAGCCAAGATGGGAAGCAACCAAAATGTCCATCAACAGGTGAATGGATAAAGAAGAAGGAGTCCATGTACACAATGGAATATTAGCCATGGAAAACAATGAAACACTGTTCTTTGAGGCACCAGAGATGAGCCTGGAGATAATCACAAAACATGAGGTAAGTCGGAAAGCAAAAGACCTATATCCTATGATATCCCTTAGAGGCGTTATCTAATCACTGACACAAATGAACATATTTCCACAGAGAAAGACACTCACAGACTTAGAAAACCAACTATGCTCATCTAAAAGGAAAGGTGGGGGGAATGGATAAATGAGATTAGTGTTACTATACATATCCAAATACATATTATATACATATTTCAAAACGACCGACCATATAGCAAGGGAGGTCTACAGAACACTCTGTAATATTTTACATGGGAAGAGGATCTGTAGAGTAGACATATATAATGTACAAATGAACCAGATTGTGTACCCCTAGGACAAACAATATTCTAGTCCTTACCCCGATTAAAAAAATTAACAAAAACAAGAAGTAATGAGACCTAAACTTATGGGGGTTTCTCCTGGCACATTCCATTCTAATTTACAACCTAGGAACACGACTTCCAGAAAGGCTCTGCTGCCCTAGTACTCAGATTTGGGAATGGAGAAATGCTGCCTCCTTGTGGCCATTTCCCACAACAGCAGCTTTCAACCCACTGCTAAAGGTCACTAAATATTCACCAACTTGCCATTCTGTAAATGACACCTGCCCTCCAAATAAATCCTGGGATCAAAAATGGAGCAAAAATTTCAAAAGAGGGCAACCTTCCAAGAAGACAATTTCAAGAGCTATGTGGTACTCACAGCTTTTCCTTTAAAGAAGAGGAAAGAAAAAGGTGTGGGAAAATGATATATTTTAGGAATTTTTAAAGACATGCAAACCCAAATTACAAAAACCTATCAGCTCACAGCAGTCAGAATGGCCATCAGCAAAAATGTTTCAAAAAATAAATGCTGAAGGGACTGTGGAGGAATGCGTACACTCGGCCCTAAGGGGGACGTGGTAAGAGCCACTAATGAAAACACGATGGAAGTGCCTTGAAAAGGTAAACACTGAGCTACCCGTCAATCAGTCATACCCACTGCTGGGCCTATCCCCTGAGAAAATGAGAATCAAAACGTCACAGGCTGGCAATCCTGCACTCCAGCCATATTGACCATAGCCAACATTTGGAAGCAATGAAAATGTCCATCAACAGAGGAACGCACCAAGAAGAACTGTTCCATGTACACAATGTAATATTGCTCCAATAATAAATATAAGGTAAATTTAAAAGACAAACATAAGTAAGGAGACATCAGCATTTGTGGGTTTCTTCAGGCACATTCCACTCTAATTTATAACCGAGGAACACCACTGGCCAGAAGGCCTGTTGCCCTAGTACCAGCATGGGGAACGTAGAAAGACCGCCACCCTCTGGCCGTTACCTGCAAACGCAGGTTTAAGCCTGTGCTAATGGTCACCGCAAAATGTCTTCAGGGAGGTAATGGCCAAAAAATTTTAAAATTATGACATACATACTTTAAGAAAACACTTTGAAGAACTAAGCGGTACTCACAGCCTGAAAAATGAAAAGGACCTGCCTTAAAGCTCAGTTTTAATGGATCATGAGACACATGCAAATTCAGCCACAAAGACGTATCAGCTCACACCAGTCAGAATAACCATCAGTAAAAAACCACAAAGAATAAATGCTGAAGGTGCTGTGGAGAAATGCAAACCCTCCACTTTAAGTGGGATGTAACCTGGAGAGAGCCACTCATGAGAGCAGAGTGGAGGTGCCGTTAAAAGGTAAACATTGAGCTACCGTACGATCCAGAGGCTTATTCCTGGACCTATAACCTAAGAAGACAGAATTGGAAAGAAAGAGGCAGGCAAATCTGCATTGCACAGTATTACCATAGCCAAGATATGGAAGTCACCAAAAAGTCCACGGACAGATGGGTGGACAAAGAAGAACTGCTACATGTACAGATGGATTATGAGCTAGCGATAAAATGAAACAATGCCATTTGCAGCACCATAGATGACTCTAGAAGTAATCACGCAACTTGGAGTAAGTGAGAAAGCGAAAGACACATATCCTATCATACCACATAGAGGTGTTACCTAAAAATTGATACAAACGAAGATACTTCCACAGAGAAAGGCAATCACAGATTCAGTACAAAAACTTAAGGTTCACCAAATGGAAAGGTGTGAGGATTGGGTACATTACCATATTGAGGTGAACAGAGATATACAAACACACGTGAAATATATAATCACCAAAGACCTACAGAATACCAGGAGAAGACTACTCAACATTGTGTCATAACCTACACGGGAAAAGATTCCAAAGAAGAATAGATGTATGTATATGTGTGAAGGAACCACGTCTTGCACACCTAGACCAAACAAACCATTGTAATCGAATTTGCTGTGATAAAGAATAAAAATTTTGTTAAAAATACAAACAAGAAGGAATGACACATAAACTTAAAGGGCTTTTTCCCGGCACATTCCATTGTAATTTACAACCTAGAACACGACTTCCATTAAGGCTCTGTTGCCCTAGTGACCAGATTTGGTAAAGGAGAAATGCTGCCCCCTTGTGGCCGTTTCCCGCAAGAGCAGCTTTAAACCCACAGCTACTGGTCACTTAAAATTCACAAGGGCTCAGGGCTGTAAAGGACACCTGCCGTCAAAAATTGTGCTCAGGTGGGGAATGGACAAAAGAAATTCAAAACAGGCGAATGTTTCAAGAAGATAGTATGCAGAGGTAAGTATTCCTCACTCTCTTTAAACAAAAAAACAGGAAAATGGGTAAAAGCTCAACCTCAGGAATGATTAGACTCATGCAATCTAATCAACCAAAAGGTTTCATCTCACACCTGTCGACTGACCGTCAGCAAAAAGTCTACCAACAATAAATGCTGACGGGGTTGTAGAGAACTGTGTAACCTCTAGGTGCTGGTGGGATGGAAAGTGGTTAACAGCCAATAATGACTACCGAAAGGAACTGCGTTGAAAAGTGAAAACTGAGGTACCATTCAATCCAGCAGGCACACCACTGGGCCTCTCACCTGAGAAGACCAGGATCGAAAAGACACAGGCTGCAAATGCTGCACTGCAGCCTTATTCAAAATAGCCAAGATGGGAAGCAACCAAAATGTCCATCAACAGGTGAATGGATAAAGAAGAAGGAGTCCATGTACACAATGGAATATTAGCCATGGAAAACAATGAAACACTGCTCTTTGAGGCACCAGAGATGAGCCTGGAGATAATCACAAAACATGAGGTAAGTCGGAAAGCAAAAGACCTATATCCTATGATATCCCTTAGAGGCGTTATCTAATCACTGACACAAATGAACATATTTCCACAGAGAAAGACACTCACAGACTTAGAAAACCAACTATGCTCATCTAAAAGGAAAGGTGGGGGGAATGGATAAATGAGATTAGTGTTACTATACATATCCAAATACATATTATATACATATTTCAAAACGACCGACCATATAGCAAGGGAGGTCTACAGAACACTCTGTAATATTTTACATGGGAAGAGGATCTGTAGAGTAGACATATATAATGTACAAATGAACCAGATTGTGTACCCCTAGGACAAACAATATTCTAGTCCTTACCCCGATTAAAAAAATTAACAAAAACAAGAAGTAATGAGACCTAAACTTATGGGGGTTTCTCCTGGCACATTCCATTCTAATTTACAACCTAGGAACACGACTTCCAGAAAGGCTCTGCTGCCCTAGTACTCAGATTTGGGAATGGAGAAATGCTGCCTCCTTGTGGCCATTTCCCACAACAGCAGCTTTCAACCCACTGCTAAAGGTCACTAAATATTCACCAACTTGCCATTCTGTAAATGACACCTGCCCTCCAAATAAATCCTGGGATCAAAAATGGAGCAAAAATTTCAAAAGAGGGCAACCTTCCAAGAAGACAATTTCAAGAGCTATGTGGTACTCACAGCTTTTCCTTTAAAGAAGAGGAAAGAAAAAGGTGTGGGAAAATGATATATTTTAGGAATTTTTAAAGACATGCAAACCCAAATTACAAAAACCTATCAGCTCACAGCAGTCAGAATGGCCATCAGCAAAAATGTTTCAAAAAATAAATGCTGAAGGGACTGTGGAGGAATGCGTACACTCGGCCCTAAGGGGGACGTGGTAAGAGCCACTAATGAAAACACGATGGAAGTGCCTTGAAAAGGTAAACACTGAGCTACCCGTCAATCAGTCATACCCACTGCTGGGCCTATCCCCTGAGAAAATGAGAATCAAAACGTCACAGGCTGGCAATCCTGCACTCCAGCCATATTGACCATAGCCAACATTTGGAAGCAATGAAAATGTCCATCAACAGAGGAACGCACCAAGAAGAACTGTTCCATGTACACAATGTAATATTGCTCCAATAATAAATATAAGGTAAATTTAAAAGACAAACATAAGTAAGGAGACATCAGCATTTGTGGGTTTCTTCAGGCACATTCCACTCTAATTTATAACCGAGGAACACCACTGGCCGGAAGGCCTGTTGCCCTAGTACCAGCATGCGGAACGTAGAAAGACCGCCACCCTCTGGCCGTTACCTGCAAACGCAGGTTTAAGCCTGTGCTAATGGTCACCGCAAAATGTCTTCAGGGAGGTAATGGCCAAAAAATTTTAAAATTATGACATACATACTTTAAGAAAACACTTTGAAGAACTAAGCGGTACTCACAGCCTGAAAAATGAAAAGGACCTGCCTTAAAGCTCAGTTTTAATGGATCATGAGACACATGCAAATTCAGCCACAAAGACGTATCAGCTCACACCAGTCAGAATAACCATCAGTAAAAAACCACAAAGAATAAATGCTGAAGGTGCTGTGGAGAAATGCAAACCCTCCACTTTAAGTGGGATGTAACCTGGAGAGAGCCACTCATGAGAGCAGAGTGGAGGTGCCGTTAAAAGGTAAACATTGAGCTACCGTACGATCCAGAGGCTTATTCCTGGACCTATAACCTAAGAAGACAGAATTGGAAAGAAAGAGGCAGGCAAATCTGCATTGCACAGTATTACCATAGCCAAGATATGGAAGTCACCAAAAAGTCCACGGACAGATGGGTGGACAAAGAAGAACTGCTACATGTACAGATGGATTATGAGCTAGCGATAAAATGAAGCAATGCCATTTGCAGCACCATAGATGACTCTAGAAGTAATCACGCAACTTGGAGTAAGTGAGAAAACGAAAGACCCATATCCTATCATACCACATAGAGGTGTTACCTAAAAATTGATACAAACGAAGATACTTCCACAGAGAAAGGCAATCACAGATTCAGTACAAAAACTTAAGGTTCACCAAATGGAAAGGTGTGAGGATTGGGTACATTACCATATTGAGGTGAACAGAGATATACAAACACACGTGAAATATATAATCACCAAAGACCTACAGAATACCAAGAGAAGACTACTCAATATTGTGTCATAACCTACACGGGAAAAGATTGCAAAGAAGAATAGATATATGTATATGTGTGAAGGAACCACGTCTTGCACACCTAGACCAAACAAACCATTGTAATCGAATTTGCTGTGATAAAGAATAAAAATTTTGTTAAAAATACAAACAAGAAGGAATGACACATACACTTAAAGGGCTTTTTCCCGGCACATTCCATTGTAATTTACAACCTAGAACACGACTTCCATTAAGGCTCTGTTGCCCTAGTGACCAGATTTGGTAAAGGAGAAATGCTGCCCCCTTGTGGCCGTTTCCCGCAAGAGCAGCTTTAAACCCACAGCTACTGGTCACTTAAAATTCACAAGGGCTCAGGGCTGTAAAGGACACCTGCCGTCAAAAATTGTGCTCAGGTGGGGAATGGACAAAAGAAATTCAAAACAGGCGAATGTTTCAAGAAGATAGTATGCAGAGGTAAGTATTCCTCACTCTCTTTAAACAAAAAAAACAGGAAAATGGGTAAAAGCTCAACCTCAGGAATGATTAGACTCATGCAATCTAATCAACCAAAAGGTTTCATCTCACACCTGTCGACTGACCGTCAGCAAAAAGTCTACCAACAATAAATGCTGACGGGGTTGCAGAGAACTGTGTAACCTCTAGGTGCTGGTGGGATGGAAAGTGGTTAACAGCCAATAATGACTACTGAAAGGAAATGCGTTGAAAAGTGAAAGCTGAGGTACCATTCAATCCAGCAGGCACACCACTGGGCCTCTCACCTGAGAAGACCAGGATCGAAAAGACACAGGCTGCAAATGCTGCACTGCAGCCTTATTCAAAATAGCCAAGATGGGAAGCAACCAAAATGTCCATCAACAGGTGAATGGATAAAGAAGAAGGAGTCCATGTACACAATGGAATATTAGCCATGGAAAACAATGAAACACTGTTCTTTGAGGCACCAGAGATGAGCCTGGAGATAATCACAAAACATGAGGTAAGTCGGAAAGCAAAAGACCTATATCCTATGATATCCCTTAGAGGCGTTATCTAATCACTGACACAAATGAACATATTTCCACAGAGAAAGACACTCACAGACTTAGAAAACCAACTATGCTCATCTAAAAGGAAAGGTGGGGGGAATGGATAAATGAGATTAGTGTTACTATACATATCCAAATACATATTATATACATATTTCAAAACGACCGACCATATAGCAAGGGAGGTCTACAGAACACTCTGTAATATTTTACATGGGAAGAGGATCTGTAGAGTAGACATATATAATGTACAAATGAACCAGATTGTGTACCCCTAGGACAAACAATATTCTAGTCCTTACCCCGATTAAAAAAATTAACAAAAACAAGAAGTAATGAGACCTAAACTTATGGGGGTTTCTCCTGGCACATTCCATTCTAATTTACAACCTAGGAACACGACTTCCAGAAAGGCTCTGCTGCCCTAGTACTCAGATTTGGGAATGGAGAAATGCTGCCTCCTTGTGGCCATTTCCCACAACAGCAGCTTTCAACCCACTGCTAAAGGTCACTAAATATTCACCAACTTGCCATTCTGTAAATGACACCTGCCCTCCAAATAAATCCTGGGATCAAAAATGGAGCAAAAATTTCAAAAGAGGGCAACCTTCCAAGAAGACAATTTCAAGAGCTATGTGGTACTCACAGCTTTTCCTTTAAAGAAGAGGAAAGAAAAAGGTGTGGGAAAATGATATATTTTAGGAATTTTTAAAGACATGCAAACCCAAATTACAAAAACCTATCAGCTCACAGCAGTCAGAATGGCCATCAGCAAAAATGTTTCAAAAAATAAATGCTGAAGGGACTGTGGAGGAATGCGTACACTCGGCCCTAAGGGGGACGTGGTAAGAGCCACTAATGAAAACACGATGGAAGTGCCTTGAAAAGGTAAACACTGAGCTACCCGTCAATCAGTCATACCCACTGCTGGGCCTATCCCCTGAGAAAATGAGAATCAAAACGTCACAGGCTGGCAATCCTGCACTCCAGCCATATTGACCATAGCCAACATTTGGAAGCAATGAAAATGTCCATCAACAGAGGAACGCACCAAGAAGAACTGTTCCATGTACACAATGTAATATTGCTCCAATAATAAATATAAGGTAAATTTAAAAGACAAACATAAGTAAGGAGACATCAGCATTTGTGGGTTTCTTCAGGCACATTCCACTCTAATTTATAACCGAGGAACACCACTGGCCGGAAGGCCTGTTGCCCTAGTACCAGCATGGGGAACGTAGAAAGACCGCCACCCTCTGGCCGTTACCTGCAAACGCAGGTTTAAGCCTGTGCTAATGGTCACCGCAAAATGTCTTCAGGGAGGTAATGGCCAAAAAATTTTAAAATTATGACATACATACTTTAAGAAAACACTTTGAAGAACTAAGCGGTACTCACAGCCTGAAAAATGAAAAGGACCTGCCTTAAAGCTCAGTTTTAATGGATCATGAGACACATGCAAATTCAGCCACAAAGACGTATCAGCTCACACCAGTCAGAATAACCATCAGTAAAAAACCACAAAGAATAAATGCTGAAGGTGCTGTGGAGAAATGCAAACCCTCCACTTTAAGTGGGATGTAACCTGGAGAGAGCCACTCATGAGAGCAGAGTGGAGGTGCCGTTAAAAGGTAAACATTGAGCTACCGTACGATCCAGAGGCTTATTCCTGGACCTATAACCTAAGAAGACAGAATTGGAAAGAAAGAGGCAGGCAAATCTGCATTGCACAGTATTACCATAGCCAAGATATGGAAGTCACCAAAAAGTCCACGGACAGATGGGTGGACAAAGAAGAACTGCTACATGTACAGATGGATTATGAGCTAGCGATAAAATGAAACAATGCCATTTGCAGCACCATAGATGACTCTAGAAGTAATCACGCAACTTGGAGTAAGTGAGAAAGCGAAAGACACATATCCTATCATACCACATAGAGGTGTTACCTAAAAATTGATACAAACGAAGATACTTCCACAGAGAAAGGCAATCACAGATTCAGTACAAAAACTTAAGGTTCACCAAATGGAAAGGTGTGAGGATTGGGTACATTACCATATTGAGGTGAACAGAGATATACAAACACACGTGAAATATATAATCACCAAAGACCTACAGAATACCAGGAGAAGACTACTCAACATTGTGTCATAACCTACACGGGAAAAGATTCCAAAGAAGAATAGATGTATGTATATGTGTGAAGGAACCACGTCTTGCACACCTAGACCAAACAAACCATTGTAATCGAATTTGCTGTGATAAAGAATAAAAATTTTGTTAAAAATACAAACAAGAAGGAATGACACATAAACTTAAAGGGCTTTTTCCCGGCACATTCCATTGTAATTTACAACCTAGAACACGACTTCCATTAAGGCTCTGTTGCCCTAGTGACCAGATTTGGTAAAGGAGAAATGCTGCCCCCTTGTGGCCGTTTCCCGCAAGAGCAGCTTTAAACCCACAGCTACTGGTCACTTAAAATTCACAAGGGCTCAGGGCTGTAAAGGACACCTGCCGTCAAAAATTGTGCTCAGGTGGGGAATGGACAAAAGAAATTCAAAACAGGCGAATGTTTCAAGAAGATAGTATGCAGAGGTAAGTATTCCTCACTCTCTTTAAACAAAAAAACAGGAAAATGGGTAAAAGCTCAACCTCAGGAATGATTAGACTCATGCAATCTAATCAACCAAAAGGTTTCATCTCACACCTGTCGACTGACCGTCAGCAAAAAGTCTACCAACAATAAATGCTGACGGGGTTGTAGAGAACTGTGTAACCTCTAGGTGCTGGTGGGATGGAAAGTGGTTAACAGCCAATAATGACTACCGAAAGGAACTGCGTTGAAAAGTGAAAACTGAGGTACCATTCAATCCAGCAGGCACACCACTGGGCCTCTCACCTGAGAAGACCAGGATCGAAAAGACACAGGCTGCAAATGCTGCACTGCAGCCTTATTCAAAATAGCCAAGATGGGAAGCAACCAAAATGTCCATCAACAGGTGAATGGATAAAGAAGAAGGAGTCCATGTACACAATGGAATATTAGCCATGGAAAACAATGAAACACTGCTCTTTGAGGCACCAGAGATGAGCCTGGAGATAATCACAAAACATGAGGTAAGTCGGAAAGCAAAAGACCTATATCCTATGATATCCCTTAGAGGCGTTATCTAATCACTGACACAAATGAACATATTTCCACAGAGAAAGACACTCACAGACTTAGAAAACCAACTATGCTCATCTAAAAGGAAAGGTGGGGGGAATGGATAAATGAGATTAGTGTTACTATACATATCCAAATACATATTATATACATATTTCAAAACGACCGACCATATAGCAAGGGAGGTCTACAGAACACTCTGTAATATTTTACATGGGAAGAGGATCTGTAGAGTAGACATATATAATGTACAAATGAACCAGATTGTGTACCCCTAGGACAAACAATATTCTAGTCCTTACCCCGATTAAAAAAATTAACAAAAACAAGAAGTAATGAGACCTAAACTTATGGGGGTTTCTCCTGGCACATTCCATTCTAATTTACAACCTAGGAACACGACTTCCAGAAAGGCTCTGCTGCCCTAGTACTCAGATTTGGGAATGGAGAAATGCTGCCTCCTTGTGGCCATTTCCCACAACAGCAGCTTTCAACCCACTGCTAAAGGTCACTAAATATTCACCAACTTGCCATTCTGTAAATGACACCTGCCCTCCAAATAAATCCTGGGATCAAAAATGGAGCAAAAATTTCAAAAGAGGGCAACCTTCCAAGAAGACAATTTCAAGAGCTATGTGGTACTCACAGCTTTTCCTTTAAAGAAGAGGAAAGAAAAAGGTGTGGGAAAATGATATATTTTAGGAATTTTTAAAGACATGCAAACCCAAATTACAAAAACCTATCAGCTCACAGCAGTCAGAATGGCCATCAGCAAAAATGTTTCAAAAAATAAATGCTGAAGGGACTGTGGAGGAATGCGTACACTCGGCCCTAAGGGGGACGTGGTAAGAGCCACTAATGAAAACACGATGGAAGTGCCTTGAAAAGGTAAACACTGAGCTACCCGTCAATCAGTCATACCCACTGCTGGGCCTATCCCCTGAGAAAATGAGAATCAAAACGTCACAGGCTGGCAATCCTGCACTCCAGCCATATTGACCATAGCCAACATTTGGAAGCAATGAAAATGTCCATCAACAGAGGAACGCACCAAGAAGAACTGTTCCATGTACACAATGTAATATTGCTCCAATAATAAATATAAGGTAAATTTAAAAGACAAACATAAGTAAGGAGACATCAGCATTTGTGGGTTTCTTCAGGCACATTCCACTCTAATTTATAACCGAGGAACACCACTGGCCGGAAGGCCTGTTGCCCTAGTACCAGCATGCGGAACGTAGAAAGACCGCCACCCTCTGGCCGTTACCTGCAAACGCAGGTTTAAGCCTGTGCTAATGGTCACCGCAAAATGTCTTCAGGGAGGTAATGGCCAAAAAATTTTAAAATTATGACATACATACTTTAAGAAAACACTTTGAAGAACTAAGCGGTACTCACAGCCTGAAAAATGAAAAGGACCTGCCTTAAAGCTCAGTTTTAATGGATCATGAGACACATGCAAATTCAGCCACAAAGACGTATCAGCTCACACCAGTCAGAATAACCATCAGTAAAAAACCACAAAGAATAAATGCTGAAGGTGCTGTGGAGAAATGCAAACCCTCCACTTTAAGTGGGATGTAACCTGGAGAGAGCCACTCATGAGAGCAGAGTGGAGGTGCCGTTAAAAGGTAAACATTGAGCTACCGTACGATCCAGAGGCTTATTCCTGGACCTATAACCTAAGAAGACAGAATTGGAAAGAAAGAGGCAGGCAAATCTGCATTGCACAGTATTACCATAGCCAAGATATGGAAGTCACCAAAAAGTCCACGGACAGATGGGTGGACAAAGAAGAACTGCTACATGTACAGATGGATTATGAGCTAGCGATAAAATGAAGCAATGCCATTTGCAGCACCATAGATGACTCTAGAAGTAATCACGCAACTTGGAGTAAGTGAGAAAACGAAAGACCCATATCCTATCATACCACATAGAGGTGTTACCTAAAAATTGATACAAACGAAGATACTTCCACAGAGAAAGGCAATCACAGATTCAGTACAAAAACTTAAGGTTCACCAAATGGAAAGGTGTGAGGATTGGGTACATTACCATATTGAGGTGAACAGAGATATACAAACACACGTGAAATATATAATCACCAAAGACCTACAGAATACCAAGAGAAGACTACTCAATATTGTGTCATAACCTACACGGGAAAAGATTGCAAAGAAGAATAGATATATGTATATGTGTGAAGGAACCACGTCTTGCACACCTAGACCAAACAAACCATTGTAATCGAATTTGCTGTGATAAAGAATAAAAATTTTGTTAAAAATACAAACAAGAAGGAATGACACATACACTTAAAGGGCTTTTTCCCGGCACATTCCATTGTAATTTACAACCTAGAACACGACTTCCATTAAGGCTCTGTTGCCCTAGTGACCAGATTTGGTAAAGGAGAAATGCTGCCCCCTTGTGGCCGTTTCCCGCAAGAGCAGCTTTAAACCCACAGCTACTGGTCACTTAAAATTCACAAGGGCTCAGGGCTGTAAAGGACACCTGCCGTCAAAAATTGTGCTCAGGTGGGGAATGGACAAAAGAAATTCAAAACAGGCGAATGTTTCAAGAAGATAGTATGCAGAGGTAAGTATTCCTCACTCTCTTTAAACAAAAAAAACAGGAAAATGGGTAAAAGCTCAACCTCAGGAATGATTAGACTCATGCAATCTAATCAACCAAAAGGTTTCATCTCACACCTGTCGACTGACCGTCAGCAAAAAGTCTACCAACAATAAATGCTGACGGGGTTGCAGAGAACTGTGTAACCTCTAGGTGCTGGTGGGATGGAAAGTGGTTAACAGCCAATAATGACTACTGAAAGGAAATGCGTTGAAAAGTGAAAGCTGAGGTACCATTCAATCCAGCAGGCACACCACTGGGCCTCTCACCTGAGAAGACCAGGATCGAAAAGACACAGGCTGCAAATGCTGCACTGCAGCCTTATTCAAAATAGCCAAGATGGGAAGCAACCAAAATGTCCATCAACAGGTGAATGGATAAAGAAGAAGGAGTCCATGTACACAATGGAATATTAGCCATGGAAAACAATGAAACACTGTTCTTTGAGGCACCAGAGATGAGCCTGGAGATAATCACAAAACATGAGGTAAGTCGGAAAGCAAAAGACCTATATCCTATGATATCCCTTAGAGGCGTTATCTAATCACTGACACAAATGAACATATTTCCACAGAGAAAGACACTCACAGACTTAGAAAACCAACTATGCTCATCTAAAAGGAAAGGTGGGGGGAATGGATAAATGAGATTAGTGTTACTATACATATCCAAATACATATTATATACATATTTCAAAACGACCGACCATATAGCAAGGGAGGTCTACAGAACACTCTGTAATATTTTACATGGGAAGAGGATCTGTAGAGTAGACATATATAATGTACAAATGAACCAGATTGTGTACCCCTAGGACAAACAATATTCTAGTCCTTACCCCGATTAAAAAAATTAACAAAAACAAGAAGTAATGAGACCTAAACTTATGGGGGTTTCTCCTGGCACATTCCATTCTAATTTACAACCTAGGAACACGACTTCCAGAAAGGCTCTGCTGCCCTAGTACTCAGATTTGGGAATGGAGAAATGCTGCCTCCTTGTGGCCATTTCCCACAACAGCAGCTTTCAACCCACTGCTAAAGGTCACTAAATATTCACCAACTTGCCATTCTGTAAATGACACCTGCCCTCCAAATAAATCCTGGGATCAAAAATGGAGCAAAAATTTCAAAAGAGGGCAACCTTCCAAGAAGACAATTTCAAGAGCTATGTGGTACTCACAGCTTTTCCTTTAAAGAAGAGGAAAGAAAAAGGTGTGGGAAAATGATATATTTTAGGAATTTTTAAAGACATGCAAACCCAAATTACAAAAACCTATCAGCTCACAGCAGTCAGAATGGCCATCAGCAAAAATGTTTCAAAAAATAAATGCTGAAGGGACTGTGGAGGAATGCGTACACTCGGCCCTAAGGGGGACGTGGTAAGAGCCACTAATGAAAACACGATGGAAGTGCCTTGAAAAGGTAAACACTGAGCTACCCGTCAATCAGTCATACCCACTGCTGGGCCTATCCCCTGAGAAAATGAGAATCAAAACGTCACAGGCTGGCAATCCTGCACTCCAGCCATATTGACCATAGCCAACATTTGGAAGCAATGAAAATGTCCATCAACAGAGGAACGCACCAAGAAGAACTGTTCCATGTACACAATGTAATATTGCTCCAATAATAAATATAAGGTAAATTTAAAAGACAAACATAAGTAAGGAGACATCAGCATTTGTGGGTTTCTTCAGGCACATTCCACTCTAATTTATAACCGAGGAACACCACTGGCCAGAAGGCCTGTTGCCCTAGTACCAGCATGGGGAACGTAGAAAGACCGCCACCCTCTGGCCGTTACCTGCAAACGCAGGTTTAAGCCTGTGCTAATGGTCACCGCAAAATGTCTTCAGGGAGGTAATGGCCAAAAAATTTTAAAATTATGACATACATACTTTAAGAAAACACTTTGAAGAACTAAGCGGTACTCACAGCCTGAAAAATGAAAAGGACCTGCCTTAAAGCTCAGTTTTAATGGATCATGAGACACATGCAAATTCAGCCACAAAGACGTATCAGCTCACACCAGTCAGAATAACCATCAGTAAAAAACCACAAAGAATAAATGCTGAAGGTGCTGTGGAGAAATGCAAACCCTCCACTTTAAGTGGGATGTAACCTGGAGAGAGCCACTCATGAGAGCAGAGTGGAGGTGCCGTTAAAAGGTAAACATTGAGCTACCGTACGATCCAGAGGCTTATTCCTGGACCTATAACCTAAGAAGACAGAATTGGAAAGAAAGAGGCAGGCAAATCTGCATTGCACAGTATTACCATAGCCAAGATATGGAAGTCACCAAAAAGTCCACGGACAGATGGGTGGACAAAGAAGAACTGCTACATGTACAGATGGATTATGAGCTAGCGATAAAATGAAACAATGCCATTTGCAGCACCATAGATGACTCTAGAAGTAATCACGCAACTTGGAGTAAGTGAGAAAGCGAAAGACACATATCCTATCATACCACATAGAGGTGTTACCTAAAAATTGATACAAACGAAGATACTTCCACAGAGAAAGGCAATCACAGATTCAGTACAAAAACTTAAGGTTCACCAAATGGAAAGGTGTGAGGATTGGGTACATTACCATATTGAGGTGAACAGAGATATACAAACACACGTGAAATATATAATCACCAAAGACCTACAGAATACCAGGAGAAGACTACTCAACATTGTGTCATAACCTACACGGGAAAAGATTCCAAAGAAGAATAGATGTATGTATATGTGTGAAGGAACCACGTCTTGCACACCTAGACCAAACAAACCATTGTAATCGAATTTGCTGTGATAAAGAATAAAAATTTTGTTAAAAATACAAACAAGAAGGAATGACACATAAACTTAAAGGGCTTTTTCCCGGCACATTCCATTGTAATTTACAACCTAGAACACGACTTCCATTAAGGCTCTGTTGCCCTAGTGACCAGATTTGGTAAAGGAGAAATGCTGCCCCCTTGTGGCCGTTTCCCGCAAGAGCAGCTTTAAACCCACAGCTACTGGTCACTTAAAATTCACAAGGGCTCAGGGCTGTAAAGGACACCTGCCGTCAAAAATTGTGCTCAGGTGGGGAATGGACAAAAGAAATTCAAAACAGGCGAATGTTTCAAGAAGATAGTATGCAGAGGTAAGTATTCCTCACTCTCTTTAAACAAAAAAACAGGAAAATGGGTAAAAGCTCAACCTCAGGAATGATTAGACTCATGCAATCTAATCAACCAAAAGGTTTCATCTCACACCTGTCGACTGACCGTCAGCAAAAAGTCTACCAACAATAAATGCTGACGGGGTTGTAGAGAACTGTGTAACCTCTAGGTGCTGGTGGGATGGAAAGTGGTTAACAGCCAATAATGACTACCGAAAGGAACTGCGTTGAAAAGTGAAAACTGAGGTACCATTCAATCCAGCAGGCACACCACTGGGCCTCTCACCTGAGAAGACCAGGATCGAAAAGACACAGGCTGCAAATGCTGCACTGCAGCCTTATTCAAAATAGCCAAGATGGGAAGCAACCAAAATGTCCATCAACAGGTGAATGGATAAAGAAGAAGGAGTCCATGTACACAATGGAATATTAGCCATGGAAAACAATGAAACACTGCTCTTTGAGGCACCAGAGATGAGCCTGGAGATAATCACAAAACATGAGGTAAGTCGGAAAGCAAAAGACCTATATCCTATGATATCCCTTAGAGGCGTTATCTAATCACTGACACAAATGAACATATTTCCACAGAGAAAGACACTCACAGACTTAGAAAACCAACTATGCTCATCTAAAAGGAAAGGTGGGGGGAATGGATAAATGAGATTAGTGTTACTATACATATCCAAATACATATTATATACATATTTCAAAACGACCGACCATATAGCAAGGGAGGTCTACAGAACACTCTGTAATATTTTACATGGGAAGAGGATCTGTAGAGTAGACATATATAATGTACAAATGAACCAGATTGTGTACCCCTAGGACAAACAATATTCTAGTCCTTACCCCGATTAAAAAAATTAACAAAAACAAGAAGTAATGAGACCTAAACTTATGGGGGTTTCTCCTGGCACATTCCATTCTAATTTACAACCTAGGAACACGACTTCCAGAAAGGCTCTGCTGCCCTAGTACTCAGATTTGGGAATGGAGAAATGCTGCCTCCTTGTGGCCATTTCCCACAACAGCAGCTTTCAACCCACTGCTAAAGGTCACTAAATATTCACCAACTTGCCATTCTGTAAATGACACCTGCCCTCCAAATAAATCCTGGGATCAAAAATGGAGCAAAAATTTCAAAAGAGGGCAACCTTCCAAGAAGACAATTTCAAGAGCTATGTGGTACTCACAGCTTTTCCTTTAAAGAAGAGGAAAGAAAAAGGTGTGGGAAAATGATATATTTTAGGAATTTTTAAAGACATGCAAACCCAAATTACAAAAACCTATCAGCTCACAGCAGTCAGAATGGCCATCAGCAAAAATGTTTCAAAAAATAAATGCTGAAGGGACTGTGGAGGAATGCGTACACTCGGCCCTAAGGGGGACGTGGTAAGAGCCACTAATGAAAACACGATGGAAGTGCCTTGAAAAGGTAAACACTGAGCTACCCGTCAATCAGTCATACCCACTGCTGGGCCTATCCCCTGAGAAAATGAGAATCAAAACGTCACAGGCTGGCAATCCTGCACTCCAGCCATATTGACCATAGCCAACATTTGGAAGCAATGAAAATGTCCATCAACAGAGGAACGCACCAAGAAGAACTGTTCCATGTACACAATGTAATATTGCTCCAATAATAAATATAAGGTAAATTTAAAAGACAAACATAAGTAAGGAGACATCAGCATTTGTGGGTTTCTTCAGGCACATTCCACTCTAATTTATAACCGAGGAACACCACTGGCCGGAAGGCCTGTTGCCCTAGTACCAGCATGGGGAACGTAGAAAGACCGCCACCCTCTGGCCGTTACCTGCAAACGCAGGTTTAAGCCTGTGCTAATGGTCACCGCAAAATGTCTTCAGGGAGGTAATGGCCAAAAAATTTTAAAATTATGACATACATACTTTAAGAAAACACTTTGAAGAACTAAGCGGTACTCACAGCCTGAAAAATGAAAAGGACCTGCCTTAAAGCTCAGTTTTAATGGATCATGAGACACATGCAAATTCAGCCACAAAGACGTATCAGCTCACACCAGTCAGAATAACCATCAGTAAAAAACCACAAAGAATAAATGCTGAAGGTGCTGTGGAGAAATGCAAACCCTCCACTTTAAGTGGGATGTAACCTGGAGAGAGCCACTCATGAGAGCAGAGTGGAGGTGCCGTTAAAAGGTAAACATTGAGCTACCGTACGATCCAGAGGCTTATTCCTGGACCTATAACCTAAGAAGACAGAATTGGAAAGAAAGAGGCAGGCAAATCTGCATTGCACAGTATTACCATAGCCAAGATATGGAAGTCACCAAAAAGTCCACGGACAGATGGGTGGACAAAGAAGAACTGCTACATGTACAGATGGATTATGAGCTAGCGATAAAATGAAACAATGCCATTTGCAGCACCATAGATGACTCTAGAAGTAATCACGCAACTTGGAGTAAGTGAGAAAGCGAAAGACACATATCCTATCATACCACATAGAGGTGTTACCTAAAAATTGATACAAACGAAGATACTTCCACAGAGAAAGGCAATCACAGATTCAGTACAAAAACTTAAGGTTCACCAAATGGAAAGGTGTGAGGATTGGGTACATTACCATATTGAGGTGAACAGAGATATACAAACACACGTGAAATATATAATCACCAAAGACCTACAGAATACCAGGAGAAGACTACTCAACATTGTGTCATAACCTACACGGGAAAAGATTCCAAAGAAGAATAGATGTATGTATATGTGTGAAGGAACCACGTCTTGCACACCTAGACCAAACAAACCATTGTAATCGAATTTGCTGTGATAAAGAATAAAAATTTTGTTAAAAATACAAACAAGAAGGAATGACACATAAACTTAAAGGGCTTTTTCCCGGCACATTCCATTGTAATTTACAACCTAGAACACGACTTCCATTAAGGCTCTGTTGCCCTAGTGACCAGATTTGGTAAAGGAGAAATGCTGCCCCCTTGTGGCCGTTTCCCGCAAGAGCAGCTTTAAACCCACAGCTACTGGTCACTTAAAATTCACAAGGGCTCAGGGCTGTAAAGGACACCTGCCGTCAAAAATTGTGCTCAGGTGGGGAATGGACAAAAGAAATTCAAAACAGGCGAATGTTTCAAGAAGATAGTATGCAGAGGTAAGTATTCCTCACTCTCTTTAAACAAAAAAACAGGAAAATGGGTAAAAGCTCAACCTCAGGAATGATTAGACTCATGCAATCTAATCAACCAAAAGGTTTCATCTCACACCTGTCGACTGACCGTCAGCAAAAAGTCTACCAACAATAAATGCTGACGGGGTTGTAGAGAACTGTGTAACCTCTAGGTGCTGGTGGGATGGAAAGTGGTTAACAGCCAATAATGACTACCGAAAGGAACTGCGTTGAAAAGTGAAAACTGAGGTACCATTCAATCCAGCAGGCACACCACTGGGCCTCTCACCTGAGAAGACCAGGATCGAAAAGACACAGGCTGCAAATGCTGCACTGCAGCCTTATTCAAAATAGCCAAGATGGGAAGCAACCAAAATGTCCATCAACAGGTGAATGGATAAAGAAGAAGGAGTCCATGTACACAATGGAATATTAGCCATGGAAAACAATGAAACACTGCTCTTTGAGGCACCAGAGATGAGCCTGGAGATAATCACAAAACATGAGGTAAGTCGGAAAGCAAAAGACCTATATCCTATGATATCCCTTAGAGGCGTTATCTAATCACTGACACAAATGAACATATTTCCACAGAGAAAGACACTCACAGACTTAGAAAACCAACTATGCTCATCTAAAAGGAAAGGTGGGGGGAATGGATAAATGAGATTAGTGTTACTATACATATCCAAATACATATTATATACATATTTCAAAACGACCGACCATATAGCAAGGGAGGTCTACAGAACACTCTGTAATATTTTACATGGGAAGAGGATCTGTAGAGTAGACATATATAATGTACAAATGAACCAGATTGTGTACCCCTAGGACAAACAATATTCTAGTCCTTACCCCGATTAAAAAAATTAACAAAAACAAGAAGTAATGAGACCTAAACTTATGGGGGTTTCTCCTGGCACATTCCATTCTAATTTACAACCTAGGAACACGACTTCCAGAAAGGCTCTGCTGCCCTAGTACTCAGATTTGGGAATGGAGAAATGCTGCCTCCTTGTGGCCATTTCCCACAACAGCAGCTTTCAACCCACTGCTAAAGGTCACTAAATATTCACCAACTTGCCATTCTGTAAATGACACCTGCCCTCCAAATAAATCCTGGGATCAAAAATGGAGCAAAAATTTCAAAAGAGGGCAACCTTCCAAGAAGACAATTTCAAGAGCTATGTGGTACTCACAGCTTTTCCTTTAAAGAAGAGGAAAGAAAAAGGTGTGGGAAAATGATATATTTTAGGAATTTTTAAAGACATGCAAACCCAAATTACAAAAACCTATCAGCTCACAGCAGTCAGAATGGCCATCAGCAAAAATGTTTCAAAAAATAAATGCTGAAGGGACTGTGGAGGAATGCGTACACTCGGCCCTAAGGGGGACGTGGTAAGAGCCACTAATGAAAACACGATGGAAGTGCCTTGAAAAGGTAAACACTGAGCTACCCGTCAATCAGTCATACCCACTGCTGGGCCTATCCCCTGAGAAAATGAGAATCAAAACGTCACAGGCTGGCAATCCTGCACTCCAGCCATATTGACCATAGCCAACATTTGGAAGCAATGAAAATGTCCATCAACAGAGGAACGCACCAAGAAGAACTGTTCCATGTACACAATGTAATATTGCTCCAATAATAAATATAAGGTAAATTTAAAAGACAAACATAAGTAAGGAGACATCAGCATTTGTGGGTTTCTTCAGGCACATTCCACTCTAATTTATAACCGAGGAACACCACTGGCCGGAAGGCCTGTTGCCCTAGTACCAGCATGGGGAACGTAGAAAGACCGCCACCCTCTGGCCGTTACCTGCAAACGCAGGTTTAAGCCTGTGCTAATGGTCACCGCAAAATGTCTTCAGGGAGGTAATGGCCAAAAAATTTTAAAATTATGACATACATACTTTAAGAAAACACTTTGAAGAACTAAGCGGTACTCACAGCCTGAAAAATGAAAAGGACCTGCCTTAAAGCTCAGTTTTAATGGATCATGAGACACATGCAAATTCAGCCACAAAGACGTATCAGCTCACACCAGTCAGAATAACCATCAGTAAAAAACCACAAAGAATAAATGCTGAAGGTGCTGTGGAGAAATGCAAACCCTCCACTTTAAGTGGGATGTAACCTGGAGAGAGCCACTCATGAGAGCAGAGTGGAGGTGCCGTTAAAAGGTAAACATTGAGCTACCGTACGATCCAGAGGCTTATTCCTGGACCTATAACCTAAGAAGACAGAATTGGAAAGAAAGAGGCAGGCAAATCTGCATTGCACAGTATTACCATAGCCAAGATATGGAAGTCACCAAAAAGTCCACGGACAGATGGGTGGACAAAGAAGAACTGCTACATGTACAGATGGATTATGAGCTAGCGATAAAATGAAACAATGCCATTTGCAGCACCATAGATGACTCTAGAAGTAATCACGCAACTTGGAGTAAGTGAGAAAGCGAAAGACACATATCCTATCATACCACATAGAGGTGTTACCTAAAAATTGATACAAACGAAGATACTTCCACAGAGAAAGGCAATCACAGATTCAGTACAAAAACTTAAGGTTCACCAAATGGAAAGGTGTGAGGATTGGGTACATTACCATATTGAGGTGAACAGAGATATACAAACACACGTGAAATATATAATCACCAAAGACCTACAGAATACCAGGAGAAGACTACTCAACATTGTGTCATAACCTACACGGGAAAAGATTCCAAAGAAGAATAGATGTATGTATATGTGTGAAGGAACCACGTCTTGCACACCTAGACCAAACAAACCATTGTAATCGAATTTGCTGTGATAAAGAATAAAAATTTTGTTAAAAATACAAACAAGAAGGAATGACACATAAACTTAAAGGGCTTTTTCCCGGCACATTCCATTGTAATTTACAACCTAGAACACGACTTCCATTAAGGCTCTGTTGCCCTAGTGACCAGATTTGGTAAAGGAGAAATGCTGCCCCCTTGTGGCCGTTTCCCGCAAGAGCAGCTTTAAACCCACAGCTACTGGTCACTTAAAATTCACAAGGGCTCAGGGCTGTAAAGGACACCTGCCGTCAAAAATTGTGCTCAGGTGGGGAATGGACAAAAGAAATTCAAAACAGGCGAATGTTTCAAGAAGATAGTATGCAGAGGTAAGTATTCCTCACTCTCTTTAAACAAAAAAACAGGAAAATGGGTAAAAGCTCAACCTCAGGAATGATTAGACTCATGCAATCTAATCAACCAAAAGGTTTCATCTCACACCTGTCGACTGACCGTCAGCAAAAAGTCTACCAACAATAAATGCTGACGGGGTTGTAGAGAACTGTGTAACCTCTAGGTGCTGGTGGGATGGAAAGTGGTTAACAGCCAATAATGACTACCGAAAGGAACTGCGTTGAAAAGTGAAAACTGAGGTACCATTCAATCCAGCAGGCACACCACTGGGCCTCTCACCTGAGAAGACCAGGATCGAAAAGACACAGGCTGCAAATGCTGCACTGCAGCCTTATTCAAAATAGCCAAGATGGGAAGCAACCAAAATGTCCATCAACAGGTGAATGGATAAAGAAGAAGGAGTCCATGTACACAATGGAATATTAGCCATGGAAAACAATGAAACACTGCTCTTTGAGGCACCAGAGATGAGCCTGGAGATAATCACAAAACATGAGGTAAGTCGGAAAGCAAAAGACCTATATCCTATGATATCCCTTAGAGGCGTTATCTAATCACTGACACAAATGAACATATTTCCACAGAGAAAGACACTCACAGACTTAGAAAACCAACTATGCTCATCTAAAAGGAAAGGTGGGGGGAATGGATAAATGAGATTAGTGTTACTATACATATCCAAATACATATTATATACATATTTCAAAACGACCGACCATATAGCAAGGGAGGTCTACAGAACACTCTGTAATATTTTACATGGGAAGAGGATCTGTAGAGTAGACATATATAATGTACAAATGAACCAGATTGTGTACCCCTAGGACAAACAATATTCTAGTCCTTACCCCGATTAAAAAAATTAACAAAAACAAGAAGTAATGAGACCTAAACTTATGGGGGTTTCTCCTGGCACATTCCATTCTAATTTACAACCTAGGAACACGACTTCCAGAAAGGCTCTGCTGCCCTAGTACTCAGATTTGGGAATGGAGAAATGCTGCCTCCTTGTGGCCATTTCCCACAACAGCAGCTTTCAACCCACTGCTAAAGGTCACTAAATATTCACCAACTTGCCATTCTGTAAATGACACCTGCCCTCCAAATAAATCCTGGGATCAAAAATGGAGCAAAAATTTCAAAAGAGGGCAACCTTCCAAGAAGACAATTTCAAGAGCTATGTGGTACTCACAGCTTTTCCTTTAAAGAAGAGGAAAGAAAAAGGTGTGGGAAAATGATATATTTTAGGAATTTTTAAAGACATGCAAACCCAAATTACAAAAACCTATCAGCTCACAGCAGTCAGAATGGCCATCAGCAAAAATGTTTCAAAAAATAAATGCTGAAGGGACTGTGGAGGAATGCGTACACTCGGCCCTAAGGGGGACGTGGTAAGAGCCACTAATGAAAACACGATGGAAGTGCCTTGAAAAGGTAAACACTGAGCTACCCGTCAATCAGTCATACCCACTGCTGGGCCTATCCCCTGAGAAAATGAGAATCAAAACGTCACAGGCTGGCAATCCTGCACTCCAGCCATATTGACCATAGCCAACATTTGGAAGCAATGAAAATGTCCATCAACAGAGGAACGCACCAAGAAGAACTGTTCCATGTACACAATGTAATATTGCTCCAATAATAAATATAAGGTAAATTTAAAAGACAAACATAAGTAAGGAGACATCAGCATTTGTGGGTTTCTTCAGGCACATTCCACTCTAATTTATAACCGAGGAACACCACTGGCCGGAAGGCCTGTTGCCCTAGTACCAGCATGCGGAACGTAGAAAGACCGCCACCCTCTGGCCGTTACCTGCAAACGCAGGTTTAAGCCTGTGCTAATGGTCACCGCAAAATGTCTTCAGGGAGGTAATGGCCAAAAAATTTTAAAATTATGACATACATACTTTAAGAAAACACTTTGAAGAACTAAGCGGTACTCACAGCCTGAAAAATGAAAAGGACCTGCCTTAAAGCTCAGTTTTAATGGATCATGAGACACATGCAAATTCAGCCACAAAGACGTATCAGCTCACACCAGTCAGAATAACCATCAGTAAAAAACCACAAAGAATAAATGCTGAAGGTGCTGTGGAGAAATGCAAACCCTCCACTTTAAGTGGGATGTAACCTGGAGAGAGCCACTCATGAGAGCAGAGTGGAGGTGCCGTTAAAAGGTAAACATTGAGCTACCGTACGATCCAGAGGCTTATTCCTGGACCTATAACCTAAGAAGACAGAATTGGAAAGAAAGAGGCAGGCAAATCTGCATTGCACAGTATTACCATAGCCAAGATATGGAAGTCACCAAAAAGTCCACGGACAGATGGGTGGACAAAGAAGAACTGCTACATGTACAGATGGATTATGAGCTAGCGATAAAATGAAGCAATGCCATTTGCAGCACCATAGATGACTCTAGAAGTAATCACGCAACTTGGAGTAAGTGAGAAAACGAAAGACCCATATCCTATCATACCACATAGAGGTGTTACCTAAAAATTGATACAAACGAAGATACTTCCACAGAGAAAGGCAATCACAGATTCAGTACAAAAACTTAAGGTTCACCAAATGGAAAGGTGTGAGGATTGGGTACATTACCATATTGAGGTGAACAGAGATATACAAACACACGTGAAATATATAATCACCAAAGACCTACAGAATACCAAGAGAAGACTACTCAATATTGTGTCATAACCTACACGGGAAAAGATTCCAAAGAAGAATAGATATATGTATATGTGTGAAGGAACCACGTCTTGCACACCTAGACCAAACAAACCATTGTAATCGAATTTGCTGTGATAAAGAATAAAAATTTTGTTAAAAATACAAACAAGAAGGAATGACACATACACTTAAAGGGCTTTTTCCCGGCACATTCCATTGTAATTTACAACCTAGAACACGACTTCCATTAAGGCTCTGTTGCCCTAGTGACCAGATTTGGTAAAGGAGAAATGCTGCCCCCTTGTGGCCGTTTCCCGCAAGAGCAGCTTTAAACCCACAGCTACTGGTCACTTAAAATTCACAAGGGCTCAGGGCTGTAAAGGACACCTGCCGTCAAAAATTGTGCTCAGGTGGGGAATGGACAAAAGAAATTCAAAACAGGCGAATGTTTCAAGAAGATAGTATGCAGAGGTAAGTATTCCTCACTCTCTTTAAACAAAAAAAACAGGAAAATGGGTAAAAGCTCAACCTCAGGAATGATTAGACTCATGCAATCTAATCAACCAAAAGGTTTCATCTCACACCTGTCGACTGACCGTCAGCAAAAAGTCTACCAACAATAAATGCTGACGGGGTTGCAGAGAACTGTGTAACCTCTAGGTGCTGGTGGGATGGAAAGTGGTTAACAGCCAATAATGACTACTGAAAGGAAATGCGTTGAAAAGTGAAAGCTGAGGTACCATTCAATCCAGCAGGCACACCACTGGGCCTCTCACCTGAGAAGACCAGGATCGAAAAGACACAGGCTGCAAATGCTGCACTGCAGCCTTATTCAAAATAGCCAAGATGGGAAGCAACCAAAATGTCCATCAACAGGTGAATGGATAAAGAAGAAGGAGTCCATGTACACAATGGAATATTAGCCATGGAAAACAATGAAACACTGTTCTTTGAGGCACCAGAGATGAGCCTGGAGATAATCACAAAACATGAGGTAAGTCGGAAAGCAAAAGACCTATATCCTATGATATCCCTTAGAGGCGTTATCTAATCACTGACACAAATGAACATATTTCCACAGAGAAAGACACTCACAGACTTAGAAAACCAACTATGCTCATCTAAAAGGAAAGGTGGGGGGAATGGATAAATGAGATTAGTGTTACTATACATATCCAAATACATATTATATACATATTTCAAAACGACCGACCATATAGCAAGGGAGGTCTACAGAACACTCTGTAATATTTTACATGGGAAGAGGATCTGTAGAGTAGACATATATAATGTACAAATGAACCAGATTGTGTACCCCTAGGACAAACAATATTCTAGTCCTTACCCCGATTAAAAAAATTAACAAAAACAAGAAGTAATGAGACCTAAACTTATGGGGGTTTCTCCTGGCACATTCCATTCTAATTTACAACCTAGGAACACGACTTCCAGAAAGGCTCTGCTGCCCTAGTACTCAGATTTGGGAATGGAGAAATGCTGCCTCCTTGTGGCCATTTCCCACAACAGCAGCTTTCAACCCACTGCTAAAGGTCACTAAATATTCACCAACTTGCCATTCTGTAAATGACACCTGCCCTCCAAATAAATCCTGGGATCAAAAATGGAGCAAAAATTTCAAAAGAGGGCAACCTTCCAAGAAGACAATTTCAAGAGCTATGTGGTACTCACAGCTTTTCCTTTAAAGAAGAGGAAAGAAAAAGGTGTGGGAAAATGATATATTTTAGGAATTTTTAAAGACATGCAAACCCAAATTACAAAAACCTATCAGCTCACAGCAGTCAGAATGGCCATCAGCAAAAATGTTTCAAAAAATAAATGCTGAAGGGACTGTGGAGGAATGCGTACACTCGGCCCTAAGGGGGACGTGGTAAGAGCCACTAATGAAAACACGATGGAAGTGCCTTGAAAAGGTAAACACTGAGCTACCCGTCAATCAGTCATACCCACTGCTGGGCCTATCCCCTGAGAAAATGAGAATCAAAACGTCACAGGCTGGCAATCCTGCACTCCAGCCATATTGACCATAGCCAACATTTGGAAGCAATGAAAATGTCCATCAACAGAGGAACGCACCAAGAAGAACTGTTCCATGTACACAATGTAATATTGCTCCAATAATAAATATAAGGTAAATTTAAAAGACAAACATAAGTAAGGAGACATCAGCATTTGTGGGTTTCTTCAGGCACATTCCACTCTAATTTATAACCGAGGAACACCACTGGCCAGAAGGCCTGTTGCCCTAGTACCAGCATGGGGAACGTAGAAAGACCGCCACCCTCTGGCCGTTACCTGCAAACGCAGGTTTAAGCCTGTGCTAATGGTCACCGCAAAATGTCTTCAGGGAGGTAATGGCCAAAAAATTTTAAAATTATGACATACATACTTTAAGAAAACACTTTGAAGAACTAAGCGGTACTCACAGCCTGAAAAATGAAAAGGACCTGCCTTAAAGCTCAGTTTTAATGGATCATGAGACACATGCAAATTCAGCCACAAAGACGTATCAGCTCACACCAGTCAGAATAACCATCAGTAAAAAACCACAAAGAATAAATGCTGAAGGTGCTGTGGAGAAATGCAAACCCTCCACTTTAAGTGGGATGTAACCTGGAGAGAGCCACTCATGAGAGCAGAGTGGAGGTGCCGTTAAAAGGTAAACATTGAGCTACCGTACGATCCAGAGGCTTATTCCTGGACCTATAACCTAAGAAGACAGAATTGGAAAGAAAGAGGCAGGCAAATCTGCATTGCACAGTATTACCATAGCCAAGATATGGAAGTCACCAAAAAGTCCACGGACAGATGGGTGGACAAAGAAGAACTGCTACATGTACAGATGGATTATGAGCTAGCGATAAAATGAAACAATGCCATTTGCAGCACCATAGATGACTCTAGAAGTAATCACGCAACTTGGAGTAAGTGAGAAAGCGAAAGACACATATCCTATCATACCACATAGAGGTGTTACCTAAAAATTGATACAAACGAAGATACTTCCACAGAGAAAGGCAATCACAGATTCAGTACAAAAACTTAAGGTTCACCAAATGGAAAGGTGTGAGGATTGGGTACATTACCATATTGAGGTGAACAGAGATATACAAACACACGTGAAATATATAATCACCAAAGACCTACAGAATACCAGGAGAAGACTACTCAACATTGTGTCATAACCTACACGGGAAAAGATTCCAAAGAAGAATAGATGTATGTATATGTGTGAAGGAACCACGTCTTGCACACCTAGACCAAACAAACCATTGTAATCGAATTTGCTGTGATAAAGAATAAAAATTTTGTTAAAAATACAAACAAGAAGGAATGACACATAAACTTAAAGGGCTTTTTCCCGGCACATTCCATTGTAATTTACAACCTAGAACACGACTTCCATTAAGGCTCTGTTGCCCTAGTGACCAGATTTGGTAAAGGAGAAATGCTGCCCCCTTGTGGCCGTTTCCCGCAAGAGCAGCTTTAAACCCACAGCTACTGGTCACTTAAAATTCACAAGGGCTCAGGGCTGTAAAGGACACCTGCCGTCAAAAATTGTGCTCAGGTGGGGAATGGACAAAAGAAATTCAAAACAGGCGAATGTTTCAAGAAGATAGTATGCAGAGGTAAGTATTCCTCACTCTCTTTAAACAAAAAAACAGGAAAATGGGTAAAAGCTCAACCTCAGGAATGATTAGACTCATGCAATCTAATCAACCAAAAGGTTTCATCTCACACCTGTCGACTGACCGTCAGCAAAAAGTCTACCAACAATAAATGCTGACGGGGTTGTAGAGAACTGTGTAACCTCTAGGTGCTGGTGGGATGGAAAGTGGTTAACAGCCAATAATGACTACCGAAAGGAACTGCGTTGAAAAGTGAAAACTGAGGTACCATTCAATCCAGCAGGCACACCACTGGGCCTCTCACCTGAGAAGACCAGGATCGAAAAGACACAGGCTGCAAATGCTGCACTGCAGCCTTATTCAAAATAGCCAAGATGGGAAGCAACCAAAATGTCCATCAACAGGTGAATGGATAAAGAAGAAGGAGTCCATGTACACAATGGAATATTAGCCATGGAAAACAATGAAACACTGCTCTTTGAGGCACCAGAGATGAGCCTGGAGATAATCACAAAACATGAGGTAAGTCGGAAAGCAAAAGACCTATATCCTATGATATCCCTTAGAGGCGTTATCTAATCACTGACACAAATGAACATATTTCCACAGAGAAAGACACTCACAGACTTAGAAAACCAACTATGCTCATCTAAAAGGAAAGGTGGGGGGAATGGATAAATGAGATTAGTGTTACTATACATATCCAAATACATATTATATACATATTTCAAAACGACCGACCATATAGCAAGGGAGGTCTACAGAACACTCTGTAATATTTTACATGGGAAGAGGATCTGTAGAGTAGACATATATAATGTACAAATGAACCAGATTGTGTACCCCTAGGACAAACAATATTCTAGTCCTTACCCCGATTAAAAAAATTAACAAAAACAAGAAGTAATGAGACCTAAACTTATGGGGGTTTCTCCTGGCACATTCCATTCTAATTTACAACCTAGGAACACGACTTCCAGAAAGGCTCTGCTGCCCTAGTACTCAGATTTGGGAATGGAGAAATGCTGCCTCCTTGTGGCCATTTCCCACAACAGCAGCTTTCAACCCACTGCTAAAGGTCACTAAATATTCACCAACTTGCCATTCTGTAAATGACACCTGCCCTCCAAATAAATCCTGGGATCAAAAATGGAGCAAAAATTTCAAAAGAGGGCAACCTTCCAAGAAGACAATTTCAAGAGCTATGTGGTACTCACAGCTTTTCCTTTAAAGAAGAGGAAAGAAAAAGGTGTGGGAAAATGATATATTTTAGGAATTTTTAAAGACATGCAAACCCAAATTACAAAAACCTATCAGCTCACAGCAGTCAGAATGGCCATCAGCAAAAATGTTTCAAAAAATAAATGCTGAAGGGACTGTGGAGGAATGCGTACACTCGGCCCTAAGGGGGACGTGGTAAGAGCCACTAATGAAAACACGATGGAAGTGCCTTGAAAAGGTAAACACTGAGCTACCCGTCAATCAGTCATACCCACTGCTGGGCCTATCCCCTGAGAAAATGAGAATCAAAACGTCACAGGCTGGCAATCCTGCACTCCAGCCATATTGACCATAGCCAACATTTGGAAGCAATGAAAATGTCCATCAACAGAGGAACGCACCAAGAAGAACTGTTCCATGTACACAATGTAATATTGCTCCAATAATAAATATAAGGTAAATTTAAAAGACAAACATAAGTAAGGAGACATCAGCATTTGTGGGTTTCTTCAGGCACATTCCACTCTAATTTATAACCGAGGAACACCACTGGCCAGAAGGCCTGTTGCCCTAGTACCAGCATGGGGAACGTAGAAAGACCGCCACCCTCTGGCCGTTACCTGCAAACGCAGGTTTAAGCCTGTGCTAATGGTCACCGCAAAATGTCTTCAGGGAGGTAATGGCCAAAAAATTTTAAAATTATGACATACATACTTTAAGAAAACACTTTGAAGAACTAAGCGGTACTCACAGCCTGAAAAATGAAAAGGACCTGCCTTAAAGCTCAGTTTTAATGGATCATGAGACACATGCAAATTCAGCCACAAAGACGTATCAGCTCACACCAGTCAGAATAACCATCAGTAAAAAACCACAAAGAATAAATGCTGAAGGTGCTGTGGAGAAATGCAAACCCTCCACTTTAAGTGGGATGTAACCTGGAGAGAGCCACTCATGAGAGCAGAGTGGAGGTGCCGTTAAAAGGTAAACATTGAGCTACCGTACGATCCAGAGGCTTATTCCTGGACCTATAACCTAAGAAGACAGAATTGGAAAGAAAGAGGCAGGCAAATCTGCATTGCACAGTATTACCATAGCCAAGATATGGAAGTCACCAAAAAGTCCACGGACAGATGGGTGGACAAAGAAGAACTGCTACATGTACAGATGGATTATGAGCTAGCGATAAAATGAAACAATGCCATTTGCAGCACCATAGATGACTCTAGAAGTAATCACGCAACTTGGAGTAAGTGAGAAAGCGAAAGACACATATCCTATCATACCACATAGAGGTGTTACCTAAAAATTGATACAAACGAAGATACTTCCACAGAGAAAGGCAATCACAGATTCAGTACAAAAACTTAAGGTTCACCAAATGGAAAGGTGTGAGGATTGGGTACATTACCATATTGAGGTGAACAGAGATATACAAACACACGTGAAATATATAATCACCAAAGACCTACAGAATACCAGGAGAAGACTACTCAACATTGTGTCATAACCTACACGGGAAAAGATTCCAAAGAAGAATAGATGTATGTATATGTGTGAAGGAACCACGTCTTGCACACCTAGACCAAACAAACCATTGTAATCGAATTTGCTGTGATAAAGAATAAAAATTTTGTTAAAAATACAAACAAGAAGGAATGACACATAAACTTAAAGGGCTTTTTCCCGGCACATTCCATTGTAATTTACAACCTAGAACACGACTTCCATTAAGGCTCTGTTGCCCTAGTGACCAGATTTGGTAAAGGAGAAATGCTGCCCCCTTGTGGCCGTTTCCCGCAAGAGCAGCTTTAAACCCACAGCTACTGGTCACTTAAAATTCACAAGGGCTCAGGGCTGTAAAGGACACCTGCCGTCAAAAATTGTGCTCAGGTGGGGAATGGACAAAAGAAATTCAAAACAGGCGAATGTTTCAAGAAGATAGTATGCAGAGGTAAGTATTCCTCACTCTCTTTAAACAAAAAAACAGGAAAATGGGTAAAAGCTCAACCTCAGGAATGATTAGACTCATGCAATCTAATCAACCAAAAGGTTTCATCTCACACCTGTCGACTGACCGTCAGCAAAAAGTCTACCAACAATAAATGCTGACGGGGTTGTAGAGAACTGTGTAACCTCTAGGTGCTGGTGGGATGGAAAGTGGTTAACAGCCAATAATGACTACCGAAAGGAACTGCGTTGAAAAGTGAAAACTGAGGTACCATTCAATCCAGCAGGCACACCACTGGGCCTCTCACCTGAGAAGACCAGGATCGAAAAGACACAGGCTGCAAATGCTGCACTGCAGCCTTATTCAAAATAGCCAAGATGGGAAGCAACCAAAATGTCCATCAACAGGTGAATGGATAAAGAAGAAGGAGTCCATGTACACAATGGAATATTAGCCATGGAAAACAATGAAACACTGCTCTTTGAGGCACCAGAGATGAGCCTGGAGATAATCACAAAACATGAGGTAAGTCGGAAAGCAAAAGACCTATATCCTATGATATCCCTTAGAGGCGTTATCTAATCACTGACACAAATGAACATATTTCCACAGAGAAAGACACTCACAGACTTAGAAAACCAACTATGCTCATCTAAAAGGAAAGGTGGGGGGAATGGATAAATGAGATTAGTGTTACTATACATATCCAAATACATATTATATACATATTTCAAAACGACCGACCATATAGCAAGGGAGGTCTACAGAACACTCTGTAATATTTTACATGGGAAGAGGATCTGTAGAGTAGACATATATAATGTACAAATGAACCAGATTGTGTACCCCTAGGACAAACAATATTCTAGTCCTTACCCCGATTAAAAAAATTAACAAAAACAAGAAGTAATGAGACCTAAACTTATGGGGGTTTCTCCTGGCACATTCCATTCTAATTTACAACCTAGGAACACGACTTCCAGAAAGGCTCTGCTGCCCTAGTACTCAGATTTGGGAATGGAGAAATGCTGCCTCCTTGTGGCCATTTCCCACAACAGCAGCTTTCAACCCACTGCTAAAGGTCACTAAATATTCACCAACTTGCCATTCTGTAAATGACACCTGCCCTCCAAATAAATCCTGGGATCAAAAATGGAGCAAAAATTTCAAAAGAGGGCAACCTTCCAAGAAGACAATTTCAAGAGCTATGTGGTACTCACAGCTTTTCCTTTAAAGAAGAGGAAAGAAAAAGGTGTGGGAAAATGATATATTTTAGGAATTTTTAAAGACATGCAAACCCAAATTACAAAAACCTATCAGCTCACAGCAGTCAGAATGGCCATCAGCAAAAATGTTTCAAAAAATAAATGCTGAAGGGACTGTGGAGGAATGCGTACACTCGGCCCTAAGGGGGACGTGGTAAGAGCCACTAATGAAAACACGATGGAAGTGCCTTGAAAAGGTAAACACTGAGCTACCCGTCAATCAGTCATACCCACTGCTGGGCCTATCCCCTGAGAAAATGAGAATCAAAACGTCACAGGCTGGCAATCCTGCACTCCAGCCATATTGACCATAGCCAACATTTGGAAGCAATGAAAATGTCCATCAACAGAGGAACGCACCAAGAAGAACTGTTCCATGTACACAATGTAATATTGCTCCAATAATAAATATAAGGTAAATTTAAAAGACAAACATAAGTAAGGAGACATCAGCATTTGTGGGTTTCTTCAGGCACATTCCACTCTAATTTATAACCGAGGAACACCACTGGCCGGAAGGCCTGTTGCCCTAGTACCAGCATGGGGAACGTAGAAAGACCGCCACCCTCTGGCCGTTACCTGCAAACGCAGGTTTAAGCCTGTGCTAATGGTCACCGCAAAATGTCTTCAGGGAGGTAATGGCCAAAAAATTTTAAAATTATGACATACATACTTTAAGAAAACACTTTGAAGAACTAAGCGGTACTCACAGCCTGAAAAATGAAAAGGACCTGCCTTAAAGCTCAGTTTTAATGGATCATGAGACACATGCAAATTCAGCCACAAAGACGTATCAGCTCACACCAGTCAGAATAACCATCAGTAAAAAACCACAAAGAATAAATGCTGAAGGTGCTGTGGAGAAATGCAAACCCTCCACTTTAAGTGGGATGTAACCTGGAGAGAGCCACTCATGAGAGCAGAGTGGAGGTGCCGTTAAAAGGTAAACATTGAGCTACCGTACGATCCAGAGGCTTATTCCTGGACCTATAACCTAAGAAGACAGAATTGGAAAGAAAGAGGCAGGCAAATCTGCATTGCACAGTATTACCATAGCCAAGATATGGAAGTCACCAAAAAGTCCACCGACAGATGGGTGGACAAAGAAGAACTGCTACATGTACAGATGGATTATGAGCTAGCGATAAAATGAAACAATGCCATTTGCAGCACCATAGATGACTCTAGAAGTAATCACGCAACTTGGAGTAAGTGAGAAAGCGAAAGACACATATCCTATCATACCACATAGAGGTGTTACCTAAAAATTGATACAAACGAAGATACTTCCACAGAGAAAGGCAATCACAGATTCAGTACAAAAACTTAAGGTTCACCAAATGGAAAGGTGTGAGGATTGGGTACATTACCATATTGAGGTGAACAGAGATATACAAACACACGTGAAATATATAATCACCAAAGACCTACAGAATACCAGGAGAAGACTACTCAACATTGTGTCATAACCTACACGGGAAAAGATTCCAAAGAAGAATAGATGTATGTATATGTGTGAAGGAACCACGTCTTGCACACCTAGACCAAACAAACCATTGTAATCGAATTTGCTGTGATAAAGAATAAAAATTTTGTTAAAAATACAAACAAGAAGGAATGACACATAAACTTAAAGGGCTTTTTCCCGGCACATTCCATTGTAATTTACAACCTAGAACACGACTTCCATTAAGGCTCTGTTGCCCTAGTGACCAGATTTGGTAAAGGAGAAATGCTGCCCCCTTGTGGCCGTTTCCCGCAAGAGCAGCTTTAAACCCACAGCTACTGGTCACTTAAAATTCACAAGGGCTCAGGGCTGTAAAGGACACCTGCCGTCAAAAATTGTGCTCAGGTGGGGAATGGACAAAAGAAATTCAAAACAGGCGAATGTTTCAAGAAGATAGTATGCAGAGGTAAGTATTCCTCACTCTCTTTAAACAAAAAAACAGGAAAATGGGTAAAAGCTCAACCTCAGGAATGATTAGACTCATGCAATCTAATCAACCAAAAGGTTTCATCTCACACCTGTCGACTGACCGTCAGCAAAAAGTCTACCAACAATAAATGCTGACGGGGTTGTAGAGAACTGTGTAACCTCTAGGTGCTGGTGGGATGGAAAGTGGTTAACAGCCAATAATGACTACCGAAAGGAACTGCGTTGAAAAGTGAAAACTGAGGTACCATTCAATCCAGCAGGCACACCACTGGGCCTCTCACCTGAGAAGACCAGGATCGAAAAGACACAGGCTGCAAATGCTGCACTGCAGCCTTATTCAAAATAGCCAAGATGGGAAGCAACCAAAATGTCCATCAACAGGTGAATGGATAAAGAAGAAGGAGTCCATGTACACAATGGAATATTAGCCATGGAAAACAATGAAACACTGCTCTTTGAGGCACCAGAGATGAGCCTGGAGATAATCACAAAACATGAGGTAAGTCGGAAAGCAAAAGACCTATATCCTATGATATCCCTTAGAGGCGTTATCTAATCACTGACACAAATGAACATATTTCCACAGAGAAAGACACTCACAGACTTAGAAAACCAACTATGCTCATCTAAAAGGAAAGGTGGGGGGAATGGATAAATGAGATTAGTGTTACTATACATATCCAAATACATATTATATACATATTTCAAAACGACCGACCATATAGCAAGGGAGGTCTACAGAACACTCTGTAATATTTTACATGGGAAGAGGATCTGTAGAGTAGACATATATAATGTACAAATGAACCAGATTGTGTACCCCTAGGACAAACAATATTCTAGTCCTTACCCCGATTAAAAAAATTAACAAAAACAAGAAGTAATGAGACCTAAACTTATGGGGGTTTCTCCTGGCACATTCCATTCTAATTTACAACCTAGGAACACGACTTCCAGAAAGGCTCTGCTGCCCTAGTACTCAGATTTGGGAATGGAGAAATGCTGCCTCCTTGTGGCCATTTCCCACAACAGCAGCTTTCAACCCACTGCTAAAGGTCACTAAATATTCACCAACTTGCCATTCTGTAAATGACACCTGCCCTCCAAATAAATCCTGGGATCAAAAATGGAGCAAAAATTTCAAAAGAGGGCAACCTTCCAAGAAGACAATTTCAAGAGCTATGTGGTACTCACAGCTTTTCCTTTAAAGAAGAGGAAAGAAAAAGGTGTGGGAAAATGATATATTTTAGGAATTTTTAAAGACATGCAAACCCAAATTACAAAAACCTATCAGCTCACAGCAGTCAGAATGGCCATCAGCAAAAATGTTTCAAAAAATAAATGCTGAAGGGACTGTGGAGGAATGCGTACACTCGGCCCTAAGGGGGACGTGGTAAGAGCCACTAATGAAAACACGATGGAAGTGCCTTGAAAAGGTAAACACTGAGCTACCCGTCAATCAGTCATACCCACTGCTGGGCCTATCCCCTGAGAAAATGAGAATCAAAACGTCACAGGCTGGCAATCCTGCACTCCAGCCATATTGACCATAGCCAACATTTGGAAGCAATGAAAATGTCCATCAACAGAGGAACGCACCAAGAAGAACTGTTCCATGTACACAATGTAATATTGCTCCAATAATAAATATAAGGTAAATTTAAAAGACAAACATAAGTAAGGAGACATCAGCATTTGTGGGTTTCTTCAGGCACATTCCACTCTAATTTATAACCGAGGAACACCACTGGCCGGAAGGCCTGTTGCCCTAGTACCAGCATGGGGAACGTAGAAAGACCGCCACCCTCTGGCCGTTACCTGCAAACGCAGGTTTAAGCCTGTGCTAATGGTCACCGCAAAATGTCTTCAGGGAGGTAATGGCCAAAAAATTTTAAAATTATGACATACATACTTTAAGAAAACACTTTGAAGAACTAAGCGGTACTCACAGCCTGAAAAATGAAAAGGACCTGCCTTAAAGCTCAGTTTTAATGGATCATGAGACACATGCAAATTCAGCCACAAAGACGTATCAGCTCACACCAGTCAGAATAACCATCAGTAAAAAACCACAAAGAATAAATGCTGAAGGTGCTGTGGAGAAATGCAAACCCTCCACTTTAAGTGGGATGTAACCTGGAGAGAGCCACTCATGAGAGCAGAGTGGAGGTGCCGTTAAAAGGTAAACATTGAGCTACCGTACGATCCAGAGGCTTATTCCTGGACCTATAACCTAAGAAGACAGAATTGGAAAGAAAGAGGCAGGCAAATCTGCATTGCACAGTATTACCATAGCCAAGATATGGAAGTCACCAAAAAGTCCACGGACAGATGGGTGGACAAAGAAGAACTGCTACATGTACAGATGGATTATGAGCTAGCGATAAAATGAAACAATGCCATTTGCAGCACCATAGATGACTCTAGAAGTAATCACGCAACTTGGAGTAAGTGAGAAAGCGAAAGACACATATCCTATCATACCACATAGAGGTGTTACCTAAAAATTGATACAAACGAAGATACTTCCACAGAGAAAGGCAATCACAGATTCAGTACAAAAACTTAAGGTTCACCAAATGGAAAGGTGTGAGGATTGGGTACATTACCATATTGAGGTGAACAGAGATATACAAACACACGTGAAATATATAATCACCAAAGACCTACAGAATACCAGGAGAAGACTACTCAACATTGTGTCATAACCTACACGGGAAAAGATTCCAAAGAAGAATAGATGTATGTATATGTGTGAAGGAACCACGTCTTGCACACCTAGACCAAACAAACCATTGTAATCGAATTTGCTGTGATAAAGAATAAAAATTTTGTTAAAAATACAAACAAGAAGGAATGACACATAAACTTAAAGGGCTTTTTCCCGGCACATTCCATTGTAATTTACAACCTAGAACACGACTTCCATTAAGGCTCTGTTGCCCTAGTGACCAGATTTGGTAAAGGAGAAATGCTGCCCCCTTGTGGCCGTTTCCCGCAAGAGCAGCTTTAAACCCACAGCTACTGGTCACTTAAAATTCACAAGGGCTCAGGGCTGTAAAGGACACCTGCCGTCAAAAATTGTGCTCAGGTGGGGAATGGACAAAAGAAATTCAAAACAGGCGAATGTTTCAAGAAGATAGTATGCAGAGGTAAGTATTCCTCACTCTCTTTAAACAAAAAAACAGGAAAATGGGTAAAAGCTCAACCTCAGGAATTATTAGACTCATGCAATCTAATCAACCAAAAGGTTTCAACTCACACCTGTCGACTGACCGTCAGCAAAAAGTCTACCAACAATAAATGCTGACGGGGTTGTAGAGAACTGTGTAACCTCTAGGTGCTGGTGGGAAGGAAAGTGGTTAACAGCCAATAATGACTACCGAAAGGAACTGCGTTGAAAAGTGAAAACTGAGGTACCATTCAATCCAGCAGGCACACCACTGGGCCTCTCACCTGAGAAGACCAGGATCGAAAAGACACAGGCTGCAAATGCTGCACTGCAGCCTTATTCAAAATAGCCAAGATGGGAAGCAACCAAAATGTCCATCAATAGGTGAATGGATAAAGAAGAAAGAGTCCATGTACACAATGGAATATTAGCCATGGAAAACAATGAAACACTGCTCTTTGAGGCACCAGAGATGAGCCTGGAGATAATCACAAAACATGAGGTAAGTCGGAAAGCAAAAGACCTATATCCTATGATATCCCTTAGAGGCGTTATCTAATCACTGACACAAATGAACATATTTCCACAGAGAAAGACACTCACAGACTTAGAAAACCAACTATGCTCATCTAAAAGGAAAGGTGGGGGGAATGGATAAATGAGATTAGTGTTACTATACATATCCAAATACATATTATATACATATTTCAAAACGACCGACCATATAGCAAGGGAGGTCTGCAGAACACTCTATAATATTTTACATGGGAAGAGGATCTGTAGAGTAGACATATATAATGTACAAATGAACCAGATTGTGTACCCCTAGGACAAACAATATTCTAGTCCTTACCCCGATTAAAAAAATTAACAAAAACAAGAAGTAATGAGACCTACACTTATGGGGGTTTCTCCTGGCACATTCCATTCTAATTTACAACCTAGGAACACGACTTCCAGAAAGGCTCTGCTGCCCTAGTACTCAGATTTGGGAATGGAGAAATGCTGCCTCCTTGTGGCCATTTCCCACAACAGCAGCTTTCAACCCACTGCTAAAGGTCACTAAATATTCACCAACTTGCCATTCTGTAAATGACACCTGCCCTCCAAATAAATCCTGGGATCAAAAATGGAGCAAAAATTTCAAAAGAGGGCAACCTTCCAAGAAGACAATTTCAAGAGCTATGTGGTACTCACAGCTTTTCCTTTAAAGAAGAGGAAAGAAAAAGGTGTGGGAAAATGATATATTTTAGGAATTTTTAAAGACATGCAAACCCAAATTACAAAAACCTATCAGCTCACAGCAGTCAGAATGGCCATCAGCAAAAATGTTTCAAAAAATAAATGCTGAAGGGACTGTGGAGGAATGCGTACACTCGGCCCTAAGGGGGACGTGGTAAGAGCCACTAATGAAAACACGATGGAAGTGCCTTGAAAAGGTAAACACTGAGCTACCCGTCAATCAGTCATACCCACTGCTGGGCCTATCCCCTGAGAAAATGAGAATCAAAACGTCACAGGCTGGCAATCCTGCACTCCAGCCATATTGACCATAGCCAACATTTGGAAGCAATGAAAATGTCCATCAACAGAGGAACGCACCAAGAAGAACTGTTCCATGTACACAATGTAATATTGCTCCAATAATAAATATAAGGTAAATTTAAAAGACAAACATAAGTAAGGAGACATCAGCATTTGTGGGTTTCTTCAGGCACATTCCACTCTAATTTATAACCGAGGAACACCACTGGCCGGAAGGCCTGTTGCCCTAGTACCAGCATGGGGAACGTAGAAAGACCGCCACCCTCTGGCCGTTACCTGCAAACGCAGGTTTAAGCCTGTGCTAATGGTCACCGCAAAATGTCTTCAGGGAGGTAATGGCCAAAAAATTTTAAAATTATGACATACATACTTTAAGAAAACACTTTGAAGAACTAAGCGGTACTCACAGCCTGAAAAATGAAAAGGACCTGCCTTAAAGCTCAGTTTTAATGGATCATGAGACACATGCAAATTCAGCCACAAAGACGTATCAGCTCACACCAGTCAGAATAACCATCAGTAAAAAACCACAAAGAATAAATGCTGAAGGTGCTGTGGAGAAATGCAAACCCTCCACTTTAAGTGGGATGTAACCTGGAGAGAGCCACTCATGAGAGCAGAGTGGAGGTGCCGTTAAAAGGTAAACATTGAGCTACCGTACGATCCAGAGGCTTATTCCTGGACCTATAACCTAAGAAGACAGAATTGGAAAGAAAGAGGCAGGCAAATCTGCATTGCACAGTATTACCATAGCCAAGATATGGAAGTCACCAAAAAGTCCACGGACAGATGGGTGGACAAAGAAGAACTGCTACATGTACAGATGGATTATGAGCTAGCGATAAAATGAAACAATGCCATTTGCAGCACCATAGATGACTCTAGAAGTAATCACGCAACTTGGAGTAAGTGAGAAAGCGAAAGACACATATCCTATCATACCACATAGAGGTGTTACCTAAAAATTGATACAAACGAAGATACTTCCACAGAGAAAGGCAATCACAGATTCAGTACAAAAACTTAAGGTTCACCAAATGGAAAGGTGTGAGGATTGGGTACATTACCATATTGAGGTGAACAGAGATATACAAACACACGTGAAATATATAATCACCAAAGACCTACAGAATACCAGGAGAAGACTACTCAACATTGTGTCATAACCTACACGGGAAAAGATTCCAAAGAAGAATAGATGTATGTATATGTGTGAAGGAACCACGTCTTGCACACCTAGACCAAACAAACCATTGTAATCGAATTTGCTGTGATAAAGAATAAAAATTTTGTTAAAAATACAAACAAGAAGGAATGACACATAAACTTAAAGGGCTTTTTCCCGGCACATTCCATTGTAATTTACAACCTAGAACACGACTTCCATTAAGGCTCTGTTGCCCTAGTGACCAGATTTGGTAAAGGAGAAATGCTGCCCCCTTGTGGCCGTTTCCCGCAAGAGCAGCTTTAAACCCACAGCTACTGGTCACTTAAAATTCACAAGGGCTCAGGGCTGTAAAGGACACCTGCCGTCAAAAATTGTGCTCAGGTGGGGAATGGACAAAAGAAATTCAAAACAGGCGAATGTTTCAAGAAGATAGTATGCAGAGGTAAGTATTCCTCACTCTCTTTAAACAAAAAAACAGGAAAATGGGTAAAAGCTCAACCTCAGGAATGATTAGACTCATGCAATCTAATCAACCAAAAGGTTTCATCTCACACCTGTCGACTGACCGTCAGCAAAAAGTCTACCAACAATAAATGCTGACGGGGTTGTAGAGAACTGTGTAACCTCTAGGTGCTGGTGGGATGGAAAGTGGTTAACAGCCAATAATGACTACCGAAAGGAACTGCGTTGAAAAGTGAAAACTGAGGTACCATTCAATCCAGCAGGCACACCACTGGGCCTCTCACCTGAGAAGACCAGGATCGAAAAGACACAGGCTGCAAATGCTGCACTGCAGCCTTATTCAAAATAGCCAAGATGGGAAGCAACCAAAATGTCCATCAACAGGTGAATGGATAAAGAAGAAGGAGTCCATGTACACAATGGAATATTAGCCATGGAAAACAATGAAACACTGCTCTTTGAGGCACCAGAGATGAGCCTGGAGATAATCACAAAACATGAGGTAAGTCGGAAAGCAAAAGACCTATATCCTATGATATCCCTTAGAGGCGTTATCTAATCACTGACACAAATGAACATATTTCCACAGAGAAAGACACTCACAGACTTAGAAAACCAACTATGCTCATCTAAAAGGAAAGGTGGGGGGAATGGATAAATGAGATTAGTGTTACTATACATATCCAAATACATATTATATACATATTTCAAAACGACCGACCATATAGCAAGGGAGGTCTACAGAACACTCTGTAATATTTTACATGGGAAGAGGATCTGTAGAGTAGACATATATAATGTACAAATGAACCAGATTGTGTACCCCTAGGACAAACAATATTCTAGTCCTTACCCCGATTAAAAAAATTAACAAAAACAAGAAGTAATGAGACCTAAACTTATGGGGGTTTCTCCTGGCACATTCCATTCTAATTTACAACCTAGGAACACGACTTCCAGAAAGGCTCTGCTGCCCTAGTACTCAGATTTGGGAATGGAGAAATGCTGCCTCCTTGTGGCCATTTCCCACAACAGCAGCTTTCAACCCACTGCTAAAGGTCACTAAATATTCACCAACTTGCCATTCTGTAAATGACACCTGCCCTCCAAATAAATCCTGGGATCAAAAATGGAGCAAAAATTTCAAAAGAGGGCAACCTTCCAAGAAGACAATTTCAAGAGCTATGTGGTACTCACAGCTTTTCCTTTAAAGAAGAGGAAAGAAAAAGGTGTGGGAAAATGATATATTTTAGGAATTTTTAAAGACATGCAAACCCAAATTACAAAAACCTATCAGCTCACAGCAGTCAGAATGGCCATCAGCAAAAATGTTTCAAAAAATAAATGCTGAAGGGACTGTGGAGGAATGCGTACACTCGGCCCTAAGGGGGACGTGGTAAGAGCCACTAATGAAAACACGATGGAAGTGCCTTGAAAAGGTAAACACTGAGCTACCCGTCAATCAGTCATACCCACTGCTGGGCCTATCCCCTGAGAAAATGAGAATCAAAACGTCACAGGCTGGCAATCCTGCACTCCAGCCATATTGACCATAGCCAACATTTGGAAGCAATGAAAATGTCCATCAACAGAGGAACGCACCAAGAAGAACTGTTCCATGTACACAATGTAATATTGCTCCAATAATAAATATAAGGTAAATTTAAAAGACAAACATAAGTAAGGAGACATCAGCATTTGTGGGTTTCTTCAGGCACATTCCACTCTAATTTATAACCGAGGAACACCACTGGCCGGAAGGCCTGTTGCCCTAGTACCAGCATGCGGAACGTAGAAAGACCGCCACCCTCTGGCCGTTACCTGCAAACGCAGGTTTAAGCCTGTGCTAATGGTCACCGCAAAATGTCTTCAGGGAGGTAATGGCCAAAAAAATTTAAAATTATGACATACATACTTTAAGAAAACACTTTGAAGAACTAAGCGGTACTCACAGCCTGAAAAATGAAAAGGACCTGCCTTAAAGCTCAGTTTTAATGGATCATGAGACACATGCAAATTCAGCCACAAAGACGTATCAGCTCACACCAGTCAGAATAACCATCAGTAAAAAACCACAAAGAATAAATGCTGAAGGTGCTGTGGAGAAATGCAAACCCTCCACTTTAAGTGGGATGTAACCTGGAGAGAGCCACTCATGAGAGCAGAGTGGAGGTGCCGTTAAAAGGTAAACATTGAGCTACCGTACGATCCAGAGGCTTATTCCTGGACCTATAACCTAAGAAGACAGAATTGGAAAGAAAGAGGCAGGCAAATCTGCATTGCACAGTATTACCATAGCCAAGATATGGAAGTCACCAAAAAGTCCACGGACAGATGGGTGGACAAAGAAGAACTGCTACATGTACAGATGGATTATGAGCTAGCGATAAAATGAAGCAATGCCATTTGCAGCACCATAGATGACTCTAGAAGTAATCACGCAACTTGGAGTAAGTGAGAAAACGAAAGACCCATATCCTATCATACCACATAGAGGTGTTACCTAAAAATTGATACAAACGAAGATACTTCCACAGAGAAAGGCAATCACAGATTCAGTACAAAAACTTAAGGTTCACCAAATGGAAAGGTGTGAGGATTGGGTACATTACCATATTGAGGTGAACAGAGATATACAAACACACGTGAAATATATAATCACCAAAGACCTACAGAATACCAAGAGAAGACTACTCAATATTGTGTCATAACCTACACGGGAAAAGATTCCAAAGAAGAATAGATATATGTATATGTGTGAAGGAACCATGTCTTGCACACCTAGACCAAACAAACCATTGTAATCGAATTTGCTGTGATAAAGAATAAAAATTTTGTTAAAAATACAAACAAGAAGGAATGACACATACACTTAAAGGGCTTTTTCCCGGCACATTCCATTGTAATTTACAACCTAGAACACGACTTCCATTAAGGCTCTGTTGCCCTAGTGACCAGATTTGGTAAAGGAGAAATGCTGCCCCCTTGTGGCCGTTTCCCGCAAGAGCAGCTTTAAACCCACAGCTACTGGTCACTTAAAATTCACAAGGGCTCAGGGCTGTAAAGGACACCTGCCGTCAAAAATTGTGCTCAGGTGGGGAATGGACAAAAGAAATTCAAAACAGGCGAATGTTTCAAGAAGATAGTATGCAGAGGTAAGTATTCCTCACTCTCTTTAAACAAAAAAAAACAGGAAAATGGGTAAAAGCTCAACCTCAGGAATGATTAGACTCATGCAATCTAATCAACCAAAAGGTTTCATCTCACACCTGTCGACTGACCGTCAGCAAAAAGTCTACCAACAATAAATGCTGACGGGGTTGCAGAGAACTGTGTAACCTCTAGGTGCTGGTGGGATGGAAAGTGGTTAACAGCCAATAATGACTACTGAAAGGAAATGCGTTGAAAAGTGAAAGCTGAGGTACCATTCAATCCAGCAGGCACACCACTGGGCCTCTCACCTGAGAAGACCAGGATCGAAAAGACACAGGCTGCAAATGCTGCACTGCAGCCTTATTCAAAATAGCCAAGATGGGAAGCAACCAAAATGTCCATCAACAGGTGAATGGATAAAGAAGAAGGAGTCCATGTACACAATGGAATATTAGCCATGGAAAACAATGAAACACTGTTCTTTGAGGCACCAGAGATGAGCCTGGAGATAATCACAAAACATGAGGTAAGTCGGAAAGCAAAAGACCTATATCCTATGATATCCCTTAGAGGCGTTATCTAATCACTGACACAAATGAACATATTTCCACAGAGAAAGACACTCACAGACTTAGAAAACCAACTATGCTCATCTAAAAGGAAAGGTGGGGGGAATGGATAAATGAGATTAGTGTTACTATACATATCCAAATACATATTATATACATATTTCAAAACGACCGACCATATAGCAAGGGAGGTCTACAGAACACTCTGTAATATTTTACATGGGAAGAGGATCTGTAGAGTAGACATATATAATGTACAAATGAACCAGATTGTGTACCCCTAGGACAAACAATATTCTAGTCCTTACCCCGATTAAAAAAATTAACAAAAACAAGAAGTAATGAGACCTAAACTTATGGGGGTTTCTCCTGGCACATTCCATTCTAATTTACAACCTAGGAACACGACTTCCAGAAAGGCTCTGCTGCCCTAGTACTCAGATTTGGGAATGGAGAAATGCTGCCTCCTTGTGGCCATTTCCCACAACAGCAGCTTTCAACCCACTGCTAAAGGTCACTAAATATTCACCAACTTGCCATTCTGTAAATGACACCTGCCCTCCAAATAAATCCTGGGATCAAAAATGGAGCAAAAATTTCAAAAGAGGGCAACCTTCCAAGAAGACAATTTCAAGAGCTATGTGGTACTCACAGCTTTTCCTTTAAAGAAGAGGAAAGAAAAAGGTGTGGGAAAATGATATATTTTAGGAATTTTTAAAGACATGCAAACCCAAATTACAAAAACCTATCAGCTCACAGCAGTCAGAATGGCCATCAGCAAAAATGTTTCAAAAAATAAATGCTGAAGGGACTGTGGAGGAATGCGTACACTCGGCCCTAAGGGGGACGTGGTAAGAGCCACTAATGAAAACACGATGGAAGTGCCTTGAAAAGGTAAACACTGAGCTACCCGTCAATCAGTCATACCCACTGCTGGGCCTATCCCCTGAGAAAATGAGAATCAAAACGTCACAGGCTGGCAATCCTGCACTCCAGCCATATTGACCATAGCCAACATTTGGAAGCAATGAAAATGTCCATCAACAGAGGAACGCACCAAGAAGAACTGTTCCATGTACACAATGTAATATTGCTCCAATAATAAATATAAGGTAAATTTAAAAGACAAACATAAGTAAGGAGACATCAGCATTTGTGGGTTTCTTCAGGCACATTCCACTCTAATTTATAACCGAGGAACACCACTGGCCAGAAGGCCTGTTGCCCTAGTACCAGCATGGGGAACGTAGAAAGACCGCCACCCTCTGGCCGTTACCTGCAAACGCAGGTTTAAGCCTGTGCTAATGGTCACCGCAAAATGTCTTCAGGGAGGTAATGGCCAAAAAATTTTAAAATTATGACATACATACTTTAAGAAAACACTTTGAAGAACTAAGCGGTACTCACAGCCTGAAAAATGAAAAGGACCTGCCTTAAAGCTCAGTTTTAATGGATCATGAGACACATGCAAATTCAGCCACAAAGACGTATCAGCTCACACCAGTCAGAATAACCATCAGTAAAAAACCACAAAGAATAAATGCTGAAGGTGCTGTGGAGAAATGCAAACCCTCCACTTTAAGTGGGATGTAACCTGGAGAGAGCCACTCATGAGAGCAGAGTGGAGGTGCCGTTAAAAGGTAAACATTGAGCTACCGTACGATCCAGAGGCTTATTCCTGGACCTATAACCTAAGAAGACAGAATTGGAAAGAAAGAGGCAGGCAAATCTGCATTGCACAGTATTACCATAGCCAAGATATGGAAGTCACCAAAAAGTCCACGGACAGATGGGTGGACAAAGAAGAACTGCTACATGTACAGATGGATTATGAGCTAGCGATAAAATGAAACAATGCCATTTGCAGCACCATAGATGACTCTAGAAGTAATCACGCAACTTGGAGTAAGTGAGAAAGCGAAAGACACATATCCTATCATACCACATAGAGGTGTTACCTAAAAATTGATACAAACGAAGATACTTCCACAGAGAAAGGCAATCACAGATTCAGTACAAAAACTTAAGGTTCACCAAATGGAAAGGTGTGAGGATTGGGTACATTACCATATTGAGGTGAACAGAGATATACAAACACACGTGAAATATATAATCACCAAAGACCTACAGAATACCAGGAGAAGACTACTCAACATTGTGTCATAACCTACACGGGAAAAGATTCCAAAGAAGAATAGATGTATGTATATGTGTGAAGGAACCACGTCTTGCACACCTAGACCAAACAAACCATTGTAATCGAATTTGCTGTGATAAAGAATAAAAATTTTGTTAAAAATACAAACAAGAAGGAATGACACATAAACTTAAAGGGCTTTTTCCCGGCACATTCCATTGTAATTTACAACCTAGAACACGACTTCCATTAAGGCTCTGTTGCCCTAGTGACCAGATTTGGTAAAGGAGAAATGCTGCCCCCTTGTGGCCGTTTCCCGCAAGAGCAGCTTTAAACCCACAGCTACTGGTCACTTAAAATTCACAAGGGCTCAGGGCTGTAAAGGACACCTGCCGTCAAAAATTGTGCTCAGGTGGGGAATGGACAAAAGAAATTCAAAACAGGCGAATGTTTCAAGAAGATAGTATGCAGAGGTAAGTATTCCTCACTCTCTTTAAACAAAAAAACAGGAAAATGGGTAAAAGCTCAACCTCAGGAATGATTAGACTCATGCAATCTAATCAACCAAAAGGTTTCATCTCACACCTGTCGACTGACCGTCAGCAAAAAGTCTACCAACAATAAATGCTGACGGGGTTGTAGAGAACTGTGTAACCTCTAGGTGCTGGTGGGATGGAAAGTGGTTAACAGCCAATAATGACTACCGAAAGGAACTGCGTTGAAAAGTGAAAACTGAGGTACCATTCAATCCAGCAGGCACACCACTGGGCCTCTCACCTGAGAAGACCAGGATCGAAAAGACACAGGCTGCAAATGCTGCACTGCAGCCTTATTCAAAATAGCCAAGATGGGAAGCAACCAAAATGTCCATCAACAGGTGAATGGATAAAGAAGAAGGAGTCCATGTACACAATGGAATATTAGCCATGGAAAACAATGAAACACTGCTCTTTGAGGCACCAGAGATGAGCCTGGAGATAATCACAAAACATGAGGTAAGTCGGAAAGCAAAAGACCTATATCCTATGATATCCCTTAGAGGCGTTATCTAATCACTGACACAAATGAACATATTTCCACAGAGAAAGACACTCACAGACTTAGAAAACCAACTATGCTCATCTAAAAGGAAAGGTGGGGGGAATGGATAAATGAGATTAGTGTTACTATACATATCCAAATACATATTATATACATATTTCAAAACGACCGACCATATAGCAAGGGAGGTCTACAGAACACTCTGTAATATTTTACATGGGAAGAGGATCTGTAGAGTAGACATATATAATGTACAAATGAACCAGATTGTGTACCCCTAGGACAAACAATATTCTAGTCCTTACCCCGATTAAAAAAATTAACAAAAACAAGAAGTAATGAGACCTAAACTTATGGGGGTTTCTCCTGGCACATTCCATTCTAATTTACAACCTAGGAACACGACTTCCAGAAAGGCTCTGCTGCCCTAGTACTCAGATTTGGGAATGGAGAAATGCTGCCTCCTTGTGGCCATTTCCCACAACAGCAGCTTTCAACCCACTGCTAAAGGTCACTAAATATTCACCAACTTGCCATTCTGTAAATGACACCTGCCCTCCAAATAAATCCTGGGATCAAAAATGGAGCAAAAATTTCAAAAGAGGGCAACCTTCCAAGAAGACAATTTCAAGAGCTATGTGGTACTCACAGCTTTTCCTTTAAAGAAGAGGAAAGAAAAAGGTGTGGGAAAATGATATATTTTAGGAATTTTTAAAGACATGCAAACCCAAATTACAAAAACCTATCAGCTCACAGCAGTCAGAATGGCCATCAGCAAAAATGTTTCAAAAAATAAATGCTGAAGGGACTGTGGAGGAATGCGTACACTCGGCCCTAAGGGGGACGTGGTAAGAGCCACTAATGAAAACACGATGGAAGTGCCTTGAAAAGGTAAACACTGAGCTACCCGTCAATCAGTCATACCCACTGCTGGGCCTATCCCCTGAGAAAATGAGAATCAAAACGTCACAGGCTGGCAATCCTGCACTCCAGCCATATTGACCATAGCCAACATTTGGAAGCAATGAAAATGTCCATCAACAGAGGAACGCACCAAGAAGAACTGTTCCATGTACACAATGTAATATTGCTCCAATAATAAATATAAGGTAAATTTAAAAGACAAACATAAGTAAGGAGACATCAGCATTTGTGGGTTTCTTCAGGCACATTCCACTCTAATTTATAACCGAGGAACACCACTGGCCGGAAGGCCTGTTGCCCTAGTACCAGCATGCGGAACGTAGAAAGACCGCCACCCTCTGGCCGTTACCTGCAAACGCAGGTTTAAGCCTGTGCTAATGGTCACCGCAAAATGTCTTCAGGGAGGTAATGGCCAAAAAATTTTAAAATTATGACATACATACTTTAAGAAAACACTTTGAAGAACTAAGCGGTACTCACAGCCTGAAAAATGAAAAGGACCTGCCTTAAAGCTCAGTTTTAATGGATCATGAGACACATGCAAATTCAGCCACAAAGACGTATCAGCTCACACCAGTCAGAATAACCATCAGTAAAAAACCACAAAGAATAAATGCTGAAGGTGCTGTGGAGAAATGCAAACCCTCCACTTTAAGTGGGATGTAACCTGGAGAGAGCCACTCATGAGAGCAGAGTGGAGGTGCCGTTAAAAGGTAAACATTGAGCTACCGTACGATCCAGAGGCTTATTCCTGGACCTATAACCTAAGAAGACAGAATTGGAAAGAAAGAGGCAGGCAAATCTGCATTGCACAGTATTACCATAGCCAAGATATGGAAGTCACCAAAAAGTCCACGGACAGATGGGTGGACAAAGAAGAACTGCTACATGTACAGATGGATTATGAGCTAGCGATAAAATGAAGCAATGCCATTTGCAGCACCATAGATGACTCTAGAAGTAATCACGCAACTTGGAGTAAGTGAGAAAACGAAAGACCCATATCCTATCATACCACATAGAGGTGTTACCTAAAAATTGATACAAACGAAGATACTTCCACAGAGAAAGGCAATCACAGATTCAGTACAAAAACTTAAGGTTCACCAAATGGAAAGGTGTGAGGATTGGGTACATTACCATATTGAGGTGAACAGAGATATACAAACACACGTGAAATATATAATCACCAAAGACCTACAGAATACCAAGAGAAGACTACTCAATATTGTGTCATAACCTACACGGGAAAAGATTCCAAAGAAGAATAGATATATGTATATGTGTGAAGGAACCACGTCTTGCACACCTAGACCAAACAAACCATTGTAATCGAATTTGCTGTGATAAAGAATAAAAATTTTGTTAAAAATACAAACAAGAAGGAATGACACATACACTTAAAGGGCTTTTTCCCGGCACATTCCATTGTAATTTACAACCTAGAACACGACTTCCATTAAGGCTCTGTTGCCCTAGTGACCAGATTTGGTAAAGGAGAAATGCTGCCCCCTTGTGGCCGTTTCCCGCAAGAGCAGCTTTAAACCCACAGCTACTGGTCACTTAAAATTCACAAGGGCTCAGGGCTGTAAAGGACACCTGCCGTCAAAAATTGTGCTCAGGTGGGGAATGGACAAAAGAAATTCAAAACAGGCGAATGTTTCAAGAAGATAGTATGCAGAGGTAAGTATTCCTCACTCTCTTTAAACAAAAAAAACAGGAAAATGGGTAAAAGCTCAACCTCAGGAATGATTAGACTCATGCAATCTAATCAACCAAAAGGTTTCATCTCACACCTGTCGACTGACCGTCAGCAAAAAGTCTACCAACAATAAATGCTGACGGGGTTGCAGAGAACTGTGTAACCTCTAGGTGCTGGTGGGATGGAAAGTGGTTAACAGCCAATAATGACTACTGAAAGGAAATGCGTTGAAAAGTGAAAGCTGAGGTACCATTCAATCCAGCAGGCACACCACTGGGCCTCTCACCTGAGAAGACCAGGATCGAAAAGACACAGGCTGCAAATGCTGCACTGCAGCCTTATTCAAAATAGCCAAGATGGGAAGCAACCAAAATGTCCATCAACAGGTGAATGGATAAAGAAGAAGGAGTCCATGTACACAATGGAATATTAGCCATGGAAAACAATGAAACACTGTTCTTTGAGGCACCAGAGATGAGCCTGGAGATAATCACAAAACATGAGGTAAGTCGGAAAGCAAAAGACCTATATCCTATGATATCCCTTAGAGGCGTTATCTAATCACTGACACAAATGAACATATTTCCACAGAGAAAGACACTCACAGACTTAGAAAACCAACTATGCTCATCTAAAAGGAAAGGTGGGGGGAATGGATAAATGAGATTAGTGTTACTATACATATCCAAATACATATTATATACATATTTCAAAACGACCGACCATATAGCAAGGGAGGTCTACAGAACACTCTGTAATATTTTACATGGGAAGAGGATCTGTAGAGTAGACATATATAATGTACAAATGAACCAGATTGTGTACCCCTAGGACAAACAATATTCTAGTCCTTACCCCGATTAAAAAAATTAACAAAAACAAGAAGTAATGAGACCTAAACTTATGGGGGTTTCTCCTGGCACATTCCATTCTAATTTACAACCTAGGAACACGACTTCCAGAAAGGCTCTGCTGCCCTAGTACTCAGATTTGGGAATGGAGAAATGCTGCCTCCTTGTGGCCATTTCCCACAACAGCAGCTTTCAACCCACTGCTAAAGGTCACTAAATATTCACCAACTTGCCATTCTGTAAATGACACCTGCCCTCCAAATAAATCCTGGGATCAAAAATGGAGCAAAAATTTCAAAAGAGGGCAACCTTCCAAGAAGACAATTTCAAGAGCTATGTGGTACTCACAGCTTTTCCTTTAAAGAAGAGGAAAGAAAAAGGTGTGGGAAAATGATATATTTTAGGAATTTTTAAAGACATGCAAACCCAAATTACAAAAACCTATCAGCTCACAGCAGTCAGAATGGCCATCAGCAAAAATGTTTCAAAAAATAAATGCTGAAGGGACTGTGGAGGAATGCGTACACTCGGCCCTAAGGGGGACGTGGTAAGAGCCACTAATGAAAACACGATGGAAGTGCCTTGAAAAGGTAAACACTGAGCTACCCGTCAATCAGTCATACCCACTGCTGGGCCTATCCCCTGAGAAAATGAGAATCAAAACGTCACAGGCTGGCAATCCTGCACTCCAGCCATATTGACCATAGCCAACATTTGGAAGCAATGAAAATGTCCATCAACAGAGGAACGCACCAAGAAGAACTGTTCCATGTACACAATGTAATATTGCTCCAATAATAAATATAAGGTAAATTTAAAAGACAAACATAAGTAAGGAGACATCAGCATTTGTGGGTTTCTTCAGGCACATTCCACTCTAATTTATAACCGAGGAACACCACTGGCCAGAAGGCCTGTTGCCCTAGTACCAGCATGGGGAACGTAGAAAGACCGCCACCCTCTGGCCGTTACCTGCAAACGCAGGTTTAAGCCTGTGCTAATGGTCACCGCAAAATGTCTTCAGGGAGGTAATGGCCAAAAAATTTTAAAATTATGACATACATACTTTAAGAAAACACTTTGAAGAACTAAGCGGTACTCACAGCCTGAAAAATGAAAAGGACCTGCCTTAAAGCTCAGTTTTAATGGATCATGAGACACATGCAAATTCAGCCACAAAGACGTATCAGCTCACACCAGTCAGAATAACCATCAGTAAAAAACCACAAAGAATAAATGCTGAAGGTGCTGTGGAGAAATGCAAACCCTCCACTTTAAGTGGGATGTAACCTGGAGAGAGCCACTCATGAGAGCAGAGTGGAGGTGCCGTTAAAAGGTAAACATTGAGCTACCGTACGATCCAGAGGCTTATTCCTGGACCTATAACCTAAGAAGACAGAATTGGAAAGAAAGAGGCAGGCAAATCTGCATTGCACAGTATTACCATAGCCAAGATATGGAAGTCACCAAAAAGTCCACGGACAGATGGGTGGACAAAGAAGAACTGCTACATGTACAGATGGATTATGAGCTAGCGATAAAATGAAACAATGCCATTTGCAGCACCATAGATGACTCTAGAAGTAATCACGCAACTTGGAGTAAGTGAGAAAGCGAAAGACACATATCCTATCATACCACATAGAGGTGTTACCTAAAAATTGATACAAACGAAGATACTTCCACAGAGAAAGGCAATCACAGATTCAGTACAAAAACTTAAGGTTCACCAAATGGAAAGGTGTGAGGATTGGGTACATTACCATATTGAGGTGAACAGAGATATACAAACACACGTGAAATATATAATCACCAAAGACCTACAGAATACCAGGAGAAGACTACTCAACATTGTGTCATAACCTACACGGGAAAAGATTCCAAAGAAGAATAGATGTATGTATATGTGTGAAGGAACCACGTCTTGCACACCTAGACCAAACAAACCATTGTAATCGAATTTGCTGTGATAAAGAATAAAAATTTTGTTAAAAATACAAACAAGAAGGAATGACACATAAACTTAAAGGGCTTTTTCCCGGCACATTCCATTGTAATTTACAACCTAGAACACGACTTCCATTAAGGCTCTGTTGCCCTAGTGACCAGATTTGGTAAAGGAGAAATGCTGCCCCCTTGTGGCCGTTTCCCGCAAGAGCAGCTTTAAACCCACAGCTACTGGTCACTTAAAATTCACAAGGGCTCAGGGCTGTAAAGGACACCTGCCGTCAAAAATTGTGCTCAGGTGGGGAATGGACAAAAGAAATTCAAAACAGGCGAATGTTTCAAGAAGATAGTATGCAGAGGTAAGTATTCCTCACTCTCTTTAAACAAAAAAACAGGAAAATGGGTAAAAGCTCAACCTCAGGAATGATTAGACTCATGCAATCTAATCAACCAAAAGGTTTCATCTCACACCTGTCGACTGACCGTCAGCAAAAAGTCTACCAACAATAAATGCTGACGGGGTTGTAGAGAACTGTGTAACCTCTAGGTGCTGGTGGGATGGAAAGTGGTTAACAGCCAATAATGACTACCGAAAGGAACTGCGTTGAAAAGTGAAAACTGAGGTACCATTCAATCCAGCAGGCACACCACTGGGCCTCTCACCTGAGAAGACCAGGATCGAAAAGACACAGGCTGCAAATGCTGCACTGCAGCCTTATTCAAAATAGCCAAGATGGGAAGCAACCAAAATGTCCATCAACAGGTGAATGGATAAAGAAGAAGGAGTCCATGTACACAATGGAATATTAGCCATGGAAAACAATGAAACACTGCTCTTTGAGGCACCAGAGATGAGCCTGGAGATAATCACAAAACATGAGGTAAGTCGGAAAGCAAAAGACCTATATCCTATGATATCCCTTAGAGGCGTTATCTAATCACTGACACAAATGAACATATTTCCACAGAGAAAGACACTCACAGACTTAGAAAACCAACTATGCTCATCTAAAAGGAAAGGTGGGGGGAATGGATAAATGAGATTAGTGTTACTATACATATCCAAATACATATTATATACATATTTCAAAACGACCGACCATATAGCAAGGGAGGTCTACAGAACACTCTGTAATATTTTACATGGGAAGAGGATCTGTAGAGTAGACATATATAATGTACAAATGAACCAGATTGTGTACCCCTAGGACAAACAATATTCTAGTCCTTACCCCGATTAAAAAAATTAACAAAAACAAGAAGTAATGAGACCTAAACTTATGGGGGTTTCTCCTGGCACATTCCATTCTAATTTACAACCTAGGAACACGACTTCCAGAAAGGCTCTGCTGCCCTAGTACTCAGATTTGGGAATGGAGAAATGCTGCCTCCTTGTGGCCATTTCCCACAACAGCAGCTTTCAACCCACTGCTAAAGGTCACTAAATATTCACCAACTTGCCATTCTGTAAATGACACCTGCCCTCCAAATAAATCCTGGGATCAAAAATGGAGCAAAAATTTCAAAAGAGGGCAACCTTCCAAGAAGACAATTTCAAGAGCTATGTGGTACTCACAGCTTTTCCTTTAAAGAAGAGGAAAGAAAAAGGTGTGGGAAAATGATATATTTTAGGAATTTTTAAAGACATGCAAACCCAAATTACAAAAACCTATCAGCTCACAGCAGTCAGAATGGCCATCAGCAAAAATGTTTCAAAAAATAAATGCTGAAGGGACTGTGGAGGAATGCGTACACTCGGCCCTAAGGGGGACGTGGTAAGAGCCACTAATGAAAACACGATGGAAGTGCCTTGAAAAGGTAAACACTGAGCTACCCGTCAATCAGTCATACCCACTGCTGGGCCTATCCCCTGAGAAAATGAGAATCAAAACGTCACAGGCTGGCAATCCTGCACTCCAGCCATATTGACCATAGCCAACATTTGGAAGCAATGAAAATGTCCATCAACAGAGGAACGCACCAAGAAGAACTGTTCCATGTACACAATGTAATATTGCTCCAATAATAAATATAAGGTAAATTTAAAAGACAAACATAAGTAAGGAGACATCAGCATTTGTGGGTTTCTTCAGGCACATTCCACTCTAATTTATAACCGAGGAACACCACTGGCCAGAAGGCCTGTTGCCCTAGTACCAGCATGGGGAACGTAGAAAGACCGCCACCCTCTGGCCGTTACCTGCAAACGCAGGTTTAAGCCTGTGCTAATGGTCACCGCAAAATGTCTTCAGGGAGGTAATGGCCAAAAAATTTTAAAATTATGACATACATACTTTAAGAAAACACTTTGAAGAACTAAGCGGTACTCACAGCCTGAAAAATGAAAAGGACCTGCCTTAAAGCTCAGTTTTAATGGATCATGAGACACATGCAAATTCAGCCACAAAGACGTATCAGCTCACACCAGTCAGAATAACCATCAGTAAAAAACCACAAAGAATAAATGCTGAAGGTGCTGTGGAGAAATGCAAACCCTCCACTTTAAGTGGGATGTAACCTGGAGAGAGCCACTCATGAGAGCAGAGTGGAGGTGCCGTTAAAAGGTAAACATTGAGCTACCGTACGATCCAGAGGCTTATTCCTGGACCTATAACCTAAGAAGACAGAATTGGAAAGAAAGAGGCAGGCAAATCTGCATTGCACAGTATTACCATAGCCAAGATATGGAAGTCACCAAAAAGTCCACGGACAGATGGGTGGACAAAGAAGAACTGCTACATGTACAGATGGATTATGAGCTAGCGATAAAATGAAACAATGCCATTTGCAGCACCATAGATGACTCTAGAAGTAATCACGCAACTTGGAGTAAGTGAGAAAGCGAAAGACACATATCCTATCATACCACATAGAGGTGTTACCTAAAAATTGATACAAACGAAGATACTTCCACAGAGAAAGGCAATCACAGATTCAGTACAAAAACTTAAGGTTCACCAAATGGAAAGGTGTGAGGATTGGGTACATTACCATATTGAGGTGAACAGAGATATACAAACACACGTGAAATATATAATCACCAAAGACCTACAGAATACCAGGAGAAGACTACTCAACATTGTGTCATAACCTACACGGGAAAAGATTCCAAAGAAGAATAGATGTATGTATATGTGTGAAGGAACCACGTCTTGCACACCTAGACCAAACAAACCATTGTAATCGAATTTGCTGTGATAAAGAATAAAAATTTTGTTAAAAATACAAACAAGAAGGAATGACACATAAACTTAAAGGGCTTTTTCCCGGCACATTCCATTGTAATTTACAACCTAGAACACGACTTCCATTAAGGCTCTGTTGCCCTAGTGACCAGATTTGGTAAAGGAGAAATGCTGCCCCCTTGTGGCCGTTTCCCGCAAGAGCAGCTTTAAACCCACAGCTACTGGTCACTTAAAATTCACAAGGGCTCAGGGCTGTAAAGGACACCTGCCGTCAAAAATTGTGCTCAGGTGGGGAATGGACAAAAGAAATTCAAAACAGGCGAATGTTTCAAGAAGATAGTATGCAGAGGTAAGTATTCCTCACTCTCTTTAAACAAAAAAACAGGAAAATGGGTAAAAGCTCAACCTCAGGAATGATTAGACTCATGCAATCTAATCAACCAAAAGGTTTCATCTCACACCTGTCGACTGACCGTCAGCAAAAAGTCTACCAACAATAAATGCTGACGGGGTTGTAGAGAACTGTGTAACCTCTAGGTGCTGGTGGGATGGAAAGTGGTTAACAGCCAATAATGACTACCGAAAGGAACTGCGTTGAAAAGTGAAAACTGAGGTACCATTCAATCCAGCAGGCACACCACTGGGCCTCTCACCTGAGAAGACCAGGATCGAAAAGACACAGGCTGCAAATGCTGCACTGCAGCCTTATTCAAAATAGCCAAGATGGGAAGCAACCAAAATGTCCATCAACAGGTGAATGGATAAAGAAGAAGGAGTCCATGTACACAATGGAATATTAGCCATGGAAAACAATGAAACACTGCTCTTTGAGGCACCAGAGATGAGCCTGGAGATAATCACAAAACATGAGGTAAGTCGGAAAGCAAAAGACCTATATCCTATGATATCCCTTAGAGGCGTTATCTAATCACTGACACAAATGAACATATTTCCACAGAGAAAGACACTCACAGACTTAGAAAACCAACTATGCTCATCTAAAAGGAAAGGTGGGGGGAATGGATAAATGAGATTAGTGTTACTATACATATCCAAATACATATTATATACATATTTCAAAACGACCGACCATATAGCAAGGGAGGTCTACAGAACACTCTGTAATATTTTACATGGGAAGAGGATCTGTAGAGTAGACATATATAATGTACAAATGAACCAGATTGTGTACCCCTAGGACAAACAATATTCTAGTCCTTACCCCGATTAAAAAAATTAACAAAAACAAGAAGTAATGAGACCTAAACTTATGGGGGTTTCTCCTGGCACATTCCATTCTAATTTACAACCTAGGAACACGACTTCCAGAAAGGCTCTGCTGCCCTAGTACTCAGATTTGGGAATGGAGAAATGCTGCCTCCTTGTGGCCATTTCCCACAACAGCAGCTTTCAACCCACTGCTAAAGGTCACTAAATATTCACCAACTTGCCATTCTGTAAATGACACCTGCCCTCCAAATAAATCCTGGGATCAAAAATGGAGCAAAAATTTCAAAAGAGGGCAACCTTCCAAGAAGACAATTTCAAGAGCTATGTGGTACTCACAGCTTTTCCTTTAAAGAAGAGGAAAGAAAAAGGTGTGGGAAAATGATATATTTTAGGAATTTTTAAAGACATGCAAACCCAAATTACAAAAACCTATCAGCTCACAGCAGTCAGAATGGCCATCAGCAAAAATGTTTCAAAAAATAAATGCTGAAGGGACTGTGGAGGAATGCGTACACTCGGCCCTAAGGGGGACGTGGTAAGAGCCACTAATGAAAACACGATGGAAGTGCCTTGAAAAGGTAAACACTGAGCTACCCGTCAATCAGTCATACCCACTGCTGGGCCTATCCCCTGAGAAAATGAGAATCAAAACGTCACAGGCTGGCAATCCTGCACTCCAGCCATATTGACCATAGCCAACATTTGGAAGCAATGAAAATGTCCATCAACAGAGGAACGCACCAAGAAGAACTGTTCCATGTACACAATGTAATATTGCTCCAATAATAAATATAAGGTAAATTTAAAAGACAAACATAAGTAAGGAGACATCAGCATTTGTGGGTTTCTTCAGGCACATTCCACTCTAATTTATAACCGAGGAACACCACTGGCCGGAAGGCCTGTTGCCCTAGTACCAGCATGCGGAACGTAGAAAGACCGCCACCCTCTGGCCGTTACCTGCAAACGCAGGTTTAAGCCTGTGCTAATGGTCACCGCAAAATGTCTTCAGGGAGGTAATGGCCAAAAAATTTTAAAATTATGACATACATACTTTAAGAAAACACTTTGAAGAACTAAGCGGTACTCACAGCCTGAAAAATGAAAAGGACCTGCCTTAAAGCTCAGTTTTAATGGATCATGAGACACATGCAAATTCAGCCACAAAGACGTATCAGCTCACACCAGTCAGAATAACCATCAGTAAAAAACCACAAAGAATAAATGCTGAAGGTGCTGTGGAGAAATGCAAACCCTCCACTTTAAGTGGGATGTAACCTGGAGAGAGCCACTCATGAGAGCAGAGTGGAGGTGCCGTTAAAAGGTAAACATTGAGCTACCGTACGATCCAGAGGCTTATTCCTGGACCTATAACCTAAGAAGACAGAATTGGAAAGAAAGAGGCAGGCAAATCTGCATTGCACAGTATTACCATAGCCAAGATATGGAAGTCACCAAAAAGTCCACGGACAGATGGGTGGACAAAGAAGAACTGCTACATGTACAGATGGATTATGAGCTAGCGATAAAATGAAGCAATGCCATTTGCAGCACCATAGATGACTCTAGAAGTAATCACGCAACTTGGAGTAAGTGAGAAAACGAAAGACCCATATCCTATCATACCACATAGAGGTGTTACCTAAAAATTGATACAAACGAAGATACTTCCACAGAGAAAGGCAATCACAGATTCAGTACAAAAACTTAAGGTTCACCAAATGGAAAGGTGTGAGGATTGGGTACATTACCATATTGAGGTGAACAGAGATATACAAACACACGTGAAATATATAATCACCAAAGACCTACAGAATACCAAGAGAAGACTACTCAATATTGTGTCATAACCTACACGGGAAAAGATTCCAAAGAAGAATAGATATATGTATATGTGTGAAGGAACCACGTCTTGCACACCTAGACCAAACAAACCATTGTAATCGAATTTGCTGTGATAAAGAATAAAAATTTTGTTAAAAATACAAACAAGAAGGAATGACACATACACTTAAAGGGCTTTTTCCCGGCACATTCCATTGTAATTTACAACCTAGAACACGACTTCCATTAAGGCTCTGTTGCCCTAGTGACCAGATTTGGTAAAGGAGAAATGCTGCCCCCTTGTGGCCGTTTCCCGCAAGAGCAGCTTTAAACCCACAGCTACTGGTCACTTAAAATTCACAAGGGCTCAGGGCTGTAAAGGACACCTGCCGTCAAAAATTGTGCTCAGGTGGGGAATGGACAAAAGAAATTCAAAACAGGCGAATGTTTCAAGAAGATAGTATGCAGAGGTAAGTATTCCTCACTCTCTTTAAACAAAAAAAACAGGAAAATGGGTAAAAGCTCAACCTCAGGAATGATTAGACTCATGCAATCTAATCAACCAAAAGGTTTCATCTCACACCTGTCGACTGACCGTCAGCAAAAAGTCTACCAACAATAAATGCTGACGGGGTTGCAGAGAACTGTGTAACCTCTAGGTGCTGGTGGGATGGAAAGTGGTTAACAGCCAATAATGACTACTGAAAGGAAATGCGTTGAAAAGTGAAAGCTGAGGTACCATTCAATCCAGCAGGCACACCACTGGGCCTCTCACCTGAGAAGACCAGGATCGAAAAGACACAGGCTGCAAATGCTGCACTGCAGCCTTATTCAAAATAGCCAAGATGGGAAGCAACCAAAATGTCCATCAACAGGTGAATGGATAAAGAAGAAGGAGTCCATGTACACAATGGAATATTAGCCATGGAAAACAATGAAACACTGTTCTTTGAGGCACCAGAGATGAGCCTGGAGATAATCACAAAACATGAGGTAAGTCGGAAAGCAAAAGACCTATATCCTATGATATCCCTTAGAGGCGTTATCTAATCACTGACACAAATGAACATATTTCCACAGAGAAAGACACTCACAGACTTAGAAAACCAACTATGCTCATCTAAAAGGAAAGGTGGGGGGAATGGATAAATGAGATTAGTGTTACTATACATATCCAAATACATATTATATACATATTTCAAAACGACCGACCATATAGCAAGGGAGGTCTACAGAACACTCTGTAATATTTTACATGGGAAGAGGATCTGTAGAGTAGACATATATAATGTACAAATGAACCAGATTGTGTACCCCTAGGACAAACAATATTCTAGTCCTTACCCCGATTAAAAAAATTAACAAAAACAAGAAGTAATGAGACCTAAACTTATGGGGGTTTCTCCTGGCACATTCCATTCTAATTTACAACCTAGGAACACGACTTCCAGAAAGGCTCTGCTGCCCTAGTACTCAGATTTGGGAATGGAGAAATGCTGCCTCCTTGTGGCCATTTCCCACAACAGCAGCTTTCAACCCACTGCTAAAGGTCACTAAATATTCACCAACTTGCCATTCTGTAAATGACACCTGCCCTCCAAATAAATCCTGGGATCAAAAATGGAGCAAAAATTTCAAAAGAGGGCAACCTTCCAAGAAGACAATTTCAAGAGCTATGTGGTACTCACAGCTTTTCCTTTAAAGAAGAGGAAAGAAAAAGGTGTGGGAAAATGATATATTTTAGGAATTTTTAAAGACATGCAAACCCAAATTACAAAAACCTATCAGCTCACAGCAGTCAGAATGGCCATCAGCAAAAATGTTTCAAAAAATAAATGCTGAAGGGACTGTGGAGGAATGCGTACACTCGGCCCTAAGGGGGACGTGGTAAGAGCCACTAATGAAAACACGATGGAAGTGCCTTGAAAAGGTAAACACTGAGCTACCCGTCAATCAGTCATACCCACTGCTGGGCCTATCCCCTGAGAAAATGAGAATCAAAACGTCACAGGCTGGCAATCCTGCACTCCAGCCATATTGACCATAGCCAACATTTGGAAGCAATGAAAATGTCCATCAACAGAGGAACGCACCAAGAAGAACTGTTCCATGTACACAATGTAATATTGCTCCAATAATAAATATAAGGTAAATTTAAAAGACAAACATAAGTAAGGAGACATCAGCATTTGTGGGTTTCTTCAGGCACATTCCACTCTAATTTATAACCGAGGAACACCACTGGCCAGAAGGCCTGTTGCCCTAGTACCAGCATGGGGAACGTAGAAAGACCGCCACCCTCTGGCCGTTACCTGCAAACGCAGGTTTAAGCCTGTGCTAATGGTCACCGCAAAATGTCTTCAGGGAGGTAATGGCCAAAAAATTTTAAAATTATGACATACATACTTTAAGAAAACACTTTGAAGAACTAAGCGGTACTCACAGCCTGAAAAATGAAAAGGACCTGCCTTAAAGCTCAGTTTTAATGGATCATGAGACACATGCAAATTCAGCCACAAAGACGTATCAGCTCACACCAGTCAGAATAACCATCAGTAAAAAACCACAAAGAATAAATGCTGAAGGTGCTGTGGAGAAATGCAAACCCTCCACTTTAAGTGGGATGTAACCTGGAGAGAGCCACTCATGAGAGCAGAGTGGAGGTGCCGTTAAAAGGTAAACATTGAGCTACCGTACGATCCAGAGGCTTATTCCTGGACCTATAACCTAAGAAGACAGAATTGGAAAGAAAGAGGCAGGCAAATCTGCATTGCACAGTATTACCATAGCCAAGATATGGAAGTCACCAAAAAGTCCACGGACAGATGGGTGGACAAAGAAGAACTGCTACATGTACAGATGGATTATGAGCTAGCGATAAAATGAAACAATGCCATTTGCAGCACCATAGATGACTCTAGAAGTAATCACGCAACTTGGAGTAAGTGAGAAAGCGAAAGACACATATCCTATCATACCACATAGAGGTGTTACCTAAAAATTGATACAAACGAAGATACTTCCACAGAGAAAGGCAATCACAGATTCAGTACAAAAACTTAAGGTTCACCAAATGGAAAGGTGTGAGGATTGGGTACATTACCATATTGAGGTGAACAGAGATATACAAACACACGTGAAATATATAATCACCAAAGACCTACAGAATACCAGGAGAAGACTACTCAACATTGTGTCATAACCTACACGGGAAAAGATTCCAAAGAAGAATAGATGTATGTATATGTGTGAAGGAACCACGTCTTGCACACCTAGACCAAACAAACCATTGTAATCGAATTTGCTGTGATAAAGAATAAAAATTTTGTTAAAAATACAAACAAGAAGGAATGACACATAAACTTAAAGGGCTTTTTCCCGGCACATTCCATTGTAATTTACAACCTAGAACACGACTTCCATTAAGGCTCTGTTGCCCTAGTGACCAGATTTGGTAAAGGAGAAATGCTGCCCCCTTGTGGCCGTTTCCCGCAAGAGCAGCTTTAAACCCACAGCTACTGGTCACTTAAAATTCACAAGGGCTCAGGGCTGTAAAGGACACCTGCCGTCAAAAATTGTGCTCAGGTGGGGAATGGACAAAAGAAATTCAAAACAGGCGAATGTTTCAAGAAGATAGTATGCAGAGGTAAGTATTCCTCACTCTCTTTAAACAAAAAAACAGGAAAATGGGTAAAAGCTCAACCTCAGGAATGATTAGACTCATGCAATCTAATCAACCAAAAGGTTTCATCTCACACCTGTCGACTGACCGTCAGCAAAAAGTCTACCAACAATAAATGCTGACGGGGTTGTAGAGAACTGTGTAACCTCTAGGTGCTGGTGGGATGGAAAGTGGTTAACAGCCAATAATGACTACCGAAAGGAACTGCGTTGAAAAGTGAAAACTGAGGTACCATTCAATCCAGCAGGCACACCACTGGGCCTCTCACCTGAGAAGACCAGGATCGAAAAGACACAGGCTGCAAATGCTGCACTGCAGCCTTATTCAAAATAGCCAAGATGGGAAGCAACCAAAATGTCCATCAACAGGTGAATGGATAAAGAAGAAGGAGTCCATGTACACAATGGAATATTAGCCATGGAAAACAATGAAACACTGCTCTTTGAGGCACCAGAGATGAGCCTGGAGATAATCACAAAACATGAGGTAAGTCGGAAAGCAAAAGACCTATATCCTATGATATCCCTTAGAGGCGTTATCTAATCACTGACACAAATGAACATATTTCCACAGAGAAAGACACTCACAGACTTAGAAAACCAACTATGCTCATCTAAAAGGAAAGGTGGGGGGAATGGATAAATGAGATTAGTGTTACTATACATATCCAAATACATATTATATACATATTTCAAAACGACCGACCATATAGCAAGGGAGGTCTACAGAACACTCTGTAATATTTTACATGGGAAGAGGATCTGTAGAGTAGACATATATAATGTACAAATGAACCAGATTGTGTACCCCTAGGACAAACAATATTCTAGTCCTTACCCCGATTAAAAAAATTAACAAAAACAAGAAGTAATGAGACCTAAACTTATGGGGGTTTCTCCTGGCACATTCCATTCTAATTTACAACCTAGGAACACGACTTCCAGAAAGGCTCTGCTGCCCTAGTACTCAGATTTGGGAATGGAGAAATGCTGCCTCCTTGTGGCCATTTCCCACAACAGCAGCTTTCAACCCACTGCTAAAGGTCACTAAATATTCACCAACTTGCCATTCTGTAAATGACACCTGCCCTCCAAATAAATCCTGGGATCAAAAATGGAGCAAAAATTTCAAAAGAGGGCAACCTTCCAAGAAGACAATTTCAAGAGCTATGTGGTACTCACAGCTTTTCCTTTAAAGAAGAGGAAAGAAAAAGGTGTGGGAAAATGATATATTTTAGGAATTTTTAAAGACATGCAAACCCAAATTACAAAAACCTATCAGCTCACAGCAGTCAGAATGGCCATCAGCAAAAATGTTTCAAAAAATAAATGCTGAAGGGACTGTGGAGGAATGCGTACACTCGGCCCTAAGGGGGACGTGGTAAGAGCCACTAATGAAAACACGATGGAAGTGCCTTGAAAAGGTAAACACTGAGCTACCCGTCAATCAGTCATACCCACTGCTGGGCCTATCCCCTGAGAAAATGAGAATCAAAACGTCACAGGCTGGCAATCCTGCACTCCAGCCATATTGACCATAGCCAACATTTGGAAGCAATGAAAATGTCCATCAACAGAGGAACGCACCAAGAAGAACTGTTCCATGTACACAATGTAATATTGCTCCAATAATAAATATAAGGTAAATTTAAAAGACAAACATAAGTAAGGAGACATCAGCATTTGTGGGTTTCTTCAGGCACATTCCACTCTAATTTATAACCGAGGAACACCACTGGCCGGAAGGCCTGTTGCCCTAGTACCAGCATGGGGAACGTAGAAAGACCGCCACCCTCTGGCCGTTACCTGCAAACGCAGGTTTAAGCCTGTGCTAATGGTCACCGCAAAATGTCTTCAGGGAGGTAATGGCCAAAAAATTTTAAAATTATGACATACATACTTTAAGAAAACACTTTGAAGAACTAAGCGGTACTCACAGCCTGAAAAATGAAAAGGACCTGCCTTAAAGCTCAGTTTTAATGGATCATGAGACACATGCAAATTCAGCCACAAAGACGTATCAGCTCACACCAGTCAGAATAACCATCAGTAAAAAACCACAAAGAATAAATGCTGAAGGTGCTGTGGAGAAATGCAAACCCTCCACTTTAAGTGGGATGTAACCTGGAGAGAGCCACTCATGAGAGCAGAGTGGAGGTGCCGTTAAAAGGTAAACATTGAGCTACCGTACGATCCAGAGGCTTATTCCTGGACCTATAACCTAAGAAGACAGAATTGGAAAGAAAGAGGCAGGCAAATCTGCATTGCACAGTATTACCATAGCCAAGATATGGAAGTCACCAAAAAGTCCACGGACAGATGGGTGGACAAAGAAGAACTGCTACATGTACAGATGGATTATGAGCTAGCGATAAAATGAAACAATGCCATTTGCAGCACCATAGATGACTCTAGAAGTAATCACGCAACTTGGAGTAAGTGAGAAAGCGAAAGACACATATCCTATCATACCACATAGAGGTGTTACCTAAAAATTGATACAAACGAAGATACTTCCACAGAGAAAGGCAATCACAGATTCAGTACAAAAACTTAAGGTTCACCAAATGGAAAGGTGTGAGGATTGGGTACATTACCATATTGAGGTGAACAGAGATATACAAACACACGTGAAATATATAATCACCAAAGACCTACAGAATACCAGGAGAAGACTACTCAACATTGTGTCATAACCTACACGGGAAAAGATTCCAAAGAAGAATAGATGTATGTATATGTGTGAAGGAACCACGTCTTGCACACCTAGACCAAACAAACCATTGTAATCGAATTTGCTGTGATAAAGAATAAAAATTTTGTTAAAAATACAAACAAGAAGGAATGACACATAAACTTAAAGGGCTTTTTCCCGGCACATTCCATTGTAATTTACAACCTAGAACACGACTTCCATTAAGGCTCTGTTGCCCTAGTGACCAGATTTGGTAAAGGAGAAATGCTGCCCCCTTGTGGCCGTTTCCCGCAAGAGCAGCTTTAAACCCACAGCTACTGGTCACTTAAAATTCACAAGGGCTCAGGGCTGTAAAGGACACCTGCCGTCAAAAATTGTGCTCAGGTGGGGAATGGACAAAAGAAATTCAAAACAGGCGAATGTTTCAAGAAGATAGTATGCAGAGGTAAGTATTCCTCACTCTCTTTAAACAAAAAAACAGGAAAATGGGTAAAAGCTCAACCTCAGGAATGATTAGACTCATGCAATCTAATCAACCAAAAGGTTTCATCTCACACCTGTCGACTGACCGTCAGCAAAAAGTCTACCAACAATAAATGCTGACGGGGTTGTAGAGAACTGTGTAACCTCTAGGTGCTGGTGGGATGGAAAGTGGTTAACAGCCAATAATGACTACCGAAAGGAACTGCGTTGAAAAGTGAAAACTGAGGTACCATTCAATCCAGCAGGCACACCACTGGGCCTCTCACCTGAGAAGACCAGGATCGAAAAGACACAGGCTGCAAATGCTGCACTGCAGCCTTATTCAAAATAGCCAAGATGGGAAGCAACCAAAATGTCCATCAACAGGTGAATGGATAAAGAAGAAGGAGTCCATGTACACAATGGAATATTAGCCATGGAAAACAATGAAACACTGCTCTTTGAGGCACCAGAGATGAGCCTGGAGATAATCACAAAACATGAGGTAAGTCGGAAAGCAAAAGACCTATATCCTATGATATCCCTTAGAGGCGTTATCTAATCACTGACACAAATGAACATATTTCCACAGAGAAAGACACTCACAGACTTAGAAAACCAACTATGCTCATCTAAAAGGAAAGGTGGGGGGAATGGATAAATGAGATTAGTGTTACTATACATATCCAAATACATATTATATACATATTTCAAAACGACCGACCATATAGCAAGGGAGGTCTACAGAACACTCTGTAATATTTTACATGGGAAGAGGATCTGTAGAGTAGACATATATAATGTACAAATGAACCAGATTGTGTACCCCTAGGACAAACAATATTCTAGTCCTTACCCCGATTAAAAAAATTAACAAAAACAAGAAGTAATGAGACCTAAACTTATGGGGGTTTCTCCTGGCACATTCCATTCTAATTTACAACCTAGGAACACGACTTCCAGAAAGGCTCTGCTGCCCTAGTACTCAGATTTGGGAATGGAGAAATGCTGCCTCCTTGTGGCCATTTCCCACAACAGCAGCTTTCAACCCACTGCTAAAGGTCACTAAATATTCACCAACTTGCCATTCTGTAAATGACACCTGCCCTCCAAATAAATCCTGGGATCAAAAATGGAGCAAAAATTTCAAAAGAGGGCAACCTTCCAAGAAGACAATTTCAAGAGCTATGTGGTACTCACAGCTTTTCCTTTAAAGAAGAGGAAAGAAAAAGGTGTGGGAAAATGATATATTTTAGGAATTTTTAAAGACATGCAAACCCAAATTACAAAAACCTATCAGCTCACAGCAGTCAGAATGGCCATCAGCAAAAATGTTTCAAAAAATAAATGCTGAAGGGACTGTGGAGGAATGCGTACACTCGGCCCTAAGGGGGACGTGGTAAGAGCCACTAATGAAAACACGATGGAAGTGCCTTGAAAAGGTAAACACTGAGCTACCCGTCAATCAGTCATACCCACTGCTGGGCCTATCCCCTGAGAAAATGAGAATCAAAACGTCACAGGCTGGCAATCCTGCACTCCAGCCATATTGACCATAGCCAACATTTGGAAGCAATGAAAATGTCCATCAACAGAGGAACGCACCAAGAAGAACTGTTCCATGTACACAATGTAATATTGCTCCAATAATAAATATAAGGTAAATTTAAAAGACAAACATAAGTAAGGAGACATCAGCATTTGTGGGTTTCTTCAGGCACATTCCACTCTAATTTATAACCGAGGAACACCACTGGCCGGAAGGCCTGTTGCCCTAGTACCAGCATGGGGAACGTAGAAAGACCGCCACCCTCTGGCCGTTACCTGCAAACGCAGGTTTAAGCCTGTGCTAATGGTCACCGCAAAATGTCTTCAGGGAGGTAATGGCCAAAAAATTTTAAAATTATGACATACATACTTTAAGAAAACACTTTGAAGAACTAAGCGGTACTCACAGCCTGAAAAATGAAAAGGACCTGCCTTAAAGCTCAGTTTTAATGGATCATGAGACACATGCAAATTCAGCCACAAAGACGTATCAGCTCACACCAGTCAGAATAACCATCAGTAAAAAACCACAAAGAATAAATGCTGAAGGTGCTGTGGAGAAATGCAAACCCTCCACTTTAAGTGGGATGTAACCTGGAGAGAGCCACTCATGAGAGCAGAGTGGAGGTGCCGTTAAAAGGTAAACATTGAGCTACCGTACGATCCAGAGGCTTATTCCTGGACCTATAACCTAAGAAGACAGAATTGGAAAGAAAGAGGCAGGCAAATCTGCATTGCACAGTATTACCATAGCCAAGATATGGAAGTCACCAAAAAGTCCACGGACAGATGGGTGGACAAAGAAGAACTGCTACATGTACAGATGGATTATGAGCTAGCGATAAAATGAAACAATGCCATTTGCAGCACCATAGATGACTCTAGAAGTAATCACGCAACTTGGAGTAAGTGAGAAAACGAAAGACCCATATCCTATCATACCACATAGAGGTGTTACCTAAAAATTGATACAAACGAAGATACTTCCACAGAGAAAGGCAATCACAGATTCAGTACAAAAACTTAAGGTTCACCAAATGGAAAGGTGTGAGGATTGGGTACATTACCATATTGAGGTGAACAGAGATATACAAACACACGTGAAATATATAATCACCAAAGACCTACAGAATACCAGGAGAAGACTACTCAATATTGTGTCATAACCTACACGGGAAAAGATTCCAAAGAAGAATAGATGTATGTATATGTGTGAAGGAACCACGTCTTGCACACCTAGACCAAACAAACCATTGTAATCGAATTTGCTGTGATAAAGAATAAAAATTTTGTTAAAAATACAAACAAGAAGGAATGACACATACACTTAAAGGGCTTTTTCCCGGCACATTCCATTGTAATTTACAACCTAGAACACGACTTCCATTAAGGCTCTGTTGCCCTAGTGACCAGATTTGGTAAAGGAGAAATGCTGCCCCCTTGTGGCCGTTTCCCGCAAGAGCAGCTTTAAACCCACAGCTACTGGTCACTTAAAATTCACAAGGGCTCAGGGCTGTAAAGGACACCTGCCGTCAAAAATTGTGCTCAGGTGGGGAATGGACAAAAGAAATTCAAAACAGGCGAATGTTTCAAGAAGATAGTATGCAGAGGTAAGTATTCCTCACTCTCTTTAAACAAAAAAAACAGGAAAATGGGTAAAAGCTCAACCTCAGGAATGATTAGACTCATGCAATCTAATCAACCAAAAGGTTTCATCTCACACCTGTCGACTGACCGTCAGCAAAAAGTCTACCAACAATAAATGCTGACGGGGTTGCAGAGAACTGTGTAACCTCTAGGTGCTGGTGGGATGGAAAGTGGTTAACAGCCAATAATGACTACTGAAAGGAAATGCGTTGAAAAGTGAAAGCTGAGGTACCATTCAATCCAGCAGGCACACCACTGGGCCTCTCACCTGAGAAGACCAGGATCGAAAAGACACAGGCTGCAAATGCTGCACTGCAGCCTTATTCAAAATAGCCAAGATGGGAAGCAACCAAAATGTCCATCAACAGGTGAATGGATAAAGAAGAAGGAGTCCATGTACACAATGGAATATTAGCCATGGAAAACAATGAAACACTGTTCTTTGAGGCACCAGAGATGAGCCTGGAGATAATCACAAAACATGAGGTAAGTCGGAAAGCAAAAGACCTATATCCTATGATATCCCTTAGAGGCGTTATCTAATCACTGACACAAATGAACATATTTCCACAGAGAAAGACACTCACAGACTTAGAAAACCAACTATGCTCATCTAAAAGGAAAGGTGGGGGGAATGGATAAATGAGATTAGTGTTACTATACATATCCAAATACATATTATATACATATTTCAAAACGACCGACCATATAGCAAGGGAGGTCTACAGAACACTCTGTAATATTTTACATGGGAAGAGGATCTGTAGAGTAGACATATATAATGTACAAATGAACCAGATTGTGTACCCCTAGGACAAACAATATTCTAGTCCTTACCCCGATTAAAAAAATTAACAAAAACAAGAAGTAATGAGACCTAAACTTATGGGGGTTTCTCCTGGCACATTCCATTCTAATTTACAACCTAGGAACACGACTTCCAGAAAGGCTCTGCTGCCCTAGTACTCAGATTTGGGAATGGAGAAATGCTGCCTCCTTGTGGCCATTTCCCACAACAGCAGCTTTCAACCCACTGCTAAAGGTCACTAAATATTCACCAACTTGCCATTCTGTAAATGACACCTGCCCTCCAAATAAATCCTGGGATCAAAAATGGAGCAAAAATTTCAAAAGAGGGCAACCTTCCAAGAAGACAATTTCAAGAGCTATGTGGTACTCACAGCTTTTCCTTTAAAGAAGAGGAAAGAAAAAGGTGTGGGAAAATGATATATTTTAGGAATTTTTAAAGACATGCAAACCCAAATTACAAAAACCTATCAGCTCACAGCAGTCAGAATGGCCATCAGCAAAAATGTTTCAAAAAATAAATGCTGAAGGGACTGTGGAGGAATGCGTACACTCGGCCCTAAGGGGGACGTGGTAAGAGCCACTAATGAAAACACGATGGAAGTGCCTTGAAAAGGTAAACACTGAGCTACCCGTCAATCAGTCATACCCACTGCTGGGCCTATCCCCTGAGAAAATGAGAATCAAAACGTCACAGGCTGGCAATCCTGCACTCCAGCCATATTGACCATAGCCAACATTTGGAAGCAATGAAAATGTCCATCAACAGAGGAACGCACCAAGAAGAACTGTTCCATGTACACAATGTAATATTGCTCCAATAATAAATATAAGGTAAATTTAAAAGACAAACATAAGTAAGGAGACATCAGCATTTGTGGGTTTCTTCAGGCACATTCCACTCTAATTTATAACCGAGGAACACCACTGGCCAGAAGGCCTGTTGCCCTAGTACCAGCATGGGGAACGTAGAAAGACCGCCACCCTCTGGCCGTTACCTGCAAACGCAGGTTTAAGCCTGTGCTAATGGTCACCGCAAAATGTCTTCAGGGAGGTAATGGCCAAAAAATTTTAAAATTATGACATACATACTTTAAGAAAACACTTTGAAGAACTAAGCGGTACTCACAGCCTGAAAAATGAAAAGGACCTGCCTTAAAGCTCAGTTTTAATGGATCATGAGACACATGCAAATTCAGCCACAAAGACGTATCAGCTCACACCAGTCAGAATAACCATCAGTAAAAAACCACAAAGAATAAATGCTGAAGGTGCTGTGGAGAAATGCAAACCCTCCACTTTAAGTGGGATGTAACCTGGAGAGAGCCACTCATGAGAGCAGAGTGGAGGTGCCGTTAAAAGGTAAACATTGAGCTACCGTACGATCCAGAGGCTTATTCCTGGACCTATAACCTAAGAAGACAGAATTGGAAAGAAAGAGGCAGGCAAATCTGCATTGCACAGTATTACCATAGCCAAGATATGGAAGTCACCAAAAAGTCCACGGACAGATGGGTGGACAAAGAAGAACTGCTACATGTACAGATGGATTATGAGCTAGCGATAAAATGAAACAATGCCATTTGCAGCACCATAGATGACTCTAGAAGTAATCACGCAACTTGGAGTAAGTGAGAAAGCGAAAGACACATATCCTATCATACCACATAGAGGTGTTACCTAAAAATTGATACAAACGAAGATACTTCCACAGAGAAAGGCAATCACAGATTCAGTACAAAAACTTAAGGTTCACCAAATGGAAAGGTGTGAGGATTGGGTACATTACCATATTGAGGTGAACAGAGATATACAAACACACGTGAAATATATAATCACCAAAGACCTACAGAATACCAGGAGAAGACTACTCAACATTGTGTCATAACCTACACGGGAAAAGATTCCAAAGAAGAATAGATGTATGTATATGTGTGAAGGAACCACGTCTTGCACACCTAGACCAAACAAACCATTGTAATCGAATTTGCTGTGATAAAGAATAAAAATTTTGTTAAAAATACAAACAAGAAGGAATGACACATAAACTTAAAGGGCTTTTTCCCGGCACATTCCATTGTAATTTACAACCTAGAACACGACTTCCATTAAGGCTCTGTTGCCCTAGTGACCAGATTTGGTAAAGGAGAAATGCTGCCCCCTTGTGGCCGTTTCCCGCAAGAGCAGCTTTAAACCCACAGCTACTGGTCACTTAAAATTCACAAGGGCTCAGGGCTGTAAAGGACACCTGCCGTCAAAAATTGTGCTCAGGTGGGGAATGGACAAAAGAAATTCAAAACAGGCGAATGTTTCAAGAAGATAGTATGCAGAGGTAAGTATTCCTCACTCTCTTTAAACAAAAAAACAGGAAAATGGGTAAAAGCTCAACCTCAGGAATGATTAGACTCATGCAATCTAATCAACCAAAAGGTTTCATCTCACACCTGTCGACTGACCGTCAGCAAAAAGTCTACCAACAATAAATGCTGACGGGGTTGTAGAGAACTGTGTAACCTCTAGGTGCTGGTGGGATGGAAAGTGGTTAACAGCCAATAATGACTACCGAAAGGAACTGCGTTGAAAAGTGAAAACTGAGGTACCATTCAATCCAGGAGGCACACCACTGGGCCTCTCACCTGAGAAGACCAGGATCGAAAAGACACAGGCTGCAAATGCTGCACTGCAGCCTTATTCAAAATAGCCAAGATGGGAAGCAACCAAAATGTCCATCAACAGGTGAATGGATAAAGAAGAAGGAGTCCATGTACACAATGGAATATTAGCCATGGAAAACAATGAAACACTGCTCTTTGAGGCACCAGAGATGAGCCTGGAGATAATCACAAAACATGAGGTAAGTCGGAAAGCAAAAGACCTATATCCTATGATATCCCTTAGAGGCGTTATCTAATCACTGACACAAATGAACATATTTCCACAGAGAAAGACACTCACAGACTTAGAAAACCAACTATGCTCATCTAAAAGGAAAGGTGGGGGGAATGGATAAATGAGATTAGTGTTACTATACATATCCAAATACATATTATATACATATTTCAAAACGACCGACCATATAGCAAGGGAGGTCTACAGAACACTCTGTAATATTTTACATGGGAAGAGGATCTGTAGAGTAGACATATATAATGTACAAATGAACCAGATTGTGTACCCCTAGGACAAACAATATTCTAGTCCTTACCCCGATTAAAAAAATTAACAAAAACAAGAAGTAATGAGACCTAAACTTATGGGGGTTTCTCCTGGCACATTCCATTCTAATTTACAACCTAGGAACACGACTTCCAGAAAGGCTCTGCTGCCCTAGTACTCAGATTTGGGAATGGAGAAATGCTGCCTCCTTGTGGCCATTTCCCACAACAGCAGCTTTCAACCCACTGCTAAAGGTCACTAAATATTCACCAACTTGCCATTCTGTAAATGACACCTGCCCTCCAAATAAATCCTGGGATCAAAAATGGAGCAAAAATTTCAAAAGAGGGCAACCTTCCAAGAAGACAATTTCAAGAGCTATGTGGTACTCACAGCTTTTCCTTTAAAGAAGAGGAAAGAAAAAGGTGTGGGAAAATGATATATTTTAGGAATTTTTAAAGACATGCAAACCCAAATTACAAAAACCTATCAGCTCACAGCAGTCAGAATGGCCATCAGCAAAAATGTTTCAAAAAATAAATGCTGAAGGGACTGTGGAGGAATGCGTACACTCGGCCCTAAGGGGGACGTGGTAAGAGCCACTAATGAAAACACGATGGAAGTGCCTTGAAAAGGTAAACACTGAGCTACCCGTCAATCAGTCATACCCACTGCTGGGCCTATCCCCTGAGAAAATGAGAATCAAAACGTCACAGGCTGGCAATCCTGCACTCCAGCCATATTGACCATAGCCAACATTTGGAAGCAATGAAAATGTCCATCAACAGAGGAACGCACCAAGAAGAACTGTTCCATGTACACAATGTAATATTGCTCCAATAATAAATATAAGGTAAATTTAAAAGACAAACATAAGTAAGGAGACATCAGCATTTGTGGGTTTCTTCAGGCACATTCCACTCTAATTTATAACCGAGGAACACCACTGGCCAGAAGGCCTGTTGCCCTAGTACCAGCATGGGGAACGTAGAAAGACCGCCACCCTCTGGCCGTTACCTGCAAACGCAGGTTTAAGCCTGTGCTAATGGTCACCGCAAAATGTCTTCAGGGAGGTAATGGCCAAAAAATTTTAAAATTATGACATACATACTTTAAGAAAACACTTTGAAGAACTAAGCGGTACTCACAGCCTGAAAAATGAAAAGGACCTGCCTTAAAGCTCAGTTTTAATGGATCATGAGACACATGCAAATTCAGCCACAAAGACGTATCAGCTCACACCAGTCAGAATAACCATCAGTAAAAAACCACAAAGAATAAATGCTGAAGGTGCTGTGGAGAAATGCAAACCCTCCACTTTAAGTGGGATGTAACCTGGAGAGAGCCACTCATGAGAGCAGAGTGGAGGTGCCGTTAAAAGGTAAACATTGAGCTACCGTACGATCCAGAGGCTTATTCCTGGACCTATAACCTAAGAAGACAGAATTGGAAAGAAAGAGGCAGGCAAATCTGCATTGCACAGTATTACCATAGCCAAGATATGGAAGTCACCAAAAAGTCCACCGACAGATGGGTGGACAAAGAAGAACTGCTACATGTACAGATGGATTATGAGCTAGCGATAAAATGAAACAATGCCATTTGCAGCACCATAGATGACTCTAGAAGTAATCACGCAACTTGGAGTAAGTGAGAAAGCGAAAGACACATATCCTATCATACCACATAGAGGTGTTACCTAAAAATTGATACAAACGAAGATACTTCCACAGAGAAAGGCAATCACAGATTCAGTACAAAAACTTAAGGTTCACCAAATGGAAAGGTGTGAGGATTGGGTACATTACCATATTGAGGTGAACAGAGATATACAAACACACGTGAAATATATAATCACCAAAGACCTACAGAATACCAGGAGAAGACTACTCAACATTGTGTCATAACCTACACGGGAAAAGATTCCAAAGAAGAATAGATGTATGTATATGTGTGAAGGAACCACGTCTTGCACACCTAGACCAAACAAACCATTGTAATCGAATTTGCTGTGATAAAGAATAAAAATTTTGTTAAAAATACAAACAAGAAGGAATGACACATAAACTTAAAGGGCTTTTTCCCGGCACATTCCATTGTAATTTACAACCTAGAACACGACTTCCATTAAGGCTCTGTTGCCCTAGTGACCAGATTTGGTAAAGGAGAAATGCTGCCCCCTTGTGGCCGTTTCCCGCAAGAGCAGCTTTAAACCCACAGCTACTGGTCACTTAAAATTCACAAGGGCTCAGGGCTGTAAAGGACACCTGCCGTCAAAAATTGTGCTCAGGTGGGGAATGGACAAAAGAAATTCAAAACAGGCGAATGTTTCAAGAAGATAGTATGCAGAGGTAAGTATTCCTCACTCTCTTTAAACAAAAAAACAGGAAAATGGGTAAAAGCTCAACCTCAGGAATGATTAGACTCATGCAATCTAATCAACCAAAAGGTTTCATCTCACACCTGTCGACTGACCGTCAGCAAAAAGTCTACCAACAATAAATGCTGACGGGGTTGTAGAGAACTGTGTAACCTCTAGGTGCTGGTGGGATGGAAAGTGGTTAACAGCCAATAATGACTACCGAAAGGAACTGCGTTGAAAAGTGAAAACTGAGGTACCATTCAATCCAGCAGGCACACCACTGGGCCTCTCACCTGAGAAGACCAGGATCGAAAAGACACAGGCTGCAAATGCTGCACTGCAGCCTTATTCAAAATAGCCAAGATGGGAAGCAACCAAAATGTCCATCAACAGGTGAATGGATAAAGAAGAAGGAGTCCATGTACACAATGGAATATTAGCCATGGAAAACAATGAAACACTGCTCTTTGAGGCACCAGAGATGAGCCTGGAGATAATCACAAAACATGAGGTAAGTCGGAAAGCAAAAGACCTATATCCTATGATATCCCTTAGAGGCGTTATCTAATCACTGACACAAATGAACATATTTCCACAGAGAAAGACACTCACAGACTTAGAAAACCAACTATGCTCATCTAAAAGGAAAGGTGGGGGGAATGGATAAATGAGATTAGTGTTACTATACATATCCAAATACATATTATATACATATTTCAAAACGACCGACCATATAGCAAGGGAGGTCTACAGAACACTCTGTAATATTTTACATGGGAAGAGGATCTGTAGAGTAGACATATATAATGTACAAATGAACCAGATTGTGTACCCCTAGGACAAACAATATTCTAGTCCTTACCCCGATTAAAAAAATTAACAAAAACAAGAAGTAATGAGACCTAAACTTATGGGGGTTTCTCCTGGCACATTCCATTCTAATTTACAACCTAGGAACACGACTTCCAGAAAGGCTCTGCTGCCCTAGTACTCAGATTTGGGAATGGAGAAATGCTGCCTCCTTGTGGCCATTTCCCACAACAGCAGCTTTCAACCCACTGCTAAAGGTCACTAAATATTCACCAACTTGCCATTCTGTAAATGACACCTGCCCTCCAAATAAATCCTGGGATCAAAAATGGAGCAAAAATTTCAAAAGAGGGCAACCTTCCAAGAAGACAATTTCAAGAGCTATGTGGTACTCACAGCTTTTCCTTTAAAGAAGAGGAAAGAAAAAGGTGTGGGAAAATGATATATTTTAGGAATTTTTAAAGACATGCAAACCCAAATTACAAAAACCTATCAGCTCACAGCAGTCAGAATGGCCATCAGCAAAAATGTTTCAAAAAATAAATGCTGAAGGGACTGTGGAGGAATGCGTACACTCGGCCCTAAGGGGGACGTGGTAAGAGCCACTAATGAAAACACGATGGAAGTGCCTTGAAAAGGTAAACACTGAGCTACCCGTCAATCAGTCATACCCACTGCTGGGCCTATCCCCTGAGAAAATGAGAATCAAAACGTCACAGGCTGGCAATCCTGCACTCCAGCCATATTGACCATAGCCAACATTTGGAAGCAATGAAAATGTCCATCAACAGAGGAACGCACCAAGAAGAACTCTTCCATGTACACAATGTAATATTGCTCCAATAATAAATATAAGGTAAATTTAAAAGACAAACATAAGTAAGGAGACATCAGCATTTGTGGGTTTCTTCAGGCACATTCCACTCTAATTTATAACCGAGGAACACCACTGGCCGGAAGGCCTGTTGCCCTAGTACCAGCATGGGGAACGTAGAAAGACCGCCACCCTCTGGCCGTTACCTGCAAACGCAGGTTTAAGCCTGTGCTAATGGTCACCGCAAAATGTCTTCAGGGAGGTAATGGCCAAAAAATTTTAAAATTATGACATACATACTTTAAGAAAACACTTTGAAGAACTAAGCGGTACTCACAGCCTGAAAAATGAAAAGGACCTGCCTTAAAGCTCAGTTTTAATGGATCATGAGACACATGCAAATTCAGCCACAAAGACGTATCAGCTCACACCAGTCAGAATAACCATCAGTAAAAAACCACAAAGAATAAATGCTGAAGGTGCTGTGGAGAAATGCAAACCCTCCACTTTAAGTGGGATGTAACCTGGAGAGAGCCACTCATGAGAGCAGAGTGGAGGTGCCGTTAAAAGGTAAACATTGAGCTACCGTACGATCCAGAGGCTTATTCCTGGACCTATAACCTAAGAAGACAGAATTGGAAAGAAAGAGGCAGGCAAATCTGCATTGCACAGTATTACCATAGCCAAGATATGGAAGTCACCAAAAAGTCCACCGACAGATGGGTGGACAAAGAAGAACTGCTACATGTACAGATGGATTATGAGCTAGCGATAAAATGAAACAATGCCATTTGCAGCACCATAGATGACTCTAGAAGTAATCACGCAACTTGGAGTAAGTGAGAAAGCGAAAGACACATATCCTATCATACCACATAGAGGTGTTACCTAAAAATTGATACAAACGAAGATACTTCCACAGAGAAAGGCAATCACAGATTCAGTACAAAAACTTAAGGTTCACCAAATGGAAAGGTGTGAGGATTGGGTACATTACCATATTGAGGTGAACAGAGATATACAAACACACGTGAAATATATAATCACCAAAGACCTACAGAATACCAGGAGAAGACTACTCAACATTGTGTCATAACCTACACGGGAAAAGATTCCAAAGAAGAATAGATGTATGTATATGTGTGAAGGAACCACGTCTTGCACACCTAGACCAAACAAACCATTGTAATCGAATTTGCTGTGATAAAGAATAAAAATTTTGTTAAAAATACAAACAAGAAGGAATGACACATAAACTTAAAGGGCTTTTTCCCGGCACATTCCATTGTAATTTACAACCTAGAACACGACTTCCATTAAGGCTCTGTTGCCCTAGTGACCAGATTTGGTAAAGGAGAAATGCTGCCCCCTTGTGGCCGTTTCCCGCAAGAGCAGCTTTAAACCCACAGCTACTGGTCACTTAAAATTCACAAGGGCTCAGGGCTGTAAAGGACACCTGCCGTCAAAAATTGTGCTCAGGTGGGGAATGGACAAAAGAAATTCAAAACAGGCGAATGTTTCAAGAAGATAGTATGCAGAGGTAAGTATTCCTCACTCTCTTTAAACAAAAAAACAGGAAAATGGGTAAAAGCTCAACCTCAGGAATGATTAGACTCATGCAATCTAATCAACCAAAAGGTTTCATCTCACACCTGTCGACTGACCGTCAGCAAAAAGTCTACCAACAATAAATGCTGACGGGGTTGTAGAGAACTGTGTAACCTCTAGGTGCTGGTGGGATGGAAAGTGGTTAACAGCCAATAATGACTACCGAAAGGAACTGCGTTGAAAAGTGAAAACTGAGGTACCATTCAATCCAGCAGGCACACCACTGGGCCTCTCACCTGAGAAGACCAGGATCGAAAAGACACAGGCTGCAAATGCTGCACTGCAGCCTTATTCAAAATAGCCAAGATGGGAAGCAACCAAAATGTCCATCAACAGGTGAATGGATAAAGAAGAAGGAGTCCATGTACACAATGGAATATTAGCCATGGAAAACAATGAAACACTGCTCTTTGAGGCACCAGAGATGAGCCTGGAGATAATCACAAAACATGAGGTAAGTCGGAAAGCAAAAGACCTATATCCTATGATATCCCTTAGAGGCGTTATCTAATCACTGACACAAATGAACATATTTCCACAGAGAAAGACACTCACAGACTTAGAAAACCAACTATGCTCATCTAAAAGGAAAGGTGGGGGGAATGGATAAATGAGATTAGTGTTACTATACATATCCAAATACATATTATATACATATTTCAAAACGACCGACCATATAGCAAGGGAGGTCTACAGAACACTCTGTAATATTTTACATGGGAAGAGGATCTGTAGAGTAGACATATATAATGTACAAATGAACCAGATTGTGTACCCCTAGGACAAACAATATTCTAGTCCTTACCCCGATTAAAAAAATTAACAAAAACAAGAAGTAATGAGACCTAAACTTATGGGGGTTTCTCCTGGCACATTCCATTCTAATTTACAACCTAGGAACACGACTTCCAGAAAGGCTCTGCTGCCCTAGTACTCAGATTTGGGAATGGAGAAATGCTGCCTCCTTGTGGCCATTTCCCACAACAGCAGCTTTCAACCCACTGCTAAAGGTCACTAAATATTCACCAACTTGCCATTCTGTAAATGACACCTGCCCTCCAAATAAATCCTGGGATCAAAAATGGAGCAAAAATTTCAAAAGAGGGCAACCTTCCAAGAAGACAATTTCAAGAGCTATGTGGTACTCACAGCTTTTCCTTTAAAGAAGAGGAAAGAAAAAGGTGTGGGAAAATGATATATTTTAGGAATTTTTAAAGACATGCAAACCCAAATTACAAAAACCTATCAGCTCACAGCAGTCAGAATGGCCATCAGCAAAAATGTTTCAAAAAATAAATGCTGAAGGGACTGTGGAGGAATGCGTACACTCGGCCCTAAGGGGGACGTGGTAAGAGCCACTAATGAAAACACGATGGAAGTGCCTTGAAAAGGTAAACACTGAGCTACCCGTCAATCAGTCATACCCACTGCTGGGCCTATCCCCTGAGAAAATGAGAATCAAAACGTCACAGGCTGGCAATCCTGCACTCCAGCCATATTGACCATAGCCAACATTTGGAAGCAATGAAAATGTCCATCAACAGAGGAACGCACCAAGAAGAACTGTTCCATGTACACAATGTAATATTGCTCCAATAATAAATATAAGGTAAATTTAAAAGACAAACATAAGTAAGGAGACATCAGCATTTGTGGGTTTCTTCAGGCACATTCCACTCTAATTTATAACCGAGGAACACCACTGGCCGGAAGGCCTGTTGCCCTAGTACCAGCATGGGGAACGTAGAAAGACCGCCACCCTCTGGCCGTTACCTGCAAACGCAGGTTTAAGCCTGTGCTAATGGTCACCGCAAAATGTCTTCAGGGAGGTAATGGCCAAAAAATTTTAAAATTATGACATACATACTTTAAGAAAACACTTTGAAGAACTAAGCGGTACTCACAGCCTGAAAAATGAAAAGGACCTGCCTTAAAGCTCAGTTTTAATGGATCATGAGACACATGCAAATTCAGCCACAAAGACGTATCAGCTCACACCAGTCAGAATAACCATCAGTAAAAAACCACAAAGAATAAATGCTGAAGGTGCTGTGGAGAAATGCAAACCCTCCACTTTAAGTGGGATGTAACCTGGAGAGAGCCACTCATGAGAGCAGAGTGGAGGTGCCGTTAAAAGGTAAACATTGAGCTACCGTACGATCCAGAGGCTTATTCCTGGACCTATAACCTAAGAAGACAGAATTGGAAAGAAAGAGGCAGGCAAATCTGCATTGCACAGTATTACCATAGCCAAGATATGGAAGTCACCAAAAAGTCCACCGACAGATGGGTGGACAAAGAAGAACTGCTACATGTACAGATGGATTATGAGCTAGCGATAAAATGAAACAATGCCATTTGCAGCACCATAGATGACTCTAGAAGTAATCACGCAACTTGGAGTAAGTGAGAAAGCGAAAGACACATATCCTATCATACCACATAGAGGTGTTACCTAAAAATTGATACAAACGAAGATACTTCCACAGAGAAAGGCAATCACAGATTCAGTACAAAAACTTAAGGTTCACCAAATGGAAAGGTGTGAGGATTGGGTACATTACCATATTGAGGTGAACAGAGATATACAAACACACGTGAAATATATAATCACCAAAGACCTACAGAATACCAGGAGAAGACTACTCAACATTGTGTCATAACCTACACGGGAAAAGATTCCAAAGAAGAATAGATGTATGTATATGTGTGAAGGAACCACGTCTTGCACACCTAGACCAAACAAACCATTGTAATCGAATTTGCTGTGATAAAGAATAAAAATTTTGTTAAAAATACAAACAAGAAGGAATGACACATAAACTTAAAGGGCTTTTTCCCGGCACATTCCATTGTAATTTACAACCTAGAACACGACTTCCATTAAGGCTCTGTTGCCCTAGTGACCAGATTTGGTAAAGGAGAAATGCTGCCCCCTTGTGGCCGTTTCCCGCAAGAGCAGCTTTAAACCCACAGCTACTGGTCACTTAAAATTCACAAGGGCTCAGGGCTGTAAAGGACACCTGCCGTCAAAAATTGTGCTCAGGTGGGGAATGGACAAAAGAAATTCAAAACAGGCGAATGTTTCAAGAAGATAGTATGCAGAGGTAAGTATTCCTCACTCTCTTTAAACAAAAAAACAGGAAAATGGGTAAAAGCTCAACCTCAGGAATTATTAGACTCATGCAATCTAATCAACCAAAAGGTTTCAACTCACACCTGTCGACTGACCGTCAGCAAAAAGTCTACCAACAATAAATGCTGACGGGGTTGTAGAGAACTGTGTAACCTCTAGGTGCTGGTGGGAAGGAAAGTGGTTAACAGCCAATAATGACTACCGAAAGGAACTGCGTTGAAAAGTGAAAACTGAGGTACCATTCAATCCAGCAGGCACACCACTGGGCCTCTCACCTGAGAAGACCAGGATCGAAAAGACACAGGCTGCAAATGCTGCACTGCAGCCTTATTCAAAATAGCCAAGATGGGAAGCAACCAAAATGTCCATCAATAGGTGAATGGATAAAGAAGAAAGAGTCCATGTACACAATGGAATATTAGCCATGGAAAACAATGAAACACTGCTCTTTGAGGCACCAGAGATGAGCCTGGAGATAATCACAAAACATGAGGTAAGTCGGAAAGCAAAAGACCTATATCCTATGATATCCCTTAGAGGCGTTATCTAATCACTGACACAAATGAACATATTTCCACAGAGAAAGACACTCACAGACTTAGAAAACCAACTATGCTCATCTAAAAGGAAAGGTGGGGGGAATGGATAAATGAGATTAGTGTTACTATACATATCCAAATACATATTATATACATATTTCAAAACGACCGACCATATAGCAAGGGAGGTCTGCAGAACACTCTATAATATTTTACATGGGAAGAGGATCTGTAGAGTAGACATATATAATGTACAAATGAACCAGATTGTGTACCCCTAGGACAAACAATATTCTAGTCCTTACCCCGATTAAAAAAATTAACAAAAACAAGAAGTAATGAGACCTAAACTTATGGGGGTTTCTCCTGGCACATTCCATTCTAATTTACAACCTAGGAACACGACTTCCAGAAAGGCTCTGCTGCCCTAGTACTCAGATTTGGGAATGGAGAAATGCTGCCTCCTTGTGGCCATTTCCCACAACAGCAGCTTTCAACCCACTGCTAAAGGTCACTAAATATTCACCAACTTGCCATTCTGTAAATGACACCTGCCCTCCAAATAAATCCTGGGATCAAAAATGGAGCAAAAATTTCAAAAGTGGGCAACCTTCCAAGAAGACAATTTCAAGAGCTATGTGGTACTCACAGCTTTTCCTTTAAAGAAGAGGAAAGAAAAAGGTGTGGGAAAATGATATATTTTACGAATCTTTAAAGACATGCAAACCCAAATTACAAAAACCTATCAGCTCACAGCAGTCAGAATGGCCATCAGCAAAAATGTTTCAAAAAATAAATGCTGAAGGGACTGTGGAGGAATGCGTATACTCGGCCCTAAGGGGGACTTGGTAAGAGCCACTAATGAAAACACAATGGAAGTGCCTTGAAAAGGTAAACACTGAGCTACCCGTCAATCAGTCATACCCACTGCTGGGCCTATCCCCTGAGAAAATGAGAATCAAAACGTCACAGGCTGGCAATCCTGCACTCCAGCCATATTGACCATAGCCAACATTTGGAAGCAATGAAAATGTCCATCAACAGAGGAACGCACCAAGAAGAACTCTTCCATGTACACAATGTAATATTGCTCCAATAATAAATATAAGGTAAATTTAAAAGACAAACATAAGTAAGGAGACATCAGCATTTGTGGGTTTCTTCAGGCACATTCCACTCTAATTTATAACCGAGGAACACCACTGGCCGGAAGGTCTGTTGCCCTAGTACCAGCATGGGGAACGTAGAAAGACTGCCACCCTCTGGCCGTTACCTGCAAACACAGGTTTAAGCCTGTGCTAATGGTCACCGCAAAATGTCTTCAGGGAGGTAATGGCCAAAAAATTTTAAAATTATGACATACATACTTTAAGAAAACACTTTGAAGAACTAAGCTGTACTCACAGCCTGAAAAATGAAAAGGACCTGCCTTAAAGCTCAGTTTTAATGGATCATGAGACACATGCAAATTCAACCACAAAGACGTATCAGCGCACACCAGTCAGAATAACCATCAGTAAAAAACCACAAAGAATAAATGCTCAAGGTGCTGTGGAGAAATGCAAACCCTCCACTTTAAGTGGGATGTAACCTGGAGAGAGCCACTCATGAGAGCAGAGTGGAGGTGCCGTTAAAAGGTAAACATTGAGCTACCGTACGATCCAGAGGCTTATTCCTGGACCTATAACCTAAGAAGACAGAATTGGAAAGAAAGAGGCAGGCACATCTGCATTGCACAGTATTACCATAGCCAAGATATGGAAGTCACCAAAAAGTCCACCGACAGATGGGTGGACAAAGAAGAACTGCTACATGTACAGATGGATTATGAGCTAGCGATAAAATGAAACAATGCCATTTGCAGCACCATAGATGACTCTAGAAGTAATCACGCAACTTGGAGTAAGTGAGAAAGCGAAAGACACATATCCTATCATACCACATAGAGGTGTTACCTAAAAATTGATACAAACGAAGATACTTCCACAGAGAAAGGCAATCACAGATTCAGTACAAAAACTTAAGGTTCACCAAATGGAAAGGTGTGAGGATTGGGTACATTACCATATTGAGGTGAACAGAGATATACAAACACACGTGAAATATATAATCACCAAAGACCTACAGAATACCAAGAGAAGACTACTCAAAATTGTGTCATAACCTACACGGGAAAAGATTCCAAAGAAGAATAGATATATGTATATGTGTGAAGGAACCACATCTTGCACACCTAGACCAAACAAACCATTGTAATCGAATTTGCTGTGATAAAGAATAAAAATTTTGTTAAAAATACAAACAAGAAGGAATGACACATACACTTAAAGGGCTTTTTCCCGGCACATTCCATTGTAATTTACAACCTAGAACACGACTTCCTTTAAGGCTCTGTTGCCCTAGTGACCAGATTTGGTAAAGGAGATATGCTGCCCCCTTGTGGCCGTTTCCCGCAAGAGCAGCTTTAAACCCACAGCTACTGGTCACTTGAAACTCACAAGGACTCAGGGCTGTAAAGGACACCTGCCATCAAAAATTGTGCTCAGGTAGGGAATGGACAAAAAAATTCAAAACAGGCGAATGTTTCAAGAAGATAGTATGCAGAGGTAAGTATTCCTCACTCTCTTTAAACAAAAAAACAGGAAAATGGGTAAAAGCTCAACCTCAGGAATGATTAGACTCATGCAATCTAATCAACCAAAAGGTTTCAACTCACACCTGTCGACTGACCGTCAGCAAAAAGTCTACCAACGATAAATGCTGATGGGGTTGTAGAGAACTGTGTAACCTCTAGGTGCTGGTGAGATGTAAAGTGGTTAACAGCCAGTAAGGAGTACCGAAAGGAACTGCGTTGAAAAGTGAAAACTGAGGTACCATTCAATCCAACAGGCACACCACTGGGCCTCTCACCTGAGAAGACCAGGATCGAAAAGACACAGGCTGCAAAGGCTGCACTGCAGCCTTATTCAAAATAGCCAAGATGGGAAGCAACCAAAATGTCCATCAACAGGTGAATGGATAAAGAAGAAGGAGTCCATGTACACAATGGAATATTAGCCATGGAAAACAATGAAACACTGCTCTTTGAGGCACCAGAGATGAGCCTGGAGATAATCACAAAACATGAGGTAAGTCGGAAAGCAAAAGACCTATATCCTATGATATCCCTTAGAGGCGTTATCTGATCACTGACACAAATGAACATATTTCCACAGAGAAAGACACTCACAGACTTAGAAAACCAACTGTGCTCATCTAAAAGGAAAGGTGGGGGGAATGGATAAATGAGATTAGTGTTACTATACATATCCAAATACATATTATATACATATTTCAAAACGACCGACCATATAGCAAGGGAGGTCTACAGAACACTCTATAATATTTTACATGGGAAGAGGATCTGTAGAGTAGACATATATAATGTACAAATGAACCAGATTGTGTACCCCTAGGACAAACAATATTCTAGTCCTTACCCCGATTAAAAAAATTAACAAAAACAAGAAGTAATGAGACCTAAACTTATGGGGGTTTCTCCTGGCACATTCCATTCTAATTTACAACCTAGGAACACGACTTCCAGAAAGGCTCTGCTGCCCTAGTACTCAGATTTGGGAATGGAGAAATGCTGCCTCCTTGTGGCCATTTCCCACAACAGCAGCTTTCAACCCACTGCTAAAGGTCACTAAATATTCACCAACTTGCCTTTCTGTAAATGACACCTGCCCTCCAAATAAATCCTGGGATCAAAAATGGAGCAAAAATTTCAAAAGTGGGCAACCTTCCAAGAAGACAATTTCAAGAGCTATGTGGTACTCACAGCTTTTCCTTTAAAGAGGAAAGAAAAAGGTGTGGGAAAATGATATATTTTAGGAATCTTTAAAGACATGCAAACCCAAATTACAAAAACCTATCAGCTCACAGCAGTCAGAATGGCCATCAGCAAAAATGTTTCAAAAAATAAATGCTGAAGGGACTGTGGAGGAATGCGTACACTCGGCCCTAAGGGGGACGTGGTAAGAGCCACTAATGAAAACACAATGGAAGTGCCTTGAAAAGGTAAACACTGAGCTACCCGTCAATCAGTCATACCCACTGCTGGGCCTATCCCCTGAGAAAATGAGAATCAAAACGTCACAGGCTGGCAATCCTGCACTCCAGCCATATTGACCATAGCCAACATTTGGAAGCAATGAAAATGTCCATCAACAGAGGAACGCACCAAGAAGAACTCTTCCATGTACACAATGTAATATTCCTCCAATAATAAATATAAGGTAAATTTAAAAGACAAACATAAGTAAGGAGACATCAGCATTTGTGGGTTTCTTCAGGCACATTCCACTCTAATTTATAACCGAGGAACACCACTGGCCGGAAGGCCTGTTGCCCTAGTACCAGCATGGGGAACGTAGAAAGACTGCCACCCTCTGGCCGTTACCTGCAAACGCAGGTTGAAGCCTGTGCTAATGGTCACCGCAAAATGTCTTCAGGGAGGTAATGGTGAAAAAAATTTTAAAATTATGACATACATACTTTAAGAAAACACTTTGAAGAACTAAGCTGTACTCACAGCCTGAAAAATGAAAAGGACCTGCCTTAAAGCTCAGTTTTAATGGATCATGAGACACATGCAAATTTAGCCACAAAGACGTATCAGCTCACACCAGTCAGAATAACCATCAGTAAAAAACCACAAAGAATAAATGCTGAAGGTGCTGTGGAGAAATGCAAACCCTCAACTTTAAGTGGGATGTAACCTGGAAAGAGCCACTCATGAGAGCAGAGTGGAGGTGCCGTTAAAAGGTAAACATTGAGCTACCGTACGATCCAGAGGCTTATTCCTGGACCTATAACCTAAGAAGACAGAATTGGAAAGAAAGAGGCAGGCACATCTGCATTGCACAGTACTACCATAGCCAAGATATGGAAGTCACCAAAAAGTCCACCGACAGATGGGTGGACAAAGAAGAACTGCTACATGTACAGATGGATTATGAGCTGGCGATAAAATGAAACAATGCCATTTGCAGCACCATAGATGACTCTAGAAGTAGTCACGCAACTTGGAGTAAGTGAGAAAGTGAAAGACACATATCCTATCGTATCAGTTACAGGTGTTACCTACGAATTGATACCAACAAAGAGATATCCACGGAGAAAGGCAATCACAGATTCAGTACATAAATGTATGGTTCACCAAATGGAAAGGTGTGAGGATTGGACACATTACTATATTGGGGATTACAGACATATAAAAACACATGTGAAATATATAATCACCAAAGACGTACGCAATACCAAGAGAAGACTACTGAACATTGTGTCATAACCTACATGGGAAAAGGATCCAAAGAAGAATTGATATATTTATATGTATGAAAGAACCACATCTTGCACACCTAGAACAAAGAAAACATTGTAATCAAATTTGCTGTGATTAAAAAGTAAAAAACTTAATACTACGAACAAGAAGTAATGAGACATAACTTTAAAAGGCTTTTTCCTGGCACATTCCATTGTAATTTACAACCTAGAACACGACTTCCATTAAGGCTCTGTTGCCCTAGTGACCAGATTTGGCAAAGGAGAAATTCTGCCGCCTTGTGGCCGTTTCCCGCAAGAGCGGCTTTCAACCCACAGCTAGTGGTCACTGAACATTCACAAGGACTCAGGGCTGTGAAGACACCTGCCCTCAAAATTCTGCTGAGATGGGGAATGGATTAAAAAATTCAAAACAGGCAAATTTTTCAAGGAGATAGTATGAAGTGGTAAATTTTACTCACCGTCTTTTTTAAAAAAGGAAAATGGATAAAATCTCAAACTCAGGAAGTATTAGACTCATGCAATGTAATGTACAAAATGGTTTCAACTCACACCACTAGACTGACCATCAGCAAAAAGTCTACAAACAATAAATGCTGAAGGGGTTTTAGAGAACTGTGTACCCTCTAGCTGCTGGTGAGATATTTACTGGTTAACAACCAATAATGAGAAGAGAACGGAGCTGCGTTTGAAAGTAAAAATTGAGGTACCATTCAATTCAGCAGGTGCACCACTGTGCCTCTCACCTGAGAAGCCCAGAATCGAGAAGACCTGAGCTGCAAAAGCTGCACTGCAGCCTTATTCACAATAGACAAGACATTGAAGCAACCAAAATGTCCATCCACAGGTGAATGGATAAAGAAGAAGTGGTCCATGTACACAATGGAATATTAGCCGTGGGAAACAGTGAAACACTGCTCTTTAAGGCACCACAAATGAGCCTGGAGATAATCACAAAACATGAGGTAAGTGAGAAAGCAAGACACCTATATTCTCTGATATCACTTATAGGCGTTATCTAATAACTGACACAAATGAACATATTTCCACAGAGAAAGGCACTCACAGACTTATAAAACAAACTAGTGGTTAACCAAAATGAAAGGTGGGAGGATGGATAAATTAGGATTATGGGGCTAACATACATATACTAATATATGTTAAATGTCTATAAACATATAACATATAAACTATATGAATTATATAATCACCAATACATATAAAATATATAATGACAAAACACCTACCAAATACCAAGGGAGGTCTACTCAACATTCTGTAATAACATACATGGTAACAGGATCCGAAGATGAACAGACATATGTATGAATCATTGAGTAGATTCTGTACAGCCAGACAATCACAACACTCTAATCAAATTTACTCCAATAAGAAATATAAACTTAATTTAAAAAACAAACATAAGTCAGAAGACATAACCTTCTGAGGGATTGCCCCTGCACATTCCACTCTAATTTACAACCTCGCAACACTACCTCCAGGAAGACTCTGTTGCCCTAGTAACAAGAGTTGAGAACGTAAAAATGCTGCTGCCTTGTGGCTGTTTCCCACAACAGCAGCTTTAAACCCAGTGCTAATGGTTGCTTAATAGTCACAAGGCCTGCAGGGCTGTAAATGACACCTGCCCTCAAAAAATGCCCTGGGGTAGGGAATAGGCAAGAAAATTCAACACATGACAAATTTTTCAAGAAAGCAAATGAAGAGGGAAGTTGTACTCACTCTTTAAAAAATAAAAGGAAAAGAAAAAACAGGACATGCCTAAAGCTCAGTATAAGGAATTAGTAGTCACATGCAAATCCAACCTCCAGAAAGCTTTCAGCTCTCACGAGCCAAATGACCATCAGCAAAAAGTCTACAAACTATAAATGATAAAAGGGTTTTAGAGAATTGTGTACCTTGTAGCTGCTGGTGGGATAAAAAGTGGTATCAGCACTAATGAAAACTGAATGGAGCTGCTTTAAAAGGTAAAAATTCAGCTACCATATGATGCGGCAGGGCACCTTTTGGGCCTATATACTAAGACCACCAGAATCGGACAGACAGAGGCAGGCAAATGTGCACTGCAGCAATATTGAAGTAGCCAAAACATGGAAGCAAAACAAAGGCCCATAAACAAATGAATGGACAAAGAAGAAGTGGTATATGGACACATTGGAATATTAGTCACGAAAAAAAAAAAAGAATGGCATAGGCAGCACCACAGATGAGCCTAGAGATAATCACACAATGTGAAGTAAGTCAGAATGCGAGAGACAAATGTCCTAGGATATCACTTATGTCATCTGAAAATTCATAAAAATGAACATATTTCCACAGAGAAAGACAATCTCACATTGAGAAGACAAACTTATGTTTAAGCCAAAGAAAAGGTGTGAGGAATGGATAAATTAGGATATTGAGGTTAACAAACATATACTAATACATATAAAATATATCATCCGCAAAGACCTATGGAATACCAAGAGTGGTCTACTCAACACTCTGTAATAACCTACATAGAAAATGACCCAAAGTTCAATAGATATATGTATAGGTGTAAATGAACAAGATGCTGTTCACCCAGAACAAAAGACATTTTTCAATCAAATTTCCTCTCATAAAAACTACAACCTAAAGTGACAAACAAGAATTAAGGAGGCTAAACCTTACGGGGTTTTCTCCTGCCACATTCCACTCTAATCTGCCACCAAAAAGCACAACTTGCAGCAAGGTTTTGTTTCGATAGGAAGCAGAGTTGGCAACGTAGAAATGCTGCCACCCTAAGGCCGTTTCCTCAAACAGAAGCTTTCAATCTACTGCTAATGGTCACTAATATTCACAAGGACTGCAGGGCTGTAAATGACTCATGCCCTCAAAAAATGTCCTGGGCTTGGGAATGGCCAAAAAAGTACAAAACACGGAAAACTTTTCAAGAAACCAGTTTGAAGAGGTAAGTGTTACTCACTCTGTTATTTAAAAAAAAGAAGAACATGGATAAAAGCTCAATATCAGGAATTATTGGTTGGATGCAAATCCAAACTCGAAAAAGATTTCGCCAAACAGTATTCAAAATGACATCCGTAAAAAGTCTACAAACAATGAATGCTGACGGGTTAGTGGAGAAAGGCATACCCACTATGCTGTTGGTTAGATGTAATCTGGTAACAGCTAATCATGAGAACAGAATGGAGCTGCATTTAAAAGGTAAACACTGAGCTACCATAAGTTGCGGCCGATCCCCTAATGGGCGTATACCCTAAGAAGACCAGAATCGGAAAGGCACAGACAGGAAAACATGCACTGCAGCCATATTGACAATAGCCAAGTAAGGCAAGAAAAGCAAATGTCCATCAACAGTTAAATGGACAAAGAAGAAGCGGTATACGTACCGAATGGAATAGTAGCCTCGGGAAAAAAATGAACAGTGCCATTTTCAGGAGTGCAGATGAGCCTAGAAGTAATCATATTGGGTTAAGTATGTCAAAAGGGAATGATAAATATCCTATGGTATCATTTATACATGTTATCCTAAGATTGCTACCAATGAACAGATTTCCAAAGAAAAAGACACTCAAAGACGTATAAATCAAACTAATGGTTAACCAAAATGAAAGGCGGTTGGATGGATAAATTAGGATTATAGGGCTAACATACATATACTAATGTATGTTGAATGTCTATAAACATATAACATATAAACTATATGAATTATATAATCACCAATATATATAAAATATATAATGACAAACCACCTACCAAATACCAAGGGAGGTCTACTCAACATTCTGTAATAACATACAGGGTAACAGGATCCGAAGATGAACAGACATATGTATGAATCATTGAGCAGATTGTGTACAGCCAGACAATCACAACACTCTAATCAAATTTACTCCGATAAGAAATATAAATTAAATTTAAAAACCAAACATAAGTAAGGAGACATAGCCTTCTGAGGGCTCACCCCAGCACATTCCACTCTAATTTACAACCTCACAACACTACCTCCGGGAAGACTCTGTTGCCCTAGTAACAAGAGTTGAGAAAGTAATAATGCTGCCGCCTTGTGGCTTTTTCCCACAACAGCAGCTTTAAACCCAGTGCTAATGGTTGGTAAATAGTCACAAGACATGCAGGGCTGTAAATGATACCTGCCCTCAAAAAATGCCCTGGGGTAGGGAATAGGCAAGAAAATTCAACACATGACAAATTTTTCAAGAAGTCTATGAAGAGGGAAGTTGTACTCACACTTTAAGAAATAAAAGGAAAAGAAAAAACAGGACATGCCTAAAGCTCAGTATAAGGAATTAGTAGCCACATGCAAATCCAACCTCCAGAAAGGTTTCAGCTCACGCCAGTCAAATGACCATCAGCTAAAAGTCTACAAACTATAAATGCTGAAGGAGTTTTAGAAAACTGTGTACATTCTAGCTGCTGGTGGTATGTAAAGTGGTATCAGCACTAACGAAAACTGAACGGAGCTGCTTAAAAGGGTATAAATTGAGCTACCATATGATGCGGCAGGGCACCTTTTGGGCCTATAACCTAAGACCCCCAGAATCGGAATGACAGAGGCAGGCAAATGTGCACTGCAGCAATACTGCAGTAGCCAAGACATGAAAGCAAAAAAAAAGTCCATAAACAAATGAATGGACAAAGAAGAAGTGGTATATGGACACATTGGAATATTAGTCACGAAAAAAAAATAAAAGAATGGCATAGGCAGCACCACAGATGAGCCTAGAGATAATCACACAACGTGAAGTAAGTCAGAATGCGAGAGACAAATGTCCTAGGATAACACTTATGTCATCTGAAAATTCATAAAAATGAACATATTTCCACAGAGAAAGACAATCTCACATTGAGAAGACAAACTTTTGGTTAAGCCAAAGAAAATGTGTGAGGAATGGAGAAATTAGGATATTGGGGCTAACAAACATATACTAGTACATATAAAGTATATCATCTCCAAAGACCTATGGAATACCAAGAGTGGTCTACTCAACACTCTGTAATAACCTACATGGAAAGGGACCCAAAGATCAATAGATATATGTATATGTGTAAATGAACTAGATTCTGTTCACCTAGAACAAAAGACATTTTTCAATCAAATTTCCTCTCATAAAAACTACAACTTAAAGTCAGAAACAAGAATTAAGGAGGTTAAACCTTACGGGGGTTTGTCCTGGCACATTCCACTCTAATCTGCAACCAAAAAGCACAACTTGCAGCAAGGTTCTGTTTCCCTAGCAAGCAGAGTTGGCAACGTAGAAATGCTGCCACCCTAAGTCCGTTTCCTCATACAGCAGCTTGCAATCTACAGCTAATGGTCACTAATATTCACAAGGACTGCAGGGCTGTAAATGATTCATGCTCTCAAAAAATGTCCTGGGGTTGGGAATGGCCAAAAGAGTTCACAACACGGAAAACTTTTCAAGAAAACAGTTTGAAGAGGTAAGTGTTACTCACTCTGTTATTTATAAAAAAAGAAGAACATGGATAAAAGCTCAATATCAGGAATTATTGGTTGGATGCAAATCCAAACTCCAAAAAGATCTCGCCACACAATATTCAAAATGCCATCTGTAAAAAGTCTACAAACAATGAATGCTGACGGGTTAGTGGAGAAAGGCATACCCACTAATCTGTTGGTTGGATGTAAACGGGTAACAGCTAATCATGAGAACAGAATGGATCTGCATTTAAAAGGTAAATACTGAGCTACCATATGTTGCGGCCGATCCCCTAATGGGCCTATACCCTAAGAAGACCAGAATCGGAAAGGCACAGACAGGAAATCATGCACTGCAGCCATATTTACAATAGCCAAGACAGGCAAGCAAACAAAATGTCCATCAACAGATAAATGGACAAAGAAGAAGCGGTATACGTACTGAATGCAATAGTAGCCTAGGGAAAAAAATGAACAGTGCCGTTTTCAGGAGTGCAGATGAGCCTAGAAGTAACCATATTGGGTTAAGTAAGTCAAAGGGAATGACAAATATCCTATGGTATCATTTATCATGTTATTCTAAGATTGCTACCAACGAACATATTTCCACAGAAAAAGACACTCACAGACTTATAAAACAAACAAATGGTTAACCAAAATGAAAGGCGGGACGATGGATAAATTAGGATTTTGGGGCTAACATACATATACTAACGTATGTTAAGTGTCTATAAACATATAACATATAAACTATATGAATTATATAATCACCAATACATATAAAATATATAATGACAAAACACCTACCAAACACCAAGGGAGGTCTACTCAACATTCTGTAATAACATACATGGTAACAGGATCCAAAGATGAACAGACATATGTATGAATCACTGAGCAGATTCTGTACAGCCAGAAAATCACAGCACTCTAATCAAATTTACTCCGATAAGAAATATAAATTAAATTTAAAAAACAAACATAAGTAAGGAGACATAGCCTTCTGAGGGCTTGCCCCAGCACATTCCACTCTAATTTACAACCTCGCAACACTTACTCCAGGAAGACTCTGTTGTCCTAGTACCAAGAGTTGAGAACGTAATAATGCTGACGCCTTGTGGCTGTTTCCCACAACAGCAGCTTTAAACCCAGTGCTAATGGTTGCTTAATAGTCACAAGGCCTGCAGGGTTGTAAATGACACCTGCCCTCAAAAAATGCCCTGGGGTAGGGAATAGGCAAGAAAATTCAACACATGACAAGTTTTTCAAGAAGTCAATATGAACAGGGAAGTTGTACTCACTCTTTAAGAAATAAAAGGAAAAGAAAAAACAGGACATGCCTAAAGCTCAGTATAAGGAATTAGTAGCCACATGCAAATCCAACCTCCAGAAAGGTTTCAGCTCACACCAGTCAAATGACCATCAGCAAAATGTCTAAAAACTATAAACGCTGAACGGGTTTTAGAGAACTGTGTACCTTCTAGTTGCTGGTGGTTTGTAAAGTGGTATCAGCACTAACGAAAACTGAACGGAGCTGCTATAAAAGGTAAAAATTGAGCCACCATATGACGCGGCAGGGCACCTTTTGGGCCTATAACCTAAGACAACCAGAATTGGAAAGACAGAGGCAGGCAAATGTGCACTGCAGCAATATTGAAGTAGCCAAGACATGGAAGCAAAAAAAAGGTCCATAAACAAATGAATGGACAAAGAAGAAGTGGTATATGGACACATTGGAATATTAGTCACGAAAAAAAATAAAAGAATGGCATAGGCAGCACCACAGATGAGCCTAGAGATAATCACACAACGTGAAGTAAGTCAGAATGCGAGAGACAAATGTCCTAGGATATCACTTATGTCATCTGAAAATTCGTAAAAATGAACATATTTCCACAGAGAAAGACAATCTCACATTGAGAAGACAAACTTATGGTTAAGCCAAAGAAAAGGTGTGAGGAATGGATAAATTAGGATATTGGGGTTAACAAACATATACTAATATATATAAAATATATCATCCCCAAAGACCTATGGAATACCAAGTGTGGTGAACTCAACACTCTGTAATAAGCTACATGGAAAAGGACCCAAAGATCAATAGATATATGTATATATCTAAATGAACAAGATTCCGTTCACCCAGAACAAAAGACATTTTTCAATCAAATTTCCTCTGATAAACACTACAACTTAAAAACACAAACAAGAATTAAGGAGGCTAAACTTTACGGGGGTTTGTCCTGGCACATTCCACTCTAATCTGCAACCAAAAAGCACAACTTGCAGCAAGGTTCTGTTTCCCTAGCAAGCAGAGTTCGCAACGTAGAAATGCTGCCACCCTAAGGCCGTTTCCTCAAACAGCAGCTTTCATTCTACAGCTAATGGTCACTAATATTCACAAGGACTGCAGGGCTGTAAATGACTCATGCCCTGAAAAAATATGCTGGGGTTGGGAATGGCCAAAAAAGTACACAACACGGAAAACTTTGCAAGAAAAGAGTTTGAAGAGGTAAGTGTTACTCACTCTGTTATTTATAAAAAAGAAGAACATGGATAAAAGCTCAATATCAGGAATTATTGGTTGGATGCAAATCCAAACTACAAAAAGATTTCGCCACCCAGTATTCAAACTGCCATCCGTAAAATGTCTACAAACAATAAATGCTGACGGGTTAGTGGAGAAAGGCATAGCCACTATGCTGTTGGTTGGATGTAAAGTGGTAAGAGCTAATCATGAGAACAGAATGGAGCTTCATTTAAAAGGTAAAAACTGAGCTACCACATGTTGCGGCCGATCCCCTAATGGGCCTATACCCTAAGAAGACCAGAATCGGAAAGGCACAGACAGAAAATCATGCACTGCAGCCATATTTACAATAGCCAAGACAGGCAAGCAAACAAAATGTCCATCAACAGATAAATGGACAAAGAACAAGCGGTATACGTACCGAATGCAATAGTAGCCTCGGGAAAAAAATGAACAGTGCCGTTTTCAGGAGTGCAGATGAGCCTAGAAGTAGTCATATTGGGTTAAGTAAGTCAAAAGGGAATGACAAATATCCTACGGTATCGTTTATACATGTTATCCTAAGATTGCTACCAATGAACATATTTCCAAAAAAAAAGACACTCACAGACTTATAAAACAAACTAATGGTTAACCAAATTAAAAGGTGGGAGGATGGATAAATTAGGATTATGGTGCTAACATACATATACTAATATATGTTAAATGTCTATAAACATAAAACATATAAACTATATGAATTATATAATCACCAATACATATAAAAATTATAATAACAAAACACCTACCAAATACCAAGGGAGGTCTACTCAACTTTCTGTAATAACATACATGGTAACAGGATCTTAAGATGAACAGACATATGTATGAATCATTGAGCAGATTCTGTACAGCCAGACAATCACAACACTCTAATCAAATTTACTCCGGTAAGAAATATAAATTAATTTTAAAAAACAAACATAAGTTAGGAGACATGACCTTTTGAGGGCTTGCCCCAGCACATTCCACTCTAATTTACAACCTTGGAACACGACCTCCAGGAAGAGTCTGTTGCCCTACTAACAAGAGTTGAGTACGTAATAATGCTGCCGCCTCTTGGCTGCTTCCCACAAGAGCAGCTAAAAACCCAGTGCTAATGGTTGCTTAATAGTCACAAGGCCTGCAGGGCTGTAAATGACACCTGCCCTCAAAAAATGCCCTGGGGTAGGGAATAGGCAAGAAAATTCAACACATGACAAATTTTTCAAGAAGTCAATATGAAGAGGGTAGTTGTACTCACTCTTTAAGAAAAAAAAGGGATAGAAAAAACAGGACATGCCTAAACCTCAGTATAAGGAATTAGTAGCCACATGCAAATCCAACCTCCAGAAAGGTTTCAGCTCACACCAGTCAAATGACCATCAGCAAAAAGTCTACAAACTATAAATGCTGAAGGGGTTTTAGAGAACTGTGTACCTTCTAGCTGCTGTTGGGATGTAAAGTGGTATCAGCACTAACGAAAATTGAACGGAGCTGGTTTAAAGGGTAAAAATTGAGCTACCATATGTTGCGGCAGCACAACTTTTGGGCCTATAACCTAAGACAACCAGAATTGGAAAGACAGAGGCAGGCAAATGTGCACTGCAGCAATATTGAAGTAGCCAAGACATGGAAGCAAAACAAAGGCCCATAAACAAATGAATGGACAAAGAAGTGGTATATGGACACATTGGAATATTAGTCATGAAAAAAAATAAAAGAATGGCATAGGCAGCACCACAGATGAGCCTAGAGATATTAACACAACGTGAAGTAAGTCAGAATGCGAGAGACAAATGTCCTAGGATAACACTTATGTCATCTGAAAATTCATAAAAATGAACATATTTCCACAGAGAAAGACAATCTCACATTGAGAAGACAAACTTTTGGTTAAGCCAAAGAAAAGGTGTGAGGATTGGATAAATTAGGATATTGGGGTTAACAAACATATACTAATATATATAAAATATATCATCCCCAAAGACCTATGGAATACCAAGTGTGGTGAACTCAACACTCTGTAATAAGCTACATGGAAAAGGACCCAAAGATCAATAGATATATGTATATGTGTAAATGAAAAAGATTCCGTTCACCCAGAACAAAAGACATTTTTCAATCAAATTTCCTCTGATAAACACTACAACTTAAAGACACAAACAAGAATTAAGGAGGCTAAACCTTACGGGGGTTTCTCCTGGCACATTCCACTCTAATCTGCTACCAAAAAGCACAACTTGCAGCAAGGTTCTGTTTCCCTAGCAAGCAGAGTTGGCAATGTAGAAATGCTGCCACCCTAAGGCCGTTTCCTCAAACAGCAGCTTTCAATCTACAGCTAATGGTCACTAATATTCACAAGAACTGCAGGGCTGTAAATGACTCATGCCCACAAAAAATATGCTGGGGTTGGGAATGGCCAAAAAATTACACAACACGGAAAACTTTGCAAGAAAAGAGTTTGAAGAGGTAAATGTTACTCACTCTGTTATTTTAAAAAAAGAAGAACATGGATAAAAGCTCAATATCAGGAATTATTGGTTGGATGCAAATCCAAACTACAAAAAGATTGCGACACCCAATATTCAAAATGCCATCCGTAAAAAGTCTACAAACAATGAATGCTGACGGGTTAGTTGAGAAAGGCATAGCCACTATGCTGTTGGTTGGATGTAAACTGGTAACAGCTAATCATGAGAACAGAATGGAGCTTCATTTAAAAGGTAAAAACTGAGCTACCACATGTTGCGGCCGATCCCCTAATGGGCCTATACCCTAAGAAGACCAGAATCGGAAAGGCACAGACAGGAAAACATGCACTGCAGCCATATTTACAATAGCCAAGACAGGCAAGCAAACAAAATGTCCATCAACAGATAAATGGACAAAGAACAAGCGGTATACGTACCGAATGCAATAGTAGCCTCGGGAAAAAAATGAACAGTGCCGTTTTCAGGAGTGCAGATGAGCCTAGAAGTAATCATATTGGGTTAAGTAAGTCAAAAGGGAATGACAAATATCCTACGGTATCGTTTATACATGTTATCCTAAGATTGCTACCAATGCACATATTTCCACAGAAAAAGACACTCACAGACTTATAAAACAAACTAATGGTTAACCAAATTGAAAGGTGGGAGGATGGATAAATTAGGATTATGGGGCTAACATACATATACTAATGTATGTTAAATGTCTATAAACATATAACATATAAACTATATGAATTATATAATCACCAATACATATAAAATATATAATGACAAAACAACTAGTAAATACCAAGCGAGGTCTACTCAACGTTCTGTAATAACATACATTGTAACAGGATCCAAAAATGAACAGACATATGTATGAATCATTGAGCAGATTCTGTACAGTCAGACAATCACAACACTCTAATCAAATTTACTCCGGTAAGAAATATAAATTAAATTTTAAACACAAACATAAGTAAGGAGACATAACCTTTTGAGAGCTTACCCCAGCACATTCCACTCTAATTTCCAACCTCTGAACTCGACCTCCAGGAAGAGTCTGTTGCCCTAGTAACAAGAGTTGAGAATGTAATAATGCTGCCGCCTCGTGGCTGTTTCCCACAACAGCAGCTTTAAACCCAGTGCTAATGGTTGCTTAATAGTCACAAGGCCTGCCGGGCGGTAAATGACACCTGCCCTCAAAAAATGCCCTGGGGTAGGGAATAGGCAAGAAAATTCAACACATGACAAATTTTTCAACACGTCAATATGAAGAGGGAAGTTGTACTCACTCTTTAATAAAAAATAGGGAAAGAAAAAACAGGACATGCCTAAAGCTCAGTATAAGGAATTAGTAGCCACATGAAAATCCAAGATCTAAGCTGTAATCACAGTTTGATAAATAAAAACGACATGCTTTAAAGGTCAATTTCAACAGATTATTGGACACATGCAAATTCAACCACAAAGAGGTATCAGCTCGCACCTGTCAGAATAACCATCAGCAAGAAAACTACAAACAATAAATATTGAAGGTGTTTTGGAGAAATGCATACCCTCAACTTTAAGAGGGACGTAACCTGGAAAGAGCCACTAATGAGAACTGAATGGTGGTGCCTTTAAAATGTACACACTGAACTACCATATGATACAGCAAGCCCACTCCTTGTCCTATAACATAAGAAGATAAAACTGGAAAGACACAGGCAAGCAAATGTGCATTGCAGCAGTATTACAATAGCCAAGACATGGACACAACCAAAAAGTCCATTAAGAGGTGCATGGTCAAAGAAGAACTGGTACGCGTACAGATGGAATATTAGCCAGAGAAAAAAATGAAACAATGCCATTTGCAGCACCATGTATGATTCTTGAGGTAATCAGGCAAATTGTACTGAGTCAGAAAGCAAAAGACACATATCCTATAATATCACTTATAGGTCTTTGCTAAAAATTGATACCAATGAAGGTATTTCCACAGAGAAATGCAATCACAGATTCATTAAATAAGCTTATGGTTCACCAAATGGAAAGGTGTGAGGATTGGATACATTAGGATATTGGGGTTAAGATAGATATAGAAACACATGTGAAATATGTAATCACCAAAGACCTATGTAATACCAAGAGAAGATTACTCAACAGTGTGTCATAACCTACATGGGAAAATGATCCAAAGAAGAATAGATATATGCATATGTTTAAAAGAATCACATCTTGCACACCTAGAAGAAACAAAACATTTTAATCAAATTTGCTCTGATAAAAAATAAAAATTAAATTAAAAAAAGAACAAGAAGTAATGAGACATAAACTTAAGGGGCTTTTTGCTGGCACATTGTATTCTAATTTACAACCAGAACATGACTTCCATTAAGGCTCTGTCATCACTAATAAAGCAGCTTTATAAGCAATGTTGAAGATAGCTTAAAAGAAGTCTCACTAATTATTGATAGGAACAAGAAAACAAAGTAAAAATCTCGCTGCAAAAAGTATACATAGAGTAAGGATAGTAGATCAAACACTTATTAAACTTCTGTAAAGAATAAAAGACAACAGTAGTATGTTTTTCTAAAAAAGAGAGAGCCCAAATAAACCTGAAATGACAGAGATGATGTTACAACAGACACCACAGAAATACAAAGTATCCTAAGATACACACAGTGTAACTCAGGGCTCAGACTGGACAGAGCCCACTCTCCAGTCCCCTGTACATGACTTACAGGAGCCTCAGGAACTGAGGAGGGGGTCCCTGAGGAGAGGCTCAAGATAGAATATGGTAGGCATTAACATGGCTGCATTCATCTTAAACATGCCTGAACTACATTCACACGAGATGATTCTGTCCTGTATGTACATCGGCACCTCTAGTCGGAACTGCAGATCTTTGGCTTTAGCACCTCTACTGACAGCATTAGCTTCACCTGCTGTGGACCGTCTCCTATAGGATTTCTAGAACCACAAAACATCGAAGCTTCACAGGACCCAGAGTCTGTGCGACTCCACGCAGAGTCTCAGAGTCTCAACTCCAGTCAGATACTCCACTCTTGGAGGGCACACACAAAGTAGTGTGCACATCAGGACCCAGGGGAAGGAGCAGTGACCCTGTAAGAGAATGACCAGAACTACCTGCTAGTTTTAGAGGGTCTCCTGTAGAGGCAGGTGGTGGCTGTGGCTGTGGCTCACCGTGAGGACAACGACACTGGCGGCAGAAGTTCTGGGAAATACTCCTTGGTGTGAGCCCTCCCAGAGTCCGCCATTAGCCCCACCAAGAGCAAGGTAGCCTCCAGGGCTGGGTTGCCTCAGGCCAAACAACCAACAGGGAGGGAACCCAGCCCCATGCATCAGCAGACAAGCGGATTAAACTTTTTTATTAAAGTTTTATTTAATGCGCAGACAAGCGGATTAAAGCTCTGCCCACCAAAGCAACACCCAGCTCTACCCATCACCAGTCCCTCCCATCAGGAAGCTTGCACAAGCCTCTAAAATAGACTTATCCACTGGAGAGCAGACAGCAGAAGCAAGAAGAACTACAATTCTGAAGCCTGTGGAAGGAAAACCACATTCACAGAAAGATAGACAAAATGAAAAGGCAGAGGACTTTATACCAGATCAAGGAACAAGATAAAACCCCAGAAAAAAAACCGAAATGAGGTGGAGATAGGGAACCTCCCAGAAAAAGAATTCTGAATAATGATAGTGAAGATGATACAAGACCTTGGAAAAAGAATGGAGGCAAAGATCGAGAAGATGCAAGAAATGCTTAACAAAGACCTAGAAGAATTAAGGAACAAACACCTAGAAGAATTAAAGAACAAACAAACAGAGGTGAATAATATAATAACTGAAATGAAAAATACACTAGAAGGAATCAGTAGCAGAATAACTGTGGCAGAAGAACGGATAAGTGACCTGGAAGACAGAAAGGTGGAAATCACTGCCATGGAACAGAATAAAGAAAAAGAATGAAAATAAATGAAGACACCCTAAGAGTCCTCTGGGACAACATTAAACGCAACAACATTCACATTATAGGGGTCCCAGAAGGAGAAAAGAGAGAGAAAGGACCCAAGAATATATTTGAAGAGATTATAGTCAAAAACTTCCCTAGCATGGGAAAAGAAATAGCCACCCAAGTCCAGGAAGTGCAGAGAGTCCCAGGCAGGATAAACCAAAGGAGAAAAATGCCAAGACACATAGTAACCAAATTGACAAATATTAAAGACAAAGAAAAATTATTGAAAGCAACAAGGGAAAAATGACAAATAACATACAAGGGAACTCCCATAACAGCTGATTTCTCAGCAGAAAATCTACAAGCCAGATGGGAGTGGCATGATAAATTTAAAGTGATAAAAGGGAAGAACCTACCACCAAGAGTACTCCACCCAGCAAGGATCTCATTCAGATTTCACAGAGAAATCAAAAGTCCTACAGACAAGCAAAAGCTAAGAGAATTCAGCACCATGAAACCAGCTCTACACCAAATGCTAAAGGAACTTCTCTAAGTGGGAAACACAAGAGAAGAAAAGGACCCACCAAGACAAACCCGTAACAATTAAGAAAATAGTAATAGGAACATACGTATCGATAATTACCTTAAAAATGAATGGACTAAATGTTCCAACCAAAAGACACAGGCTCTCTGAATGGATACAAAAACAAGACCCATATATATGCTGTCTACAAGAGACCCATTTCAGACCTAGGGACACATACAGACTGAAAGTGAGGCGATGGAAAAATATATTCTATGCAAATGAAAATCAAAAGAAAGCTGGAGTAGCAATACTCATATCAGATAAAATAGAATTTAAAATAAAGAATGTTACAAGAGACAAGGGAAAACACTACATAATGGTCAAGGGATCAATCCAAGAAGAAGATATAACAATTATAAATATATATGTACCCAACATAGGAGCACCTCAATATATAAGGCAACTGCTAACAGCTATAAAAGAGGAAATCAACAGTAACACAATAATAGCGGGGGACTTTAACAGCTCACTTACCCCAGTGGAGATCATCCAGACAGAAAATTAATAAAGAAACACAAGCTTTAAATGACACAATAGACCAGATAGAGTTAATTGATATTTATAGGACATTCCATCCAAAAACAGCAGATTACACGTTCTTCTCAACTGCACACGGAACATTCTCCAGGATAGATCACATCTCGGGTCGCAAAAAAGCCTCAGTAAATTTAAGAAAACTGAAATCATATCAAGCAGCTGTTCCGACCACAATGCTATGAGATTAGAAATCAATTACAGGGAAAAAACCGTAAAAAACACAAACACATAGAGGCTAAACAATACGTTACTAAATAACCAAGAGATCACTGAAGAAATAAAAGAGGAAATCAAAAACTACCTAGAGACAAATGACAACAAAAACACGATGATCCAAAACCTATGGGATGCAGCAAAAACAGTTCTAAGAGGGAAGTTTATAGCAATACAAGCCTACCTCAAGAAACAAGAAAAATCTCAAATAAACAATCTAACCTTACACCTAGAGGAACTAGAGAAAGAAGAACAAAACCCAAAGTTAGTAGAAGGAAAGGAATCATAAAGATCAGAGCAGGAATAAATGAAATAGAAACAAAGAAAACGAAAGCAAAGATCAATAAAACTAAAAGCTGGTTCTTTGAGAAGATAAACAAAAATGATAAGCCTTTAGCCAGACTCAAGAAAGAGAGGGAGAGGACTCAAATCAACAAAATTAGAAGTGAAAAAGGAGAAGTTACAACAGACACCACAGGAATACAAAGCATCCTAAGAGACTACTACAAGCAACTCTATGCCAATAAAATGGACAATCTGGAAGAAATGGACAAATTCTTAGAAAGGGATAACCTTCCAAGACTGAATCAGGAAGAAATAGAGAATATGAACAAACCTATCACAAGCAATGAAATTGAAACTGTGATTAAAAATCTTCCAACAAACAAAAGTCCAGAACCAGATGGCATCACAGGTGAATTCTATCAAATATTTACAGAAGAGCTATCACCCAACCTTCTCAAATTCTTCAAAACAATTGCAGGGGAAGGAACACTCCCAAACGCATTCTATGAGACCACCATCACCCTGATACCAAAACCAGACAAAGATACTACAAGGAAAGAAAATTATAGACCAATATCACTGATGAATATAGATGTAAAAATCCTCAACAAAATACTAGCAAACAGAACCAAACAACACATTAAAAGGATCATACACCATGATCAAGTGAGGTTTATCCCAGGGATGCAAGGATTCTTCAATATACACAAATCAATGTGATACACCATATTAACAAATTGTAGAATAAAACCATATGATCATCTCAATAGATGCAGGAAAAGATTTTGAGAAAATTCAACACCCATTTATGATAAAAACTCTGCAGAGTGTGGGCACAGAGGGAAACTACCTCAACATAATAAAGGCCATATATGACAAACCCACAGCAAACAGCATTCTCAATGGTGAAAAACTAAAAGCGTTTCCTCTAAGATCAGGAACAAGACGAGGATGTCCACTCTCACCACTACTATTCAACATAGCTTTGGAAGTCCTAGCCATGGCAATCAGAGAAGAAAAAGAAATAAAAAGAATACAAAAAGGAAAAGAAGAAGTAAAACTGTCACTGTTTGCAGATGACATCATATCATAGATAGAGAATCCTAAAGATGCCACCAGAAAACCACTGGAGTTAATCAATGAATTTGGTAAAGTTGCAGGATACAAAATTAATGCAGAGAAATTGTTTGCATTCCTATACACTAACAATGAAAGAACAGAAGGAGAAATTAAGGAAAGAATCCCACTACCACTGCAACAAAAAGAATAAAATACCTAGGAATAAACCTAACTAAGGAACTAAAAGCCCTGTACTCAGAAAACTATAAGACACTGATGAAAGAAATCAAAGATGATATAAACAGATGGAGACATATACCATGTTCTTGGATTAGAAGAATCAATATTGTGAAAAAAACTATACTACCCAAAGCAATCTACAGATTCAATGCAATCCCTATCAAAATACCTTTGGCATTTTCTACAGAACTAGAAAAAAAATCTTAAAATTTGTAGGGAGACACAAAAGACCCCGGATAGCCAAAGCAGTCTTGAGGGGAAAAAAAAAGAGCTGGAGGAATCAGACTTCCAGACTTCAGACTATATTACAAAGCTACAGTAATCAAGATAATATGGTACTGACACAAAAACAGAAATAGAGATCAATAGAACAGGATAGAAAGCACAGAGATAAACCCACGTACCTATGGTTAACTAATCTATGACAAAGGAGGAAAGGGTATACAATGGAGAAAAGACAGTGTCTTCAGTAAGTGGTGCTGGGAAAACTGGACAGCTACATGTAAAAGAATGAAATTAGAACACTCCCTAACACCATACACAAACATAAACTCAAAATGGATTAGAGACCTAAATGTAAGACCAGCCACTATAAAACTCTTAGAGGAAAACATAAGCAGAACAGTCTATGACATAAATCACAGCAAGATCCTTCTTTGACCCACCTCCTAGATAAATGGAAATAAAAACAAAAATAAAAAAAGGGGACCTAATGAAACTTAAAATCTTTTGCACTGCAAAGGAAAACATAAGCAAGACGAAAAGACAACCATCAGAATGGGAGAAAATATTTTCAAATGAAGCAAATGGCAAAGGATTAATCTCCAAAAAGCAGCTCATGTAGCTCAATATCACAAAACCAAACAACCCAATCCAAACATGCGCAGAAGACCTAAATAGACATTTCTCCAAAGAAGATATACAGATTGCCAACAAACACATGAAAGAATGCTCAACATCACTGATCATTAGAGAAATGCAAATCGAAATTACAATGAGGTATCACCACACACAGGTAAGAATGGCCATCATCAAAAAAATCTACAAACAATAAATGCTGCAGAGGTGGGGAAAAAAGGGAACCCTCTTGCACCGTTGGTGGGAGTGTAAATTGATACAGCCACTATCGAGAACAGTATGGAGGTTCCTTAAAAAACTAAAAATAGAACTACCATATGACACAGCAATCTCACTACTGGGCATATACCTGGAGAAAACCATAATTCAAAAAGAGTCATGTTCCACAATGTTCATTGCAGCTCTATTTGCAATAGCCAGGACATGGAAGCAACCTAAGTGTCCATCAACTGATGAATGGGTAAAAAAGATGTTGCACATCTTCAATATAAAATGGAATATTACTCAGCCATAAAAAGAAATGAAATTGAGTTATTTGTAGTGAGATGGATGGACCTAAAGTCTGTCCTACAGAGTGAAGTAAGTCAGAAAGAGAAAAACAAATACTGTATGCTAACACATATATATGGAATCTAAAAGAAAAAAAGTTTATGAAGAACCTAGGGGCAGGAAAAGATTAAGGACACAGACGTAGAGAAAGGACTTGAGGACACGGGGAGGGGGAAGGGTAAGCTGGGACAAAGTGAGAGAGTGGTATGGACATATATACACTACCAAATGTAAAATTGATAGCTACTGGGAAACAGACACATAGCACAGGGAGATCAGCTCGGTGCTTTGTGACCACCTAAAGGGGTGGGAAAAGGGAGTGAGAGGGAGGTGCAAGAGGGAGGAGATATGGTGTTATATGTATACGTATAGCTGATTCACTTTTTTATACAGCAGAAACTAACACACAATTGTAAAGCAATTATACTCCAATAAAGATGTAAAAGAAAAAAAAAAGAAAGCCCAGAGACAAACCTACACACCTATGGTCCACTAATCTATGACAAAGGAGGCAAGGATATACAATGGAGAAAAGACAGTCTCTTCAATAAGTGGTGCTGGGAAAAATGGACAGCTACATGTAAAAGAATGAAATTAGAACACTCCCAAACACCATACACAAAAAATAAACTCAAAATGGATTAGAGACCGAAATGTAAGACCAGACACTATAAAACTCTTAGAGGAAAACATAGGAAGAATACTCTTTGACGTAAATCACAGCAAGATCTTTTTTGATCCACCTCCTAGAGTAATGGAATAAAAAACAAAAATAAACAAATGGGAGCAAATGAAACCTAAAAGCTTTTGGAAAGCAAAGGAAACTACAAACAAGACGAAAAGACAACCCTCAGAATGGGAGAAAATATTTGCAAATGAATCAATGGACAAAGGATTAATGTCCAATATATATAAACAGCTCATGCAGCTCAACAGTAAAAAAAAACAAACAACCCAATCCAAAAATGGGCAGATGATGTAAATAGACATTTGTCCCAAGAAGACATACAGATGGCCAAGAAGCACATGAAAAGCTGCTCAACATCACTAATTATTAGAGGAATATAAACCAAAACTACAATGAGGTATCACCTCACACAAGTTAGAATGGGCATCATCAGAAAATCTACAAACAACAAATGCTGGAGAGGGTGTGGAGAAAAGGGAACCCTCTTACATTATTTGTGAGAATGTAAATTGATACAGTCACTATGGAGAACAGTATGGAGGTTCCTTAAAAAACTAAAAATAGAATTACCATATGACCCAGCAATCCCACTACTGGGCATATACCCAGAGAAAACCATAATTCAAAAAGACACATTCACCACAATGTTCATTGCAGCACTATTTACAATAGCCAGGTCATGGAAGCAACCTAAATGCCCATAGATAGACAAATGGAAAAGATGTGGTACATATATAAAATGGAATATTACTCAGCCATAAAAAGGAATGAAATTGGGTCATTTGTAGAGACGTGGATAGATCTAGAGACTGTCATACAGAGTGAAGTAAGTCAGAAAGAGAAAAACAAATATCGTATATTAACGCATACATGTGGAACCTAGAAAAATGGTACAGATGAACCGGTTTGCAAGGCATAAATAGAGACACAGATGTAGAGAACAAATGTATGGACACCAAGGGGGGAAAGTGGCAGGGTGGTGGTGGTGGGATGAATTGCGAGCCTGGGATTGACATATATACACTTGTATGTATAAAATAGATAACCAATAAGACCCTGCTGTATAAAAAAATGAATAAAATAAAATTCAAAAATTAAAAAATAAATAATCTTAAAAAAAATAAAACAGAAAAAAAGTTCTGTCCTTCCCATAGACGTATTTATATGAATGAATTTTTTCCATGCTTATATCTATAAATACAAAAAGAGGAATAAAACCTACCTTGAACCAAAAAGGAAAAAAAAAACAGAACCCACTGGCCATACAGAGGAAAACCCTATCAGGGCACTTGCTCCAGTGGTAAACAACTCTGAAGTTGGTCAGAGGTGGGGAATCGTCTCCCATGCAGCCAGCAGCCCCCCCGCAAGGAACGTCCTCATTGCAAAGCTGGGGGACCGTGAGAAGGCGTCTCTGAGTAAACGTGAGCTGAGCCCCAGGCCAGCTGCTGCTGAACTTTTCCCACCCTTCCCAGGTAAAACACCTGAATGTGTGCAAAGACTTTAAAGCCTAGAGAAAGGGGCTTGGAGTCACACCAGCGACAGCACGCAGGCCGACTTGGTGTCTGCAGGCCAGCCAGGATGGTCCTGGCCCCGGTCGCTCTTCTGGAAGCGTTCCATTTCCCTGCCTGAGGTACCCCTTCTGTCCCGGCACCCACTGCTTTTTTCCTTCCTCACCTCTGCCAGGGGAGAAATTCCAGCAGCAGGTATGGGTGACACATCCTCTTCTTTAGCAGGGGGTAGCCCGGCAACTCCTGCAGAAAGTCCAGCAGAGCCCCACTCACACGGGGCCACTCATAGAGCCCTGGGCCCTACTCCCTCCCACCAGCCCAATCCCAAGACTGCTGACGGGGCAGAGAATATGGCGTCAGGCACAGTTGCAGAGGCTTTTGCTGCCTGGAGGGGTGTTTATATTGACCTCAACCCAGGCACACCTGGGAAGGGCTGGCCGTCCGGGTCAGGCTGCCCAGGTCAGCCAATCCTCGCCCCTCAGGGGCTCAGAGTTGCAGAAAATGGGCCTTGCTGCACCGGCCAGATCCAAGGAACAGGTGTAGGGTCCCGAGAGTCAGGATAGACAAGGGGCGGCAGCCCTGGCTTGTTTTCTAATCATTTTATCTGGTCCATGAGTGGGAGACAACTTCAAGAAGACCCTCTCCTAATGAGAGGAACCCAGGAGTCAGGGAGAGGAGGGTTGGTGGGTGGAGACAGAGGCCTGGTGCCCCGGCTGCAGTGGAAGCCCCTGGAAGACCAGGTGGAGGGAGGCCGCACAGAGTGAAGGCTAGGGTCACAGACATGTCGGAGCTGCTGTGTGTTAGTTCAAGCCCTGCACGGAGGTGCTCTGTGTCAGCTCTGAGCGACAGGTGTGCTGGGGGTGCTCTGCAATGAGGACTATGTGCACGGTTCCTGTGTGCCCAGCCCTGCCAGGGTACCTGCCCAGGTGAGCTCCATATCCTGGGAGCGGCCTAACCATGAGAGCCCCATGTGCTGCTGGCTACCTGCACAGGTGAGCTCCATATCCTGGGAGGGGCCTGACCACGAGAGCCCTGTGGGCTGCTGGGGACCTGGTAAAGGACGCCAGGACAGTCAGTGAAGCCACAGAGGATATACATCCAGTAGTTCCTAATTCCTACACCCTGCTGGTCATTCTACCATCCACCAGGACATGCTATTCTGTATTAGACTTCAATGATGCCTTCTTCTGTATTCCATTAGTCCCAGAGTCACAAGAAATTTTGGCTGTGAGTGGCAGGACTCAACATACAACAAAAACAATACTGCTGGGCCGTCCTGCCCCAGGGGTTCAAAAATACCCACACCATCTTTGGGGAAACGTTAGCTAAAGCCCTAAAAGATCTACCTCTGGAGAACGGAGCCCTCCTTCAATATGCAGACGACATCCTGATCGCCAGCCCTACTAAGGAGGCCTCTGAACTACCTAGCCAATAAAAGATAGAAGGTGTCCAAGAAAAAGGCTCAAATATCAAAGACTAAGGTGACCTGCCTGGGCTTCATTCTCACAGAAGATCGGAGAAGCCCATCCCAGGAAAGGGAAGAAGCCATTTGCAGCCTCACCCTTCCTAAAACTAGAAGACAGCTTACGGGTTCCTGGGGAGACCGGGGTTTGCTGCATCTGGATCCCTAAATACAGTCTAATAGCTGGGCCTCTATATGAAACACTGAAAGGAAAAGATGATGATCCTTTTGAATAGAATCCAGAAGCGGCCTTTCAAGAATGGAAAGAGCAGTCAATTCAGACCCTTGCCCTGGACCTCCCTAATTTAGCTAAACCCTTTGACCTTTACATTCCTGGTCGAAGGCGAATCGCCCTTGGAGTATTAGTGCAAAAACTGGGACCACTTGAAATGGAACAACGCAAGAATGCCCTCCAGGCATTGGCCAGCCACCCCATCCGACCAGGATACTGGGGGTATCTAAAAACCTGGAAATGAGCAGCCCACAAGCCAGCTCCCTCCTAAGGGAAAAGGACGCCACTTGGTGATTCTAACCACCCACCATGCCCTGAAGTTGCAGGGATCGCTCCGTGGGCACAATGACCTCGAGTGAGGAGGCCCTCCAACTCCAACCTCCAGAGAGACAACCTGGGGCAACAGGCCCCCATGACGACTCGTGTGACCATCACTTGACCTGGAGCTTCTCTCAGAAAACCACAAGTGTGTGCCCCAAAAGAGCAGACTATTGCTTGCAGGACTTACTGAACCCAGAGCGGAGCTAATAAACTTGGCAGGGGACCCGTAAATAAGGCTGCCACCATAGAAAAGCCTACAGACACCACGGTGACGGCAGCCAATGAGACCGGCTGTACTCCTGGTTACTTCAAAAGGCCGTTGACTGAGTGGCCATCATGGTCCTGGATCACTACCGGCCCTGGACTGTCTGGGAGTTGAGCAAGCAGGGCTCTGACACCTGGTGCTGTTTGTACGTTAATTCAGTGGCCCAACTGAAGAAAGCGCAGACTACTGGTCAGAGCATCTAGGCTGGCAGAAACCGTCAGCCTAAGGGGGCCGAACCAATGTGGAACAGGGTAAAACCGGCCCCCCCAGCATCCCTGTGCATCTCTTTCCTGGACTCTTAAAGGTCATTAGAATCTATAAAACTTCCAATGCTGGTGCTCAGGCGGACAAGCAGTGAGGGAGGAGGCCTGGGGACAATCAACCTCACCTGGAGGCTGCTGGGGAGAAGTCCTGCCCCTCCCCCCAGGTATGAGGACACCTAACTCAGCACGAAGCATTTACAGAAGAGGTGTCTGCACCCTCAGCGCCCCAAGAATGTGGAATGGAACAAGAGGCAGAGGAGGGGTTTGTCACCGGCAAAGCCCATTAAAATTTCCTGGGAGATAAAAATAGAATCTGGGCAATAAAATAAAGTCTGACCATTTTTTCCTTTGTGCTTTGTCTAATTTCACTTGCTCCTAGGTTTCCACAGGCAGAGGTCCCACACCGGGCACTTCAGAGCCAATTTCCTAGTGCAAAATGTCTGGGCCGACACCTCAGCTCGCGGGGCCCCATGCAGAGCAGACTCCGCAACACAGAGCCTGAGCTCCAGCCAACCCGGCCCTCAAGAGCTCCGCCCCGTCCCTCCCGCTGACTCTGACGGGATCCCTACACAGCAGCCTGGCCCACAGCCCGTGGGGGAGCGCACGCTCCCACCTCTCCATTCTCTGATCAAAATATAAAGTTTTCCTTCGCTTCTGAACCAAGGTCAGTCTCGATCTGTTGGCTCCAATGACACTGGGCAGGGGGACCCTTGTTGGGGCCCACTCTGCAGGATCAGTAACAGAATTTGAGAACACTGTAACTTCAGTAAACATATGTGTGTGCCAAACTGTAATTAACATAGAGCAGTGTATAAGGCTCGTGTAAAATAAGATGTTTCTAACACTTCCATTTGATATTTCCATCACTTTATTATAAGCAAGTTCAGTGGAAGGGTTTGTCTTATTTGTCAGGTCAACATTAGAGAAATGCAGTGATTTCTTTCCAAGGATGGACATGTAATAATCTTGGCTGAAGTTTCAATCTTGTTTTGAATGATTTTCCATTGAAAATGATACCTCTCTTTCAGCTCCTAGATTTCTGAGAAGTATAAAATCTTATATTTTTTTTATTACCAAAGGGGAAAGGTGGGAGGAGGGATAAATTAACACTTTCAGATTAATATATACACACTGCTATGTATAAAATATATCATCAACAAGGAACTACTGTATAGCACAGGGAACTATACTCAATATTTTGTAATAACCCCTAAGAGGAAATAATTTGAATAATAGATATCTATATCAACATCATCTATCAACTACAGATAAAATGGAACCTAAAGGAGGCCGATGGTGACCGTTTCTGACCCTGAAGACTTCAATCATCTAAAGTTCGGACTCTGCCTATGGCCCAAGTCCCTTAATGAACATACATGTACCAGTAGCTTAAAAATTCCCCAGATTGGGGTTCGGGGAGACACTGATTTGGAAAAATCCCTGGTGTTCTCCTTACATACATGGGACCTTTCATACAGCTAAAAAATGCCTGTGACACCCAGAAGATGGTACACGGTTGGTTCAGGAAAATTTTGGAAAAGTCACCTCATCTCCTAATCTCCTGGTTGTCGGGTTCACCCCTCCAGCCCCTTTCCTAACACTCTCCACACTTGAGGATGTCAGCACCTTCAACATCCTATTGCACAGAGTTTGGAATTTGTCCAGAGGATGAAGGGGAAGGAGGAGAAACAATGAGAGACAAGCCCTAGATTTTTGGAAAGGCACACTTTCCACTTTGGCCACTTCGGTACACCTTAAATATGCCAGGAAAGAGAAAAATGGATAAAGAAGTTGTGGTACTTATGTACAATGGAATATCACTCAGCCATGAAAGCAATGTCATAAGGCTAGTAGCAGCATGCTGAGTGGATTTACGTACCATGTTTCTAAGTGAAATAAGTCACAGAGAAATATACACTTATCATAAGATATCACTTGCAAAGAGAATGTAAAAATCGCTACCCATGACCTGAATTACAAAACAGAACAGAGTCACACATTTAGAAAACTCACTATGGCTGCTTAACGGAAAAGGTGAGGTGTGGCGAGGCGTAAAACAAGGGTTTGCAATTAGCAAGGATACCGTTCCATAAACGAAATATGTAACACAGAAGCCCTACTCCTTGCTCAGTGAACTGAACTCCACACCCCCTATTCAACGGACAAAATTATATCTGACTAGTAAGAATCTTAACAGCTATGTATTGATATCTCTCTGTAAGTGAATCAAGTGGGTGTAAAACGGCATAAACACAGCAGTGAAAAGCAGCTAAACCCCATAATAAAAATAAATTTCAAAAATAAAAAACAACAAAGACATTGAAAGAGAGAGAAATCCTTACAGAGTTCGTTCAGGGGCTTTGAAGCAACCTGGATTGACCATATCTAGACCCACAGCTGGATGAGACATAAGGCTGGACGCTCTTGGGGCTGAGAGGTTTGGTGAGATTGTGTGAGCAAACGAAGACCCTTTAAATTAGTACTGCGTGGTACCAATTCCATGTGTCCCAAATCTCCAGGTTAAAGGGAAACATCTTACAGCGAAAACATGCATGGGAAACCCAGAGAATGGTAAACGCGGGTGATCAGGAAAGGTTTCTAAAACGCACCTCATTTCTCATCTCCTGGCGCTCGGGTTCGTAATTCCAGCCACTTTACTAACAATCTCCCCATTTGGAGATTCAGCACCTTTAACCTCCTGTTTCTTACCGGTTGCAATTTGTCCTGACGATGAACGGGAAGAGGGGGAACCCATGAGCGACTAGCTCTAGGTGTTGGGACAGGCACAAGTCACTCTAATTTCCCGTCAGGAAGAAGAATTAAACACAGGCTCAGCCTGCCGCACGGAACCAGAATAGGGCCTGAAGCAATCCTGCGGTTTTGCGGCCTGCTCCCAAAAAAGCCAGTTGAAAAATGGAGCTCAGGTTCACTGAAATTCACAAACCTGCAGAGTTATAAATGATAACTCTCTTCCAAAAATATATTGAGGGAAGGCAACGAAGAGGATTTGAAAGCAAGGCAGAATTGCAGGAAATAGATTTCAGGATGTAGATACGAATCGCCTTTAAAGCACATGAAAAGCGGCAAAACGTCGACATTGATGCACTTGGCCAAAAAGGGCGTATGCATTTTTTCTGAATATATTCAGGAAAAAACGCACATGCCCTTTTTGGCCAACCAAGCAAGACGTAAATGCAAATCAGCACTGCAGAGAAGTCTCACTTCCCATCGGTCATTAGAGCCATCCTAAAATAGTGTAAAAGCCAAAAATGCAGGACAGGCCAGGGATAAAATGGAGCCTTGTTAGGCTGATGGGCGGAATGTAAATTGCCAACGGCCACTCTGGAGAAGTGTATGGTGTTTCCTAAAACATCTAAAAAACACAGCTAGAGAGCATAGGGCACTTCCACTCATGGGCGAAAGAAATGGGAAAACTAGAAATCAACGAGATACAGGAACCCAAAGTTTAGAGCTGCTCTGTTTACAAGAACCTCCACTTCAGTACACCTTAAATATCCCAGGTAAGAGAAAAATGGATAAAGCAGTTGTGGTACTTATGTACAATGGAATATCACTCAGACATGAAATCAATGTCATAAGGATAGTAGAAGCATGATGAGTGGATTTAGGAATTATGTTTCTAAGGGAAAAAGTCACACAGAAAAAGACACTTATCATAAGATATCACTTATCGAGGGAATGGAAAAATCGCTACACATGACCGGAATTACAAAACAGAACAGAGTCACACATTTAGAAAACACACTATGGCTGCTTAACGGGAAAGGTGAGGTGGGGTGAGGCATAAAACAAGGGTTTGAAATTAGCACAGATACCGTTCCATAAAGCAAATATGTAACAGACAAGACCTACTCCTTGCTCAGTGAACTGGACTGAACACCCCCTATTCACCGCACAAGAATATATCTGACTAGTAAGAATCTTAAAACCTATGTATTGATATCTCTAAGTGAATCAAATGGGTGTAAAGTGGCATAAACACAGCAGTGAAAATCAGCTAAACCCCATTATAAAATTAAATTACAAATAAAAACAACAACATACACAGTGAAAGAGAGAGAAATTTTACAAAGTTCATTTAGGGGCTGTGATGCAATCTGGATTGACCACATCTAGACCCACAGCTGGATGACACATAAGGTTGCACACTCTTGGGGCTGAGAGTATTCTTAAGGTAGGGTGAGCAAATGCAGACCCTTTAAAGTAATACTGTGTGGTACGCATTCCATGGGTCCCACATCTCTAGGTTCAAAGGCATCTTCCTACAGTGAAAACATGCATGGGAAACCCAGGGAATGGTACACCGTGTGATCGGGAAAGGTTTCTAATATGCACCTCATTTCTCACCTCCTGGTCCTCAGGTTCGCCATTCCAGCCACTCTACGAACAATCTCCCCCTTGGAGAATCAGCACCTTTAGCCTCCTGTTTCAAACTGTTTGCAATTTGTCTGGAGAATGAACGGGAAGAGGGGGAACCAATGAGAGACTAGCTCTAGATGTTGGGACATGCACATGTCACTCTAATTTCCCATCAGTTAGAAGAATTAACCACAGGCTCAGCCTGCTCCCCGGAACCAGAATAGGGCCTTAAGCAATCCTGTGTATTTGCGGCCAGCTCCCAAAAAAGCGATTTGGAAAATGGAGCTCAGGAGCACGGCATTCACAAAACTGCAGAGTTAAAAATGGTAACTCACATCTAAACATTTATTGAGGTAAGGCAACGAAGACGATTTCAAAGCAAGACAGAATTACAGGAAACAGTTTTTCACAGGTAGATTGGACTCGCCTTGAAAGCACATTAAAATCCGCAGAACTTCGACAATGATGCAGTTGGCCGAAAAGGGCGTCTGCTTTTTTTCCTGAATATATTCTGGAAAAAACGCAGACGCCATTTTTGCCCAACTAAACAAGCGGGCAATGCAAATCAGCAATACAAAAATGTCTCGTTTCGCATTGGTCAAAAGGCCCATCCTGAAAAAGTGTAAAAAGCAGAAATGCAAGACAGGCCATGGAGAAAAGGGAGCCTTGTTACGCTGATCGGCGGGATGTAAATTGCCACCGGCCACTCTTGAGAAGTGTATGCTGTATCCTAAAACATCTAAAAAACAGAGCCACAGAGCATACAGCACTTCCCCTCATGGGCGTATGTCTTGGGAAAACCAAAAAATCGACAGGACACAAGCACCCCAAAGTTTAGGGCTGCTCTGTTTAGAAATGCCTCGATTTGGGTACAACTTACATGTCCTTGGAAGGAAAAAATGGATAAAGAAGATGTGGTACTTATGTACAATGGAATATTACTCAGCAATTAAATCAATGAAATAAGGCCAGTGGCAGCAACTCGTGGAGACTGAGGTACGATCATTCTAAGTGACATAAGTCAGACATAAAAAGAGACTTATCATAAGGTATCACTTATAGATAGTATCTAAAAATGTCTACACATGAACGCAATTACAAAACAGAAACGGAGTCACACATTTAGAAAACACACTTATGGCTGCTAAAGGAGAAAGGGTGGGGTGGGGTGATGCATAAACCAGGAGGTTGAAATTAGCACAGATACGGTTCCATAAACAAAATAGGTATTCGACAGGACCTACTCTATAGCTCAAAGAGCTGGACTCAGCACAGTGTTGTCACCGGAAAAGGATATATAAGACTGGTAAGGGGCTTCCCTGGTGGCGCAGTGGTTGAGAATCTGCCTGCCAATGCAGGGGACACGGGTTCGAGCCCTGGTCTGGGAAGATCTCACATGCCGCGGAGCAACTGGGCCCGTGAGCCACAATTACTGAGCCTGCGCGTCTGGAGCCTGTGCTCCACAAGAGAGGCCGCGATAGTGAGAGGCCCGCGCACCGCGATGAAGAGTGGCTCCCGCTCGCCGCAACTAGAGAAAGCCCTCGCACAGAAACGAAGACCCAACACAGCCAAAAATAAATAAATAAATTAATTAATTAAAAAAAAAAAGACTGGTAAGAATCTGTAAAATAATTTATTGATGTGTCTCTTTAAGTGAATCAAGTGGATAGATGTAGAGCAGGAAGAAACACAGTATTGAAAATCAGCTATACCTCATTATAAAATTAAATAACAAGAATAAAATAAAGACAGTGAGAGAGAGAGAAATTCTTACAAAATTTGTTCAAGGGCTGTGATGCAACCTGGACTGACCACATCTAGACACAGAGCTGGATGGGACCTAAGGCTCTACACTCGTTGGTCTGAGAGGCTTCGTGAGGATGGGACAGCAAATGCAGCACTTTTAGAGTAATACTGCCTGGCCCCCATTTGATGGGTCCCATATCTCCAGGTGCAGGGGACCCTTCCTACAGCTAAAACATGCATGGCACATCCAGAGGATGGTACACCATCTGATCGGGAAGAGTTTGGAAAAGTCACCTCATCTCCACGTCTCCTGGTATTCGGGTTCCCCAGCTCCTTTCCTTAGAGTCTCCCCACTATGGGAAGGCAGCACACTCAGCCGGTTTTGCACGGCTTGGAATTTTCCGGTGAAGAAGGGGAATGGAGGGATGGAATGAGACACAAGCCTTAGATGTTTGGACAGGCATATGCCACTCTAGTTTCCTACCTGGAAGAAGAATTTCCCTATCCTTCAGGTGCCCCAGTAACTGGAATGGGTCTGTAGAAATCCTGCCCCTTTGTGTCTGCTTCCCTAAACAAGTTGAAAACCGGTGCTCAGGGGCACTGCAATTCACAAACATGCAGGGTTGTAATTGACACCTCTAATGGAGTCATTTCTTGAGCCAAGTATTCGTAAAGGCCTTGTAAGCAAGGCAGAATTGCAGGAAAGGGATTTCAAGAGGTAGTTTGCACTCGTCGTTAAAGCACATGCAAAGCTGCTGAACATCGCCAATGACGCAGTTTGCCAAAAAGGCCGTATGCGTTATTCCTTAATATATTCAGGAAAAACCCTTACTCCATTTTTGGCCAACAAATCAGGCGGGCAATGTAAGTTAATACTACAAAGAGGTATCACTTCGCACAAGTCAGAATGACCAACCTCACAAACTGTAAAACCTGAAATGCAGGACAGGGCGTGGAGAAAAGGGAACCCTGACAAGCTGATGGTGGGAATGTAAATTGCTAACAGCCACTCTGGAGAAGTGGGTGGTGATTCCTTAAAAATCTAAAAACCAGAGCTTCAGCGCATATGGCGCTTCCACTCCTGGGCCTGTATCTTGGAAAAAACGTAAATTGACAGGACCCAGGTACTCTAAAATTTATGCAGCCCTGTTTACAGGAGCCGCTACTCGGAAGCTACCTAAAAATCCTTGGAAGGAAAAATGGATAAAGAAATTATGGTAGATATGTACAATGGAATATTACTCAGCCATGAAATGAATGAAATAAGGCCATTTAGGGCCACTCAGAAGGACCTACATACATTCATACTAAGTGTCATAAATCAGACAATGAAAAATATCATATGATATTATTTATCAGTGGAATCTAAAAATTGATAGAAAGGTACTATCTTACAACACAGAAACAGAGTCCCAGACTTAGAACACAAACTTATGGTTACCAAACTGGAAAGGTGTGTTGGAGGCATAAATCATGAGGTTGGAGTTAGTATATACATATTTACAGAGAGAAAACTTGTAATCAACATGGACCTGCTGTAGAGCACTTGGAACTCTTCTCAACACTCTTTAGTAACCTCAATGGGAAAATAATTCTAAAAAGAATATATAGTTATCTCTGTATAAATGAATCATGTTGGTGTATGTCAAAAATGAACACAACATGATAAATCAACTATATACTCCATTATAAATTTAAAATTAAATTAAAGAAAAGAAAAAAGATCACTAAATTTGTTTAGTCGCAGTGAACGTACTAGTGTCACATCCCTGGACACAGACACAATTTGGTCCCAAGGCTGGACTGTTGTGGGCCTGAGTACTTCGGGAGGATATGCCAGCTAATTCACCCCCCTTGAACATGTAGTACCTGGTCCCCTCTGCATGGGATCACTATCTCCAGATCTAAGTGTGCCCTCATACTACTAAACCAACCCTCTGACACCCTAAGGATGGTGGACTCTCTGGGCTGGATGACATTTGGAAAATCACCCGCTCTCAACATATCCTGGTGGTTGGGTTCCGACCTCCCGACTCCTTCATAAGGGTCATCCCACTCTACAAGACAGCACCCTCAACAGGTGATGTTGCAGGGGTTTATACTTGTTCGGGGGATGAAGGGTAAGGGGGAAGAAGGAATGGGACAGAAGCCCTTACATGTTTGGTCAGGCACATTCCACTCTAATTTAAAACCCAAGAATAGGACTTGCCCTACATCTAAGGTTGTGTCAGTAACCAGAGAGGGACAGTAGAAATCCTGCCGCCTTCTGTTTCCCATAACAACAATTCTAAAACTGGACCTTATATGCACTTCATATTCACAATGCCTGGGGAGCTGTAAATGACAACGGCCCTCAAAAAATGTCTTGGGGTAAGTAATCGAAATAGACTTGAAAACAAGGCAACCTTTCAATAACCCTTTTTCAAGGGCTAAATTTTACTGACACTGTTCCAAAAAAAAAAGCACCTATGAAGATACTCACCATTGCTTTATGTTAGACAAATGCAAATCAGATGTACAAAGAAGTATCACCTGGAACCACTCAGAATAGCCATCATCACAATGTCTAGAAACAAGAAATGCTTCAGAGGGTGTGGAAAAAAGAGAAACTACTACTTATTTTTTTTTTAATCTGCGTTGGGTCTTCGTTGCTGCGTGCGGCTTTCCTATAGTTGCAGCAAGCGGGGGCTACTCATCGTTGTGGTACGAAGGCTTCTCTTTGTGGTGGCTTCTCTTGTTGTGCAGCACAAGCTCTAGGCACACAGGCTTCAGTAGTTGTGGCTCGTGGGCTCTAGAGCGCAGACTGAGTAGTTGTGGTGCGCGGGCTTACTTGTTCTGTGGCATGTGAGATCTTCCCGGACCAGGGCTCGAACCTGTGTCCCCTGAACTGGCAGGCAGATTCTTAACCACTGTGCCACCAATTCTATGCTATCGGTGGCAATGCCAATTGGTAACAGACACTATGGAGCAAAGAATGGAGGTTACCAGAGTAAGGGGAGGTGTGAGGGATAAATTGGAAATTGGGATTGACATATACACACCACTATATATAAAAGAGATAACAAATAAGGGCTTACTGTATAGCACAGGAAACTCTACTCAATACTCTGTAATAACCTGTATGGGAAGGGAATCCAAAAAGGATTGGATATATGTATAACTGCTTCACTGTGCTGTGCAGCAGAAAGTAACACAACATTGTAAATCAACTATACTCCAAAAAACTTGAAATTGAAATGAAATGAAATAAAATAAAATAGAGCTACCAGAGGATCCAGCAAGTTCACTCCTGTACACATATCTGGAGGAAAGCATAAATCGAAAAGACACATGTTCCCCAATGTTCACTGCAACACTCTTTACAATAGCGAAGACATGGAAGCAACCAAAATGCCCATCAACATATGAATATAGGTAAAGAATATGTGATACATATATATAATGGAATATGACTCAGCCATAAAATAGAAGAAAATAATGCCAATTGCAGTAACATGGATGAACCAAGAGATGATTGTACTAAGTGAAGTAAGTCAGACAGAGTAAGACAAATGTTGTATCATATCACTTCTAGGTGGAAGCTAAAAATTGATACAAATGAACTAACTTACAAAACAGAGGCAGACTCACAGACTTGGAAAACAAACTTATGGTTACCAAAGGGGAAAGGTGGGGGGTAGGGATAAATCAGGAACTTGGGGTAAACATACGAATACTACTATATATAACAGATAAGCAACAAGGACCTACTGTATAGCACAGGGAGCTCTACTCAGTATTCTGGGAATACCTTTATCAGAAAAGAATCTGAAAAAGAATGAGTATATGCATATGTGTAACTGAATCACTTGCTGTGCAGCTGAAATGAACACAACATTGTAAATCAACTATACTCCAATAAAATTTAAATTTCAAAATAAAGAAAATCACCTATATTTCAAAAGAAAAAAAAGAATTCCCATCTCTTTATATGGCTTGATAGCTTACATTTTTAGTGCTCAATATTATCCCATTCCCAGAATATATTAATACTATATAATTTCATTCACCTATTGGAGGACACCTTAGTTTCATTCACATTTTGGCAATATTGAATTAGGTGCTATAAATATCCATATGCAGGTTTTCCTCTGGAAGTATGTTTTAAACTACTTTCAGTAAATATCCATGAGAACACTTGCCGGATTGTACAGTAAGGGAGTGTTCAGTATTATAGCAAGTGTCAATCAGACTACCAAATTAGCTGTATTATTTTTCATTTCCACCAATAACAAATGGCATTTCCTATTGTTCCACATCTCCTACAGAATTTGTTCTTGTCATTGTTCACATTTTAGCCATTCTAAGTGTTACATAGTGGTATGTAATTGTATTTTTAATTTGCTTTTTCATGGCAGCATGTAATCTGGATTATTCTTCTGTATACTTATATGCATAGTGTCTATTTTCTTTGATGAGGTGTCCATAAAGTATATTGGTCCACATTCTATTTAGGTTGCTTTCATTTTTTTCTACCCAATCTGTATTTGTTTTATTTAGTTTCGTGCCTTATTGCATTAGCAAGGACTGGGAGTAAAATATGGAAAAGGAGTCATGAAAGGGGACATCCTTGCTTTTACCTGAACTTAGTGGAAAAGCTTTATGTTTTTGACCATTAATCATGATGTAAGATAAAAGTTTCCTGTAAATGTTTGTTATCAACTTGAGAAAGCTCCAGTCTATTTCTTTAACTGAGAGTTTTTATGAAGAATGGGTGTTAGATTTTTTCAAAGGTCTTCTGAATCTATTGATATGCTAATGATTGTCTTTAAGGTGTTGATATGATGGATATAATTATTTGATTCTAGAATGTTGAACCAGCCTTTCATACCTGGGATTATTTCCTCTCATTCATGATATAAAGTTCTCTCAAAATATTGTTGGATTCGATTTGGTAATATTTTGTTGAGGATTTTTGCATTGATGTTCCTGAGACATATTGGTCAGTTTTCTTTACTATTCATATGTTCTTCTAAGTTTGGATGTTGTGGATTTAGTGTCAGACATTCATTTGGGGAGATTCGCAGTCATTTTTAAAAAAAAATATTTTCTGTTCTTTATTATCTTTATTCTCCTCCTGCTATACCCATTATGTATAGGTCACAGCATTTTTCATTGCTCCACAATTATTGATTACTCTGGTCTGTTGATTTCTTTCCTGCCCATTTTCTCTTTTCTTTTGAGATTTAAAGGTTTCTCCTCATATGTCTTCAAGCTCACAGATATTTCTCCTCAGCCAGCTCTTTGACTGCTAAAACAAAATACGAGAGACGTGGTATTTTATAAACAACAGAATATTTTTGTTTTCTCATAATTGCTGAGGCTGAAAAGTTCAAGAACAAGTAACCAGGGGCTTCCCTGGAGGTGCAGTGGTTAAGAATCTGCCTACCAATAAAGGGGACAAGGGTTCGAGCCCTGGTCCAGGAAGATCCCACATGCCATGGAACAACTAAGCCCGTGCACCACAAATACTGAGCCTGTGCTCTAGAGTCCACAGGCCACAACTACTGAGCCCGTGAGCCACAACTACTGAAACCTGCACGCCTAGAGCCCGTGCTCCGCAACAAGAGAAGCCACTCAGTGAGAAGCCCGCGCACTGCACCAAAGACCCAACACAGCCAAAAAATTAATTAATTAATTATCTAATTAATTTTTTAAAAAAAGAACAAGTTGCCAGCTGACTTAGTGTCTGGCGAGGGACCAATTTCTGGTTCATAATCTGGGTCTTCTCGCTCGGCAATGAAATCATGGAATGGGCATAAGATCTTTTGTGTGCTACATTTATTAGGTCACTAATCTCATGTTTGAGGTCTCTGGCCTCATGACCTAATCACCTCCCAAAAGCCCCACCTCCTAATACCATCCACATGGGAGCTGGGTTTCAAAATTTTAAAATTAGAGGTACAAAACATTTACACCATAACAGGGACCACAGAGTTAACTGATTTTTCCTTTCATGTTAAAGGTTTGCACATTTATATTTATTATATAATCCCAAAACCCTTGTTTTTTTTTATAAGATTCTTTTTCCGTATACGCCAGTACAGACCATTGAGTAGAGTTCCCTGTGCTACAAAGCAGGTCTTTATCAATACTTATCTATTTTATATAGAGTAGTGTGTATAAGTCAGTCCTAATCTCCCAATTTATCCCTTCCCCACTTATCCCCTGGTAACCATAAGTTTGTTTTCTATATCCATGATTCCATTTCTGTTGTGTAAATAAGTTCATTTGTACGTTTTTTTTTCTTTTTTAGATTCCTCATATAAGCCATATCATATGATATCTGTCTTTCTGTGTCTGACTTGCTTCACTCAGTATAACAATCTCTAGGTCCATCCATGTTGCTACAAAACCCTTAGTTGTTAAGGATAACTCTCAGTTTTTTCCAGTATCATCAGCAATTCTTTCTGGTAGACACGTGATAACACTTTTTAAACAGGGATATTGAGACCAAGGCTCCTGACCTGCAAACAAACAAAACATCATTCATATAGTGAAAACTTTGCAAATCAATGGATGAAAGCACTTGGTCTAAATCCCGTTGCACCCACTGCTGACAGAGGGTAGAGGAGTTTGACTCACTAATCTTCCTTTCGTGCACTTCTTCCTAATGCGGTATTCCATCTAAAACTTATAAGAAGTGGGGATGTATCATGGAACACACCAATCGCTACTACAGATTCTGAAGCAGCAAAAAAAAAAAAAACAAACATGAAGAATCCATCCAAAGGGTTCTGTCCACATTGTTACAATAGTTTCCCTCGCACTGTGAACACTTTTCAAACCCTATCACTTGAACCTATTTTTATTTTTTTCAACAAAAATAATGTTAATCTTCAGTCAGACACTCCAGTAATATTACACTATCCCTTGTGCAAGTATGTAGGGATTTGAGGAGCTATGGGAGGCCATCATGAGAGGTCGCCTAGAGTAATTAGGACATTTCATTTAATGTTGGCTCTTCTCCCTAAGATGTCTGCTATCCTCTTCTTTTTGTAGCTACTAGCATTGAGAAAGTGACCAAGATAAGGCCCTTCTCTTTTACTGCCCATGAATGCAACTGTGATTAACCCCACAGAACTTGGTGCTTCCAGAATCCCCTGAACCTACTGACCCTCCATGCATGGCATGACATAGATAAGGATGGTGACGTGTATCCTTGTATAGAGCATGTTATAAAATGTTTGACTCTTCCCTTCCTCATAATTCCAAAGAATAGACTTCTTTGGATTTCTGCTTAATGCTGCTGGAGTTGGTACATAAGTTGAGGGAGGTATCAGGGCACACCAAAAGAGTGGGTAACTGCACAGAAAATACAAGCAGGTACATTTCTGTGTAGTTTCAAGCAGCTTATTTGCTATATCAACCATGGTGACATGTTGACCCTTCCTCTTTCTACTAGTAGTACAACAAACATAAAGGATATTTAGGCTGCTTGTTTTATCCCCACCTCTCACAATTGATCTGCATTAACATATAGGACAATGAAGGGCCCTTTCTACCATCTTAACCAACATTTGAGAACTAGAAAATGTCCAGTTTTTTCTGGGGATTATTTTCATATTCCCCAATCAGGCCTATGAAGGAATCTTACCTATTGTGTTTAATGAAGTCATATCTCTGACGGCATCCCATCATCAACAAAACTGGAAAGAAATTTGAAGGGTCTTCGATCTTACCATATTTGAAATAAAAATATTTTAGCCTGACACGTTTTTGGATTTTAGAAAAAAAATATTTTAAATGAGACAAAAAATCATTTTTATGACACAAAAAGACAGCAATAGTTTTATATTTTTATCTGTTCCACTTGCACACAAGTGTCTCATGGGGTTATGTAAAGCTCTCCTGTTGGGTGCTGTGCATGGTGCAAGTATGGATTAAAGCTTAGGAATCTTAAGCTTCAGTCACCTGAAAAATTTAAATTAGGATGCAAGCAATCCTGTCCAACATTTGAAAAGAGCAAAACACTCTCTTTATTTTATTTGTTAGGTAATTAATCTGTCTTTTCCCCAAGGAGAGAAACAACTGGCATCTTCCGTCAATGTGTTGCACAAAAATCTTTGAACCGAGAGTGCAAGCAGAGGCTGATACAGGATGTGAAAAAAAAATGAGAGACCCTTGTGGCATTTTCTCCTAACTTATTGCAATCTCCCATTTAAAATGTGGGAATAATCAGTCTTCTGAGGAAAAAGGCCCAAGGAAGGTTTTTGCTTCTGTGGAATAATGGGATTGCTAAAGGTTTCAGGAGGCAAGACGAATTAGTGAGAATGACCATGAGAAATCAGAGAAAAGTCAGATCCATGGATGAAGTGATGTTTACCACTGTGAATGAATGAGAAGTAGGAGCAAATGAAAAGAAAGCTGATACAACATTTTCTGAATAAATGTAACCTTTCAGCTGTCATAGAAAAATTAATACTCACTATGATACAACATATTTAGTTTAGAAAGTTAACTTAAATTTAAAGCTTAATGATTACATTTATTGAAGAAACGAAAACATATTTGAGGTTTAGAATAAATAATGTGTTCTGCTACAGGTAAGAAGAGTACTTAAATAAATAGAAATAAGACTAAATAAATAAAGAGGAAAATAACAAATTAGATGTTATTAACATTAAAAACTGACACTCATCTAAAGAAAGAGAAGGAGAGACAGAAAGAGAGAAGAACTCATATCAAGCATGTATTAAAAACTCCTAAATAAGAAGTCTTCAGATGTTAAAAAAAAGGAAGTCTTCAATAAGAAGATAATGGAATAGCAAAATGGGGGAAATATACCAAAAGATATTTCAAAAAAGAGAGTACAGAATGTTAAGTAAACATATCAAAAGATGCTTGGCTTCTTAGTAGTCAATTAAATGCAAAAGCGTGATACCTGGAATTATCATTCACCAACCGGAAAGTTCAAATGAAAATGACAGGTATTATCAAGTGTGACAAGAATGTGTATAATCCTTGAATCTCATTCACTGCTGCTGAAGATGAAAAATCATACAAATGTTTTGAAAATATTTAGAAATATCTAAAAAGATAAACACAAGAAAGCTATGACTCGAAAATTTTACTACTACGTGTATACTGAACAATAATTTATACACACACCACCAAAGCTCAAGTTCTAGAATTTATATACCAGTGCTGTTCTCAATAGACACAAACTGAAAATCACTCATATTGTAATACACATTGGAATAAATTAATTAATAGTTAAATATTTACACCATGGAATCCTATGCAACAGTGGCAATGCATGATCACAACAACAGGCAACCATACAGGCATATTCACAAACAACATAAAATAAAAAAGCCCAATCCAAAAGTGATTTTACTGTGCCATAACATTTATATAAAATACAAAATACAGGTAAAGTTATCTTTTTGTTAGATACCAGAACAATATTAAACCTTAAGGGGAGTCACTAGAATGGGACCAGGGGGCCTCTGAGTATCTGGCAATTTTCTGTGTCTTTATCTAGAAGCTATGTTTAGAGTATATTCAGATGCTGAATTTTCTGAAATTTGTCATTTCCTTACAAACCATGCATGTTTTTCATTGTTTTTTATACATAACAAAAACTAAAAAAGATAGACCAGGGAAGGTAATTTTATTAGCACTTTAATATCCATGCTTTTCAAGGTGGAAGTGAAAAGTATTAAATACTTGACATTGTGATTACTTCTTAAAAGTAAGGTGAAAATTTGAGGTTAATAAATAAGACATACTTCTTCATATATAATCCACAAAGAGGAGGGGTAGAAAGGAGTATTATTTTTTTTTCTTTAATACAGAATCATTAAGATAGAAAATAATGAAAACAGACTAGGTTTAAAAAAGAGCACACTGGACTTCCCTGGTGGCACAGTGGGTAAGAATTTGCCTGCGAATGCAGGGAACAGTGGATCCATCCCTGGTCTGGGAAGATCCCACATGCCGCAGAGCAACTAAGCCCGTGTGCCACAACTACTGAGCCTGTGCTCTAGAGCCTGCAACCAACAACTATTGAGCCTGCATGACACAACTACTGAAGCCCATGCACCTAGAGCCCGTACTCCACAACAAGAGAAACCACCGCAAGGAGAAGCCTGTGCACCACAACGATGAGTAACCCCTGCTTCTCTAGTAACAACTGTAGAAACCCTGCACAGCAACGAAGACCCAACACAACCAAAAATAAAAAAAAATTAAATCTTTTGACTTCTGAGATGACTCACTCACGTGGCTGTAGGTAAGAGGCCTCAGTTCCTTGCCACATGGATCTCTCCTTAGGGCTGCTTGAGTGTCCTCATGACATGGCAGCTGGCTTACCCCAGGATGAGTGATCTAGCAGAAACCAAAGCAGAAGCTGCAATGTCTTTTACAACTTTGGAAGCTGCACTTTGTCATTTCTGCAATTTCTTATTAGTTAAACAGTCAACCCTTTTCAAGTGCGAGGAGCCACACTGGTACATGAAGACTGGGAGATAATTAGGGGATAATTAGGTCCATCTTGGAGGCTGGCTACCAAAGTGGCTGACTAGCCAAAGTCTGAATTTTGTTTTCTTCACTTCTGGAGAGAAAATGGTCAGTGAACCTCATTGGTGGTCTTTGAGATGTACCAAAGCTACCTCTTGCTCTCACCCCCAGCTGTGTGGCTGACAGGGTCTTGGTGCTCCAGCCGGGTGTCAAGCCTGTGCCTCTGAGGTGAGAGAGCCGAGTTCAGGACATTGGTCTACCAGAGACCTCCGGCACCTTGTAATATCAAATGGCGAAAGCTCTCCCTGAGATATCCGTCTCAACGCTAAGACCCAGCTCCACTCAGAGACCAGCAAGATCCAGTGCTGGACATCCCATGCCAAACAACTAGCAAGACAGGAATGCAGGCCCACCCATCAGCAGAGAGGCTGCCGAAGATCACAATAAGGTCACAGACACCCCAAAACACCCCACCAGATGCGGATCTGTCCACCAGAAAGACAAGATCCAGACACACCCACCAGAACACAGGCACCAGTCCCCTCCATCAGAAAGCCTACACAACCCACTGAACCAACCTTAACCACTGGGGGCAGACACCAAAAACAACGGGAAATACGAATTTGCAGCCTCTGAAAAGGAGACCCCAAACACAGTCCCCAAAGCCAAATGAGAAGACACAGAAACACACAGCAGATGAAGGAGCAAGGTAAAAACCCACCAGACCAAACAAATGTAGAGGAAATAGGCAGTCTACCTGAAAAAGAATTCAGAATAATGATAGTGAAGATGATCCAGGACCTCGGAATAAGAATGGAGGCAAAGATTGAGAAGATGCAAGAAATGATTAACAAAGACCTAGAAGAATTAAAGAACAAACAAACAGAGATGACCAATACAATAACTGAAATGAAAACTACACTAGAAGGAATCAATAGCAGAATAACTGAGGCAGAAGAACGGATAAGTGACCTGGAAGACAGAATGGTGGAATTCACTGCTGTGGAACAGACTAAAGAAAAAAGAATGAAAAGAAATGAAGACAGCCTAAGAGACCTCTGGGACAACATTAAACGCAACAACATTCGCATTATAGGGGTCCCAGAAGGAGAAGAGAGAGAGAAAGGACCAGAGAAAATATTTGAAGATATTATAGTCGAAAACTTCCCTAACATGGGAAAGGAAATAGCCACCCAAGTCCAGGAAGCGCAGAGAGTCCCATACAGGATAAACCCAAGGAGAAACACGCCGAGACACATAGTAATCAATGTGGCAAAAATTAAAGACAAAGAAAAATTATTGAAAGCAGCATGGGAAAAACGACAAATAACATACAAGGGAACTCCCATAAGGTTAACAGCTGATTTCTCAGCAGAAACTCTGCAAGCCAGAAGGGAGTGGCATGATATACTTAAAGTGATGAAAGGGAAGAACCTACAACCAAGATTACTCTACCTGGCAAGGATCTCATTTAGATTTGATGGAGAAATCAAAAGCTTTAGAGACAAGCAAAAGCTAAGAGAATTCAGCACCACCAAACCAGCTCTACAACAAATGCTAAAGAAACTTCTCTAAATGGGAAACACAAGAGAAGAAAAGGACCTACAAAAACAAACCCAAAACAATTAAGAAAATGGTCATAGGAACATACATATCGATAATTACCTTAAACGTGAATGGATTAAATGCCCCATCCAAAAGACATAGACTGGCTGAATGGATACAAAAACAAGACCCATATATATGCTGTCTACAAGAGACCCACTTTAGACCTAGGGACACATACAGACTGAAAGTGAGGGGATGGAAAAAGATATTCCATGCAAATGGAAATCAAAAGAAAGCTGGAGTAGCTATACTCATATCAGATAAAATAGACTTTAAAATAAAGAATGTTACAAGAGACAAGGAAGGACACTACATAATGATCAAGGGATCAATCCAAGAAGAAGATATAACAATTATAAATATATATGCACCCAACACAGGAGCACCTCAATACATAAGGCAACTGCTAACAGCTATAAAAGAGGAAATTGACAGTAACACAATCATAGTGGGGGACTTTAACACCTCACTTACACCAATGGACAAATCATCCAAAATGAAAATAAATAAGGAAACAGAAGTTTTAAATGACACAATAGACCAGATAGATTTAATTGATATATATAGGACATTCCATCCAAAAACAGCAGATTACACGTTCTTCTCAAGTGCACACGGAACATTCTCCAGGATAGATCACATCTTGGGTCACAAATCAAGCCTCAGTAAATTTAAGAAAATTGAAATCATATCAAGCATCTTTTCTGACCACAACGCTATGAGATTAGAAATGAATTACAGGGAAAAAAAACGTAAAAAAAGACAAACACATGGAGCCTAAACAATACGTTACTAAATAACCAAGAGATCACTGACGAAATCAAAGAGGAAATAAAAAAATACCTAGAAACAAATGACAATAAATACACGACGACCCAAAGCCTATGGGATGCAGCGAAAGCAGTTCTAAGAGGGAAGTTTATAGCTATAAAAGCCTACCTAAAGAAACAAGAAAAATCTCAAGTAAACAATCTAACCTTACACCTAAAGAAACTAGAGAAAGAAGAACAAACAAAACCCAAAGTTAGCAGAAGATAATAAATCATAAAGATCAGAGCAGAAATAAATGAAATAGAAACAAAGAAAACAATAGCAAAGATCAATAAAACTAAAAGCTGGTTCTTTGAGAAGATAAACAAAATTGATAAGCCATTAGCCAGACTCATCAAGAAAAATAGGGAGAGGACTCAAATCAATATAATCAGAAATGAAAAGGGAGAAGTTACAACAGACACCGCAGAAATACGAAGCATCCTAAGAGACTACTACAAGCAACTTTATGCCAATAAAATGGACAACTTGGAAGAAATGGACAAATTCTGAGAAAGGTATAACCTTCCAAGACTGACCCAGGAAGAAACAGAAAATATGAACAGACCAATCACAAGCAATGAAATTGAAACTGTGATTAAAAATTTTCCAACAAACAAAAGTCCAGGACCAGATGGCTTCACAGGTGAATTCTATCAAACATTTAGAGAAGAGATAACACCTATCCTTCTCAAACTCTTCCAAAAAATTGCACAGGAAGGAACACTCCCAAACTCATTCTATGAGGCCACCATCACCCTGATACCAAAACCGGACAAAGACACTACAAAGAAAGAAAATTACAGACCGATATCACTGATGAATATAGATGCAAAAATCCTCAACAAAATACTGGCAAACAGAATCCAACAACACATTAAAAGGATCATACACCATGATCAAGTGGGATTTATCCCAGGGATGCAAGGATTCTTCAATATACGCAAATCAATCAATGTGATACACCATATTAACAAACTGAAGAAGAAAACCATATGATCATCTCAATAGATGCAGAAAAAGCTTTTGACAAAATTCTCAGTTTTTTTAACTTATGTACTGCAAATTGTTTATTTTTTTGTTAGCTGAACCTTTGTTGTTCCTTCGTTTCATATTGAGGGAAACACTGCCAAATCCAATATCATGAAGCTCTTGTCCTGTATCTTCTTCTAAGACATTTTATTTTATTAGGTCTTACATTTAGTTTCTTGATACGTTTTCATTAATTTTTGCATATGATGTTAGGTAAGGGTCCATCTTCCTTCTTTTGCATGTTGACCACACAACTTCTCAGCACCATGTGTTGAAAATACTATCCTTTCTACCGTGAAAAATCTTGGCAATTTGTCAAAAATCATTTGGCCATATATCAGGGTTTATTTCTGGGTTTTCTAGTCTATTCTATTGGTCTTGAATAAGGGAGAAAATAGTATAACCTATCCAGGTTGATGAAGAACATAAAGAAAGACCAGGAATGAGAATTAGGAGGGCAATATAAAACAGCAGGGAGTAAAAGACAGTGTGAGAGAAGATCTTGCATTTGCGAGTTCATGGAAATAGGATCATGCTAAAACCACTAAACGCCTGACTTTGAACAATACGGTAAATGTGCCAGCAAGAAACATAACACTTACCCATCTCTTGGAAATATAGTATGGGCATAAAGATAAACTACACACAAATATATTAAAAAGGGAAGGGTTTTCATGGTGTGAGAATATTGTGGCATTTGAAATACAATTTACTTCTGTTCTACCATTGTCTCTAAAATTTATCAAAGTGTATATACAAGCAATTCCAATTCCGGTAATGTGCTTGACAGGTTTATATATGAACTTCAGTAGAGCAGTAAATGTACATTCATAGTAGGACTGTTCCCTAAACCAAAAAACAAAACACAAAAACTGCAAAGACTAGAGTTCACTTTGTCAACACACATACAGATGCAATGATGGTTAACGGTCCTAAAACAGAAGGTGAGCATGGGTGCAAGAGGTTAATCCCCAGGCTGGGGTGGGGTGCAGAGTTTGAGGGTAACACAAGTAGAAAAGGCTTTTGTCCTATCCTTGATTTTTGAGGTATGGAAATTCACAGGTCACTACCTTCATTTCAAACTGAATGAATGCACTATTCAATTTTTTTAAACAGGCGAAGTAAACATGAGTGATAATAAATTTCAAACTGTCGCTAATCAAATAAGATACTAAGAAAACTTAAATAATATGATTTAAGAATGAAGTAGAGAGATTGTCCAACATGGTAGCATTCAAAGACCCAGAGCTTGATGCCTCTCATGGGCACACCAAAGTCACAACTGTTTACAGAACAGCAATTGATGATAAAGGCCGGGACCTACCATAAAAGATGTTTTACAGCTAAAGATATAAGGAAGGCACCTCGACAAGACAGAAAGGAAGGGCAAAATCTCAATATTGTCAAGACCCATACCACCAAGTGGGTGGCCCACAAATGGGAGAATAATTACAATTTCAGAGGTGCTCCCAGGTAGCAAGGGGTATGAAGCCAACATCAGGCTCCCAAGCCCAGGGATCCTGTTCTGGAAAGAAGAGTTCCTAGAAAGTTGGGCTTTGAAGACCAGTAGTGCTTATTTTCCAGAGAGCCAGAGGGTTGTGGGAAATAGAGATTCCACTCTTAAAAGATGCTCACAAAATCCCACATGATCTGAGAATCAGAACAGAAGCAGTCATTTGAAAGGATCCCGGGTCACACCTACCTCCTGATCTTGGAGAGTCTCCCAGAGAGGCAAGAGGCAACTACAGCACAGCCTCAGGGACAGAGACACTGGCAGGAGCCATTCACGAGAGCTCCTTCTATCTCGTGGACGCTGGTACCAGCAAGTGTAATTTCAGAATCCTCCCTATAGCTTATCAGGCTCAGGACCGAGCCCCACCCATTTCCACCAGACTATAGACACAAGTACTAGGATGCTGCAGGCCAAGCAACTAACTGAGCAGGGGCATAGCCCCATCCACCAGCAAACAGGCTGCCTTCGGATCCTCTCAGTGCACAGCTGCCCCTGGACATGGGTCCAGCCACCAAAAGCCCCAGGACCAGCCTTCACACCTCAGTGGACAGGTACCAGTCCCAGAGTCCCTGGCCCCTCGGACAAGTGAGCCTGCTCTGGCCTTGGAGTCAGCCTCACCATCGGCAGGTGATAACTGCACAGGGACTGGATCGAGCTTGGACCTACCTAACAGCAAACCTGCTCTAGCAGTGGGATCAGCCTCATACACCAACAGGCACACACCAGCTCCAGGAATACCACAGCCCAGCAGCCTGTGTAACCAGGCCACTTAATTGAAGGCCAGAAACAGCCATGGACTCAGCTGGGTCCTGTCCCTGCCCATCAGAATGCCAACACAAGGTTAGGGATACCCCCGACCCTGCAGAGAGCTGTGTCAGGAACAGTGATCCAACACCAACTCTGTGGCTCCTGGGCCCTGCAGCCAGAACGCAGAACCTGTCTCTTCCTCCCAGTAGCCAGCATAGCCCCAGAACCAGTGACTGGGCACTAGCCCTGATATCACCTGGACTGCAATTCTACCCATAAGTGAACCAGCACCAGATTTGGTGTCCCCCAGAGTTGTGCAGCCAGCTTCCTTATGATTTAGTCTCACCAAGCAGCACAGACAGCCTCCATACAAGGCAGAGCCTGGCAAACAAGCAGTCTGGGGGCAGCCAAGCCTACCAGACTACCCACAGTAGTCAACCCACCACAGCAGAAGAGCCCAAGCAGCCCACATAGGGGGTACACCTAGAATATATAGCTCTAGTGACCAGGGGAGAGGGGCCTGCTGGGACCCATAGGACAGCTCTTACAAAAGGCCACTTCCCCAAGGTCAGGAAATGTAACGAACCTACTACACACATAGCAATAAAAACAGGAAGTTAAGAAAAATGAGGTGTCAGAGAAACACGATCCAAATGAAGGACCAAGATAAGAATTCAGAAGAAGATCTAAGTGAGGTGGAGATAGCCAATCTCCTCAACAAAGGGTTCAAGGTAATGACTGTAAAGATGATCAAAGAACTCAGGAGAAGAATGGACGACCAGAGCAAGAAGTTAGAATTTTTTTTAAAAGAGTTAGACCATTAAAGAACAACAAAACAGAGATGAGGAATACAATAACTGAAATGAAAAATACATTAAAGGAAACTACTGTAGACTAAATGATACAGAGGAATGAATCAGAAAACTGAAGGACAGAGTACTGGCAATCACTGAAGATGAACGGTAAAACAATAGATTAAAATGAAATGAGGAAAGTTGAACAGACTTGTGAAACAACATCAAGTGTACTAATATTTGCAGTATACTGGTCCCAGAAGCAAAAAGGAAAGAGAAAGCAGTGTAGAACATACCTGAAGACATAAGAGTTGGAAACTTCCCTAACCTGGGAAAGAAAACAGACATCCAAGTCCAGTAAACACAGTAAGGCCAAAACAGGATCAACCCAAAGAGGACCACACCAAGACTCATTGTAATTAAAATGGAAAAAAAAATTAAGATAAAAAGACACTATTAAAAGGAGCAAAGGAAAAGCAACAAGTTACAAACATGGGAAATTGCCTAAAGTTATCTGCTGACTTTTCACGATAACCTCTGCATGCCAGAAGGGAGTGGCATGGTATATTTAAAGTCATGAAAGGGAAAAGCCTATAAGCAAAAATACTCTACCCAGCAAGGCTCTCCTTCAGATTTGATGGTGAGATCTAAAGTTTTACAGAGAAGCAAAACTAAAAGAGCTCAGCATCGCCAAACCAGCTTTATGAGAAATCTTTAAGGGGCTTTTCTAAGTGAAAAAGAAAAGGTCACGATTGAAACATAAAAATTAGGAAAGGAAACTTACTAAAGGAAAAACCTCATTGGTTAAGGCAAATATTCAACAAAGGTAGTAAATCAACCATGGACACAGCTAATAGGAAGGATGAAAAAAAAAAACAGTAATAAAATCATCTATATTCACAATAAGAAGTTAAGGGACACACAAAACAAGTAGATGTAAAATATAAGGTCAAATTCAGTAACTGTGGGGGAGCAGAGTAACAATGCAGGGTTGTTAGTGTCCATGTGAAATTAAGAGCTCAGCAACTTAAATAATCTCTCTCACACACACACACACAAAACTGAAAGAAATCCAAACATAATATTAAAGATAGTCCTCACATCACAGATGAAAGGAATAAAAGGGGAAGAAAGGAACACTGAAGAAATTAAAGAGGGATTCTAAAATTACCCAAGACAAATGAAAATGAACACACAATGGTCCAAAATCTATGGGACAGAGCCAACGCAGTTCACAGGGGGAAGTTATAGTGATACAAGCTTATTCTTAGGAATCAAGAAAAATATCAAATAAACAACCTAACATTACACCTGAAGGAATTAGAAAAAGAAGAAAAAACAAAACTCAAAGCTGTCAGAAAGAAAAATTAAGAAAACTATACCATATGCAATGACATCAAAAAGAACAAGATACCTAGGAATAAACACACCTAAGCAGGTAAAAGACATGTGCTCAGAAATCTATCAGCCATTGGTGAAAGAAGTTGAAGACAACACAAAAAGATGGAAAAATATAGCATGTGCATGGACTGGAAGAATTAATACTGTTAAAATAACCATACTACCAAAGACAATCTACAGATTTAATGCAATCCCTACCAGAATACCAAAGCATTTCCACAGAACTTGAAAAAGTAATTTTAAAATTTGTATAGAAACACAAAGACCCCAAATAGCCAAACAATCTTGAGAAAGAACACAGCTGGAGGCATCACGCACCTTGACTTCAGACTATACTGCAAAGCGACAGTAATCAAAGAGAAAGGTACCAGAGCAAAAACAGACACAAAGATCACTGGAATAGAATAGAGATCCCAGAAATAAGCCCACACACTTATATTTAATTGATTTATGACAAAGCAGGCAATGTGGGGAAAAAACTGTCTCTTCAATAAGTGGTACGGGGAAAACTGGTCAGCTACATGGAAAAGAATAAAATTAGATTATTTTAGCACACCATATATAAAATAAATGCCAAACTGAATAAAGACCTAAATGTAGGGCCAGAAACCATAAGACCCTTAGAGGAAAATATAGAACATTCTTCAACATAAATGATAGCAACAGTTTTAGGTTCAGTCTACTAAGGCAAATGAAACAAAAGCAAAAATAAACAAATGGGACTTCACTAAACTTAAAAGATTTTGCACAGCAAAGGAAACCAAAGACAAAATGAAAAGACAACCTGCTGAGGCAGAGACAATATCTGCACATGATAAGAAGTTAACATCAAAAAACATGACCAAGAAAGGGTTCATATCTAAACTACAGAAACAGCACATACAACTCAATATCAAAAAAACACCCAAAATCTTTTTTAAAAAAATGAGAAGACCTAAATAGACATTTTTTCCAAGGAAAAACTACATATAGACAGCCAGAACTCACAAAGATGCTAAACATAGCTAATCGGCAGTAAAATGCAAATCAAAACTATGAGATATATCACCTCAGTCTTGTCAGAATGGCTGTCATCAAAAAGATCACAAATAACAAAGGTTAGTGAGGATGTGGAGAAAGGGAAACTCTTGTACACTCTTGATGTGAATGTGAAGTAGTACAGCTACTGTGGAAAGCAGAATGGAGGTTCCACAAAAAACTAAAAATAGAACTACCATAATATCCAGCAATTTCACTGTTGGGTATATCAGAAGAAAACAAAAACACTATTTCAAAAAAAAAAAATAACTGCACACCAATGTTCATAACAGTGTTATTTGCCATAGCCAAGATATAGAGTCAAACTAAATGTTCATCAATAGCTTAGTGGATAAAAAAGATTTTTTATGATGACTTCAGCAAAAAATGAAATTTTGCCATTTGCAAGAACATGGATGGATTTGGAGGGTATTATGCTTAGTAAAATAAGCCGCAGAGAAAACAAGCATGGCATGTTATGAGAAAAAAAGCATGGCATGTTATGAGAAAACAAGCATGGTGTGTTATCAGTTACACGTGGCATCTAAACAAATTGAACACAACAACAACAAAAAAACAGACTCACAGATTAAAGAACAGACTAGTGGTTACCAGCAGGGAGAGATAGGGTGGAGGAGCAAAATAGTGGTAGGAGATTTTGAGGTACAATCCACTATGTATAAAATCAATAATCTACAGTGATGTACTGTATAGCATGGGGAATATAGCCACTCTTTTATAATAACTATAAATGGAGAAGAACCTAAACATTTATGGATCACTATGCTGTACCTCTGAAACAAATATAATAATGTAAATTAACTACAGATCAATAAAATATAAAGTAAGAAACAATAAAGGGGAGACACAGATTATTAGATAGAAATCAATTAAATAAACACAAGTTTTGGAAATCAAGGAATTAAAAAACAACACGTAAGACACAACATTGGCATTTAAAGTGTACAATCTATTCATTTAAAAGAAATCATTTAAGTGGTAAAAAATGGTACCCATTCTCACAATTTTGTATATCTACGATAAATTATTATCTACAAAAATATGTTACAAATATTCACTCAAAAAGAAAGAGAAGATTGGGATAAACCCATTTTAGTATACAAATTTAATATCAAAGTCTCTATGTAAAATTGATTTGAATAAGTTCTGTTAGCCACTTCTAGTTTCTTTGTGATGTAAAATCTTTTAAAGCATAAAAATCAGCCTTTCTACATTATTCCATTAGACATACATAGAAGTTAAAAGAAATGAGAAGACAGAACAATCAACCAGGAAGGTGAATTTACTGAGAAACTGTCATTCGTTCTCCCTCCTCCTTTTCTTTTCCTCCTTTTCCAGGTCTCTTTCGGTTCCGATCAAGAGAAATCTTGAGAGTTCTGAGAATATTTCTTTGAGGGCTTCAAATCACCATACCTACATCCTCTGCCACAACTACACACACGGGAACAAAAATAAACCTCTGCTATCTACTCATGTAGGAGGGATTCATGCAAAATAAACTCCTACATGGAGACCAACAGGTGAGTTTTCTACCTGTTCTTTATAATGGCTTTCCATTATAGTAAATCCCACACATTATGAGGAAGAAACGGTTATGTGAGCTTTTCCGTAAAGTCAAAAAACTTGCATTCATTTCAAGTACCTGGTGATCATAGGGTTCAACCAGGGAAGGTGCCAGCCCCCTTGGGGGGAGGGGCGGTGAATGGGCTCCCGCACCCATGCACCTCCTGATGTACAGATTCTGGAGAAACAAAGGGCGGTCACACCGCAGTCAGCCTGTCAGGCTGTCGGGCCACTGGGCAACCCGACCAGCCTGGAAGTGCCCCATTAGTTTGCTGAAAGCAAAACTCTGTCCCCCCTGTGAAGCCAGGCAATTTGGGTCAGAGAGTCAGAGGAGACCAGTAATCAACTCCTCCTCTCTGCTCACCTCCTTGGGGTTACAGCAACCCCATCTCCAAACCCAAATCTGACCCTGGAGTGCCAAACTGGGAGTGGCAGGTGGGCTCTGCCGGTGCTTCAGCGCCCTCTGGAGGTTGTCTGCTCTAATGGCAACTCTCAGCCCTTCCTCCTCCTCCTTCCCTAGTCCTGGGGGCTGCCTTGGCCTCCTGCAGCTGCTGGCCTGAATTCATTCTTCTTTTTTCTCCAATTACAATGAAGTGTCTTACAGAGGTCTGGAATCTCTTGAAGAAGGAAGATCTTTTAACCAATACACCTTAACCGTGAGAAGTTGATTTCAAGAATGAACCTGAAGTACTGTATTTTTCTCCTGATGATTCCAAGGAGAGACAGCGCAAGTTTTCTAAATCATAAGAAAAACCAAGGTAAATATGATATTCTGAGCCAGAGATGAAAAAGCAGTTTTTAGCAGCCCCTCCTCATATCATATGACCGGGATTTAAATGAATCAACTGCCACTGGTTTTTAAATCACATGACCCAACTTTAAATCCATCAGCTGCTTCCCCTGTAACTCACGTGACTTGGCTTTGAATAGTAAGAAATGCAGAGGTATAAAAATGATGTTCTGAACAATAAATGGAAAGACAACATTTTAGAAAGTTTTTTTTTTTCCTTTTCGAATGGACCATTCATTGCCTACAGAATAAAGGATTCCCTTGTGGATTTCTTGAACTGTAAACACATACATTGTCTCCGTTGGCTTGATTGACTTAGATTTTGGGGTTTTTTTTGTTGTTGTTGTTAACATCTTTATTGGAGTATAATTGCTTTACCTTGTTGTGTTAGCTTCTGCTGTATAACAAAGTGAATCAACTATTCATATACATATATCCCCGTATCCTCTCCCTCTTGTGTCTCCCTCCCACCTTCCCTATCCCACCCCTCTAGGTGGTCACAAAGCACTGAGCTGATCTCCCTGTGCTATATGCAGCTGCTTCCCAATAGCTATCCATTTCACCTTTGGTAGCGTATATATGTCCATGCCACTCTCTCACTTCATCCCAGCTTACCCTTCCCCCTCCCTGTGTCCTCAGGTCCGTTCTCTACATCTACGTCTTTATTCCTCTGCAGCGACTCCTGCTAGGGACGGATACTTCCTTTTATGCTCAGGGAAATCCCCTAGTTTGAATATGATTTGAGTTTGATCCTGTGAAACCATCAGAACTTCCCACCAGAGATAAATGAGGAGATTCTGGCCTTTATTAGTATGCATGATGAACACGGGTGTCCTGGCTGTACTTGCCAACCCTCCTATTTTACCCACCTATTTTTATCCACCTTCCTCCCTGTGAGTACCTTTGACCAACCCTGAGTTCAGACTCCTGACCTATTACAGTGACTTTGTCAGCCTTTCTTTAAAAAATGGACAGGTAATAAAACGAATTTAACCTAGAAGCAGCAGCTCAGTAAGGGAAATAAAATCATCAGAAGTTATCTAATCACAGCCACAGCCATCCAGGGCTCTGTCTTACCTGCTGGGTCATAAGAATGGGACCTTCCTAAACTTGAAGGGCATCCAATCAAATAAGTAAAGGTCTGCTCACCTCTGGCTCTTGGAGGGATTGCTAGGCAGCCTACCCAGTGTATACTAACTGCAAAACACTGTCATGGTTGTGAAACACCTATGTTCCAGGAAAGCTTTTTGGGGTGCATGGGGAAGGTTTCTTTTTGACATCAAGCAAAAAATAAATCACCAAGCTCTTTGAGCACAGGGATTCTTAAGAGGGCAGTAGAAGGAAGGAATGGGCAGAAAAGACGATCTCCAATGAAGTGAAGGCCGTTTTTCCAAAAGAGTAGGATTTAGTCTCAGTTTAAGGAGAACACTTTTAAATAGCTGGGACAGCTCCAAACTGCGGTTTAGGGAACGAGTGCTTCAAAAGAACAGTGCTTTAAAAGTCCTGGCAAGGCAGCAAGAGGATGAAGAGTTGGTTTTGCATAGTTTTGAACACAGGAGTAAAGAAGCAGAGGCATCTCTGACTAAAAGGCCCTGAGATCCTATGGCATCAATGGGTCAGTTGCAGGGGCAGGGGGGGTGGGGGGGCGATATTTCTCTCTCAACATCTCCCAGGGCAGCCACCCCTCCCGACCCCACACCCCCACTCCCTTCACCCTTCCTCCCTCCACTGTTGGGTCCCCAGGGACAGCACTTTTCAAGCTGGAGCCCTCAGGCACCATCTCTGCAGTCTGGATTCTTCCTGGAGCCTGGCAAGTTCTGGGACAGGAAGGCGGGTCTGCAAGGCCGCTGCGTTGCAGTCGGACCTGGAGGCCTGGAGGGGAACTGGAGCCCTGAAGCCCACCCACGTCCTTGAAGCCGAGGGAGGAACACATCCTCCTAACAGTACTTCTCAGGGGTCAGCGTGCTCCCCACCCGACGGTGATCCATACTCACTTGAGGCAGCAAGGACTGCCTCTAACTGGCCCCCTCGATTCCGCCTTAAGGGTCCTCGCACATGTGTGATAGCGCAGGCCCCGGATCTCTTTAGTCAGCTGAGGCCAGTGCTGCCGGCATCCCTCCAGTCCCATCCCCCAGCCCCTCCCTCTGGGACTGTATCTAATAGAAGAAAGAGCACAGAGGAATTGGCTGAATCAAGGGACCTGGGAGCCTGGGTATGAGTTTCAAGACCGAGAACCTAAGGCGCAATTACATATTATTGGGAACTCTTGTGGAGTGTGTGTGTGTGGGGGGGGAGGTTAGGAGGCTGAGAGGCTGAGTCGACCTGGTGAGTCCAGCCCCAGGACACCACACAGCCCTGTCCCCCTTTCCCTGCCATCAGACAAGGGGTGCCGCAACTCCAGCCGGGACTCTGCACTTCCCCCTCCCTGATTCTCCAGAAGAGCAGGTGGCCCCCCTCTGAGGGCAGGGGCAAGACAACGGACCAAGTCCCCCTGCACTAAGGCGCTACTGGAATCTCTTCCTGAACAGCAGTGCTGGCTTGGAGCGAACCCGTGCACCGCCAAAGTTGGTCTCGTCCTGCAGCTGAGGGACGCAGGCTTTAAGTCAGCTGCCTTGGCTTTAAATCAATCAGTCCCCCCTTTAAATCAGGTGACCCGACTTTAAATCACTGTGTGCCCCTCAAGCCTGACACTTCAAAAGTTGGGAACTTCACTTTGATCCCAGCACCTCACACAGCTGAATGCACACTGTAGTCACCCCCAAGCCTGGCTTAGAGGCAGGATATAAGGTAAGGGGATGGGCTGCACACATGGTGAGGAGGGTGCACTTCATGTACCAGAAGGGTCCAGGTACTCTGGGTACAGCAAGCAGTGCACGATACAGCAGCTCCCTGGCAAAGCTGGTGATGCACAGGGGGAGCAGGCACACCCAGGCACGCAGAGGTTCCAGGCCGGGAGCTGGGGCACAGCCAGCCGGGAGGGTGTGAAAGCCGAGGATCTGAGCCTTCTTGAGAAAGGCAGACACAGAGGATGGATGAGAAACAAAGACCAGATGAAACATGGATTTGAAAAGCACACCCTGCTCTTGAAATTGGGGTGGGGTCACCCCAGATTTGAGTCTTCTTACTCCCCAGTACCTAGTGCCTTGGCATTTGCCCAATTACTTGTAAAATGTGACTGATAATATCTAAACCATAGAATACTGCATTTGGAGTGGTTTTGCAGGTTTATGTTTCTATAGTGGAATAATCTTTTCTACAAGAAAAATGTACACAATCTGAAATAAATTCAAACCCCTCTTTAGCAAGTACTATATCGGACTTCCCTGGTGGCGCAGTGGTTAAGAATCTGCCTGCCAAGGCAAGGGACATGGGTTCGAGCCCTGGTCAGGGAAGATCCCACATGCCGCGGAGCAGCTAAGCCCATGTGCCACAACTACTGAGCCTGCAGACCACAACTACTGAAGCCCGCGTGCCTAGAACCGGTGCTCCACAACAAGTGCAGCAAGAGAAGCCACCACAATGAGAAGCCCGCGCACCGCAACAAAGACTAGCCCCCGCTTGCCACAACTAGAGAAAGCCTGTGCATAGCAACGAAGACCCAACGCAGCCAAAAACAAATTAATTAATTAATTAGTTAACTATTTTAAAAAAGTACTATATCCTTCTGTACAGCTTCTCTGGGAAGAACAGAGAGATGGCGTAGGAGAGTGAGAAAGACCAATATTTAGTGCACATCTCTCATGCAGGTGCTCTGCTGGCTCAGATAGATTTATCCCCACTTTACGAACGAGGAAATAGTCTCAGAGAGGTTTAGTAATTTTCCTAAAGCCAAACAGCTATGGAGTGGCAGAACCAAGATCTGAACCAAGTCTGTTACCTTCAAAGCCTAAGTCCTCATCACAGCAAAACTCAATTAATATTTACATTTATCGAATTACATTGCAACCTGGAGAGTTCTTGACACAATCCTGAATAAGAGTGAGAAAGAAAGAAATAACATTGTTCCTACAGTCAACCCAAATTTTTGGAGCAGCTGCTAGATGCCTGGCCCTTTTTGGGGTTCAGCAGTGAACAAGACAGGAAGAGTCCTGCTTTCATGAACCACGTAGTGGGGAGGAGAGACGGGTGCAACTTGGGTGAGGAATTTCACCTTGCTGGACCTCTGTTTTCTCATCTGGAAAATGGGATGGGTGTTCCTCATTTTCTGGGATTGTCCAGACCTCACATTCTCTGATTCCATAAGAAGCATTTGTTTTCCTGTTTCTTTAAAATTCATTCAGGCCGTGAGCTGTGATGAATGTTGTTAGCTGCTCCCCAAATCACTCTATTCCCACCCTTTTCCTGTGATCAGGTCTTTCCCGAAACATGACTCACAGTCAGTCAAGTCACAGAACCTAAGGGGCACCCAGCAGAAAAATTCCAACCCTTGCTTCCCAGGAGCTCTGCGGTCTACCTACCAGGTAAACTTAACTCACCTGGCACAGGGTGGCCATCCCTGGTTTCACATCAACATGATCTGAGGCACAAACCTTGTTTTTCCATTTTGTCTTTAAGTTACTTGTTGAAACAACTGCACAAATATGACACAGATATAAAATCAGGCATCTTCTGCCCCCAGTGCCTACTAATAAATGATTTTCTGCCACTTTAATGATAAAAATAGAACATTTCAACATTCTGCTACCCTTATTATTTGTCATTTTTGTTGATATTTCTATTGACTACATCTTTCAATATTTTAACAATGGAACATTTATTTAGGTTGTTCCAGACCCAGCCTTTAGTGGTAAAGGTTTTGTTGTTATATTTCTATTATGTTTCCTTTAAAAATCATTATCCTATTTAAATGGATTAAGTCAATTCTATAGGCATTTATCTTATGATATTGATGAAATTGATACATAGAGGGCAGTAGTACAAGTTGATTGGACTTGAGAACCTCTATTAGCACAGTTAAGTATAAATATTATCTATATGTAAACCAAAGTACAAGACGGGTGAGATTCTCTGACTTTTTTTCAATGTCTGCCCCTCAAGCCTGTGAGAAATGGAATAATTCTTGCCCTATCAGTAAACAAAGGATGTCACAGTCTTCAGCACTTGCAGCCCTCCAATGTGAGCCGGCGGGCCCTGAGGCACTCAGGATATGCAAATACAGAATGCAGGCCCCAGAGAGCTGAGGTGCATATCAAAGGAAGGATTTCAGTGAGCCCAAGCAAAGAAAAGCGCTGCATTCCTCACCTTGGGAGAGCTGGTTTTCCTTAGTTAACAATCACCTTTTGATGTTCCCCATTACCTGCGCCAGTCCCCTGCCCTGTCCCCTCCCCCCAGTACTTTAACTCAGGGAGGAAGGAGTGCAGAGGGACTTGACTGAATAAGGGGCCTGCGCGCCTCGGGAGGAGTTTTCAGCCGCTTTCCCCGCAGTCGGGAGGAGGGGTGCTGACGCTGCAGCCGGACCCTGCGCCTCCCTTGCCCCGTTTGCCCTCAGGACGCTCAGGCCGACCCCCTCCCCACGCCCACCAGGCCTCGCGAGCCAGGCCGAGGGCAGGGGCGAGAGGAGGGACCGAAGTTCCCGGGGACCAGAGGCTGGGGGCCGCTCTTTCTGCACAGCAGCGGCGGGTGGCAGCGAACCCCTGCCCCTCAGAAGCTGGTCTTGTGCTGCCGCCCGGGCACCGGACCAGGCGGAGGGTCGGCGCCCACTTACCCGGCCCGCCGTCCCCGCGTCTGTCACGGCTTCGGCCGCCGGGGCACCTCCAGAGCCGGCAGCCTCAGTGAGGTCGCCCTCCCCTCGGGCTCCGGGGCAGTTCCGTGATGGCGGAGGGAAGAGACCCCGCCCGAGCCGGGAGTTCCAGCCCTGAGGAAACGCGGGCTCTGTTCAGCGCGCAGTGGGTGGGACCGCTCTGCCCCGAGGCCTTCCGGGAGGGAGCGGGGCGGCGGGGGAGGGAGCCGCCAGGAGCGCAGGGCCCCGTCGGGGGTCCTGGAGGGGCGGCCCGGCCTGGGGGCCACGCCCACTGTGGCCGCAGCCCAGGTCTTTTTCCTGGAATCCTACACGAAAAAGTTAGAAAGATACACAGTCTATGGTAAATATTCACAAATAATTGTTGCTGCTGTGCCCACTATTCTATTAAAGGTGTAAAATCCATAAAACACTTTAAGTTCAAAATTAAATATGAATTTTTACCTTTCTAATTATGTCTCTGATATTCACAGTTGTGGTTAATGAATCAGAGACTGTGGCATCACTAGTTAAAAATGAGCTTGTTAAAAAAATAGAACTCAGGCCCACCGGACCTACTGAATCACAATCTGCACTTTTACAATCTCCCCAGTGTACTTGTGTACCCATGAATAGTTGAAAGGTACATTTCTACCTCGACATGTCTTTTCTGTATGAGAAATACACACATTTTATCCAGTTTGATATAAATAAAACACTCAAAAATGCATATGCCTGTGTTGAAACCATCATTTTATCATTTCTTTTCCAGACAAGTATAGTCTCTATACTGGTGTTGTGGATCACATGCCATACTCTTTTCTTGTAGTTAGAAATAAGGTAGAGAAAGTTACTTTGTAAAAAAAAAATATATATATATATATATATTAGTGGATAATTGAAGACACTCTTCTAAATTAAAACCTTCTCTTAACTTGCTGTTTTCTTCTTGGGTCATATTATGAACTCTTCCCGTGGCCCCATGGCATGTTCACTTTTAATTTCAGGGACTGCTGACATTCCAGAATGTGGACATAGATTTCTGTCAAGAGGAGTGAGAATGCATGGACCAGGATCAATGGGAATTGTACAGGGATGTGATGTTAGAGAAGTATAGGAACCTGCTCTCCTTGGGTGAGGATACCTTCCTTCCAGAATTCCTTATCCAACCACAGGGTTTGGAGTCCTTCATTTGTAGAATGTCTCCTGGAATTTCTGCTTCCTACAAAGGGTTTCAGATTGCAACGTTTCAGGAAAGATTGGGAGTTTGTGGGTATAATTTTTCTTATTCTTTTAAAATTGCAGCCTACCTTTTAATATACTTTGTAAGTGCTTGGGATGTGTCTATATGAACTGTGTACTATATGCTTCTGTTATAGTCCTTACAATATTTTAGTGTCTTATTTTCTGTAACCATTTTCCATGGATTCTTTGGGCTTAAGGTATATTAAAAGGGAGACTGCGATTCTGGGACTTCCCTGGTGATGCAGTGATTAAGAATTCGCCTGCCAATGCAGGGGACCCGGTTCGATCCCCGGTCCGGGAAGATCTCACGTGCCACGGAACAACTAAGCCAGTGGGCCACAACTACTGAGTCTGCACGCCACAACTACTGAAGCCGGTGTGTCTTGAGCCCGTGCGCCATTTATTTTTTGGAGAATAAAACCACTTCTGAGTGATTAAAATTTAGGCCAGCTAGTCAAGATGCTTTATCACCTGTTCTTCTAAAACACTGATCAATGGAACAACTTTTACTAGGGATAACAGTGTAATTGTACTCTGGAGTTCATATGGGCAATATGGTTTATGACCTTGATGCTGGATCACGACATTTCAACGGTATAACTGCTATTAATTGTCTGTTTGTTCAACGATTAAAGTCTCACGTGATCTGAGTTCAGACTGGAGTCATCCTGGTTGGTTTCTGTCCATTGCAGATTTCTTCCAGTATGAAAGGACAAGAGCAATACGGCTTACTTTACAAAATGTCTTCAAACTAAATTTTGATATAATCTACATTCAATTAATTTATACATACCCTACTGTAGAACAGGGTTCGTTACGGTGGCAGAGCCTGGTAATTATGTAAAACTGAAACTTTTTCTGCACTGGTTCAAGTCTTCTTCCTAAGAATATGTTTATAATCAACATTCTTTCACAAATTACCCAATTTAATTCACCATAGCATTCCTCATATTAACTAAATGGAAAATCCTAGGCTATATACAAATCCAGAAAGGGCCAAAAATCATCAGCCCCCATGGATGATTACAACCCATTGCTGAGGCATTCAAATTACTTATTAAAGAACCACTATGTCCATCAACATCATCAATTTATATATTATTGCCCCAATGCTAGCCTTAACCCTGGCTCTCACAACATGAATTCCTCTTCCCATATCTTATCTACTAATTAGTATAAATGTAGGCATATTATTTATATTAGCCATATCACACCTAGCCATTTATTCCATCCTCAGATCCGGATGAACTTCACATTCAAAATACTCACTCACTGGAGCTCTAGGAACAATAGCACAGACAATCATCTCATATGAAGTAATGTAGCAGTTATTCTATTCTCAGTCTTACTGATAAATGGATCATTTACACTTTCAACAGTAATTATTACACAAGAACACCTGTGACTAATTTTCTCCTGACCCCTACCCAGAATTTGATTATCTCCGCAGTAGCAGAAATCCAGTGAAGCCCCACTTGATTTAACAGAAGTAGAATCAAAACCTGTATATGTCTTCAATGTAGAAAATGTAGCAGGCCCATTCACCCCGTCCCTCCTAGAGAATATGTCAATTTCCCTATAATAAACATTTCCGCAGCAATCTATTTTTAGGAGCATTCGACAATCCCTAGGTGCCAGAATTATAGATTCTTTCATCTTGTAAATATAGTTTTTTTTAAAAAATAATTTTTATAGTTTTACTACCTTTAAACAAAATGTACTCCATTGCTGTCGAATATTCCTTCATAGGAGCGTGCATGGTTCATTTCTGCATCCGCCTGTGATGGCCTTCAGGTTCTTTCAGGTTTGGCTCCTGTGGCTGCGAGTCCATGTCCGTGTGTCCTGGTGCAGGGCTGGTGGGTTTGTGTTCAACTGGGAGGAGCACTGTGGGTCTCTGTGCAGGGACTTCGCTATCTGAGGCCCGATTGTTTCAGAACTGGTTGCATCCCCCCGTTGCGTACCAGGCTTTCCATTGCTCCACATCCTGCTGATATTTGATACTATGTCTTTCATGTCTGCCATTCTGGTAGGTGTATGCACAGTAGTTTTCTTATGGCTTTAATCCCTCTGTTGTTAGTGAAGTTGTGCATCTTGTGGTATTCATGGACTATTTCCTGTTGTTTTTTAAAAAAGTTTTAAAAATTGTGGTCAGATATACATAACATAAAATTTACTATCTTAACCATTTTTAAGTGCACATTTCAGGGTCAAGAAGTAATTCACACTGTTGTGCAATCCTGACCACCATCATCCTCCAGAACTTTTTCATCTTGCAAAATTGAAACAGTCCCCATTAAACACTCACTCCCCATTGTCCCTCCCTCAGCCCCTGGCACTCAACATCCTACTTTATGTCTCTATGTTTCCGACTGCTCTAGGGGCCTTGTATGAGTGGATCAAGCACTGTTTGTTTTTTTGTGTCTAGCTTACATCACTGAGCATAATGCCCTCATGGTTCATCCCTGCTGCAGCCTGTGTCAGAATTGCCTTCCTTTTTAGGCTGAATAGCATTCCCTTGTATTGATGGACCGTGTTTTTCTTCCCCATTCATCCATTAGTGGACACATGTAATATCTACGTTCATTTCTCCTGTCCTAATATTTGTGGAATAACATCAGAAAGTCCTATGAGTCAAAAGTCATTTGCCATTAACTTTTTTCTTAAACTTTTTGTTGTGAAAAACATCAAGGCTAAGAAAAGGGAAAAATACATGTCAGCTTCACTTGTGTTCAGGAATTAATGCTTTACGGATTCACTTTATTCCCTGTGTGTGTGCTATGCGTGTGCATGTGCCTGTTTGCATACATATGCTGTGCATGTGCATAGGTATGTGCACTTGCACACATTAGTGTGTGCATGGGCATATGCGTGCATGTGTGTTCACATGCTAGTGTGTGAATATATTTGTGCTGTGCACATGCATATGTTTGTGTGTGTGCTGTGCCTGCCTGTGCGCACACCTGTGTGTTTGCTGGAACCACTTGCAAGTTGGTTGCAGACTGAATTGTGCCCCAGATATATCCGCACGCAGCTGCTCTAACAATCCTGCGTAGCCACGTAAAGGTCACAGATCTCAGGGATTTAAATGGATGGAGCAGGATATCCTGACACAGAGTTTGTCTTCCAATGACTGTCACTGTCTTGGTAACATCCTTCACACCTTCTTTCAGCCCCATTCAGGGTCCAGTTTAGACTCCCATTACATTCAGTCACCTGTCCCAGGTCCCCTAAATCAGCAATGTCACTGTTGGAGAGCCCGGCCAAGGCTGGGGGTGCCCCTCCTGTTGGCCTGGCCTCCAGGCCCTGCACTTGGCTCCTGTGTTCCCATCTCTCAGCCAGGCCCCGACTTGGATGGGGCCGCCACCTCTTTCCACACAGGGTCCCATCGCCCAGTCAAGGGGGTTCATTCTCCCCAAACACAGCATCAGGAGTGGGGGGGGTGACAGTCCCCACTGGGTCTCCTTCATGTGAGACCCTGTGCTGTTGAAAGAGCAGGCACCCTGCCCTCGGGGGTGGGGGGATGGGGGGTGACATGCGGCCCACGATGGGCAGGCGGGTCTCCGGGTGGGGCGAGCCAGTGTGCAAGGAGTTCCGCGGTGGGTTCTCCTCTCCAACGGCTTCTGTGCCCCTACCTCTCCCCGTGCCTCCCCTCGAAGACAGCGCGGTGCCCGGGACGGGAGCCATGGGAGCCGTCAGCCACCGCCCCCTCTACACACACACACACACACACACGCACACGCACACGCACACGCTGCAGGGAAGCAGGACCCGAGTGCAGGGCTCTCAGCGGCCCTGAGCGCCCCGCCCGGAATCGGCCAGCCGAATGGACAGACCGGATCTCCCGGCCCGGACTATGCAGGACTCTCCTGCCTGGGCTTCCAGTGTGGCCGCCTCCTTCTGGAAGCCTGGGAGGCTGGAATCAGGCCACTTCTTGTCTGTCCTGGCAGCAGACTGGGCTGCACTCTAAGAAGTTCGTGGCTCGCCCGTGGATCCTGACCATCAGGTGGCCAGAGAAATTGGGAACATTTCTGTTTTGCCTGTTGAAATGTTTAATGACAAAGATTTTGTTCAGTTTCCTGATGTGGGTGTCCAAAGATGAGAGACCCATGTGTATGATCTGTACCTCCTATGAGATCAGCCCTAAGCTAGTTTAAACATGATCAAGTTCTGTCTACATGGTGGATTTAGACCTCTGCATGTCCTGTCTACTGATTATGTTTAGAGCTGACCATGTGTTGTCTGTAATAAGAAGATTTAGACCTGACCATGTTCTGTGTACGCTAGGACTATGGGGACCTGGGTAGAGACCCGGCCTGGCCTCAGTACTGGGAAGCTCCGTGCCTGCATCTGAATGTCAGTGCTTAGATGTCTGGGGTCTGGAGCTGAGGTGGGCTTGTCTACGTAACAGCCTCTCTTCTGAGTGTGGTGACCTGGTCCTCCCAAGGGTCAGTGCTATGGTCGGGGCCTTAGTCTTAATCCCTGCAAGGTTCACCTTCCCTGGGGCTCATGGAGAATCCTCAGGAGGACTACCTGGCAATAATTCCAATTTACCAGCATGTGCATGGTGCATAGGGAAGCAGGTTTAGCTGGTGGATTGATTGCAGGGCACGCAGATCGGGCAAAAGGCCGATGGGTGACAGCTGAGGCTGCTGCTGAGCTCTCCCTCCAGTCTACCGTCCCTACTCAGCAGAGTCCAGAGCTGCCCCTCGGCTTTCAGCCCTGCTGTCCTGTGAGTTTTCTCAACATGTAAGTGAGACGAGAAAGGACTGAGCATGCCAGCACCAGGGTCGTGTGTTCAACTCTAGTATGAAAGCCTTAAAAACAGTTAAAATCACACAGAACCAAAGTGAGAAGAGGAGGACTCCTCTGGGACAAGTGTGGGGAAAGGAGACCCACCTGACACTTTTTCCCATCCCAGGTGGTCCCAGGGACCCAGCTTGTTTCCACATTGGGGGAGCCCCCTGCAGAGCCATGGTGTCCTGACCAAGGGGACGTGTGACCCCAGGTGCAGGGTCTGGGGAGGTGAGGTCACCCTGGGACTGTGGACATGTGACCCAGGTGGAGGGGTCTGGGGAGGTGGGTCACCCTGGTGAGTGTGGGTGTGTGGCCCCAGGTATAGGGTGCGGGGACTGTGTGGGTCTCACCATACCTGCATGGGTCAGGATCACATGTATGGGGAGACCGCATATGCGCTCTTTGCCTGCAGTGTGTCCTGTCCCCTTTGAGATTTCCAACCTCTGCATTAAGGGTGTTGTCCTGATTAACCTGTGGTTCCTTTTCTTCTCTTAATCTTGTCACAATCATATGAGGTCAGGCATGTTTGAGTGGGTTGCTGCTCTGTGTTCCGGTGAGTGACAACACTTGGTGCTATCATATTAATACTATAGCATATCGTATGTCTAATCTATGGGGGTCACCACTGCCTGGGTCCCCCTGGACAGAGGTCAGGTGAGCACAGACTAGCCCCCCCTAAGAATGGTCTCCCACGTGCTCTGTGAGGGTACCGTGATGGCCCCTAAGGTAGGGGACTGTGTCTGGGCCTCCGACATTTGTGATGAAGGGGAGTCGAAATGGAATCTCAATTAACAAGACATTATTTTAAGAATTTATTTTAAGTGAAATAAAACACACGTCACATACCCTTTACCATCATCACCATTTTAAGTGCACGTTTCTGAGGCATCAGATATATTCACTTTCTCGTGGAGCCATCACCACCATCCCTAGAACTTTTCATCTTGCAAAACCAAAATTCCACAACCATGAAAGTCTCATTCCCCATTCCCTCCCACTGCCCCTGGCACCGATATCCACTTCAGTCCCTGAGTTGTCGACTCCAGGGCACCCACTGGAGTGGAATCCTGCAGTGTTTGCTGACGGGTCATTTTGGAAGAGCTGACTTTCAGTCTGAAGCTCTGCCTGTTTGCATCTGAAGAATCTGCATTTAAGGAGAGGGTGTATGAGGAAGGGGGTGTATGCGGGACAAAGGTGTCCAGGGTGCAGGTGAGCCAGGACCTGACCAGCTGCCTTTTGGGTCCTCTGGTCCCATCTCTTGGTCTGTGCCTCATCTGCGTCATCACTGTCCCCGCTGGCACCGCTGGGGTGTTGTTGTCTGAGTGAGATTCCCCTGGTGCCCCTGCTCTCCTCCCCTCCTCCTGCTGGTTGGGGAGGGAACTGCTTGCTGTGTGGTCTCTACTCCTGAGGCATGAAGGACCCTGTAGCATGGACCTGCAGAGTGTGGGGTGTGGTCCCAAGAGCATGGGGCCCACATAGGACACGACATCGGGGCGTGACAAGTGCTAGGGCTGCCTCATCACTGACAGGGAATGTTGCCCAGATCCTTCTCGAGAGGGCGTGGTGGGTGGCCTGGGACCCTAGAGGCCCCATTCCTATACTGGAGCTTGGAGAGTGCATCCCCATGGGCTCCAGATTCACCCCATATCTCAGCCATATCCCTCTGTCCTGTCTTTGAACTCAGGAAAACGAGCTCTCTTGTCCACAACATAGGCCTGGTCCTGTTGATATGAGGATTCTTTAAGTTAGGCGTCCTGGGATAGCAGCTCTTTTTAGGCCTGAGAAGGAACAACTCCGGAGTGTACAACAATTTCAGATGAAACTAATATTCAATGACTCTCCCTAACTACTCGGTTGTTGACTTCTATTAGTCATTATTCTCCTGGTTTTAGCTCTGATGTGGGGATTACAGAGGAGTCAACATTTAAATCTTCATAATCTGTGTATTTGTAGCTTCAGTATCATTACTGACCCATAGTTTTTTATGGTTTGGGAAGAGTTATTGATTTCATGTGTCATGTAAAGGATTCACAATGATGATAGGGCAATTAAGATTACAATAATAGCTAGTAAATTGTTCACATTTTCTCTACCTGTGCATCTATTGTATGCATATGAGTTTAGATGTCAATATTAGTGAAATGATATAGAGGACTAGAGAACTTATTTTAAAAATCACTATTAATGTGTGATGAAGAAAATGTAAAAGTTCTTCCATAATCGGTGATGTTGTATCTTGAGAGCCTAGATGAAATTGATATGCCTTAGTGATATACAGGATTTTAGCCTATCATTTAACTTTGACAAAGCTACATCACTTTTTACTTTTATCTCATTTATTGAGGAAGACATAATTGTTATGGTGTTGGCTTGAAACTGGTTGAAAAGGACTTGAGTCCTTCCTTATTTTACATTTACATAGGTAGGATCTTGAAACATAGGATATGGTGGAGGACATCCGTGTAACCATTCTAGGTTAGGAGTAGCAATTTCCACTGCTAAGACTTCTTGTTTAGACACAAATGCTTTTCAAAGTATGAAGATTATTAGCATTACTGCTGCTACTGAGATGAATGAGCCTAAAGACAAAATATTTCATGTTGTGTGTGCCTCAGGGTACTCAGACTAACGTAGTGACATCCCTGAGAGGCCACGAAAGTGCTGCAGGAAGTCATATTTACTACTACAAATATACTTGTGAAGTGAATTTTTGCTCATGCTGAGTTAACTGTATAACCTGAGAATAGTGGGAATCAGTGTAGGAAGCCTCCTATAACAGTGAAGACTGCTCCCATGGACATATAGGTCATGGAAGTGTGCTACTACATAGTATGTATCCTGGAGGACAATGTCTGGGGATGAGTTGGCTAAGATGATTCCTGTCAAACCACCTACTGTAAAAAGAAAAACTAAAGCCTAAAACTCATAATATAGTGGGAGGTCATATAGTATTACCTCCGTGAACAGTTGCTAACCAGGGACTTCCCTGGTGACGCAGTGGTTAAGAATTCGCCTGCCAATGCAGGGGACACGGGTTCGAGCCCTTGTCTGGGAAGATTCCACATGCCGCGGAGCAAAAAGCCCGTGTGCCACAACTACTGAGCCTGCCCTCTAGAGCCCGCAAGCCACAACTACTGAAGCCCGCGCGCCTAGAGGCCGTGCTCTGCAACAAGAGAAGCCACTGCAATGAAAGGGCCGCACACCGCAACGAAGAGTAGCTGCCGCTCACCGCAACCAGAGAAAGCCCATGCGCAGCAACCAAGACCCAACTCAGCCAAAAAAAAAAAAAAATGAAAAGAAAAAGAAAAATTAAATAAAGAGTTGCTAATCAGCTAGATACTTTTACTCCTGTAGGGATAGAAGTAATTACGGTAGCTGATGTAAAGTATGCTCCTGAGTCCACAGCTATCCCTATGGTAAATATATGATGGGCCCACAAGAGAACTCCTAAAAAACCAGTGGACATGACTCATACTATTCCCAGATAGCTGAAAGGCAATTTTTGTCCTAAATAGTATGTAATGATATGTGAGTTTATAACAAACCCTGTTAGGCCATGAATACAGACTTCAGGGTGAGCAAAGTATCAAAATAGGTGTTGGTATAGGATTCTGTCTCCTCCTGCAGGGTCAAAGAAAGTAGTGTTTAGATTTCTGTCTCTTAACAGCATGACAATTCTGGCTGCTTGGACTGAGATTGGTAATTATAGTAATATGGCTATAGTTGGGGAAGATTAAACAAATAATGGTGTTTGGTATTGGGATATGACTGCTGGTTTTGTATTAAAGACTATAGTAATAAAAGTAATAATACCAAGAATTGAGGAGACACCTGCTAAATGTAAGGAGAAAACAGTTAGGTCGACAGAGGCTCCTGCATGGGCCAGATTGCAGGCTAGAGCTGAATACACGGTTCCACTGGTACCAGAACCAGCTTCTACTACTGGTGATATGAGTAGGAGTAAGAATGATGGGGGAAGTAGTCAAAAGTTTATATGATTTATTGGGGGAAATGCTACTTCAGGTGTCCGAGTTATTAGTGGCCCAAGTCAGTTTTCAAAGCCTGCAATCATAACGGGTACAGCTATAAAGAAAATTATTACAAGTGCAGGGACTGTTATGACTACCTTACAGATTTGGGCATCTCCAAGTAGCGGTCCAGGTCAGCATAGCTCAGCCTGGATTAATATAATTAAGGTGCTGCCTGCTACTCCAGCTCAAGCACCAAATAGTAAATATAAAATGCCGATATCTTTGTGATTTGTTGAAAATAATCAGCAGTGTATGAACAGAGGTAAAATGACTGAGTTAGCATTAGACTGTAAATCTAAAGACAGAGATTGAGCCCTCTTTCTGGCAAACCCTGTGGTGAATCAACAAATTGAATTGTAACTTCAGAGAAGCAGCTTCAATTCTGCCAGTGATTTTCCTGCCTTTTTTTTTTCTTTTTTTCTTTCTCAAATGAAGGAGAAGTAGACTGAAGCCAGTTGACTAGAGGATTTGCCTGTTAACTAAAGTTTCCTGGGGTTAAAACTCATCAATCTCGTAAAGATTTGGCTTAAATACAGTGTTTGCTTTACATTCAATTGATGTAGAATAAAGTCTTGCAATCCTTATTTTTAGGAATTAAGTAAATTTCACTTGTTTAGGGTTTTGAAAGCTCTTGGTCTGAACTAACCTAAATTCCTAGTCCAGCACCGATAGAATGGGTGTTGTGTGTAGTAATCGTGTGGGTATTATGATTGGTAATGATAGGAAGGTTATTTCTTTGTATGTTCAAATTGTTTTGTGTTTGTGTTGTTTAATGAAGGGAATATAGTTAGTGATGTGGAGTATGTTAGCTGCAAGTAGAAATATATGCTGAGGGCTGCTATGATGGCTATTAGTGTTGGTAGAATGATGTTGCATTTTTGTTATCTCTTGGATAATTATTCATTTGGGTAGAAACCCTGATAGTGATGGGCGATGTCCTAATGATACTATAATGGTGAGGAAAATGATTGTGATGGGAGGTGTTTTATCTCATGTGTGTGATAATGATACTCTTGTAGTACATGATCTGGGCATAAATAAGAAGAAGATAGTGTTGTTATGATATAAATTAGTATGTTTAGGATTGTTATAATCTGAATATACATAATAATAGCTGTTATTCATCCTATATGGGCAATTGATGAGGAGGGTGTAATATTTTCCAGGTGAGTATGGCGAAGTCTGCCTCAGCCTCCAGCTATGATTTATAATATCACTATGATTAATAGTATATTTAGGTTGATGGATGGTGACATGTGGTATAAAACTGATAGGGGTGCAATTTTGTCATGTTGATAGCATCAGGTCTGCTGTTCATGGGATGCCTTGTGTGACTTCAGGCACTCAGAAGTGAAATGGGGAAAGTCCTACTTTTGTGACAAGGGCGATTGTCATGAGGGTGGATGCTGCTGGATTAAAGATTTTTGTTATTCATTGTGCTCTTTGACTAGAGTATATTAGATTAATGATAATAGCCATTATAAGTAGTATTGATGTGGTGGACTGTTTTAGGAAATATTTGTTGGATGCTTCTGTAGCTTATGGGTTCATGTTTTTTTATTAGAATGGGGATACCATTAACCAGTGTGAGCTTGTTATACAATTATATTTCCTGAGAAAATGGTCAGTAGAATGATGGTAAAAACAATGCGAGTTTATTAGCACAGGAAGGATATACAAAAATATTTTGGGGGTATGGGCCTGAAGCTTACTTAGAGAACTTTACTATATAGCATGTGGTGTAATGTGGTAGGTAGCATGGAGAATGTAAAATTATGAGGAAGAATTCAATTCCAGGAATAAGAGCATTGAGACCTCTATGATTTACTCTATCAAAGTAACTCTTTTGTCAGACATAGTTCTTAAACTTGTGGTGGGTTGCCTGGTATGATGACAAGTAGTGAAAACTCTCATGTACATAGGGTTAATGTTAGTCGTAAAAAAACTTTTTATAAGAGATGTATGCGTTGATCATATCAAAATTGTAGGTAGGAGGCTCAAATTCATAGAAAGGAGATTGTTAGATGTGTTTTAATGATGACTTGGGCTGTATATAATTCTGGCACCTAGGGATTGTCGAATGCTCCTAAAAATAGATTGCTGCGGAAATGTTTATTATAGGGAAATTGACATATTCTCTAGGAGGGACGGGGTGAATGGGCCTGCTACATTTTCTACATTGAAGACATATACAGGTTTTGATTCTACTTCTGTTAAATCAAGTGGGGCTTCACTGGATTTCTGCTACTGCGGAGATAATCAAATTCTGGGTAGGGGTCAGGAGAAAATTAGTCACAGGTGTTCTTGTGTAATAATTACTGTTGAAAGTGTAAATGATCCATTTATCAGTAAGACTGAGAATAGAATAACTGCTACATTACTTCATATGAGATGATTGTCTGTGCTATTGTTCCTAGAGCTCCAGTGAGTGAGTATTTTGAATGTGAAGTTCATCCGGATCTGAGGATGGAATAAATGGCTAGGTGTGATATGGCTAATATAAATAATATGCCTACATTTATACTAATTAGTAGATAAGATATGGGAAGAGGAATTCATGTTGTGAGAGCCAGGGTTAAGGCTAGCATTGGGGCAATAATATATAAATTGATGATGTTGATGGACATAGTGGTTCTTTAATAAGTAATTTGAATGCCTCAGCAATGGGTTGTAATCATCCATGGGGGCTGATGATTTTTGGCCCTTTCTGGATTTGTATATAGCCTAGGATTTTCCATTTAGTTAATATGAGGAATGCTATGGTGAATTAAATTGGGTAATTTGTGAAAGAATGTTGATTATAAACATATTCTTAGGAAGAGGACTTGAACCAGTGCAGAAAAAGTTTCAGTTTTACATAATTACCGGGCTCTGCCACCGTAACGAACCCTGTTCTACAGTAGGGTATGTATACATTAATTGAATGTAGATTATATCATCATTTAGTTTGAAGACATTTTGTAAAGTAAGCCGTATTGCTCTTGTCCTTTCATACTGGAAGAAATCTGCAATAGACAGAAACCAACCAGGATGACTCCAGTCTGAATTCAGATCACGTGAGACTTTAATCTTTGAACAAACAGACAATTAATAGCAGTTATACCGTTGAAATGTCGTGATCCAGCATCAGGGTCATAAACCATATTGCCCATATGAACTCCAGAATACAATTACACTGTTATCCCTAGTAAAACTTGTTCCATTGATCAGTGTTTTAGAAGAACAGGTGATAAAGCATTTTGACTAGCTGGCCTAAATTTTAATCACTCAGAAGTGGTTTTATTCTCCAAAAAATAAATGGCGCGCGGGTTCAAGACACACCGGCTTCAGTAGTTGTGGCGTGCAGACTCAGTAGTTGTGGCCCACTGGCTTAGTTGTTCCGTGGCACGTGAGATCTTCCCGGACCGGGGATCGAACCGGGTCCCCTGCATTGGCAGGCGAATTCTTAATCAGTGCATCACCAGGGAAGTCCCCTTTTAATAAGTCCCCTTTTAAAGGGAGAATCGCAGTCTCCCTTTTAATATACCTTAAGCCCAAAGAATCCATGGAAAATGGTTACAGAAAATAAGACACTAAAATTTTGTAAGGACTATAACAGAAACATATAGTTCACAGTTCTTATAGACACATCCCAAGCAGTTACAAAGTATATTAAAAGTGAGGCTGCAACTTTAAAAGAATAAGAAAAATTATACCCACAAACTCCCAATCTTTCCTGAAACGCTGCAATCTGAAACCCTATTGTAGGAAGCAGAAGATTTCAGGAGACATTCTACAAATGAAGGACTCCAAACCCTGTGGTGGGATAAGGAATTCTGGAAGGAAGGTATCCTCACCCAAGGAGAGCAGGTTCCTATACTTCTCTAACATCACATCCCTGTACAATTCCCATTGATCTTGGTCCAGGCATTCTCACTCCTCTTGAGAGAAATCTATGGCCACTTCCTGGAATGTCAACAGTCCCTGAAATTAAAATTACACATGCCATGTGGCCACGGGAAGAGTTCATAATGTGACCCAAGAAGAAAACAGCAAGTTAAGAGAACTGGTTTTAATTTAGAAGAGTGTCTTCAATTATCCACTTATATATATATATATATGTATATATATATGTGTGTATATATATATATATGTATATATATATATATATACATACATATATATACATATATATATACATATATATATATATATTTTTTTTTTTTTAAAAGTAACTTTCTCTACCTTATTTCTAACTACAAGAAAAGAGTATGGCATGTAATCCACAAAACCAGTATAGAGACTATACTTGTCTGGAAAAGAAATGATAAAATGATGGTTTCAACACAGGCATATGCATTTTTGAGTGTTTTATTTATATCAAACTGGATAAAATGTGTGTATTTCTCATACAGAAAAGACATGTCGAGGTAGAAATGTACCTTTCAACTATTCATGGGTACACAAGTACACTGGGGAGATTGTAAAAGTGCAGATTGTGATTCAGTAGGTCCGGTGGGCCTGAGTTCTATTTTTTTAACAAGCTCATTTTTAACTAGTGATGCCACAGTCTCTGATTCATTAACCACAACTGTGAATATCAGAGACATAATTAGAAAGGTAAAAATTCATATTTAATTTTGAACTTAAAGTGTTTTATGGATTTTACACCTTTAATAGAATAGTGGGCACAGCAGCAACAATTATTTGTGAATATTTACCATAGACTGTGTATCTTTCTAACTTTTTCGTGTAGGATTCCAGGAAAAAGACCTGGGCTGCGGCCACAGTGGGCGTGGCCCCCAGGCCGGGCCGCCCCTCCAGGACCCCCGACGGGGCCCTGCGCTCCTGGCGGCTCCCTCCCCCGCCGCCCCGCTCCCTCCCGGAAGGCCTCGGGGCAGAGCGGTCCCACCCACTGCGCGCTGAACAGAGCCCGCGTTTCCTCAGGGCTGGAACTCCCGGCTCGGGCGGGGTCTCTTCCCTCCGCCATCACGGAACTGCCCCGGAGCCCGAGGGGAGGGCGACCTCACTGAGGCTGCCGGCTCTGGAGGTGCCCCGGCGGCCGAAGCCGTGACAGACGCGGGGACGGCGGGCCGGGTAAGTGGGCGCCGACCCTCCGCCTGGTCCGGTGCCCGGGCGGCAGCACAAGTCCAGCTTCTGAGGGGCAGGGGTTCGCTGCCACCCGCCGCTGCTGTGCAGAAAGAGCGGCCCCCAGCCTCTGGTCCCCGGGAACTTCGGTCCCTCCTCTCGCCCCTGCCCTCGGCCTGGCTCGCGAGGCCTGGTGGGCGTGGGGAGGGGGTCGGCCTGAGCGTCCTGAGGGCAAACGGGGCAAGGGAGGCGCAGGGTCCGGCTGCAGCGTCAGCACCCCTCCTCCCGACTGCGGGGAAAGCGGCTGAAAACTCCTCCCGAGGCGCGCAGGCCCCTTATTCAGTCAAGTCCCTCTGCACTCCTTCCTCCCTGAGTTAAAGTACTGGGGGGAGGGGACAGGGCAGGGGACTGGCGCAGGTAATGGGGAACATCAAAAGGTGATTGTTAACTAAGGAAAACCAGCTCTCCCAAGGTGAGGAATGCAGCGCTTTTCTTTGCTTGGGCTCACTGAAATCCTTCCTTTGATATGCACCTCAGCTCTCTGGGGCCTGCATTCTGTATTTGCATATCCTGAGTGCCTCAGGGCCCGCCGGCTCACATTGGAGGGCTGCAAGTGCTGAAGACTGTGACATCCTTTGTTTACTGATAGGGCAAGAATTATTCCATTTCTCACAGGCTTGAGGGGCGGACATTGAAAAAAAGTCAGAGAATCTCACTCGTCCTGTACTTTGGTTTACATATAGATAATATTTATACTTAACTGTGCTAATGGAGTTTCTCAAGTCCAATCAACTTGTACTACTGCCCTTTATGTATCAATTTCATCAATATCATAAGATAAATGCCTATAGAATTGACTTAATCCATTTAAATAGGATAATGATGTTTAAAGGAAACATAATAGAAATATAACAACAAAACCTTTACCACTAAAGGCTGGGTCTGGAACAACCTAAATAAATGCTCCATTGTTAAAATATTGAAAGATGTATTCAATAGAAATATCAACAATAATGACATAATAAGGGTAGCAGAATGTTGAAATGTTCTGTCTTTATCATTAAAGTGGCAGAAAATCATTTATTAGTAGGCACTGGGGGCAGAAGATGCCTGATTTCATATCTGTGTCATATTTGTGCAGTTGTTTCAACAAGTAACTTAAAGACAAAATGGAAAAACAAGGTTTGTGCCTGAGATCATGTTGATGTGAAACCAGGGATGGCCACCCTGTGCCAGGTGAGTTAAGTTTACCTGGTAGGTAGACCGCAGAGCTCCTGGGAAGCAAGGGTTGGAATTTTTCTGCTGGGTGCCCCTTAGGTTCTGTGACTTGACTGACTGTGAGTCATGTTTCGGGAAAGACCTGATCACAGGAAAAGGGTGGGAATAGAGTGATTTGGGGAGCAGCTAACAACATTCATCACAGCTCACGGCCTGAATGAATTTTAAAGAAACAGGAAAACAAATGCTTCTTATGGAATCAGAGAATGTGAGGTCTGGACAATCCCAGAAAATGAGGAACACCCATCCCATTTTCCAGATGAGAAAACAGAGGTCCAGCAAGGTGAAATTCCTCACCCAAGTTGCACCCGTCTCTCCTCCCCACTACGTGGTTCATGAAAGCAGGACTCTTCCTGTCTTGTTCACTGCTGAACCCCAAAAAGGGCCAGGCATCTAGCAGCTGCTCCAAAAATTTGGGTTGACTGTAGGAACAATGTTATTTCTTTCTTTCTCACTCTTATTCAGGATTGTGTCAAGAACTCTCCAGGTTGCAATGTAATTCGATAAATGTAAATATTAATTGAGTTTTGCTGTGATGAGGACTTAGGCTTTGAAGGTAACAGACTTGGTTCAGATCTTGGTTCTGCCACTCCATAGCTGTTTGGCTTTAGGAAAATTACTAAACCTCTCTGAGACTATTTCCTCGTTCGTAAAGTGGGGATAAATCTATCTGAGCCAGCAGAGCACCTGCATGAGAGATGTGCACTAAATATTGGTCTTTCTCACTCTCCTACGCCATCTCTCTGTTCTTCCCAGAGAAGCTGTACAGAAGGATATAGTACTTTTTTAAAATAGTTAACTAATTAATTAATTAATTTGTTTTTGGCTGCGTTGGGTCTTCGTTGCTATGCACAGGCTTTCTCTAGTTGTGGCAAGCGGGGGCTAGTCTTTGTTGCGGTGCGCGGGCTTCTCATTGTGGTGGCTTCTCTTGCTGCACTTGTTGTGGAGCACCGGTTCTAGGCACGCGGGCTTCAGTAGTTGTGGTCTGCAGGCTCAGTAGTTGTGGCACATGGGCTTAGCTGCTCCGCGGCATGTGGGATCTTCCCTGACCAGGGCTCGAACCCATGTCCCTTGCCTTGGCAGGCAGATTCTTAACCACTGCGCCACCAGGGAAGTCCGATATAGTACTTGCTAAAGAGGGGTTTGAATTTATTTCAGATTGTGTACATTTTTCTTGTAGAAAAGATTATTCCACTATAGAAACATAAACCTGCAAAACCACTCCAAATGCAGTATTCTATGGTTTAGATATTATCAGTCACATTTTACAAGTAATTGGGCAAATGCCAAGGCACTAGGTACTGGGGAGTAAGAAGACTCAAATCTGGGGTGACCCCACCCCAATTTCAAGAGCAGGGTGTGCTTTTCAAATCCATGTTTCATCTGGTCTTTGTTTCTCATCCATCCTCTGTGTCTGCCTTTCTCAAGAAGGCTCAGATCCTCGGCTTTCACACCCTCCCGGCTGGCTGTGCCCCAGCTCCCGGCCTGGAACCTCTGCGTGCCTGGGTGTGCCTGCTCCCCCTGTGCATCACCAGCTTTGCCAGGGAGCTGCTGTATCGTGCACTGCTTGCTGTACCCAGAGTACCTGGACCCTTCTGGTACATGAAGTGCACCCTCCTCACCATGTGTGCAGCCCATCCCCTTACCTTATATCCTGCCTCTAAGCCAGGCTTGGGGGTGACTACAGTGTGCATTCAGCTGTGTGAGGTGCTGGGATCAAAGTGAAGTTCCCAACTTTTGAAGTGTCAGGCTTGAGGGGCACACAGTGATTTAAAGTCGGGTCACCTGATTTAAAGGGGGGACTGATTGATTTAAAGCCAAGGCAGCTGACTTAAAGCCTGCGTCCCTCAGCTGCAGGACGAGACCAACTTTGGCGGTGCACGGGTTCGCTCCAAGCCAGCACTGCTGTTCAGGAAGAGATTCCAGTAGCGCCTTAGTGCAAGGGGACTTGGTCCGTTGTCTTGCCCCTGCCCTCAGAGGGGGGCCACCTGCTCTTCTGGAGAATCAGGGAGGGGGAAGTGCAGAGTCCCGGCTGGAGTTGCGGCACCCCTTGTCTGATGGCAGGGAAAGGGGGACAGGGCTGTGTGGTGTCCTGGGGCTGGACTCACCAGGTCGACTCAGCCTCTCAGCCTCCTAACCTCCCCCCCCACACACACACACTCCACAAGAGTTCCCAATAATATGTAATTGCGCCTTAGGTTCTCGGTCTTGAAACTCATACCCAGGCTCCCAGGTCCCTTGATTCAGCCAATTCCTCTGTGCTCTTTCTTCTATTAGATACAGTCCCAGAGGGAGGGGCTGGGGGATGGGACTGGAGGGATGCCGGCAGCACTGGCCTCAGCTGACTAAAGAGATCCGGGGCCTGCGCTATCACACATGTGCGAGGACCCTTAAGGCGGAATCGAGGGGGCCAGTTAGAGGCAGTCCTTGCTGCCTCAAGTGAGTATGGATCACCGTCGGGTGGGGAGCACGCTGACCCCTGAGAAGTACTGTTAGGAGGATGTGTTCCTCCCTCGGCTTCAAGGACGTGGGTGGGCTTCAGGGCTCCAGTTCCCCTCCCGGCCTCCAGGTCCGACTGCAACGCAGCGGCCTTGCAGACCCGCCTTCCTGTCCCAGAACTTGCCAGGCTCCAGGAAGAATCCAGACTGCAGAGATGGTGCCTGAGGGCTCCAGCTTGAAAAGTGCTGTCCCTGGGGACCCAACAGTGGAGGGAGGAAGGGTGAAGGGAGTGGGGGTGTGGGGTCGGGAGGGGTGGCTGCCCTGGGAGATGTTGAGAGAGAAATATCGCCCCCCCACCCCCCCTGCCCCTGCAACTGACCCATTGATGCCATAGGATCTCAGGGCCTTTTAGTCAGAGATGCCTCTGCTTCTTTACTCCTGTGTTCAAAACTATGCAAAACCAACTCTTCATCCTCTTGCTGCCTTGCCAGGACTTTTAAAGCACTGTTCTTTTGAAGCACTCGTTCCCTAAACCGCAGTTTGGAGCTGTCCCAGCTATTTAAAAGTGTTCTCCTTAAACTGAGACTAAATCCTACTCTTTTGGAAAAACGGCCTTCACTTCATTGGAGATCGTCTTTTCTGCCCATTCCTTCCTTCTACTGCCCTCTTAAGAATCCCTGTGCTCAAAGAGCTTGGTGATTTATTTTTTGCTTGATGTCAAAAAGAAACCTTCCCCATGCACCCCAAAAAGCTTTCCTGGAACATAGGTGTTTCACAACCATGACAGTGTTTTGCAGTTAGTATACACTGGGTAGGCTGCCTAGCAATCCCTCCAAGAGCCAGAGGTGAGCAGACCTTTACTTATTTGATTGGATGCCCTTCAAGTTTAGGAAGGTCCCATTCTTATGACCCAGCAGGTAAGACAGAGCCCTGGATGGCTGTGGCTGTGATTAGATAACTTCTGATGATTTTATTTCCCTTACTGAGCTGCTGCTTCTAGGTTAAATTCGTTTTATTACCTGTCCATTTTTTAAAGAAAGGCTGACAAAGTCACTGTAATAGGTCAGGAGTCTGAACTCAGGGTTGGTCAAAGGTACTCACAGGGAGGAAGGTGGATAAAAATAGGTGGGTAAAATAGGAGGGTTGGCAAGTACAGCCAGGACACCCGTGTTCATCATGCATACTAATAAAGGCCAGAATCTCCTCATTTATCTCTGGTGGGAAGTTCTGATGGTTTCACAGGATCAAACTCAAATCATATTCAAACTAGGGGATTTCCCTGAGCATAAAAGGAAGTATCCGTCCCTAGCAGGAGTCGCTGCAGAGGAATAAAGACGTAGATGTAGAGAACGGACCTGAGGACACAGGGAGGGGGAAGGGTAAGCTGGGATGAAGTGAGAGAGTGGCATGGACATATATACACTACCAAAGGTGAAATGGATAGCTATTGGGAAGCAGCTGCATATAGCACAGGGAGATCAGCTCAGTGCTTTGTGACCACCTAGAGGGGTGGGATAGGGAAGGTGGGAGGGAGACACAAGAGGGAGAGGATACGGGGATATATGTATATGAATAGTTGATTCACTTTGTTATACAGCAGAAGCTAACACAACAAGGTAAAGCAATTATACTCCAATAAAGATGTTAACAACAACAACAAAAAAAACCCCAAAATCTAAGTCAATCAAGCCAACGGAGACAATGTATGTGTTTACAGTTCAAGAAATCCACAAGGGAATCCTTTATTCTGTAGGCAATGAATGGTCCATTCGAAAAGGAAAAAAAAACTTTCTAAAATGTTGTCTTTCCATTTATTGTTCAGAACATCATTTTTATACCTCTGCATTTCTTACTATTCAAAGCCAAGTCACGTGAGTTACAGGGGAAGCAGCTGATGGATTTAAAGTTGGGTCATGTGATTTAAAAACCAGTGGCAGTTGATTCATTTAAATCCCGGTCATATGATATGAGGAGGGGCTGCTAAAAACTGCTTTTTCATCTCTGGCTCAGAATATCATATTTACCTTGGTTTTTCTTATGATTTAGAAAACTTGCGCTGTCTCTCCTTGGAATCATCAGGAGAAAAATACAGTACTTCAGGTTCATTCTTGAAATCAACTTCTCACGGTTAAGGTGTATTGGTTAAAAGATCTTCCTTCTTCAAGAGATTCCAGACCTCTGTAAGACACTTCATTGTAATTGGAGAAAAAAGAAGAATGAATTCAGGCCAGCAGCTGCAGGAGGCCAAGGCAGCCCCCAGGACTAGGGAAGGAGGAGGAGGAAGGGCTGAGAGTTGCCATTAGAGCAGACAACCTCCAGAGGGCGCTGAAGCACCGGCAGAGCCCACCTGCCACTCCCAGTTTGGCACTCCAGGGTCAGATTTGGGTTTGGAGATGGGGTTGCTGTAACCCCAAGGAGGTGAGCAGAGAGGAGGAGTTGATTACTGGTCTCCTCTGACTCTCTGACCCAAATTGCCTGGCTTCACAGGGGGGACAGAGTTTTGCTTTCAGCAAACTAATGGGGCACTTCCAGGCTGGTCGGGTTGCCCAGTGGCCCGACAGCCTGACAGGCTGACTGCGGTGTGACCGCCCTTTGTTTCTCCAGAATCTGTACATCAGGAGGTGCATGGGTGCGGGAGCCCATTCACCGCCCCTCCCCCCAAGGGGGCTGGCACCTTCCCTGGTTGAACCCTATGATCACCAGGTACTTGAAATGAATGCAAGTTTTTTGACTTTACGGAAAAGCTCACATAACCGTTTCTTCCTCATAATGTGTGGGATTTACTATAATGGAAAGCCATTATAAAGAACAGGTAGAAAACTCACCTGTTGGTCTCCATGTAGGAGTTTATTTTGCATGAATCCCTCCTACATGAGTAGATAGCAGAGGTTTATTTTTGTTCCCGTGTGTGTAGTTGTGGCAGAGGATGTAGGTATGGTGATTTGAAGCCCTCAAAGAAATATTCTCAGAACTCTCAAGATTTCTCTTGATCGGAACCGAAAGAGACCTGGAAAAGGAGGAAAAGAAAAGGAGGAGGGAGAACGAATGACAGTTTCTCAGTAAATTCACCTTCCTGGTTGATTGTTCTGTCTTCTCATTTCTTTTAACTTCTATGTATGTCTAATGGAATAATGTAGAAAGGCTGATTTTTATGCTTTAAAAGATTTTACATCACAAAGAAACTAGAAGTGGCTAACAGAACTTATTCAAATCAATTTTACATAGAGACTTTGATATTAAATTTGTATACTAAAATGGGTTTATCCCAATCTTCTCTTTCTTTTTGAGTGAATATTTGTAACATATTTTTGTAGATAATAATTTATCGTAGATATACAAAATTGTGAGAATGGGTACCATTTTTTACCACTTAAATGATTTCTTTTAAATGAATAGATTGTACACTTTAAATGCCAATGTTGTGTCTTACGTGTTGTTTTTTAATTCCTTGATTTCCAAAACTTGTGTTTATTTAATTGATTTCTATCTAATAATCTGTGTCTCCGCTGTATTGTTTCTTACTTTATATTTTATTGATCTGTAGTTAATTTACATTATTATATTTGTTTCAGAGTTACAGCATAGTGATCCATAAATGTTTAGGTTCTTCTCCATTTATAGTTATTATAAAAGAGTGGCTATATTCCCCATGCTATACAGTACATCACTGTAGATTATTGATTTTATACATAGTGGATTGTACCTCAAAATCTCCTACCACTATTTTGCTCCTCCACCCTATCTCTCCCTGCTGGTAACCACTAGTCTGTTCTTTAATCTGTGAGTCTGTTTTTTTGTTGTTGTTGTGTTCAATTTGTTTAGATGCCACGTGTAACTGATAACACACCATGCTTGTTTTCTCATAACATGCCATGCTTTTTTTCTCATAACATGCCATGCTTGTTTTCTCTGCGGCTTATTTTACTAAGCATAATACCCTCCAAATCCATCCATGTTCTTGCAAATGGCAAAATTTCATTTTTTGCTGAAGTCATCATAAAAAATCTTTTTTATCCACTAAGCTATTGATGAACATTTAGTTTGACTCTATATCTTGGCTATGGCAAATAACACTGTTATGAACATTGGTGTGCAGTTATTTTTTTTTTGAAATAGTGTTTTTGTTTTCTTCTGATATACCCAACAGTGAAATTGCTGGATATTATGGTAGTTCTATTTTTAGTTTTTTGTGGAACCTCCATTCTGCTTTCCACAGTAGCTGTACTACTTCACATTCACATCAAGAGTGTACAAGAGTTTCCCTTTCTCCACATCCTCACTAACCTTTGTTATTTGTGATCTTTTTGATGACAGCCATTCTGACAAGACTGAGGTGATATATCTCATAGTTTTGATTTGCATTTTACTGCCGATTAGCTATGTTTAGCATCTTTGTGAGTTCTGGCTGTCTATATGTAGTTTTTCCTTGGAAAAAATGTCTATTTAGGTCTTCTCATTTTTTTAAAAAAGATTTTGGGTGTTTTTTTGATATTGAGTTGTATGTGCTGTTTCTGTAGTTTAGATATGAACCCTTTCTTGGTCATGTTTTTTGATGTTAACTTCTTATCATGTGCAGATATTGTCTCTGCCTCAGCAGGTTGTCTTTTCATTTTGTCTTTGGTTTCCTTTGCTGTGCAAAATCTTTTAAGTTTAGTGAAGTCCCATTTGTTTATTTTTGCTTTTGTTTCATTTGCCTTAGTAGACTGAACCTAAAACTGTTGCTATCATTTATGTTGAAGAATGTTCTATATTTTCCTCTAAGGGTCTTATGGTTTCTGGCCCTACATTTAGGTCTTTATTCAGTTTGGCATTTATTTTATATATGGTGTGCTAAAATAATCTAATTTTATTCTTTTCCATGTAGCTGACCAGTTTTCCCCGTACCACTTATTGAAGAGACAGTTTTTTCCCCACATTGCCTGCTTTGTCATAAATCAATTAAATATAAGTGTGTGGGCTTATTTCTGGGATCTCTATTCTATTCCAGTGATCTTTGTGTCTGTTTTTGCTCTGGTACCTTTCTCTTTGATTACTGTCGCTTTGCAGTATAGTCTGAAGTCAAGGTGCGTGATGCCTCCAGCTGTGTTCTTTCTCAAGATTGTTTGGCTATTTGGGGTCTTTGTGTTTCTATACAAATTTTAAAATTACTTTTTCAAGTTCTGTGGAAATGCTTTGGTATTCTGGTAGGGATTGCATTAAATCTGTAGATTGTCTTTGGTAGTATGGTTATTTTAACAGTATTAATTCTTCCAGTCCATGCACATGCTATATTTTTCCATCTTTTTGTGTTGTCTTCAACTTCTTTCACCAATGGCTGATAGATTTCTGAGCACATGTCTTTTACCTGCTTAGGTGTGTTTATTCCTAGGTATCTTGTTCTTTTTGATGTCATTGCATATGGTATAGTTTTCTTAATTTTTCTTTCTGACAGCTTTGAGTTTTGTTTTTTCTTCTTTTTCTAATTCCTTCAGGTGTAATGTTAGGTTGTTTATTTGATATTTTTCTTGATTCCTAAGAATAAGCTTGTATCACTATAACTTCCCCCTGTGAACTGCGTTGGCTCTGTCCCATAGATTTTGGACCATTGTGTGTTCATTTTCATTTGTCTTGGGTAATTTTAGAATCCCTCTTTAATTTCTTCAGTGTTCCTTTCTTCCCCTTTTATTCCTTTCATCTGTGATGTGAGGACTATCTTTAATATTATGTTTGGATTTCTTTCAGTTTTGTGTGTGTGTGTGTGAGAGAGATTATTTAAGTTGCTGAGCTCTTAATTTCACATGGACACTAACAACCCTGCATTGTTACTCTGCTCCCCCACAGTTACTGAATTTGACCTTATATTTTACATCTACTTGTTTTGTGTGTCCCTTAACTTCTTATTGTGAATATAGATGATTTTATTACTGTTTTTTTTTTTCATCCTTCCTATTAGCTGTGTCCATGGTTGATTTACTACCTTTGTTGAATATTTGCCTTAACCAATGAGGTTTTTCCTTTAGTAAGTTTCCTTTCCTAATTTTTATGTTTCAATCGTGACCTTTTCTTTTTCACTTAGAAAAGCCCCTTAAAGATTTCTCATAAAGCTGGTTTGGCGATGCTGAGCTCTTTTAGTTTTGCTTCTCTGTAAAACTTTAGATCTCACCATCAAATCTGAAGGAGAGCCTTGCTGGGTAGAGTATTTTTGCTTATAGGCTTTTCCCTTTCATGACTTTAAATATACCATGCCACTCCCTTCTGGCATGCAGAGGTTATCGTGAAAAGTCAGCAGATAACTTTAGGCAATTTCCCATGTTTGTAACTTGTTGCTTTTCCTTTGCTCCTTTTAATAGTGTCTTTTTATCTTAATTTTTTTTTCCATTTTAATTACAATGAGTCTTGGTGTGGTCCTCTTTGGGTTGATCCTGTTTTGGCCTTACTGTGTTTACTGGACTTGGATGTCTGTTTTCTTTCCCAGGTTAGGGAAGTTTCCAACTCTTATGTCTTCAGGTATGTTCTACACTGCTTTCTCTTTCCTTTTTGCTTCTGGGACCAGTATACTGCAAATATTAGTACACTTGATGTTGTTTCACAAGTCTGTTCAACTTTCCTCATTTCATTTTAATCTATTGTTTTACCGTTCATCTTCAGTGATTGCCAGTACTCTGTCCTTCAGTTTTCTGATTCATTCCTCTGTATCATTTAGTCTACAGTAGTTTCCTTTAATGTATTTTTCATTTCAGTTATTGTATTCCTCATCTCTGTTTTGTTGTTCTTTAATGGTCTAACTCTTTTAAAAAAAATTCTAACTTCTTGCTCTGGTCGTCCATTCTTCTCCTGAGTTCTTTGATCATCTTTACAGTCATTACCTTGAACCCTTTGTTGAGGAGATTGGCTATCTCCACCTCACTTAGATCTTCTTCTGAATTCTTATCTTGGTCCTTCATTTGGATCGTGTTTCTCTGACACCTCATTTTTCTTAACTTCCTGTTTTTATTGCTATGTGTGTAGTAGGTTCGTTACATTTCCTGACCTTGGGGAAGTGGCCTTTTGTAAGAGCTGTCCTATGGGTCCCAGCAGGCCCCTCTCCCCTGGTCACTAGAGCTATATATTCTAGGTGTACCCCCTATGTGGGCTGCTTGGGCTCTTCTGCTGTGGTGGGTTGACTACTGTGGGTAGTCTGGTAGGCTTGGCTGCCCCCAGACTGCTTGTTTGCCAGGCTCTGCCTTGTATGGAGGCTGTCTGTGCTGCTTGGTGAGACTAAATCATAAGGAAGCTGGCTGCACAACTCTGGGGGACACCAAATCTGGTGCTGGTTCACTTATGGGTAGAATTGCAGTCCAGGTGATATCAGGGCTAGTGCCCAGTCACTGGTTCTGGGGCTATGCTGGCTACTGGGAGGAAGAGACAGGTTCTGCGTTCTGGCTGCAGGGCCCAGGAGCCACAGAGTTGGTGTTGGATCACTGTTCCTGACACAGCTCTCTGCAGGGCTGGGGGTATCCCTAATCTTGTGTTGGCATTCTGATGGGCAGGGTCAGGACCCAGCTGAGTCCATGGCTGCTTCTGGCCTGCAATTAAGTGGCCTGGTTACACAGGCTGCTGGGCTGTGGTATTCCTGGAGCTGGTGTGTGCCTGTTGGTGTATGAGGCTGATCCCACTGCTAGAGCAGGTTTGCTGTTGGGTAGGTCCAAGCTCCATCCAGTCCCTGTGCAGTTACCACCTGCCGATGGTGAGGCTGACTCCAAGGCCAGAGCAGGCTCACTTGTCAGAGGGGCCAGGGACTCTGGGGCTTGTGCCTGTCCACTGAGGTGTGGAGGCTGGTCCTGGGGCTTTTGGTGGCTGGACCCGTGTCCAGGGGCAGCTGTGCACTGAGAGGATCTGAAGGCAGCCTGTTTGCTGGTGGATGGGGCTATGCCCCTGCACAGTTAGTTGCTTGGCCTGCAGCATCCTAGTACTTGTGTCTGTAGTCTGGTGGAAATGGATGGGGCTCTGTCCTGAGGCTGATAAGCTACAGGGAGGATTCTGAAATTATGCTTGCTGGTACCAGCGTCCACGAGGTAGAAGGAGCTCTCGTGAATGGCTCCTGCCAGTGTCTCTGTCCCTGAGGCTGTGCTGTAGTTGCCTCTTGCCTCTCTGGGAGACTCTCCAAGATCAGGAGGTAGGTGTGACCCGGAATCCTTTCAAATGACTGCTTCTGTTCTGATTCTCAGATCATGTGGGATTTTGTGAGCATCTTTTAAGAGTGGAATCTCTATTTCCCACAACCCTCTGGCTCTCTGGAAAATAAGCACTACTGGTCTTCAAAGCCCAACTTCCTAGGAACTCTTCTTTCCAGAACAGGATCCCTGGGCTTGGGAGCCTGATGTTGGCTTCATACCCCTTGCTACCTGGGAGCACCTCTGAAATTGTAATTATTCTCCCATTTGTGGGCCACCCACTTGGTGGTATGGGTCTTGACTCTATTGAGATTTTGCCCTTCCTTTCTGTCTTGTCGAGGTGCCTTCCTTATATCTTTAGCTGTAAAACATCTTTTATGGTAGGTCCCAGCCTTTATCATCAATTGCTGTTCTGTAAACAGTTGTGACTTTGGTGTGCCCATGAGAGGCATCAAGCTCTGGGTCTTTGAATGCTACCATGTTGGACAATCTCTCTACTTCATTCTTAAATCATATTATTTAAGTTTTCTTAGTATCTTATTTGATTAGCGACAGTTTGAAATTTATTATCACTCATGTTTACTTCGCCTGTTTAAAAAAATTGAATAGTGCATTCATTCAGTTTGAAATGAAGGTAGTGACCTGTGAATTTCCGTACCTCAAAAATCAAGGATAGGACAAAAGCCTTTTCTACTTGTGTTACCCTCAAACTCTGCACCCCACCCCAGCCTGGGGATTAACCTCTTGCACCCATGCTCACCTTCTGTTTTCAGACCGTTAACCATCATTGCATCTGTATGTGTGTTGACAAAGTGAACTCTAGTCTTTGCAGTTTTTGTGTTTTGTTTTTTGGTTTAGGGAACAGTCCTACTATGAATGTACATTTACTGCTCTACTGAAGTTCATATATAAACCTGTCAAGCACATTACCAGAATTGGAATTGCTTGTATATACACTTTGATAAATTTTAGAGACAATGGTAGAACAGAAGTAAATTGTATTTCAAATGCCACAATATTCTCACACCATGAAAACCCTTCCCTTTTTAATATATTTGTGTGTAGTTTATCTTTATGCCCATACTATATTCCCCAGAGATGGGTAAGTGTTATGTTTCTTGCTGGCACATTTACCGTATTGTTCAAAGTCAGGCGTTTAGTGGTTTTAGCATGATCCTATTTCCATGAACTCGCAAATGCAAGATCTTCTCTCACACTGTCTTTTACTCCCTGCTGTTTTATATTGCCCTCCTAATTCTCATTCCTGGTCTTTCTTTATGTTCTTCATCAACCTGGATAGGTTATACTATTTTCTCCCTTATTCAAGACCAACAGAATAGAATACAACACCCACAAATAAACCCTGATATATGGCCAAATGATTTTTGACAAGTTGCCAAGACTTTTCAAAGTAGAAAGGATAGTATTTTCAACACATGGTGCTGAGAAGTCTTGTGGTCAACATGCAAAAGAAGGAAGATGGACCCTTACCTAACATCATATGCAAAAATTAATGAAAACGTATCAAGAAACTAAATATAAGACCTAAAAATATAAAAAGTCTTAGAAGAAGATACAGGACAAGAGCTTCATGATACTGGATTTGGCAGTGTTTTCCTCCATATGAAACGAAGGAACAACAAAGGTACAGCTAAAAAAAAAATAAACAATTTGCAGTACATAAGTTAAAAAAAATGTGTATCAAAGAAATGTAAACAGAATAAAATGGCAACCCACAAGATGGGAGAAAATATTTCAGAGCCATCTATCTGACAAGAGATTTCTATTCAGAATATACAGAGAAGTCCTACAACTGAACAAAAAGCAAACACCCTGATTCAAAAATGGATAAAAGACTTGAATAGATGGTTCTTCCAAAAGATGTACAAATGACTAAGCACTTGAATAGATGCTCCATATCACTAAATGCATGTTTATATATTTGTGTGCATGCATACACACACAAGCACACACACACATACACAAGCAGAAAACAACTATTGGTGAGGATGTGAGGGAGTTGGAACCATTGTGCTATGTCAGAGGGAATTCAGAATGATACAGCTGCTTTGCAAAAGAGTATGGCAATTTTTCAGATATTGAAAAATAGAATTACTACATGATCTAGGAATTTTACTACGAGGTATACCCAAAGGTATTGAAATCAGGGTCTTAAAGAAATATTTGTACTCCAGTGTTTAGAGCAGTAATAATCACAGTAGCTAAAATATGAAAGCAACCTAAGTGTTCATCCACTAGTTCCTGGATAAGCAAAGTGTGGTATACCTGTATAATACAATATTATTCAGTGTTAAGAAGGAAAAGATCTAGGAATATGCTACAACATGGATGAATCTTGAGGAAATTTAGCTACCAAAAATGCCATTTTTGTGACTTTTAGTGAGTCATAACAATACAACTACTTATTTCAATTATATGGGGTACTTAGTGTAGTCAAAACCATAGAAATTGGGAGGGTAATGATGCTTTTCAGGTGGTTATGGAACAAAAAGGAAAGTTATGTTTAAAGGATATAGAGTTACAGTTTTAAAACGTAGAAAAGAATTAGAAAGATAAATGGTGATGTTGAACGCCCAATAATATGAATGCATTTAATATCACTGAACGGTGCACTTTATAATAATTAACATGTTATATTTTATGTTATTTGATTTTACCAACATACACAATTGCGAAAGAATGTAATATCAGGAAAGGGAGTGGACCTGGGATAGAGCAGAGAGTAATCAGATGGGTGAGACACTGCATATGTTGAAGAAGAAGAGCTGAGAGTCTTCACTGGCCAGAAGAGACTTTATAAAAAAGAAAAAAAGAAATATTACTCTGAGGGTGTATTAGATAGATATCTGTGGGTGTGCTGCTATCTCCCATGGGTTATCTTAAACAGTCTTTAATAAAGTCCATAAGGCTTGCTGAGGCTTTTTAAAAAACTGGATTCCCTAGGAGATAATTAGAGGGTGGTACTTAAGTCTATGTCTAGGTTGACAGATTTTGCAGGGAAGACGAACCTGAGAACAGTGGAGGTCTTAAGAGTGTAAGTACATGGAAATTAGAAAAAAAATAATAATAAAGGGAATTAGGAAAACTTTGGACTTTGAAGGTCATGTATTATTACTGAGTCAGACCTGAGGTTTCTAAGGAGTTATATACACAGTTGCTATTTGGATTACTTGTTGATAAAGATAAGTGGAAAAACTAGAGTCGTTCCCAAGTGTAGGTAAGATATAATGAGAGGATGGAGGTGGAAAGTAGGGAGACCCAGAGAAAAGTGGGAAGGTCATATTGGGCCAAGATGGTGGTAATATCCAACAGAACAGACGGTAGGACAGACTATGGATTCATCTTTTGTATTTCACCTCCTCCCCTCATCCTTAGTAATTCTTTGGGAATATTTCACTGCTCTGTGATGCAGGTACAGAATTCGAGTGAGGAGGCTACACCTTCAGTGTCCAGCTGTCTGAGTCCTCAGTGTGCTTCAAATGATGGAGAACTATTGCTTCTTTATGAGAAGGGTTAGTACCTCGTAGCTAAGCTTAAGCTGGAGCTTATGCAATATTGATTCCATTTTATATATACTGTTGGCATGGAGGTTCCTCCTCCTCTTTTCTTGAACATTATGAAATGAATCTATATTTCTCAGTATTTGGGTATATCAGATAAATACGTTAAGTAAAGGAATCTTATATATTGCTCCCTGCATAGTTTGCTCTTTCTTGTTTCTCTTTTACCTTTACTAAATTAGCACAGGGAGAGACCTTGAAATGTTCTAATCAGGAGAGATTAGAACATCATATTTCTAGAGAGGTTGGTTGGACAGAGCAGGGGTCCCAGTGAGAATCCAAGCTTCTGTTTCTACTTGGAAGTGTACCTGTGTAGAATAGAGGGCTCCAGGAAATATCCTAGAATATTCCAATGTCCCTGTGGGAGATCATTAAGAGAGGCAGGATCTGGTACCAGATCAGTGTACTATGACATGTTTGTCAGTCATCTGATGTGAGATTCTCAGAGCCAATCCCATGTGGTAGGGCTGAGTGCAGAGTGATGAAGAACCTGTGAAAGCCTTTGATTGCATGTTAAAGATGAAGCTCTGATTTCGTGGAGAATTTTCTTACCTGACTGAATGTCACCCTTCTGTGGGGATGAGATTCTGTGCTTTTCCTCTGTTGATGACCACTGACTGAAAATCATTAGAGGATCATGTCTAGAAAGCATTCTTTATTTAATTTCTTAAAGAAGAAAGCATAGAAAACATTTTTATCCACTTTCAAATTGAGGATCAAGGGGAATGACATCAGTGAAAATGTCAGGGAGCTCTGGCTTCTGTCCATCCCCAGAAACACTGACATATGTGGTAAAACCTGTCAAAATGACCTTATCAACACATGTAAGTTTTCTTTTCTTTTCACGCTGTAGATTTATCTTTCATTGAAACTTTACTTACTACAGGATGTGGAGAATAAGCAGGGAAGTAGAAACTGTATTTCCTGATGAGAGAATCACTAAGTCACATTAGCTGTTCTGAACTCTGCCTTACTCACCGTGACTCTAATTAAAACAAACAAACAAACAAAACACTTTTTTTTCTGGTAAGTCAGTTCTGACATTTCCTCGTTAAAGACAAGGTAACAGATACAGACTTAGATCTACCAGAATTGAGCAAACTTTTGATTGTACCTGTGTTGAACATATGAGCATGACCTGCTACAAATCTTCATTATACTTATTGCCACAACGGACAAATTCCCTTTTTCCACTCCTGATATGTTGCATGTAAACTCTGGTCACAGGTAAACTCTGGTCACAGGTAAACTGGTCACAGGTAAACTCTGCCACATGGATTACTGCATGTTTTCCTGCTGGAAGACCACACATTCTCGAGGATCATGCCTGCAGAGTATCTGGGCTCTTCTTTTTTTCTGGATAAAGGTTAGATAATCACCTAATTTTATGAGAAATATATAAATTGTATTTGCATATTCTTCAGGTTTTTATTTATCCATTCTCTTTCAAGTCCTAAGTGCAAATATTAAAGTGATTTCTAAGAGGGTGGTAAATAAGACAGCTACATTTATGCTCCAAAATTAGCAATAAATCATAATACAATTGTGAATGCATTAATGTGTGATTAATATGTAGATACTTATGTAAATGCAAGTTTAGTAATGCTTTGTGGAGAGCTTCAGAATCTAGGTATTAAAAAAAAAAAGAAGAAGGAGTTCTTGAAACTCTCAGGGAATTATAGAGAAGTCTTTGTGTCTATAAATATCATTCTGAAACAATGCATATTCTCAGAAATAAACTAGGCATAACATTGTAGGAAAAAACTTCATGAAATGAAAGAGCATGTGAGATGGCCATACAAGAAAAATAATATTCTCAGAGAATAATGAACAGTGTGGAGTTCAGCAGAAGGGTCATACACATTCAGAGATGAAAACTTTGGAAAGCCTAATTGTGAGTTCCTCATATTTCATCTTTGGAGACACGGTAGTCATTTTGAAATATGATGTTATAAGATGACGTTAACATACTTAAATACTTTCGTTTAGAAATGACCACTTAGAACCAGAGTAAATGAAAGAGAACACAAACTTATGTTTATGTTGATTTTTAAAGACCTCAGGTGAGTGCTGATTATTTAAAAATGCATGATGTCTTTCACTGCAAAGTAAAGGAGCTGTTACAGTGGAGGATTACTGGACTGAATGTCAATATTATGACATAGTATGAGTGTGTTTCGTGTTTGGTGATTGCAATCACTGTTGCTTTTGTTGTGGTCATCCATTTACAGTGCTTGGTGTCAGTTGATTTATCTCTTGTAAAAATAAAATACAGTCTGTGTGTGTGTGAAAAAGAAACATACATGATGTTTTGACTAAAGTTGTATGGAATTTGAGATCTGGAAAAAAGCATTTCTTTTCTGTAATGCTAGGATGATAATTGGACATTTTTGCAAGAAAGAGATTTCAGGATGCAAATCTCGTGTCTCTAAGGTGGGAAGTCAGTTCATGGCGGAACATTCTATTAAACTTGTGTGAGTGGAGAAATATTTCTTTGGAAGGAAGAGGTCACGAATCCCTTTTTAATAGTTAATGGTTTATAGTATACCGAATGAGCAAAATGGCTATTTCTGAACTTTAGAAAAAAATAATATAGTTTTTCTGCATTTATAACATGAAGCTGATGTAAAATATCAAAAATTCTTTATTTTGAAAAGCAATGTAATCAATTTGACATAATTCATATATATTGAACCTGTGGTACACACACACACAGTAAAACTTACATTCAGAAAATTGTTTGCACTTAAATATTTTCAAGTGTAGTTGATTTACAATGTTGTGGGTTTTTAAAATACATGTTTATTGGAGTATACTTACTTTATAACACTGTATTAGTTTCTGCTTTATAACAAAGTGAATCAGCTATATGTATACATATATTCCCCATATCCCCCCCCCCTCTTGAGCCTCCCTCCCACACTCCCTACCCCACCCCTCTGGGGGACATAAAGCACCGAGCTGATCTCCCTGTGCTATGCGGCAGCTTACCACTAGCTATTTTACATTTGGTAGTGTATATATGTCAGTGCTACTCTCTCACTACGTCCCTGTCTCCCCTTGCCCCCTGTGTCCTTAAGTCCGTTCTCTACATCTGTGTCTTTATTCCTGCCCTGTCACTAGGTTCGTCAGTACCATTTTTCTAGATTCCATATGTGTGTATTAGCGTACGGTATTTGTTTTTCTCTTTCTGACTTACTTCACTCTGTATGACAGACTCTAGGTCCAACCACCTCACTGCAAATAACTCAATTTTGTTCCTTTTTATGGCTGAGTAATACTGCATTGTATAGATGTGCCACATCTTCTTTATATATTCATCTGTCGATGAACATTTAGGTTGCTTCTATGTCCTGGCTATTGTAAATAGTGCTACAGTGAACATTGTGGTACATGTATCTTTTTGAATTATGGTTTTCTCCGGGTATATGCCCAGTAGTGGGATTGCTGGGTCATATGGTGGCTCTATTTTTTAGCTTTTAAGGAATCTCCATACTGTTCTCCATAGTGGCTGTATCAGTTTACATTCCCACCAACAGTTCAGGAGGGTTCCCTTTTCTCCACACCCTCTGCAGCCTTTATACATTGTTGTATTAATTTCTGCTGTGCAGCAAAGTGATTCAGTTTTATATATGTCTATCTATATATCTATCTATATCTATATCTATATATCTGTATATATTCTTTTCCATTATGGTTTATCACAGGATATTGAATATAGTTTCCTGTGCTATACAGTAGGTCTTTGTGGGTTGTCCATCCTATGTAGAATAGTTTGGTTCTGCTATTCCAAAACTCCCAATCTTTCCTTCACTCTCTCCTTGGCAACCACAACTCTCTTTTCTATATCTGTGTGTTTGTTTCTGTTTCACTGACATGCTCATTTGTGTCCTGTTTTCGATTCCACATATAAGTGATATTATATGGTATTTGTCTTTCTCTCTTTGACTTACTTCACTTAGTATCATTATCTCTAGGTCCATCCATGTTGCTGCAAATGGCATTATTTCATTCTTTTTTATGTCTGAGTAATATCTATTGTATACGTATACCACACCTTCTTTATACACTCATTTTTCAATGAACATTTAGGTTGTTTCCATGTCTTGGCTGTTATAAATAGTGCTGCTATGAACATAGGGTTTCATGTATCTTTTTGAATTATAGTTTTGTCTAGATATATGTCCACAAGTGGGATTGCTAGATCATATGGCAATTCTCTTTATAGTTTTTTTGAGGAACCTCCATACTGTTTTCCATAGTGGCTGCACCAACTTACATGGCCACCGACAGTGTAGAAGGGTTTCCTTTTCTCCATACCCCCTCCAGCATTTGTTAATTGTAGATTTTTTTTTAATGATGGCCATTCTGATCAGGGTGAAGTGATACCTCATTGTAATTTGGATTTGCGTTTATCTAATAATTAGTGATGATGAGCATCTTTTCAAGTGCCTATTGGCTCTCTGTATGTCTTCTTTGGAGAAATGTTTATTTAGGTCTTCTACCCATTTTTCCATTGAGTTATTTGTTATTTTGTTATTGAGTTGTATGAGCTGTTTGTATAGTTTGGAAATTAAGCCCTTGTCAGTCTCATCATTTGCTAATATTTTCTCCCAGTCCATAGGTTGTATTTTCATTTTGATTATGGTTTCCTTTGCTGTGCAAAAGCTTATAAGTTTGATTAGTTCCTGTTTCTTTTTTGCTTTTACAGTAAGTCCCCTACATATGAACAAGTTCTGTTCCAAGAGTGCGTTTGTAAGTGCAATTTGTTTGTAAGTCCACCAAAGTTCGCCTAGGTACCCAACTTACACAGTTGGCTATATGGTATTGTACCGTAATAGGTTTATAATACTTTTCACGCAAACAATACATAAAAAACAAGCACAAAAACAAAGAAAGCATTTTTAATCTTACAGTACAGTAACTTGAAAAGTACAGTAATACAGTACAACAGCTGGGATACTCGGGCTGGCATCGAGGGAACAGGCGAGAAGAGTTACTGATTGGAGGAGGGAGAGGAGGTGGGAGATGGTAGAGGTGAAGGATTATCAGCAGTAGGAGACAGAGGGCACGCTGCAATTTCACTCATACCTGACGTTGATGGCAAAGGTTCTGGTCCCTTGCTGGATTTAATTCTATCTACCCTCTTGAAAGAATGATCCATTGATGTCTGGGTAGTAGCTCTTTTTTTTCTCATCATGGATGACAAGGTATCACTGGATTGCATTCTGAATGGCTGCTGCCACCTCTGGGTCCCATTCTAGGTTCGGGTCCTATGCCTCAAAAACTAACAGTGCTTCCTCAAATAACGAAGATTCCCTTGTCATTTGCTGTGTCGTGAATCTCTTCAGTTCTTCAGTTACTTTTTCTTCCTCCTGTCCCTCTTCATCCTTTCTCTGGGCCTCCAATTCCATCAGTAAGCTCCTCATGTTGCACAGCAAGGAGTTCAGCGAAATCGTCCTCTTGCAGATTTAGCTCCAGCTTCTCGCTGAGGGTCACTACGTTGCTGAAGACCTCTTTGGACTTCTGATCTACCTTCTCAAATCCACAAAAATCATGAACAAACTGTGGGCAAAGGTTCTTCCAAACCCCATTCATGGTGACCGCCATACCCTCACACCATGCAAAGTCAATGTTTTTTATGGTCTTGTAGATGTTATAGTCCTTCCAAAGTTGTCCCTAGGTTGTTCCTGATTTGTCACTTACCTTTACTGCCTGACAAAAAGTGTGACATAAATAATATTTCTTGAAAGTCGCTATAACGCCCTGGTCCATAAGTTGGATGAGCAACGTAGTATTTGGTGACAGATGCAGTACTTTGACGTTGGGATGAAAGTCATCCATGAATGGGAGGTGGCCCAGAGCATAGTCGAGCAGCAAAAGAATGTTTTGCTGGAACGTCCTTCTCCAAGCAATATTTCTCTACATCTGGGATAAAGTGGTGGCAAAACCAGTCCTGGAACGTGGCCTGTGTAATTCGGGATTTGGGGTTACGCTTCCACACAACAGGAAGAGAGCCCTTGGCTATGTTTTTAAGGGTTCTTGGGTTCTGTGAATGATAAACTAAGAGAGGTTTCAGCTTCAATTCACCGGAAGCATTGCCACCAAACAACAGTTAGCCTATCCTTTGCTGCTTTACAGCCCGGCATCAACTTTTCCTCCTTACTGATGTAACTTCGGTCTGGCATCCTCTTCCAGTACAGTTGTGTCTCATCCACATTAAAAACCTGGTTGGGTAAGTACACGCCATCATCAATAATTTCTCAAAGTGTTTCTGGAAGTTCCTGGACAGCTACCTTATCTGCACTTGCTGTCTCTCCACTTACTTTTACATTGTGAAGGTTGGCTCTAGCTTTGAACCAATGAAACCAGCCATGGCTGGCATTAAAAGATGTGCCCTCTGATTCTTTGCCGTGTTTCTTCTTCAAGTCTTCATAAAGGCTTTTAGCTTTCTCTTGAATCAGCGTTAAGTTGAGCAGGACTCAGCGCTGATGTTGATCCTGCATCCGCACACTGAGAAGTTTCTCCATCTCCTCCATCACTTTTCCATGCTTCTTGGATATTTTGTCAACATCGTCGGCACAGCAGACTTCACATGTTCCATGATCTTGTCCTTGTTCTTTAGATTCGTGCCAATGATTGAATGATTCATGTTATAAGAATGAGCGATGTCTAACATCTTTTTGCCTCGCTCCACTCTCTCAATTACTTTCACTTTTGTTTCCGTCATTATCGCTTGGCCCTTCTTAACAGTACCAGCTACATCACCTCTGCTTTTACACTTGCTTCCAGGCATCTTGGGCTTGAAATAAAGGTACTGTACTACTGTACTCTATACAGTACTGTAAAGTACACAAAAGCACAACCACATATAGAGGAAGCACGCACGTGACAATGTATGCCAGACACGTGAACTAACTTACATGATTGGACACGCGAATGGACGTTTGCATCTTTGAAAGTTTGCAACTTGAAGGTTTGTATGTAGGTGACTTACTGTATTTGTACTGCCTAAGGAGAACTACCTAGGAAAATTTTGATATGACTTATGTCAGAGAATGTTTTGCTTATGTTCTCTTCTAGGAGTTATAAGGTGTCCTATCTTATATTTAAGCATATAAGCCGTTTTGAGTTTATTTTTGTGTATGGTGTGAGGGTATGTTCTGACTTCGCTGATTTGCATACGGCGCTCCAACTTTCAAAACACCACTTGCTGAAGAGACTATCTTTTCCCCATTGTATATTCTTGCCTCCTTTGTCAAAGGTTAATTGACCATAGGTGTCTGGGTTTATTTCTTAGCTCTCTATTCTATTCCATTGATCCATGTGTCTCTTTCTGTGCCAATACCATGCTGCTTTGATTACTGTAACTTTGTAGTATTGTCTGAAGTTTAGGAGGGTTATGCCTCCTGCTTTGTTCTTTTTCCTGGGGATTGTGTTCACATTTCTGACTTTTTATGGTTCCAGATACATTTTAGGATTATTTGTTCTAGTTCTGGGGAAAATGTCATGGGCAATTTGATAGGGATCACATTAAATCTGTAGATTGCTTTGGGTAGTATAGCCATTTTAACAGTATTAATTCTTGCCATCCAAGAGCATGGGATGTCTTTCCATTTCTTTGAATCATCTTCAGTTTCCTTTACTAATGTTTTGTAGTTCTCAGTATATAAGTCTTTCATCTCCTTGGTGAGGTTTATTCCTAAGCATTTTATTTTTTTGATGCCATTAAAAAAAGGATTGCTTGTTTACATTTCCTTTCTGATATTTCATTGTTAGTGTAAAGAAATGCAACCAGGGACTTCCCTGGTGGCTCCGTGGTTGAGAATCTGCCTGCCAATACAGGGGACACGGGTTTGAGCCCTGATGCAGGAAGATCTCACATGCCGTGGAGCAACTAAACCTGTGTGCCACAACTACTTAGCCTGCACTCTAGAGCCAGTGAGCCACAAATACTGAGCCCATGTGCCACAACTACTTAAGCCTGCGTGCCTAGAGCCCGTGCTCCACAACAAGAGAAGCCACTGCAATGAGAAGCCTGTGCACCACAAGAAAGTCTAGTCCCCACTGGCCACAACTAGAGGAAGCCCGTGCACAACAATGAAGACCCAATGCAGCCAAAATAAATTTAAAAAAAAAGAAAAAAAAACAGGAAATGCAACCAATTTATATATGTTAATCTTGTATCCTGCTACTTTGCTGAATTTGTTTATCAGTTCTAGTAGTGTTTGTGTGGAATTTTTAGGGTTTCCTTTATATATATTATCATGTCATCTGCCTATAATGACAACTTTACCTCTTCCCTTCCAATTTGGTTAGATTTTATTTCTTTTTCTTGTCTGATTGTTGTGGCTAGGACTTCCAATACTATGTTGAAGAGAAGACGTGAGAGTGGGCATCCTTGTCTTGTTCCAGATTTTAGCAGGAAGGCTTTCAGCTTATGAACTTTGAGTATTATATTGGCTGTGGGTTTGTCATAAATAGCTTTTATTATGTTGAGATATGTTTCCTCTATACCCACTTTGGTAAGTGTTTTTATCATGAATGGATGTTGAAGCTTTTCAAATGCTTTTTCACCATCTATTGAGATGATCGTTTGTTTCTTGTTTTTCCTTTGTCGATGGGGTGTATCATGTTGATTGATTTGCATATGTTGAAACAGCTTTGTGAAACTGGGGTGAATCAAATTTGGTCATGGTGTATGATCCTCTTATGTGTTGTCGGATTCGGTTTTCTAATATTCAGTTGAGAATTTTTGCATCTATATTTATCAACGATATTGGCTTGCAGTTTTCTTTTTTGGTAGTGTCTTTCTCTGTGTTTTTTTTTTAAGTCTTTATTGAATTTGTTCCAATATTGCTTCTGTTTTATGTTTTGGTTTCTTGTTTGTGAGGCATGTGGGATCTTAGCTCCAAAACCAGGGATCGAACCCGCACCCCCTGCACTGGAAGGCAAAATCTTAACTGCTGGACCACCAGAAAAGTCCCCATCTGTTTTATTTGGTTTTATTTTAAGTAAATTTCTTTATTTATTTATTTTTGGATGCATTGGGCATTCGTTGCTGTGCTCGGGCTCTCTCTAGTTACGGCGAGTGGGGGCTACTCTTCGTTGTGGTGTGCAGGCTGTTCATTGTGGTGGCTTCTTTTGTTGCAGATCATGGGCTCTAGGTGCGTGGGCTTCAGCAGTTGTGGCTATCAGGCTCAGTAGTTGTGGCTCGTGGGCTGTAGAGCGCAGGCTCAGTAGTTGTGGCACACAGGCTTAGTTGCTCCATGGCATGTGGGATCTTTCCAGACCAGGTCTCGAACCTATGTCCCCTGCAGTGGCAGACAGATTCTTAACCACTGTGCCACCAGGGAAGTCCCCCCTCCCCATCTGTTTTTGATATCAGCGTGATAGTGGCTTCATAGAATGTCTTTGGAAGTATTCCTTACTCTTCAATCTTTTCGAAGAGTTTGAGAAGAATCAGTGTAAGTTCTGCTTTTTATATTTGGTAGAAATTGCCTGTGAAACCATCTGATCCTGGACTTCTGTTGGTAGGGAGTTTTTTTAAATTACAGATTCTATTTTTTTTTTAAATTCTATTTATTTATTTATTTATTTTGGCTGTGTTGGGTCTTCGTTTCTGTGCGAGGGCTTTCTCTAGTTGCAGCAAGCGGGGGCCACTCTTCATCACGGTGCGTGGGCCTCTCACTATCGCAACCTCTCTTGTTGCGGAGCACGGGCTTCAGACGCTCAGGCTCAGTAGTTGTGGCTCACGGGCCCAGTTGCTCCGCGGCATGTGGGATCTTCCCAGACCAGGGCTCGAACCCGTGTCCCCTGCATTGGCAGGCAGATTCTCAACCACCGCACCACCAGGGAAGCCCTCTATTTTGCTTTTAGTGATCAGTATGTTCAAGTTATCTATTTCTTCTTGATTCAGTTTTGTTCGGGTGTAAAAAAAACAAAATATATTTTTAAGTTATGTTAGCACCTAAATACTTACCATGTATTAGACCACAAAAGAGCGAAGAAAAAATATTAAAATATTTTTTCAAGTACAAAAAGTATTAAAATGTTTTAAAGAAATTGGTATAATAATACTAATTACAATAATGACAAATTGTTCTGAACTTAAAGACTACTTATATCTAAGATGCATATTATATGCTTATTGTTTTATTGTTTTTAAATACATGGAATGTTTTCTCCTTTCTAATGTAATTCTTTTATTTTACCTGTATATTGTAAAAAAAATTAGTTGCACATAATATAAAAAATTACACTTTAATAGGAGATATTAATCCACTTACATTTACTATAGTACTGAAAATACTTAGGTTTAGCATTCCATGTCATTGAGTGCTCTTTTTTATTTATTTATTTTTAAAAAAGATTTAATTTGGTGGGGGCATAAATTATTTATTTATTTATTTATTTATTTATTTATTTATTTAATTTTAACATCTTTATTGGACTATAATTGCTTTACAATGGTATGTTAGTCTCTGCTTTAGAACAAAGTGAATCAGCTATACATATCCATATATCCCCATATCTCCTCCCTGTTGCGTCTCCCTCCCGCTCTCCCTATCCCACCCCTCTAAGTGGTCATAAAGCACTGAGCTGATCTCCCTCTTCTATGCAGCTGTTTCCTACTAGCTAGCTATTTTACATTTGGTAGTATATATAAGTCCATGCCATTCTCTCACTTCGTCCCAGCTTACCCTTCCCCCTTCCCATGTCCTCAAGTCCATTCTCTATGTCTGCGTCTTTATTCCTGTCCTGTCCCTAGGTTCTTCCCAACCGTTTTTTTTTTCCTTTTCTTTTTAGATTCCACATATATGTGTTAGCATACAGTATTTGTTTTTCTCTTTCTGACTTACTTCACTCTGTAGGACAGACTCTAGGTCCATCCATCTCACTACAAATAACTCAATTTCATTTCTTTTTATGGCTGAGTAATATTCCATTTTATATTGAAGATGTGCAACATCTTTTTTACCCATTCATCAGTTGATGGACACTTAGGTTGCTTCCATGTCCTGGCTATTGCAGATAGAGCTGCAATGAACATTGTGGAACATGACTCTTTTTGAATTATGGTTTTCTCCAGGTATATGCCCAGTAGTGGGATTGCTGTGTCATATGGTAGTTCTATTTTTAGTTTTTTAAGGAACCTCCATACTGTTCTCGATAGTGGCTGTATCAATTTACACTCCCACCAATGGTGCAAGAGGGTTCCCTTTTTTCCACACCTCTGCAGCATTTACTGTTTGTAGATTTTTTTGATGATGGCCATTCTTACCTGTGTGTGGTGATACCTCATTGTAATTTCGATTTGCATTTCTCTAATGATCAGTGATGTTGAGCATTCCTTCATGTGTTTGTTGGCAATCTGTATATCTTCTTTGGAGAAATGTCTATTTAGGAATTCTGCCCATTTATGGATTGGGTTGTTTGTTTGTTTGTTTGTTTGTTTGTTTTGATATTGAGCTGCATGGGCTGCTTGTAAAGTTTGGAGATTAATCCTTTGTCAGCTGCTTCGTTGGCAAATATTTTCTCCCATTCTGAGGGTGGCCTTTTCGTCTTGTTTACGTTTTCCTTTGCTGTGCAAAAGCTTTTAAGTCTCCTTAGGTCTCATTTGTTTATGTTTCTTTTTAATTTCCGTTTTCTAGGAGGTGGGTCAAAAAGGATCTTGCTGTGATTGATGTCGTAGAGTGTTCTGCCTATGTTTTCCTCTAAGAGTTTGATAGTGTCTGGCCTTACATTTCGGTCTTTAATCCATTTTGAGTTTATTTTTGTGTATGGTGTTAGGGAGTCTTCTAATTTCATTCTTTTACCGGTAGCTGTCCAGTTTTCCCAGCACCACTTATTGAAGAGGCTGTGATTTCTCCATTGTATATTCTTGCCTCCTTTATCAAAAATAAGGTGACCATATGTGTATGGGTTTATGTCTGGGCTTTCTCTCCTGTTGCATTGATCTATATTTCTGTTTTTGTGCCAGTACCATACTGTCTTGACTACTGTAGCTTTGTAGTATTGTCTGAAGTCAGGGAGCCTGATTCCTCCAGCTCTGTTTTTCTTCTCAAGATTGCTTTGGCTGTTCGGGGTCTTTTGTGTTTCCATACAAATTGTGAAATTTTTTTGTTCTAGTTCTCTGAAAAATTCCTTTGGTAGTTTGATAGGGATTGCATTGAATCTGTAGATTGCTTTGGGTAGTAGAGTCATTTTCACAATGTTGATTCTTCCAATCCAAGAACATGGTATATCTCTGTATCTGTTTGTGTCATCTTTGATTTCTTTCATCAGTGTCTTACAGTTTGTTGAGTAAACGTCTTTTGTCTCCTTAGGTAGGTTTATTCCTAGGTATTTTATTCTTTGTGTTGCAGTGGTAAATGGGAGTGTTTCCCTAATTTCTCTTTCAGATTTTTCATCTTTAGTGTATAGGAATAAAAGAGATATCTGTACATTAATTTTGTATCCTGCAACCTTACCAGTTCATTGATTAACTCTAGTAGGTTTCTGGTAGCATCTTTAGGGTTCTCTATGTATAGTATCATGTCATCTGCAAACAGTGAGAGCTTAACTTCTTCTTTTCCGATTTGGATTCCTTTTATTTCTTTTTCTGCTCTGATTGCTGTAGCTAAAAATTCCAAAAGTGTGTGGAATAATAGTGGTGAGAGTGGGCAACCTTGTCTTGTTCCTGATCTTGGTGGAAATGGTTTCACTTTTTCACCATTGAGAACGATGCTGGCTGTGGGTTTGTCATATATGGCCTTTATTATGTTGAGGAAAGTTCCCTGTTTGCCTACTTTCTGGAGGGTTTTTATGATAAATGGGTGTTTAATATTGTCAAAAGCATTTTCTGCATCTATTGAGATGACCATATGGTTTTTATCCTTCAGTTTTTTAATATGGTGTATCACATTGATTTGCATGTATTGAAGAATCCTTGCATCCCTGGGGTAAACCCCACTTGATCATGGTGTATGATCCTTTTAAGGCGCTGTTGGATTCTGTTTGCTAGTATTGTGCAGTGGATTTTTGCAGCTATGTTCATCAGTGATATTGGCCTGTAGTTTTCTTTCTTTGTGACATCTTTGTCTGGTTTTGGTGTCAGGGAGATGGTGGTCTCATAGAATAAGTTTGGGAGAGTTCCTCCCTCTGCTATATTTTGGAAGAGTTTGAGAAGGATAGGTGTTAACTCTTCTCTAAATGTTTGATAGAATTTGCCTGTGAAGCCATCTGGTCCTGGGCTTTTGTTTGTTGGAAGATTTTTAATCACAGTCTCAAGTTCAGTGCTTGGGATTGGTTTGTTTGTAGTTTCTATTTCTTCCTGGTTCAGTCTTGGAAGGTTGTGCTTTTCTAAGAATTTGTCCATTTCTTCCAGGTTGTCCATTTTATTGGCATATGGTTGCTTGCAGTAATCTCTCATGATCCTTTGTATGTCTGCCGTGTCAGTTGTTACTTCTCCTTTTACATTTGTAATTCTATTGATTTGACTCGTCTCCCTTTTTTTCTTGATGAGTCTGGCTAATGGTTTATCAATTTTGTTTATCTTCTCAAAGAACCAGCTTTTAGTTTTTTTGATCTTTGCTGTTGTTTCCTTCATTTCTTTTTCATTTATTTCTGGTCTGATCTTTATGATGTCTTTCCTCTGCTGACTTTGTTTTTTTGTTTTCTTTCTTTCTCTAATTGCTTTAGGTGTAAGGATAACTTGTTTATTTGAGATATTTCTTGTTTCTTGAGGTAGGATTGTATTGCTATAATCTTCTCTCTTAGAACTGCTCTTGCTGCATCCCATAGGTTTTGGGTCTTCATGTTTTCATTGTCATTTGTTTCTAGGTATTTTTTTAATTTCCTCTTTGATTTCTTCAGTGGTGTCTTGGTTATTAAGTAGTGTATTGTTGAGCGTCCATGTGTTTCTATTTTTTACAGATTTTTTTCCTGTAATCGATATCTAGTCTGATAGCATTGTGGTCGGAAAAGATACTTGATACGATTTCAATTTTCTTATATTTACCAAGGCTTGATTTGTGACCCAAGATATGATCTATCCTGGAGAATGTTCCAGAAGCACTTGAGAAAAAGTGTATTCTGTTGTTTTTGGATGGAATGTCCTATAAATATCAATTAAGTCCATCTTGTTTAATGTGTCATTTAAAGCTTGTGTTTCCTTATTTATTTTCATTGTGGATGATCTGTTCATTGGTGAAAGAGGGGTGCTAAAGTCCCGTACTATGATTGTGTTACTGTCGATTTCCCCTTTTATGGCTGTTAGCATTTGCCTTATGTATTGAGGTGCTCCTATGTTGGGTGCATAAATATGTACAATTGTTATATCTTCTTCTTGGATTGATCCCTTGATCATTATGTAGTGTCCTTCTTTGTCTGCTGTAATAGTCTTTATTTTAAAGTCTTTTTTGTCTGATATGAGAATTGCTACTCTAGCTTTCTTTTGATTTCCATTTGCATGGAATATCTTATTCCATCCCCTCACTTTCCATCTGTATGTGTCCCTATGTCTGAAGTGGGTCTCTTGTAGACCACACACATACCGGTCGTGTTTTCGGATCCATTCAGCCAGTCTATGTCTTTTGGTGGGAGCATTTAATCCATTTACATTTAAGGTAATTATTGATATGTATGTTCTTATTACCATTTTCTTAATTGTTTTGGGTTTCTTGTTGTAGGTCTTTTCCTTCTCTTGTGTTTCCTGCCTAGAGAAGTTCCTTTAGCATTTGTTGTAAAGCGGGTTTGGTGGTGCTGAATTCTCTTAGCTTTTGCTTGTCTGTAAAGGTTTTAATTTCTCTGTCGAATCTGAACTAGATCCTTGGTGGGTCGAGTAATCTTGGTTGTAGCTTTTCCCCTTTCATTACTTTAAATATGTCCTGCCAGTCCCTTCTGGCTTGCAGAGTTTCTGCTGAAAGTTCAGCTGTTTACCTTATGGGGATTCCCTTGTATGCTATTTGTTGTTTTTCCCTTGCTGCTTTTAATATTTTTTCTTTGTATTTAATTTTTGATAGTTTGATTAATATATGTTTTGGCATGTTTCTCCTTGGGTTTATCTTGTATGGGACTCCCTGCGCTTCCTGGACTTAATTAACGATTTCCTTTCCCATATTAGGGAAGTTTTCAACTATAATCTCTTTAAATATTTTCTCAGTGTCTTTCTTTTTCTCTTCTACTTCTGGGACCCCTATATTTGAATGTTGGTGCGTTTAATGTTTTCCCAGAGATGTCTCAGATTGTCCTCAATTCTTTTCATTCTTTTTTCTTTATTTTGCTTTGCAGTAGTTATTTCCACTATTTTATCTTCCAGGTCATTTATCCATTCTTCTGCCTCAGTTATTCTGCTATTGTTTCCTTCTAGAGCATTTTTAATTCCATTTATTGTGTTGTTCATCATTGTTTGTTTGCTCTTTAGTTCTTCTAGGTCCTTGGTAAATGTTTCTTGTCTATTCTCCATTCCAGTTCCAAGATTTGGGATCATCTTTACTATCATCACTCTGAATTATTTTTCAGGTAGACTGCCTATTTCCTCTACATTTGTTTGGTCTGGTGGGTTTTTACCTTGCTCCTTCATCTGCTGTGTGTTTCTGTGTCTTCTCATTTGGCTTTGGGGACTGTGTTTGGGGTCTCCTTTTCAGAGGCTGCAAATTCGTAGTTCCCGTTGTTTTTGGTGTCTGCCCCCAGTGGCTAAGGTTGGTTCAGTGGGTTGTGTAGGCTTTCTGATGGAGGGGACTGGTGCCTGTGTTCTGGTGGGTGTGTCTGGATCTTGTCTTTCTGGTGGACAGATCCGCATCTGGTGGGGTGTTTTGGGGTGTCTGTGACCTTATTGTGATTTTCGGCAGCCTCTCTGCTGATGGGTGGGCCTGCATTCCTGTCTTGCTACTTGTTTGGCATGGGATGTCCAGCACTGGATCTTGCTCGTCTCTGAGTGGAGCTGGGTCTTAGCGTTGAGACGGATATCTCAGGGAGAGCTTTCGCCATTTGATATTACAAGGTGCCAGAGGTCTCTGGTAGACCAATGTCCTGAACTCGGCTCTCCCACCTCAGAGGCACAGGCTTGACACCCGGCTGGAGCACCAAGACCCTGTCAGCCACACAGCTGGGGGTGAGAGCAAGAGGTAGCTTTGGTACATCTCAAAGACCACCAATGAGGTTCACTGACCATTTTCTCTCCAGAAGTGAAGAAAACAAAATTCAGACTTTGGCTAGTCAGCCACTTTGGTAGCCAGCCTCCAAGATGGACCTAATTATCCCCTAATTATCTCCCAGTCTTCATGTACCAGTGTGGCTCCTCGCACTTGAAAAGGGTTGACTGTTTAACTAATAAGAAAATGCAGAAATGACAAAGTGCAGCTTCCAAAGTTGTAAAAGACATTGCAGCTTCTGCTTTGGTTTCTGCTAGATCACTCTTCCTGGGGTAAGCCAGCTGCCATGTCATGAGGACACTCAAGCAGCCCTAAGGAGAGATCCATGTGGCAAGGAACTGAGGCCTCTTACCTACAGCCACGTGAGTGAGTCATCTCAGAAGTCAAAAGATTTAATTTTTTTTTTTATTTTTGGTTGTGTTGGGTCTTCGTTGCTGCACAGGGTTTCTACAGTTGTTACCAGAGAAGCAGGGGTTACTCATCGTTGTGGTGCACAGGCTTCTCCTTGCGGTGGTTTCTCTTGTTGTGGAGTACGGGCTCTAGGTGCATGGGCTTCAGTAGTTGTGTCATGCAGGCTCAATAGTTGTTGGTTGCAGGCTCTAGAGCACAGGCTCAGTAGTTGTGGCACACGGGCTTAGTTGCTCTGCGGCATGTGGGATCTTCCCAGACCAGGGATGGATCCACTGTTCCCTACATTTGCAGGCAAATTCTTACCCACTGTGCCACCAGGGAAGTCCAGTGTGCTCTTTATTAAACCTAGTCTGTTTTCATTATTTTCTATCTTAACGATTCTGTATTAAAGAAAAAAAATAATACTCCTTTCTACCCCTCCTCTTTGTGGATTATATATGAAGAAGTATGTCTTATTTATTAACCTCAAATTTTCACCTTACTTTTAAGAAGTAATCACAATGTCAAGTATTTAATACTTTTCACTTCCACCTTGAAAAGCATGGATATTAAAGTGCTAATAAAATTACCTTCCCTGGTCTATCTTTTTTTAGTTTTTGTTATGTATAAAAAACAATGAAAAACATGCATGGTTTGTAAGGAAATGACAAATTTCAGAAAATTCAGCATCTGAATATACTCTAAACATAGCTTCTAGATAAAGACACAGAAAATTGCCAGATACTCAGAGGCCCCCTGGTCCCATTCTAGTGACTCCCCTTAAGGTTTAATATTGTTCTGGTATCTAACAAAAAGATAACTTTACCTGTATTTTGTATTTTATATAAATGTTATGGCACAGTAAAATCACTTTTGGATTGGGCTTTTTTATTTTATGTTGTTTGTGAATATGCCTATATGGTTGCCTGTTGTTGTGATCATGCATTGCCACTGTTGCATAGGATTCCATAGTGTAAATATTTAACTATTAATTAATTTATTCCAATGTGTATTACAATATGAGTGATTTTCAGTTTGTGTCTATTGAGAACAGCACTGGTATATAAATTCTAGAACTTGAGCTTTGGTGGTGTGTGTATAAATTATTGTTCAGTATACACGTAGTAGTAAAATTTTCGAGTCATAGCTTTCTTGTGTTTATCTTTTTAGATATTTCTAAATATTTTCAAAACATTTGTATGATTTTTCATCTTCAGCAGCAGTGAATGAGATTCAAGGATTATACACATTCTTGTCACACTTGATAATACCTGTCATTTTCATTTGAACTTTCCGGATGGTGAATGATAATTCCAGGTATCACGCTTTTGCATTTAATTGACTACTAAGAAGCCAAGCATCTTTTGATATGTTTACTTAACATTCTGTACTCTCTTTCTTGAAATATCTTTTGGTATATTTCCCCCATTTTGCTATTCCATTATCTTCTTATTGAAGACTTCCTTTTTTTTAACATCTGAAGACTTCTTATTTAGGAGTTTTTAATACATGCTTGATATGAGTTCTTCTCTCTTTCTGTCTCTCCTTCTCTTTCTTTAGATGAGTGTCAGTTTTTAATGTTAATAACATCTAATTTGTTATTTTCCTCTTTATTTATTTAGTCTTATTTCTATTTATTTATGTAGTCTTCTTACCTGTAGCAGAACACATTATTTATTCTAAACCACAAATATGTTTTCATTTCTTCAATAAATGTAATTATTAAGCTTTAAATTTAAGTTAACTTTCTAAACTAAATATGTTGTATCATAGTGAGTATTAATTTTTCTATGACAGCTGAAAGGTTACATTTATTCAGAAAATGTTGTATCAGCTTTCTTTTCATTTGCTCCTACTTCTCATTGATTCACAGTGGTAAACATCACTTCATCCATGGATCTGACTTTTCTCTGATTTCTCATGGTCATTCTCACTAATTCGTCTTGCCTCCTGAAATCTTTAGCAATCCCATTATTCCACAGAAGCAAAAACCTTCCTTGGGCCTTTTTCCTCAGAAGATTGATTATTCCCACATTTTAAATGGGAGATTGCAATAAGTTAGGAGAAAATGCCACAAGGGTCTCTCATTTTTTTTTTCACATCCTGTATCAGCCTCTGCTTGCACTCTCTGTTCAAAGATATTTGTGCAACACATTGATGGAAGATGCCACTTGTTTCTCTCCTTGGGGAAAAGACAGATTAATTACCTAACAAATAAAATAAAGAGAGTGTCTTGCTCTTTTCAAATGTTGGACAGGATTGCTTGCATCCTAATTTAAATGTTTCAGGTGACTGAAGCTTAAGATTCCTAAGCTTTAATCCATACTTGCACCATGCACAGCACCCAAGAGGAGAGCTTTACATAACCCCATGAGACACTTGTGTGCAAGTGGAACAGATAAAAATATAAAACTATTGCTGTCTTTTTGTGTCATAAAAATGATTTTTTGTCTCATTTAAAATATTTTTTTCTAAAATCCAAAAACGTGTCAGGCTAAAATATTGTTATTTCAAATATGGTAAGATCGAAGACCCTTCAAATTTCTTTCCAGTTTTGTTGATGATGGGATGCCGTCAGAGATATGACTTCATTAAACACAATAGGTAAGATTCCTTCATAGGCCTGATTGGGGAATATGAAAATCATCCCCAGAAAAAACTGGACATTTTCTAGTTCTCAATTATTGGTTAAGATGGTAGAAAGGGCCCTTCATTGTCCTATATGTTAATGCAGATCAATTGTGAGAGGTGGGGATAAAACAAGCAGCCTAAATATCCTTTATGTTTGTTGTACTACTAGTAGAAAGAGGAAGGGTCAACATGTCACCATGGTTGATATAGCAAATAAGCTGCTTGAAACTACACAGAAATGTACCTGCTTGTATTTTCTGTGCAGTTACCCTCTCTTTTGGTGTGCCCTGATACCTCCCTCAACTTATGTACCAACTCCAGCAGCATTAAGCAGAAATCCAAAGAAATCTATTCTTTGGAATTATGAGGAAGGGAAGAGTCAAATATTTTATAACATGCTCTATACAAGGATACACGTCACCATCCTTATCTATGTCATGCCATGCATGGAGGGTCAGTAGGTTCAGGGGATTCTGGAAGCACCAAGTTCTGTGGGGTTAATCACAGTTGCATTCATGGGCAGTAAAAGAGAAGGGCCTTATCTTGGTCACTTTCTCAATGCTAGTAGCTACAAAAAGAAGAGGATAGCAGACATCTTAGGGAGAAGAACCAACATTAAATGAAATGTCCTAATTACTCTAGGCAACCTCTCATGGTGGCCTCCCATAGCTCCTCAAATCCCTACATACTTGCACAAGGGATAGTGTAATATTACTGGAGTGTCTGACTGCAGATTAACATTATTTTTGTTGAAAAAAATAAAAATAGGTTCAAGTGATAGGGTTTGAAAAGGGTTCACAGTGTGAGGGAAACTATTGTAACAATGTGGACAGAACCGTTTGGATGGATTCATCATGTTTTTTTTTTTTTTTTTTTTGCTGCTTCAGAATCTGTAGTAGAGATTGGTGTGTTCCATGATGCATCCCCGCTTCTTAGAAGTTTTAGATGGAATACCCCATTAGGAAGAAGTGCATGTATGGAAGATTAGTGAGTCAAACTCCTCTGCCCTCTGTCAGCAGTGGGTGCAACGGGATTTAGACCAAGTGCTTTCATCCTTTGATTTGCAAAGTTTTCACTATATGAATGATGTTTTGTTTGTTTGCAGGTCAGGAGCCTTGGTCTCAATATCCCTGTTTAAAAAGTGTTATCACGTGTCTGCCAGAAAGAATTGCTGATGATACTGGGAAAAATTGAGAGTTATCCTTAACAACTAAGGGTTTTGTAGCAACATGGATGGACCTAGAGATTGTTATACTGAGTGAAGCAAGTCAGACACAGAAAGACAGATATCATATGATATGGCTTATATGAGGAATCTAAAAAAGAAAAAAAAAAGGTACAAATGAACTTATTTACACAACAGAAATAGAATCATGGATATAGAAAACAAACTTATGGTTACCAGGGGATAAGTGGGGAAGGGATAAATTGGGAGATTGGGACTGACTTATACCCACTACTCTATATAAAATAGATGAGTATTGATAAAGACCTAATTTATAGCACAGGGAACTCTACTCAATGGTCTGTACTGGCGTATACAGAAAAAGAATCTTATAAAAAAAAACAAGGGTTTTGGGATTATATAATAAATATAAATGTGCAAACCTTTAACATGAAAGGGCAAATCAGTTAACTCTGTGGTCCCTGTTATGGTGTAAATATTTTGTACCTCTAATTTTAAAATTTTGAAACCCAGCTCCCATGTGGATTGTATTAGGAGGTGGGGCTTTTGGGAGGTGATTAGGTCATGAGGCCAGAGACCTCAAACATGAGATTAGTGACCTAATAAATGTAGCACACAAAAGATCTTATGCCCATTCCATGATTTCATTGCCGAACGAGAAGACCCAGATTATGAACCAGAAATTGGTCCCTCGCCAGACACTAAGTCAGCTGGCAACTTGTTCTTTTTTTAAAAAATTAATTAGATAATTAATTAATTAATTTTTGGCTGTGTTGGGTCTTTGGTGTGGTGCGCGGGCTTCTCATTGAGTGGCTTCTCTTGTTGCGGAGCACGGGCTCTAGGCGTGTGGGTTTCAGTAGTTGTGGCTCACGGGCTCAGTAGTTGTGGCCTGTGGACTCTAGAGCACAGGCTCAGTATTTGTGGTGCATGGGCTTAGTTGTTCCATGGCATGTGGGATCTTCCTGGACCAGGGCTCGAACCCTTGTCCCCTTTATTGGTAGGCAGATTCTTAACCACTGCACCTCCAGGGAAGCCCCTGGTTACTTGTTCTTGAACTTTTCAGCCTCAGCAATTATGAGAAAACAAAAATATTATGTTGTTTATAAAATACCACGTCTCTCGTATTTTGTTTTAGCAGTCAAAGAGCTGGCTGAGGAGAAATATCTGTGAGCTTGAAGACATATGAGGAGAAACCTTTAAATCTCAAAAGAAAAGAGAAAATGGGCAGGAAAGAAATCAACAGAACAGAGTAATCAATAATTGTGGAACAATGAAAAATGCTGTGACCTATACATAATGGGTATAGCAGGAGGAGAATAAAGATAATAAAGAACAGAAAATATTTTTAAAAAGGACTGAGAATCTCCCCAAATGAATGTCTGACACTAAATCCACAACATCCAAACTTAGAAGAACATATGAATAGTAAAGAAAACTGACCAATATCTCTCAGGAACATCAATGCAAAAATCCCCAACAAAATATTACCAAATCGAATCCAACAATATTTTGAGAGAATTTTATATCATGAATGAGAGGAAATAATCCCAGGTATGAAAGGCTGGTTCAACATTCTAGAATCAAATAATTATATCCATCATATCAACACCTTAAAGACAATCATTAGCATATCAATAGATTCAGAAGACCTTTGAAAAAATCTAACACCCATTCTTCATAAAAACTCTCAGTTAAAGAAATAGACTGGAGCTTTCTCAAGTTGATAACAAAGATTAACAGGAAACTTTTATCTTACATCATGATTAATGGTCAAAACCATGAAGCTTTTCCACTAAGTTCAGGTAAAAGCAAGGATGTCCCCTTTCATGACTCCTTTTCCATATTTTACTCCAAGTCCTTGCTAATGCAGTAAGGCATGAAACTAAATAAAACAAATAAAGATTGGGTAGAAAAAAAATGAAAGCAACCTAAATAGAATGTGGACCGATATACTTTATGGACACCTCACCAAAGAAAATAGACACTATGCATATAAGTATACAGAAGAATAATCCAGATTACATGCTGCCATGAAAAAGCAAATTAAAAATACAATTACATACCACTATGTAACACTTAGAATGGCTAAAATGTGAACAATGACAAGAACAAATTCTGTAGGAGATGTGGAACAATAGGAAATGTCATTTGTCATTGGTGGAAATGAAAAATAATACAGCTACTTTGGTAGTCTGATTGACACTTGCTAGAATATTGAGCATTCCCTTACTGTACAGTCCGTCAAGTGTTCTCATGGATATTTACTGAAAGTAGTTTAAAACATACTTCCAGAGGAAAACCTGCATATGGATATTTATAGCACCTAATTCAATATTGCCAAAATGTGAATGAAACTAAGGTGTCCTCCAATAGGTGAATGAAATGATATAGTATTAATATATTCTGGGAATGGGATAATATTGAGCACTAAAAAAGTAAGCTATCAAGCCATATAAAGAGATGGGAATTCTTTTTTTTTTTCTTTTGAAATATAGGTGATTTTCTTTATTTTGAAATTTAAATTTTATTGGAGTATAGTTGATTTACAATGTTGTGTTCATTTCAGCTGCACAGCAAGTGATTCAGTTACACATATGCATATATTCATTCTTTTTCAGATTCTTTTCTGATAACGGTATTCCCAGAATACTGAGTAGAGCTCCCTGTGCTATACAGTAGGTCCTTGTTGCTTATCTGTTATATATAGTAGTATTCATATGTTTACCCCAAGCTCCTGATTTATCCCTACTGCCCACCTCTCCCCTTTGGTGACCATAAGTTTGTTTTCCAAGTCTGTGAGTCTGCCTCTGTTTTGTAAGTTAGTTCATTTGTATCAATTTTTAGCTTCCACCTAGAAGTGATATCATCCAATATTTGTCTTACTCTGTCTGACTTACTTCACTTAGTACAATCATCTCTAGGTCCATCCATGTTACTGCAACTGGCATTATTTTCTTCTATTTTATGGCTGAGTCATATTCCATTATATATATGTATCACATATTCTTTACCTATATTCATATGTTGATGGACATTTTGGTTGCTTCCATGTCTTCGCTATTGTGAAGAGTGTTGCAGTGAACATTGGGGAAGATGTGTCTTTTCGATTTATGCTTTCCTCCAGATATGCACACAGGAGTGAACTTGCTGGATCATCTGGTAGCTCTATTTTATTTTATTTTACTTCATTTCATTTCAATTTCAATTTTTTTGGAATAGAGTTGATTTACAATGTTGTGTTACTTTCTGCTGCACAGCACAGTGAAGCAGTTATACATATATCCAATCCTTTTTGGATTCCTTTCCCATACAGGTCATTACAGAGTATTGAGTAGAGTTTCCTGTGCTATACAGTAAGCCCTTATTTGTTATCTCTTTTATATATGGTGGTGTGTATATGTCAATCCCAATTTCCAATTTATCCCTCCCACCTCCCCTTACTCTGGTAACCTCCATTCTGTGCTCCATAGTGGCTGTTACCAATTGGCATTGCCACCGATAGCATAGAATTGGTGGCGCGGTGGTTAAGAATCTGCCTGCCAGTTCAGGGGACACAGGTTCGAGCCCTGGCCCGGGAAGATCTCACATGCCACAGAACAAGTAAGCCCGTGCACCACAACTACTCAGTCTGCGCTCTAGAGCCCACGAGCCACAACTACTGAAGCCTGTGTGCCTACAGCTTGTGCTCCACAACAAGAGAAGCCACCACAAAGAGAAGGCTTCGTATCACAACGATGAGTAGCCCCCGCTTGCTGCAACTATAGAAAAGCCGCGCGCAGCAACGAAGACCCAACACAAATTAAAAAAAAAATAAATAGTAGGTTTCTCTTTTTTCCACACCCTCTGAAGCATTTCTTGTTTCTAGACATTGTGATGATGGCTATTCTGAGTGGTTCCAGGTGATACTTCTTTGTACATCTGATTTGCATTTGTCTAACATAAAGCAATGGTTGAGTATCTTCATATGTGCTTTTTTTTTTTGAACAGTGTCAGTAAGATTTACCCTTTGAAAAAGGGTTATTGAAAGGTTGCCTTGTTTTGAAGTCTACTTCGATTACCTACCCCAAGACAGTTTTTGAGGGCTGTTGTCATTTACAGCTCCCCAGGCATTGTGAATATGAAGTGCGTATAAGGTCCAGTTTTAGAATTGTTGTTATGGGAAACAGAAGGCGGCAGGATTTCTACTGTCCCTCCCTGGTTACTGACACAACCTTAGATGTAGGGCAAGTCCTGTTCTTGGGTATTAAATTAGAGTGGAATGTGCCTGACCAAACATGTAAGGGCTTCTGTCCCATTCCTTCTTCCCCCTTACCCTTCATCCCCCGAACAAGTATAAACCCCTGCAAAATCACCTATTGAGGGTGCTGTGTTGTAGAGTGGGATGACCCTTACGAAGGGGTCGGGAGGTCGGAACCCAAACACCAGGATATGTTGAGAGCAGGTGATTTTCCAAATGTCATCCAGCCCAGAGAGTCCACCATCCTTAGGGTGTCAGAGGGTTGGTTTAGTAGTATGAGGGCACACTTAGATCTGGAGATAGTGATCCCATGCAGAGGGGACCAGGTACTACATGTTCAAGGGGGGCGAATTAGCTGGCATATCCTCCCGGGGTCCTCAGGCCCACAACAGTCCAGCCTTGGGACCAAATTTTGTCTGTGTCCAGGGATGTGACACTAGTACGTTCACTGCGACTAAACAAATTTAGTGATCATTTTTCTTTTCTTTAATTTAATTTTAAATTTATAATGGAGTATATAGTTGATTTATCATGTTGTGTTCATTTTTGACATACACCAACATGATTCATTTATACAGAGATAACTATATATTCTTTTTAGAATTATTTTCCCATTGAGGTTACTAAAGGGTGTTGAGAAGAGTTCCAAGTGCTCTACAGCAGGTCCATGTTGATTACAAGTTTTCTCTCTGTAAATATGTATATACTAACTCCAACCTCATGATTTATGCCTCCAACACACCTTTCCAGTTCGGTAACCATAAGTTTGTGTTCTAAGCCTGGGACTCTGTTTCTGTGTTGTAAGATAGTACCTTTCTATCAATTTTTAGATTCCACCGATAAGTAGTATCATATGACATTTTTCATTGCCTGATTTATGACACTTAGTATGAATGTATGTAGGTCCTTCTGAGTGGCCCTAAATGGCCTTATTTCATTCACTTCATGGCTGAGTAATATTCCATTGTACATATCTACCATAATTTCTGTATCCATTCTTCCTTCCAAGGACTTTTAGGTAGCTTCCGCGTAGAGGCTCTTGTAAACAGGGCTGCATAAATTTTAGAGTGCCTGGGTCCTGTCAATTTACGTTTTTTCCAAGATACAGGCCCAGGAGTGGAAGCGCCATATGCTCTGAAGCTCTGGTTTTTAGATTTTTAAGGAATCACCCCCCACTTCTCCAGAGTGGCTGTTAGCAATTTACATTCCCACCATCAGCTTGTCAGGGTTCCCTTTTCTCCACGCCCTGTCCTGCATTTCAGGTTTTACAGTTTGTGAGGTTGGCCATTCTGACTGGTGCGAAGTGATACTTCTTTGTAGTATTAATTTACATTGCCCGCCTGTTTTGTTGGCCAAAAATGGAGTTAAGGGTTTTTCCTGAATATATTAAGGAATAACGCATACGGCCTTTTTGGCAAACTGCATCATTGGCGATGTTCAGCAGCTTTGCATGTGCTTTAATGACGAGTGCAAACTACCCCTTGAAATCCCTTTCCTGCAATTCTGCCTTGCTTACAAGGCCTTTACGAATACTTGGCTCAAGAAATGACTCCATTAGAGGTGTCAATTACAACCCTGCATGTTTGTGAATTGCAGTGCCCCTGAGCACCGGTTTTCAACTTGTTTAGGGAAGCAGACACAAAGGGGCAGGATTTCTACAGACCCATTCCAGTTACTGGGGCACCTGAAGGATAGGGAAATTCTTCTTCCAGGTAGGAAACTAGAGTGGCATATGCCTGTCCAAACATCTAAGGCTTGTGTCTCATTCCATCCCTCCATTCCCCTTCTTCACCGGAAAATTCCAAGTCGTGCAAAACCGGCTGTTGAGTGTGCTGCCTTCCCAAAGTGGGGAGACTCTAAGGAAAGGAGCTGGGGAACCCGAATACCAGGAGACGTGGAGATGAGGTGACTTCTCCAAACTCTTCCCGATCAGACGGTTTACCATCCTCTGGATGTGCCATGCATGTTTTAGCTGTAGGAAGGGTCCCCTGCACCTGGAGATATGGGACCCATCGAATGGGGGCCAGGCAGTATTACTCTAAAAGTGCTGCATTTGCTGTCCCATCCTCACGAAGCCTCTCAGACCAACGAGTGTAGAGCCTTAGGTCCCATCCAGCTCTGTGTCTAGATATGGTCAGTCCAGGTTGCATCACAGCCCTTCTTACAAATTTTGTAAGAATTTTTCTCTCTCTCACTGTCTTTATTTTGTTCTTGTTATTTAATTTTATAATGGGGTATAGCTGATTTTCAATACTGTGTTTCTTCCTGCTCTACATCTATCCACTTGATTCACTTAAAGAGACACATCAATAAATTCTTTTACAGATTCTTACCAGTCTTATATATCCTTTTCTGGTGACAACAGTGTGCTGAGTCCAGCTCTTTGAGCTATAGAGTAGGTCCTGTCGAATACCTATTTTGTTTATGGAACCGTATCTGTGCTAATTTCAACCTCCTGGTTTATGCATCACCCCGCCCCACCTTTCTCCTTTAGCAGCCATAAGTGTGTTTTCTAAATGTGTGACTCCGTTTCTGTTTTGTAATTGCGCTCATGTGAAGGCATTTTTAGATACTATCTATAAGTGATACCTTATGATAAGTCTCTTTTTATGTCTGACTTATGTCACTTAGAATGATCGTACCTCAGTCTCCACGAGTTGCTGCCACTGGCCTTATTTCATTGATTTAATTGCTGAGTAATATTCCATTGTACATAAGTACCACGTCTTCTTTATCCATTTTTTCCTTCCAAGGACATGTAAGTTGTACCCAAATCGAGGCATTTCTAAACAGAGCAGCCCTAAACTTTGGGGTGCTTGTGTCCTGTCGATTTTTTGGTTTTCCCAAGACATACGCCCATGAGGGGAAGTGCTGTATGCTCTGTAGCTTTGTTTTTTTAGAAGTTTTAATATACAGCATACACTTCTCAAGAGTGGCCGGTGGCAATTTACATCCCGCCGATCAGCATAACAAGGCTCCTTTTTCTCCATGGCCTGTCCTGCATTTCTGGGTTTTACACTTTTTCAGCATGGGCCTTTTGACCAATGGGAAGTGAGACATTTTTGTAATGCTGATTTGCATTGCCCGCTTGTTTAGTTGGCCAAAAAGAGCATCTGCGTTTTTTCCAGAATTTAATCAGGAAAGAACGCAGACGCTCTTTTTGGCCAACTGCATCATTGTCGAAGTTCTGCGGAATTTCATGTGCTTTAAAGGCGAGTCCAATCTACCTTGTGAAAAACTGTTTCCTGCAATTCTGTCTTGCTTTGAAATCCTCTTCGTTGCCTTACCTCAAAACATTTGTAGACGAGAGTTATCATTTATAACTCCGCAGATTTGTGAATTGCCGTGCCCCTGAGCTCCATTTTCCAAATCGCTTTTTTGGGAGCTGGCGGCAAACCCGCAGGATTGCTTCAGGCCCTATTCTGGTTCCGGGCGGCAGACTGAGCCTGTGGTTAATTCTTCTTCCTGATGGCAAATTAGGGTGACCTGTGCCTGTCCCAACACCTAGAGCTAGCCTCTCATGGGTTGCCCCTCTTCCCATTCATCCTCAGGACAAATTGCAACCTGTACGAAACAGGAGGTTAAAGGTGCTGATTCTCCAAGTGGGGAGATTTTTAGTCAAGCGGCTGGAATGGCGAACCCCAGCACCAGGAGATGGGAAATGACCTGCGTTTCAGAAACGTGTCCCTATCACACTGTATACCATCCACTGGGTTTCCCATGCATTTTTTCACTGTAGGAAGATTCCCTTGAACCTGGAGATTTGGGACCCATAGAATGGGTACCACGCAGTATTACTTTAAAGGGTCTGCGTTTGCTCACCCAACCTCACCAATCCTCTCAGCCCCCAGAGTGTCCAGCCTTATGTGTAATCCAGCTGTGTGTCTAGATATGGTCAATTCAGGTTTCTTCACTGCCCTTGAACGAAGTTTGTACGAATTACTCTCTCTTTCGCGGGTTTTTTTTTTTTTTTGTAATTTATGTTTATAATGGGGTTTAGCTGATTTCCACTGCTGTGTTTATGCCGCTGTACACACACTTGATGCAGTTACAGACAGATATCAATACATAGGTTTTAAGATTCTTACTAGTCAGATATATTTTTGTGCGGTGAATAGGGGATGTTGTGTCCAGTTCACTGAGCAAGGAGTAGGTCTTGTCTGCAACGTATTTGCTTTATGGAACGGTGTCTGTGCTAATATAAAACCCTTGTTTTATTCCTCACCCCACCTCACCTTTCCCGTTAGGCAGCCGTAGTGTGTTTTCTAAATGTGTGACTCTGTTCTGTTTTGTAATTCAGTTCAAGTGTAGCGGTTTGTACATTCCCTCTATAAGTGATATCTTATGATAAGTGTCTTTTTCTGTGTGACTTATTTCACTTAAAACCGTCGTACCTGAATCCACTCATCATGCTGCTACTAGCCTTATGACGTTGATTTCATGGCTGAGTGATATTCCATTGTACCTAAGGTCCACAACTTCTTTATCCATTTTTCTCTTTCCTGGGATACTTAAGGTGTAATGAAGTGGAAGTTCTTGTCAACAGAGCAACCCTAAACTTTGGGGTGCCTGTGTCTTGCTGATTTTTAATTTTCACAATTTAGATGCCCATGAGCGGAAGTGCACCATGCTCTCTAAGCTGAGTGTTTTAGATGTTTCAGGACACACCGTACACTTCTCCAGAGTGGCTGTCGGCAATTTACATCCCTCCCATCAGCGTAGCAAGGCTCCCATTTCTCCATGGCCTGTCCTGCATTTCTGGTTTTGACACTTTATTCAGCATGGCCCTTTTGACCGATGGGAAGCGAGACCTCTTTGGAGCGCTGATTTGCCTTTCCAGGTTGCTTGGTTGGCCAAAAAGGGCTTAAGCTTTTTTTCCTGTATATATTCAGGAAAAAACGCATACTCCCTTTTTGGCCAAGGGCATCATTGTCGAGGTTTTGCCGCCTTTCCTGTGCTTTAAAGGCGATCCGAATCTACCTCCTGAAATCTGTTTCCTGCAATTCTGCCTTGCTTTCAAATCCTCTTCGTTGCCTACCCTCAGTATATTTGTGGGTGAGAGTTATGATTTATAACTCTGCAGGTTAGTGAATTGCAGTGCCCCTGAGCTCCATTTTTCAACTCGCTTTTTTGGGAGCTGTCCGCAAAAGCGCAGGATTGCTTCAGGCCCTATTCTGGTTCCGGGCGGCAGGCTGAGCCTGCGGTTAATTCTTCTTCCTGAGGGGAAAATAGAGTGACCTGTGCCTGTCCCAACACCTAGAGCTAGTCTCTCATTGGTTCCCCTTCTTCCCGTTCATCCTCAGGACAAATTGCAACCTGTACGGAACAGGAGGTTAAAGGTGCTGATTCTCCAAGGAGGGAGATTGCTAGTAAAGCGGCTGGAATGGCGAACCCGAGCACAAGGAGATGAGAAATGAGGTGCGTTTTAGAAACCTTTCCCGATCACACGGTGTACCATCTTCTGGGTTTCTCATGCATGTTTTCGATGTAGGAAGATGCCCTTGAACCTGGAGATTTGGGACCCATGGGATGGGTACCACGCAGTATTACTTTAAAGGGTCTGTGTTTGCTCACCCAACCTCACCAAACCTCTCAGCCTCAAGAGTGTCCACCCTTATGTCTCAATCAGCTGTGGGTCTAGATATGGTCAATCCAGGTGGCATCACAGCCCCTGAACGAATTATGTAAGAATTTCTCTCTCTTTCACTGTCTTTGTTTCTCGGGTATTTAAATGTAATTGATTTTCATAATGGGGTTTAGCTGCTTTTCACTGCTGAGTTTACGCCGCTTTACACCCACTTGACTCACTTCCAGAGAGATATCAATACATAGGTTTGAAGATTCTTACTAGTCAGATATATTCTTGGGCGGTGTATAGGGGGTGTTGGGTCCAGTTCACTGAGCAAGGAGTAGGTCTTGTCTATTACATATTTTGTTTATGGAACGGTATCTGAGCTAATTTGAAACCCTTGTTTTATGCATCACCCCACCTCACCTTTCCCGTTAGGCAGCCATAGTGTGTTTTCTAAATATGTGACTCTGGTCTGTTTTGTAATTCAGTTCAAGTGTAGCGGTTTGTACATTCCCTCTATAAGTGATATCTTATGACTAGTGTCTTTTTCTGTGTGACTTATTTCACTTAGAACCGTCGTACCTGAATCCACTCATCATGCTGCTACTAGCCTTATGACGTTGATTTCATGGCTGAGTGATATTCCATTGTACCTAAGGACCACAACTTCTTTATCCATTTTTCTCCTTCCTGGGATATTTAAGGTGGAATGAAGTGGAGGTTCTTGTCAACAGAGCAACCCTAAACTTTGGAGTGCCTGTGCCTTGCTGATTTTTAGTTTTCCCAAATTAGACGCCCATGAGTGGAAGTGCCCTATGCTCTCTAAGCCGAGTTTTTTTAGATGTTTCAGGACACACCGTACACTTCTCCAGAGTGGCTGTTGGCAATTTACATCCCGCCCATCAGCGTAGCAAGGCTCCCATTTCTCCATGGCCTCTCCTGCATTTCTGGTTTTGACAGTTTATTCAGCATGGCCCTTTTGACCGATGGGAAGCGAGACTTCTTTGTAGCGCTGACTTGCCTTTCCAGGTTGCTTGGTTGGCCAAAAAGGGCGTATTCGTTTTTTCCTGAATATATTCAGGAAAAAACGCGTACTCCCTTTTTGGCCAAGGGCATCTTTGTCGAGGTTTTGCCGCTTTTCCTGTGCTTTAAAGGCGATTCGAATCTACCTCCTGAAATCTGTTTCCTGCAATTCTTCCTTGCTTTCAAATCCTCTTCGTTGCCTTCCCTCAATATATTTGTGGACGAGAGTTATCATTTATAACTCTGCAGGTTTGTAAATTGCAGTTCCCCTGAGCTCCATTTTTCAACACGCTTTCTTGGGAGCTGGCCGCAAAATCATAGGATTGCTTCAGGCTCTATTCTGGTTGTGGGCGGCAGGGTGAGCCTGTGGTTAATTCTTCTTCCTGATGGGAAAATAGAGTGACCTGTGCCTGTCCCAACACCTAGAGCTAGTCTCTCATTGGTTCCCCTTCTTCCCGTTCATCCTCAGGACAAATTGCAACCTGTACGGAACAGGAGGTTAAAGGTGCTGATTCTCCAAGGAGGGAGATTGCTAGTAAAGCGGCTGGAATGGCGAACCCGAGCACAAGGAGATGAGAAATGAGGTGCGTTTTAGAAACCTTTCCCGATCACACGGTGTACCATCTTCTGGGTTTCTCATGCATGTTTTCGATGTAGGAAGATGCCCTTGAACTTGGAGATTTGGGACCCATGGGATGGGTACCACGCAGTATTACTTTAAAGGGTCTGTGTTTGCTCACCCAACCCCACCAAACCTCTCAGCCTCAAGGGTGTCCACCCTTATGTCTCAATCAGCTGTGGGTCTAGATATGGTCAATCCAGGTGGCATCACAGCCCCTGAACGATTTATGTAAGAATTTCTCTCTCTTTCACTGTCTTTGTTTCTCGGGTATTTAAATGTAATTGATTTTCATAATGGGGTTTAGATGCTTTTCACTGGTGTGTTTACGCCGCTTTACACCCACTTGACTCACTTCCAGAGAGATATCAATACATAGGTTGGAAGATTCTTACTAGTCAGATCTATTCTTGGGCAGTGAATAGGGGGTGTTGAGTCCACTTCACTGAGCAAGGAGTAGGTCTTGTCTATTACATATTGGGTTTATGGAACGGTATCTGAGCTAATTTGAAACCCTTGTTTTATGCATCACCCCACCTCACCTTTCCCGTTAGGCAGCCATAGTGTGTTTTCTAAATGTGTGACTCTGTTCTGTTTTGTAATTCAGTTCAAGTGTAGCGGTTTGTACATTCCCTCTATAAGTAATATCTTATGATTAGTGCCTTTTTCTGTGTGACTTATTTCACTTAGAATCGTCGTACCTGAATCCACTCATCATGCTGCTACTAGCCCTATGACGTTGATTTCATGGCTGAGTGATATTCCATTGTACCTAAGGACCACAACTTCTTTATCCATTTTTCTCTTTCCTGGGATATTTAAGATGTAACGAAGTGGAGGTTCTTGTCAACAGAGCAACCCTAAACTTTGGGGTGCCTGTGTCTTGCTGATTTTTAGTTTTCCCAGTTTAGACGCCCATGAGTGGAAGTGCCCTATGCTCTCTAAGCTGAGTTTTTTAGATGTTTCAGGACACATCATACACTTCTCCAGAGTGGCTGTCGGCAATTTACATCCCGCCCATCAGCGTAGCAAGGCTCCCATTTCTCCATGGCCTCTCCTGCATTTCTGGTTTTGACACTTTATTCAGCATGGCCCTTTTGACCGATGGGAAGCGAGACTTCTTTGTAGCGCTGATTTGCCTTTCCAGGTTGCTTGGTTGGCCAAAAAGGGCGTATGCGTTTTTTCCTGAATACATTCAGGAAAAAGCGCATACGCCCTTTTTGGCCAAGGGCATCATTGTCGAGGTTTTGCCGCTTTTCCTGTGCTTTAAAGGCGATTCGAATCTACCTCCTGAAATCTGTTTCCTGCAATTCTGCCTTGCTTTCAAATCCTCTTCGTTGCCTTCCCTCAATATTTTTGTGGGCGAGAGTTATCATTTATAACTCTGCAGGTTTGTGATTTGCAGTGCCCCTGAGCTCCATTTTTCAACTCGCTTTTTTGGGAGCTGGCCGCAAAAGCGTAGGATTGCTTCAGGCCCTATTCTGGTTCCGGGCGGCAGGCTGAGCCTGCGGTTAATTCTTCTTCCTGATGGGAAAATAGAGTGACCTGTGCCTGTCCCAAAACCTAGAGCTAGTCGCTCATTGGTTCCACCTCTTCCCGTTCATCCTCAGGACAAATTGCAACCTGTACGGAACAGGAGGTTAAACGTGCTGATTCTCCAAGGAGGGAGATTGCTAGTAAAGCGGCTGGAATGGCGAACCCGAGCACAAGGAGATGAGAAATGAGGTGCGTTTTAGAAACCTTTCCCGATCACACGGTGTACCATCTTCTGGGTTTCTCATGCATGTTTTCGATGTAGGAAGATGCCCTTGAACCTGGAGATTTGGGACCCATGGGACGGGTACCACGCAGTATTACTTTAAAGGGTCTGCGTTTGCTCACCCAACCTCACCAAACCTCTCAGCCCCAAGAGTGTCCACCCTTATGTCTCAGTCAGCTGTGGGTCTAGATATGGTCAATCCAGGTGGCATCACAGCCCCTGAACGAATTTTGTAAGAATTTCTCTCTCTTTCACTGTCTTTGTTTCACGGGTTTTTAAAAGTAATTGATTTTCCTAATGGGGTTTAGCTGCTTTTCACTGCTGTGTTTATGCCGCTTTACACCCACTTGACTCACTTCCAGAGAGATATCAATACATAGGTTGGAAGATTCTTACTAGTCAGATATATTCTTGGGTGGTGAATAGGGGGTGTTGAGTCCACTTCACTGAGCAAGGAGTAGGTCTTGTCTATTACATAATGGGTTTATGGAACGGTATCTGAGCTAATTTGAAACCCTTGTTTTATGCATCACCCCACCTCACCTTTCGCGTTAGGCAGCCATAGTGTGTTTTCTAAATGTGTGACTCTGTTCTGTTTTGTAATTCAGTTCAAGTGTAGCGGTTTGTACATTCCCTCTATAAGTGATATCTTATGACTAGTGTCTTTTTCTGTGTGACTTATTTCACTTAGAACCGTCGTACCTGAATCCACTCATCATGCTGCTACTAGCCTTATGACGTTGATTTCATGGCTGAGTGATATTCCATTGTACCTAAGGACCACAACTTCTTTATCCATTTTTCTCCTTCCTGGGATATTTAAGGTGGAATGAAGTGGAGGTTCTTGTCAACAGAGCAACCCTAAACTTTGGAGTGCCTGTGCCTTGCTGATTTTTAGTTTTCCCAAATTAGACGCCCATGAGTGGAAGTGCCCTATGCTCTCTAAGCCGAGTTTTTTTAGATGTTTCAGGACACATCATACACTTCTCCAGAGTGGCTGTCGGCAATTTACATCCCGCCCATCAGCGTAGCAAGGCTCCCATTTCTCCATGGCCTCTCCTGCATTTCTGGTTTTGACAATTTATTCAGCATGGCCCTTTTGACCGATGGGAAGCGAGACTTCTTTGTAGCGCTGATTTGCCTTTCCAGGTTGCTTGGTTGGCCAAAAAGGGCGTATGCGTTTTTTCCTGAATACATTCAGGAAAAAATGCGTACGCCCTTTTTGGCCAAGGGCATCATTGTCGAGGTTTTGCCGCTTTTCCTGTGCTTTAAAGGCGATTCGAATCTACCTCCTGAAATCTGTTTCCTGCAATTCTGCCTTGCTTTCAAATCCTCTTCGTTGCCTTCCCTCAATATTTTTGTGGGCGAGAGTTATCATTTATAACTCTGCAGGTTTGTGATTTGCAGTGCCCCTGAGCTCCATTTTTCAACTCGCTTTTTTGGGAGCTGGCCGCAAAAGCGTAGGATTGCTTCAGGCCCTATTCTGGTTCCGGGCGGCAGGCTGAGCCTGCGGTTAATTCTTCTTCCTGATGGGAAAATAGAGTGACCTGTGCCTGTCCCAACACCTAGAGCTAGTCTCTCATTGGTTCCCCCTCTTCCCGTTCATCCTCAGGACAAATTGCAACCTGTACGGAACAGGAGGTTAAACGTGCTGATTCTCCAAGGAGGGAGATTGCTAGTAAAGCGGCTGGAATGGCGAACCCGAGCACAAGGAGATGAGAAATGAGGTGCGTTTTAGAAACCTTTCCCGATCACACGGTGTACCATCTTCTGGGTTTCTCATGCATGTTTTCGATGTAGGAAGATGCCCTTGAACCTGGAGATTTGGGACCCATGGGACGGGTACCACGCAGTATTACTTTAAAGGGTCTGCGTTTGCTCACCCAACCTCACCAAACCTCTCAGCCCCAAGAGTGTCCACCCTTATGTCTCAGTAAGCTGTGGGTCTAGATATGGTCAATCCAGGTGGCATCACAGCCCCTGAACGAATTTTGTAAGAATTTCTCTCTCTTTCACTGTCTTTGTTTCACGGGTTTTTAAAAGTAATTGATTTTCCTAATGGGGTTTAGCTGCTTTTCACTGCTGTGTTTATGCCGCTTTACACCCACTTGACTCACTTCCAGAGAGATATCAATACATAGGTTGGAAGATTCTTACTAGTCAGATCTATTCTTGGGCGGTGAATAGGGGGTGTTGAGTCCACTTCACTGAGCAAGGAGTAGGTCTTGTCTATAACATATTGGGTTTATGGAACGGTATCTGAGCTAATTTGAAACCCTTGTTTTATGCATCACCCCACCTCACCTTTCCCGTTAGGCAGCCATAGTGTGTTTTCTAAATGTGTGACTCTGTTCTGTTTTGTAATTCAGTTCAAGTGTAGCGGTTTGTACATTCCCTCTATAAGTGATATCTTATGACTAGTGTCTTTTTCTGTGTGACTTATTTCACTTAGAACCGTCGTACCTGAATCCACTCATCATGCTGCTACTAGCCTTATGACGTTGATTTCATGGCTGAGTGATATTCCATTGTACCTAAGGACCACAACTTCTTTATCCATTTTTCTCCTTCCTGGGATATTTAAGGTGGAATGAAGTGGAGGTTCTTGTCAACAGAGCAACCCTAAACTTTGGAGTGCCTGTGCCTTGCTGATTTTTAGTTTTCCCAAATTAGACGCCCATGAGTGGAAGTGCCCTATGCTCTCTAAGCCGAGTTTTTTTAGATGTTTCAGGACACACCGTACACTTCTGCAGAGTGGCTGTTGGCAATTTACATCCCGCCCATCAGCGTAGCAAGGCTCCCATTTCTCCATGGCCTCTCCTGCATTTCTGGTTTTGACACTTTATTCAGCATGGCCCTTTTGACCGATGGGAAGCGAGACTTCTTTGTAGCGCTGACTTGCCTTTCCAGGTTGCTTGGTTGGCCAAAAAGGGCGTATTCGTTTTTTCCTGAATATATTCAGGAAAAAACGCGTACGCCCTTTTTGGCCAAGGGCATCTTTGTCGAGGTTTTGCCGCTTTTCCTGTGCTTTAAAGCGATTCGAATCTACCTCCTGAAATCTGTTTCCTGCAATTCTGCCTTGCTTTCAAATCCTCTTCGTTGCCTACCCTCAGTATATTTGTGGGTGAGAGTTATGATTTATAACTCTGCAGGTTAGTGAATTGCAGTGCCACTGAGCTCCATTTTTCAACTCGCTTTTTTGGGAGCTGTCCGCAAAAGCGCAGGATTGCTTCAGGCCCTATTCTGGTTCCGGGCGGCAGGCTGAGCCTGCGGTTAATTCTTCTTCCTGAGGGGAAAATAGAGTGACCTGTGCCTGTCCCAACACCTAGAGCTAGTCTCTCATTGGTTCCCCTTCTTCCCGTTCATCCTCAGGACAAATTGCAACCTGTACGGAACAGGAGGTTAAAGGTGCTGATTCTCCAAGGAGGGAGATTGCTAGTAAAGCGGCTGGAATGGCGAACCCGAGCACAAGGAGATGAGAAATGAGGTGCGTTTTAGAAACCTTTCCCGATCACACGGTGTACCATCTTCTGGGTTTCTCATGCATGTTTTCGATGTAGGAAGATGCCCTTGAACCTGGAGATTTGGGACCCATGGGATGGGTACCACGCAGTATTACTTTAAAGGGTCTGTGTTTGCTCACCCAACCTCACCAAACCTCTCAGCCTCAAGAGTGTCCACCCTTATGTCTCAATCAGCTGTGGGTCTAGATATGGTCAATCCAGGTGGCATCACAGCCCCTGAACGAATTATGTAAGAATTTCTCTCTCTTTCACTGTCTTTGTTTCTCGGGTATTTAAATGTAATTGATTTTCATAATGGGGTTTAGCTGCTTTTCACTGCTGAGTTTACGCCGCTTTACACCCACTTGACTCACTTCCAGAGAGATATCAATACATAGGTTTGAAGATTCTTACTAGTCAGATATATTCTTGGGCGGTGTATAGGGGGTGTTGGGTCCAGTTCACTGAGCAAGGAGTAGGTCTTGTCTATTACATATTTTGTTTATGGAACGGTATCTGAGCTAATTTGAAACCCTTGTTTTATGCATCACCCCACCTCACCTTTCCCGTTAGGCAGCCATAGTGTGTTTTCTAAATATGTGACTCTGGTCTGTTTTGTAATTCAGTTCAAGTGTAGCGGTTTGTACATTCCCTCTATAAGTGATATCTTATGACTAGTGTCTTTTTCTGTGTGACTTATTTCACTTAGAACCGTCGTACCTGAATCCACTCATCATGCTGCTACTAGCCTTATGACGTTGATTTCATGGCTGAGTGATATTCCATTGTACCTAAGGACCACAACTTCTTTATCCATTTTTCTCCTTCCTGGGATATTTAAGGTGGAATGAAGTGGAGGTTCTTGTCAACAGAGCAACCCTAAACTTTGGAGTGCCTGTGCCTTGCTGATTTTTAGTTTTCCCAAATTAGACGCCCATGAGTGGAAGTGCCCTATGCTCTCTAAGCCGAGTTTTTTTAGATGTTTCAGGACACACCGTACACTTCTCCAGAGTGGCTGTTGGCAATTTACATCCCGCCCATCAGCGTAGCAAGGCTCCCATTTCTCCATGGCCTCTCCTGCATTTCTGGTTTTGACAGTTTATTCAGCATGGCCCTTTTGACCGATGGGAAGCGAGACTTCTTTGTAGCGCTGACTTGCCTTTCCAGGTTGCTTGGTTGGCCAAAAAGGGCGTATTCGTTTTTTCCTGAATATATTCAGGAAAAAACGCGTACTCCCTTTTTGGCCAAGGGCATCTTTGTCGAGGTTTTGCCGCTTTTCCTGTGCTTTAAAGGCGATTCGAATCTACCTCCTGAAATCTGTTTCCTGCAATTCTTCCTTGCTTTCAAATCCTCTTCGTTGCCTTCCCTCAATATATTTGTGGACGAGAGTTATCATTTATAACTCTGCAGGTTTGTAAATTGCAGTTCCCCTGAGCTCCATTTTTCAACACGCTTTCTTGGGAGCTGGCCGCAAAATCATAGGATTGCTTCAGGCTCTATTCTGGTTGTGGGCGGCAGGCTGAGCCTGTGGTTAATTCTTCTTCCTGATGGGAAAATAGAGTGACCTGTGCCTGTCCCAACACCTAGAGCTAGTCTCTCATTGGTTCCCCTTCTTCCCGTTCATCCTCAGGACAAATTGCAACCTGTACGGAACAGGAGGTTAAAGGTGCTGATTCTCCAAGGAGGGAGATTGCTAGTAAAGCGGCTGGAATGGCGAACCCGAGCACAAGGAGATGAGAAATGAGGTGCGTTTTAGAAACCTTTCCCGATCACACGGTGTACCATCTTCTGGGTTTCTCATGCATGTTTTCGATGTAGGAAGATGCCCTTGAACTTGGAGATTTGGGACCCATGGGATGGGTACCACGCAGTATTACTTTAAAGGGTCTGTGTTTGCTCACCCAACCCCACCAAACCTCTCAGCCTCAAGGGTGTCCACCCTTATGTCTCAATCAGCTGTGGGTCTAGATATGGTCAATCCAGGTGGCATCACAGCCCCTGAACGATTTATGTAAGAATTTCTCTCTCTTTCACTGTCTTTGTTTCTCGGGTATTTAAATGTAATTGATTTTCATAATGGGGTTTAGATGCTTTTCACTGGTGTGTTTACGCCGCTTTACACCCACTTGACTCACTTCCAGAGAGATATCAATACATAGGTTGGAAGATTCTTACTAGTCAGATCTATTCTTGGGCAGTGAATAGGGGGTGTTGAGTCCACTTCACTGAGCAAGGAGTAGGTCTTGTCTATTACATATTGGGTTTATGGAACGGTATCTGAGCTAATTTGAAACCCTTGTTTTATGCATCACCCCACCTCACCTTTCCCGTTAGGCAGCCATAGTGTGTTTTCTAAATGTGTGACTCTGTTCTGTTTTGTAATTCAGTTCAAGTGTAGCGGTTTGTATATTCCCTCTATAAGTAATATCTTATGATTAGTGCCTTTTTCTGTGTGACTTATTTCACTTAGAATCGTCGTACCTGAATCCACTCATCATGCTGCTACTAGCCCTATGACGTTGATTTCATGGCTGAGTGATATTCCATTGTACCTAAGGACCACAACTTCTTTATCCATTTTTCTCTTTCCTGGGATATTTAAGATGTAACGAAGTGGAGGTTCTTGTCAACAGAGCAACCCTAAACTTTGGGGTGCCTGTGTCTTGCTGATTTTTAGTTTTCCCAGTTTAGACGCCCATGAGTGGAAGTGCCCTATGCTCTCTAAGCTGAGTTTTTTAGATGTTTCAGGACACATCATACACTTCTCCAGAGTGGCTGTCGGCAATTTACATCCCGCCCATCAGCGTAGCAAGGCTCCCATTTCTCCATGGCCTCTCCTGCATTTCTGGTTTTGACACTTTATTCAGCATGGCCCTTTTGACCGATGGGAAGCGAGACTTCTTTGTAGCGCTGATTTGCCTTTCCAGGTTGCTTGGTTGGCCAAAAAGGGCGTATGCGTTTTTTCCTGAATACATTCAGGAAAAAACGCATACGCCCTTTTTGGCCAAGGGCATCATTGTCGAGGTTTTGCCGCTTTTCCTGTGCTTTAAAGGCGATTCGAATCTACCTCCTGAAATCTGTTTCCTGCAATTCTGCCTTGCTTTCAAATCCTCTTCGTTGCCTTCCCTCAATATTTTTGTGGGCGAGAGTTATCATTTATAACTCTGCAGGTTTGTGATTTGCAGTGCCCCTGAGCTCCATTTTTCAACTCGCTTTTTTGGGAGCTGGCCGCAAAAGCGTAGGATTGCTTCAGGCCCTATTCTGGTTCCGGGCGGCAGGCTGAGCCTGCGGTTAATTCTTCTTCCTGATGGGAAAATAGAGTGACCTGTGCCTGTCCCAAAACCTAGAGCTAGTCGCTCATTGGTTCCACCTCTTCCCGTTCATCCTCAGGACAAATTGCAACCTGTACGGAACAGGAGGTTAAACGTGCTGATTCTCCAAGGAGGGAGATTGCTAGTAAAGCGGCTGGAATGGCGAACCCGAGCACAAGGAGATGAGAAATGAGGTGCGTTTTAGAAACCTTTCCCGATCACACGGTGTACCATCTTCTGGGTTTCTCATGCATGTTTTCGATGTAGGAAGATGCCCTTGAACCTGGAGATTTGGGACCCATGGGACGGGTACCACGCAGTATTACTTTAAAGGGTCTGCGTTTGCTCACCCAACCTCACCAAACCTCTCAGCCCCAAGAGTGTCCACCCTTATGTCTCAGTCAGCTGTGGGTCTAGATATGGTCAATCCAGGTGGCATCACAGCCCCTGAACGAATTTTGTAAGAATTTCTCTCTCTTTCACTGTCTTTGTTTCACGGGTTTTTAAAAGTAATTGATTTTCCTAATGGGGTTTAGCTGCTTTTCACTGCTGTGTTTATGCCGCTTTACACCCACTTGACTCACTTCCAGAGAGATATCAATACATAGGTTGGAAGATTCTTACTAGTCAGATATATTCTTGGGTGGTGAATAGGGGGTGTTGAGTCCACTTCACTGAGCAAGGAGTAGGTCTTGTCTATTACATAATGGGTTTATGGAACGGTATCTGAGCTAATTTGAAACCCTTGTTTTATGCATCACCCCACCTCACCTTTCGCGTTAGGCAGCCATAGTGTGTTTTCTAAATGTGTGACTCTGTTCTGTTTTGTAATTCAGTTCAAGTGTAGCGGTTTGTACATTCCCTCTATAAGTGATATCTTATGACTAGTGTCTTTTTCTGTGTGACTTATTTCACTTAGAACCGTCGTACCTGAATCCACTCATCATGCTGCTACTAGCCTTATGACGTTGATTTCATGGCTGAGTGATATTCCATTGTACCTAAGGACCACAACTTCTTTATCCATTTTTCTCCTTCCTGGGATATTTAAGGTGGAATGAAGTGGAGGTTCTTGTCAACAGAGCAACCCTAAACTTTGGAGTGCCTGTGCCTTGCTGATTTTTAGTTTTCCCAAATTAGACGCCCATGAGTGGAAGTGCCCTATGCTCTCTAAGCCGAGTTTTTTTAGATGTTTCAGGACACATCATACACTTCTCCAGAGTGGCTGTCGGCAATTTACATCCCGCCCATCAGCGTAGCAAGGCTCCCATTTCTCCATGGCCTCTCCTGCATTTCTGGTTTTGACAATTTATTCAGCATGGCCCTTTTGACCGATGGGAAGCGAGACTTCTTTGTAGCGCTGATTTGCCTTTCCAGGTTGCTTGGTTGGCCAAAAAGGGCGTATGCGTTTTTTCCTGAATACATTCAGGAAAAAATGCGTACGCCCTTTTTGGCCAAGGGCATCATTGTCGAGGTTTTGCCGCTTTTCCTGTGCTTTAAAGGCGATTCGAATCTACCTCCTGAAATCTGTTTCCTGCAATTCTGCCTTGCTTTCAAATCCTCTTCGTTGCCTTCCCTCAATATTTTTGTGGGCGAGAGTTATCATTTATAACTCTGCAGGTTTGTGATTTGCAGTGCCCCTGAGCTCCATTTTTCAACTCGCTTTTTTGGGAGCTGGCCGCAAAAGCGTAGGATTGCTTCAGGCCCTATTCTGGTTCCGGGCGGCAGGCTGAGCCTGCGGTTAATTCTTCTTCCTGATGGGAAAATAGAGTGACCTGTGCCTGTCCCAACACCTAGAGCTAGTCTCTCATTGGTTCCCCCTCTTCCCGTTCATCCTCAGGACAAATTGCAACCTGTACGGAACAGGAGGTTAAACGTGCTGATTCTCCAAGGAGGGAGATTGCTAGTAAAGCGGCTGGAATGGCGAACCCGAGCACAAGGAGATGAGAAATGAGGTGCGTTTTAGAAACCTTTCCCGATCACACGGTGTACCATCTTCTGGGTTTCTCATGCATGTTTTCGATGTAGGAAGATGCCCTTGAACCTGGAGATTTGGGACCCATGGGACGGGTACCACGCAGTATTACTTTAAAGGGTCTGCGTTTGCTCACCCAACCTCACCAAACCTCTCAGCCCCAAGAGTGTCCACCCTTATGTCTCAGTAAGCTGTGGGTCTAGATATGGTCAATCCAGGTGGCATCACAGCCCCTGAACGAATTTTGTAAGAATTTCTCTCACTTTCACTGTCTTTGTTTCACGGGTTTTTAAAAGTAATTGATTTTCCTAATGGGGTTTAGCTGCTTTTCACTGCTGTGTTTATGCCGCTTTACACCCACTTGACTCACTTCCAGAGAGATATCAATACATAGGTTGGAAGATTCTTACTAGTCAGATCTATTCTTGGGCGGTGAATATGGGGTGTTGAGTCCACTTCACTGAGCAAGGAGTAGGTCTTGTCTATAACATATTGGGTTTATGGAACGGTATCTGAGCTAATTTGAAACCCTTGTTTTAGGCATCACCCCACCTCACCTTTCCCGTTAGGCAGCCATAGTGTGTTTTCTAAATGTGTGACTCTGTTCTGTTTTGTAATTCAGTTCAAGTGTAGCGGTTTGTACATTCCCTCTATAAGTGATATCTTATGACTAGTGTCTTTTTCTGTGTGACTTATTTCACTTAGAACCGTCGTACCTGAATCCACTCATCATGCTGCTACTAGCCTTATGACGTTGATTTCATGGCTGAGTGATATTCCATTGTACCTAAGGACCACAACTTCTTTATCCATTTTTCTCCTTCCTGGGATATTTAAGGTGGAATGAAGTGGAGGTTCTTGTCAACAGAGCAACCCTAAACTTTGGAGTGCCTGTGCCTTGCTGATTTTTAGTTTTCCCAAATTAGACGCCCATGAGTGGAAGTGCCCTATGCTCTCTAAGCCGAGTTTTTTTAGATGTTTCAGGACACACCGTACACTTCTGCAGAGTGGCTGTTGGCAATTTACATCCCGCCCATCAGCGTAGCAAGGCTCCCATTTCTCCATGGCCTCTCCTGCATTTCTGGTTTTGACACTTTATTCAGCATGGCCCTTTTGACCGATGGGAAGCGAGACTTCTTTGTAGCGCTGACTTGCCTTTCCAGGTTGCTTGGTTGGCCAAAAAGGGCGTATTCGTTTTTTCCTGAATATATTCAGGAAAAAACGCGTACGCCCTTTTTGGCCAAGGGCATCTTTGTCGAGGTTTTGCCGCTTTTCCTGTGCTTTAAAGCGATTCGAATCTACCTCCTGAAATCTGTTTCCTGCAATTCTGCCTTGCTTTCAAATCCTCTTCGTTGCCTACCCTCAGTATATTTGTGGGTGAGAGTTATGATTTATAACTCTGCAGGTTAGTGAATTGCAGTGCCACTGAGCTCCATTTTTCAACTCGCTTTTTTGGGAGCTGTCCGCAAAAGCGCAGGATTGCTTCAGGCCCTATTCTGGTTCCGGGCGGCAGGCTGAGCCTGCGGTTAATTCTTCTTCCTGAGGGGAAAATAGAGTGACCTGTGCCTGTCCCAACACCTAGAGCTAGTCTCTCATTGGTTCCCCTTCTTCCCGTTCATCCTCAGGACAAATTGCAACCTGTACGGAACAGGAGGTTAAAGGTGCTGATTCTCCAAGGAGGGAGATTGCTAGTAAAGCGGCTGGAATGGCGAACCCGAGCACAAGGAGATGAGAAATGAGGTGCGTTTTAGAAACCTTTCCCGATCACACGGTGTACCATCTTCTGGGTTTCTCATGCATGTTTTCGATGTAGGAAGATGCCCTTGAACCTGGAGATTTGGGACCCATGGGATGGGTACCACGCAGTATTACTTTAAAGGGTCTGTGTTTGCTCACCCAACCTCACCAAACCTCTCAGCCTCAAGAGTGTCCACCCTTATGTCTCAATCAGCTGTGGGTCTAGATATGGTCAATCCAGGTGGCATCACAGCCCCTGAACGAATTATGTAAGAATTTCTCTCTCTTTCACTGTCTTTGTTTCTCGGGTATTTAAATGTAATTGATTTTCATAATGGGGTTTAGCTGCTTTTCACTGCTGAGTTTACGCCGCTTTACACCCACTTGACTCACTTCCAGAGAGATATCAATACATAGGTTTGAAGATTCTTACTAGTCAGATATATTCTTGGGCGGTGTATAGGGGGTGTTGGGTCCAGTTCACTGAGCAAGGAGTAGGTCTTGTCTATTACATATTTTGTTTATGGAACGGTATCTGAGCTAATTTGAAACCCTTGTTTTATGCATCACCCCACCTCACCTTTCCCGTTAGGCAGCCATAGTGTGTTTTCTAAATATGTGACTCTGGTCTGTTTTGTAATTCAGTTCAAGTGTAGCGGTTTGTACATTCCCTCTATAAGTGATATCTTATGACTAGTGTCTTTTTCTGTGTGACTTATTTCACTTAGAACCGTCGTACCTGAATCCACTCATCATGCTGCTACTAGCCTTATGACGTTGATTTCATGGCTGAGTGATATTCCATTGTACCTAAGGACCACAACTTCTTTATCCATTTTTCTCCTTCCTGGGATATTTAAGGTGGAATGAAGTGGAGGTTCTTGTCAACAGAGCAACCCTAAACTTTGGAGTGCCTGTGCCTTGCTGATTTTTAGTTTTCCCAAATTAGACGCCCATGAGTGGAAGTGCCCTATGCTCTCTAAGCCGAGTTTTTTTAGATGTTTCAGGACACACCGTACACTTCTCCAGAGTGGCTGTTGGCAATTTACATCCCGCCCATCAGCGTAGCAAGGCTCCCATTTCTCCATGGCCTCTCCTGCATTTCTGGTTTTGACAGTTTATTCAGCATGGCCCTTTTGACCGATGGGAAGCGAGACTTCTTTGTAGCGCTGACTTGCCTTTCCAGGTTGCTTGGTTGGCCAAAAAGGGCGTATTCGTTTTTTCCTGAATATATTCAGGAAAAAACGCGTACTCCCTTTTTGGCCAAGGGCATCTTTGTCGAGGTTTTGCCGCTTTTCCTGTGCTTTAAAGGCGATTCGAATCTACCTCCTGAAATCTGTTTCCTGCAATTCTTCCTTGCTTTCAAATCCTCTTCGTTGCCTTCCCTCAATATATTTGTGGACGAGAGTTATCATTTATAACTCTGCAGGTTTGTAAATTGCAGTTCCCCTGAGCTCCATTTTTCAACACGCTTTCTTGGGAGCTGGCCGCAAAATCATAGGATTGCTTCAGGCTCTATTCTGGTTGTGGGCGGCAGGCTGAGCCTGTGGTTAATTCTTCTTCCTGATGGGAAAATAGAGTGACCTGTGCCTGTCCCAACACCTAGAGCTAGTCTCTCATTGGTTCCCCTTCTTCCCGTTCATCCTCAGGACAAATTGCAACCTGTACGGAACAGGAGGTTAAAGGTGCTGATTCTCCAAGGAGGGAGATTGCTAGTAAAGCGGCTGGAATGGCGAACCCGAGCACAAGGAGATGAGAAATGAGGTGCGTTTTAGAAACCTTTCCCGATCACACGGTGTACCATCTTCTGGGTTTCTCATGCATGTTTTCGATGTAGGAAGATGCCCTTGAACTTGGAGATTTGGGACCCATGGGATGGGTACCACGCAGTATTACTTTAAAGGGTCTGTGTTTGCTCACCCAACCCCACCAAACCTCTCAGCCTCAAGGGTGTCCACCCTTATGTCTCAATCAGCTGTGGGTCTAGATATGGTCAATCCAGGTGGCATCACAGCCCCTGAACGATTTATGTAAGAATTTCTCTCTCTTTCACTGTCTTTGTTTCTCGGGTATTTAAATGTAATTGATTTTCATAATGGGGTTTAGATGCTTTTCACTGGTGTGTTTACGCCGCTTTACACCCACTTGACTCACTTCCAGAGAGATATCAATACATAGGTTGGAAGATTCTTACTAGTCAGATCTATTCTTGGGCAGTGAATAGGGGGTGTTGAGTCCACTTCACTGAGCAAGGAGTAGGTCTTGTCTATTACATATTGGGTTTATGGAACGGTATCTGAGCTAATTTGAAACCCTTGTTTTATGCATCACCCCACCTCACCTTTCCCGTTAGGCAGCCATAGTGTGTTTTCTAAATGTGTGACTCTGTTCTGTTTTGTAATTCAGTTCAAGTGTAGCGGTTTGTATATTCCCTCTATAAGTAATATCTTATGATTAGTGCCTTTTTCTGTGTGACTTATTTCACTTAGAATCGTCGTACCTGAATCCACTCATCATGCTGCTACTAGCCCTATGACGTTGATTTCATGGCTGAGTGATATTCCATTGTACCTAAGGACCACAACTTCTTTATCCATTTTTCTCTTTCCTGGGATATTTAAGATGTAACGAAGTGGAGGTTCTTGTCAACAGAGCAACCCTAAACTTTGGGGTGCCTGTGTCTTGCTGATTTTTAGTTTTCCCAGTTTAGACGCCCATGAGTGGAAGTGCCCTATGCTCTCTAAGCTGAGTTTTTTAGATGTTTCAGGACACATCATACACTTCTCCAGAGTGGCTGTCGGCAATTTACATCCCGCCCATCAGCGTAGCAAGGCTCCCATTTCTCCATGGCCTCTCCTGCATTTCTGGTTTTGACACTTTATTCAGCATGGCCCTTTTGACCGATGGGAAGCGAGACTTCTTTGTAGCGCTGATTTGCCTTTCCAGGTTGCTTGGTTGGCCAAAAAGGGCGTATGCGTTTTTTCCTGAATACATTCAGGAAAAAACGCATACGCCCTTTTTGGCCAAGGGCATCATTGTCGAGGTTTTGCCGCTTTTCCTGTGCTTTAAAGGCGATTCGAATCTACCTCCTGAAATCTGTTTCCTGCAATTCTGCCTTGCTTTCAAATCCTCTTCGTTGCCTTCCCTCAATATTTTTGTGGGCGAGAGTTATCATTTATAACTCTGCAGGTTTGTGATTTGCAGTGCCCCTGAGCTCCATTTTTCAACTCGCTTTTTTGGGAGCTGGCCGCAAAAGCGTAGGATTGCTTCAGGCCCTATTCTGGTTCCGGGCGGCAGGCTGAGCCTGCGGTTAATTCTTCTTCCTGATGGGAAAATAGAGTGACCTGTGCCTGTCCCAACACCTAGAGCTAGTCTCTCATTGGTTCCCCCTCTTCCCGTTCATCCTCAGGACAAATTGCAACCTGTACGGAACAGGAGGTTAAACGTGCTGATTCTCCAAGGAGGGAGATTGCTAGTAAAGCGGCTGGAATGGCGAACCCGAGCACAAGGAGATGAGAAATGAGGTGCGTTTTAGAAACCTTTCCCGATCACACGGTGTACCATCTTCTGGGTTTCTCATGCATGTTTTCGATGTAGGAAGATGCCCTTGAACCTGGAGATTTGGGACCCATGGGACGGGTACCACGCAGTATTACTTTAAAGGGTCTGCGTTTGCTCACCCAACCTCACCAAACCTCTCAGCCCCAAGAGTGTCCACCCTTATGTCTCAGTAAGCTGTGGGTCTAGATATGGTCAATCCAGGTGGCATCACAGCCCCTGAACGAATTTTGTAAGAATTTCTCTCACTTTCACTGTCTTTGTTTCACGGGTTTTTAAAAGTAATTGATTTTCCTAATGGGGTTTAGCTGCTTTTCACTGCTGTGTTTATGCCGCTTTACACCCACTTGACTCACTTCCAGAGAGATATCAATACATAGGTTGGAAGATTCTTACTAGTCAGATCTATTCTTGGGCGGTGAATATGGGGTGTTGAGTCCACTTCACTGAGCAAGGAGTAGGTCTTGTCTATAACATATTGGGTTTATGGAACGGTATCTGAGCTAATTTGAAACCCTTGTTTTAGGCATCACCCCACCTCACCTTTCCCGTTAGGCAGCCATAGTGTGTTTTCTAAATGTGTGACTCTGTTCTGTTTTGTAATTCAGTTCAAGTGTAGCGGTTTGTACATTCCCTCTATAAGTGATATCTTATGACTAGTGTCTTTTTCTGTGTGACTTATTTCACTTAGAACCGTCGTACCTGAATCCACTCATCATGCTGCTACTAGCCTTATGACGTTGATTTCATGGCTGAGTGATATTCCATTGTACCTAAGGACCACAACTTCTTTATCCATTTTTCTCCTTCCTGGGATATTTAAGGTGGAATGAAGTGGAGGTTCTTGTCAACAGAGCAACCCTAAACTTTGGAGTGCCTGTGCCTTGCTGATTTTTAGTTTTCCCAAATTAGACGCCCATGAGTGGAAGTGCCCTATGCTCTCTAAGCCGAGTTTTTTTAGATGTTTCAGGACACACCGTACACTTCTGCAGAGTGGCTGTTGGCAATTTACATCCCGCCCATCAGCGTAGCAAGGCTCCCATTTCTCCATGGCCTCTCCTGCATTTCTGGTTTTGACACTTTATTCAGCATGGCCCTTTTGACCGATGGGAAGCGAGACTTCTTTGTAGCGCTGACTTGCCTTTCCAGGTTGCTTGGTTGGCCAAAAAGGGCGTATTCGTTTTTTCCTGAATATATTCAGGAAAAAACGCGTACGCCCTTTTTGGCCAAGGGCATCTTTGTCGAGGTTTTGCCGCTTTTCCTGTGCTTTAAAGCGATTCGAATCTACCTCCTGAAATCTGTTTCCTGCAATTCTGCCTTGCTTTCAAATCCTCTTCGTTGCCTACCCTCAGTATATTTGTGGGTGAGAGTTATGATTTATAACTCTGCAGGTTAGTGAATTGCAGTGCCACTGAGCTCCATTTTTCAACTCGCTTTTTTGGGAGCTGTCCGCAAAAGCGCAGGATTGCTTCAGGCCCTATTCTGGTTCCGGGCGGCAGGCTGAGCCTGCGGTTAATTCTTCTTCCTGAGGGGAAAATAGAGTGACCTGTGCCTGTCCCAACACCTAGAGCTAGTCTCTCATTGGTTCCCCTTCTTCCCGTTCATCCTCAGGACAAATTGCAACCTGTACGGAACAGGAGGTTAAAGGTGCTGATTCTCCAAGGAGGGAGATTGCTAGTAAAGCGGCTGGAATGGCGAACCCGAGCACAAGGAGATGAGAAATGAGGTGCGTTTTAGAAACCTTTCCCGATCACACGGTGTACCATCTTCTGGGTTTCTCATGCATGTTTTCGATGTAGGAAGATGCCCTTGAACCTGGAGATTTGGGACCCATGGGATGGGTACCACGCAGTATTACTTTAAAGGGTCTGTGTTTGCTCACCCAACCTCACCAAACCTCTCAGCCTCAAGAGTGTCCACCCTTATGTCTCAATCAGCTGTGGGTCTAGATATGGTCAATCCAGGTGGCATCACAGCCCCTGAACGAATTATGTAAGAATTTCTCTCTCTTTCACTGTCTTTGTTTCTCGGGTATTTAAATGTAATTGATTTTCATAATGGGGTTTAGCTGCTTTTCACTGCTGAGTTTACGCCGCTTTACACCCACTTGACTCACTTCCAGAGAGATATCAATACATAGGTTTGAAGATTCTTACTAGTCAGATATATTCTTGGGCGGTGTATAGGGGGTGTTGGGTCCAGTTCACTGAGCAAGGAGTAGGTCTTGTCTATTACATATTTTGTTTATGGAACGGTATCTGAGCTAATTTGAAACCCTTGTTTTATGCATCACCCCACCTCACCTTTCCCGTTAGGCAGCCATAGTGTGTTTTCTAAATATGTGACTCTGGTCTGTTTTGTAATTCAGTTCAAGTGTAGCGGTTTGTACATTCCCTCTATAAGTGATATCTTATGACTAGTGTCTTTTTCTGTGTGACTTATTTCACTTAGAACCGTCGTACCTGAATCCACTCATCATGCTGCTACTAGCCTTATGACGTTGATTTCATGGCTGAGTGATATTCCATTGTACCTAAGGACCACAACTTCTTTATCCATTTTTCTCCTTCCTGGGATATTTAAGGTGGAATGAAGTGGAGGTTCTTGTCAACAGAGCAACCCTAAACTTTGGAGTGCCTGTGCCTTGCTGATTTTTAGTTTTCCCAAATTAGACGCCCATGAGTGGAAGTGCCCTATGCTCTCTAAGCCGAGTTTTTTTAGATGTTTCAGGACACACCGTACACTTCTCCAGAGTGGCTGTTGGCAATTTACATCCCGCCCATCAGCGTAGCAAGGCTCCCATTTCTCCATGGCCTCTCCTGCATTTCTGGTTTTGACAGTTTATTCAGCATGGCCCTTTTGACCGATGGGAAGCGAGACTTCTTTGTAGCGCTGACTTGCCTTTCCAGGTTGCTTGGTTGGCCAAAAAGGGCGTATTCGTTTTTTCCTGAATATATTCAGGAAAAAACGCGTACTCCCTTTTTGGCCAAGGGCATCTTTGTCGAGGTTTTGCCGCTTTTCCTGTGCTTTAAAGGCGATTCGAATCTACCTCCTGAAATCTGTTTCCTGCAATTCTTCCTTGCTTTCAAATCCTCTTCGTTGCCTTCCCTCAATATATTTGTGGACGAGAGTTATCATTTATAACTCTGCAGGTTTGTAAATTGCAGTTCCCCTGAGCTCCATTTTTCAACACGCTTTCTTGGGAGCTGGCCGCAAAATCATAGGATTGCTTCAGGCTCTATTCTGGTTGTGGGCGGCAGGCTGAGCCTGTGGTTAATTCTTCTTCCTGATGGGAAAATAGAGTGACCTGTGCCTGTCCCAACACCTAGAGCTAGTCTCTCATTGGTTCCCCTTCTTCCCGTTCATCCTCAGGACAAATTGCAACCTGTACGGAACAGGAGGTTAAAGGTGCTGATTCTCCAAGGAGGGAGATTGCTAGTAAAGCGGCTGGAATGGCGAACCCGAGCACAAGGAGATGAGAAATGAGGTGCGTTTTAGAAACCTTTCCCGATCACACGGTGTACCATCTTCTGGGTTTCTCATGCATGTTTTCGATGTAGGAAGATGCCCTTGAACTTGGAGATTTGGGACCCATGGGATGGGTACCACGCAGTATTACTTTAAAGGGTCTGTGTTTGCTCACCCAACCCCACCAAACCTCTCAGCCTCAAGGGTGTCCACCCTTATGTCTCAATCAGCTGTGGGTCTAGATATGGTCAATCCAGGTGGCATCACAGCCCCTGAACGATTTATGTAAGAATTTCTCTCTCTTTCACTGTCTTTGTTTCTCGGGTATTTAAATGTAATTGATTTTCATAATGGGGTTTAGATGCTTTTCACTGGTGTGTTTACGCCGCTTTACACCCACTTGACTCACTTCCAGAGAGATATCAATACATAGGTTGGAAGATTCTTACTAGTCAGATCTATTCTTGGGCAGTGAATAGGGGGTGTTGAGTCCACTTCACTGAGCAAGGAGTAGGTCTTGTCTATTACATATTGGGTTTATGGAACGGTATCTGAGCTAATTTGAAACCCTTGTTTTATGCATCACCCCACCTCACCTTTCCCGTTAGGCAGCCATAGTGTGTTTTCTAAATGTGTGACTCTGTTCTGTTTTGTAATTCAGTTCAAGTGTAGCGGTTTGTATATTCCCTCTATAAGTAATATCTTATGATTAGTGCCTTTTTCTGTGTGACTTATTTCACTTAGAATCGTCGTACCTGAATCCACTCATCATGCTGCTACTAGCCCTATGACGTTGATTTCATGGCTGAGTGATATTCCATTGTACCTAAGGACCACAACTTCTTTATCCATTTTTCTCTTTCCTGGGATATTTAAGATGTAACGAAGTGGAGGTTCTTGTCAACAGAGCAACCCTAAACTTTGGGGTGCCTGTGTCTTGCTGATTTTTAGTTTTCCCAGTTTAGACGCCCATGAGTGGAAGTGCCCTATGCTCTCTAAGCTGAGTTTTTTAGATGTTTCAGGACACATCATACACTTCTCCAGAGTGGCTGTCGGCAATTTACATCCCGCCCATCAGCGTAGCAAGGCTCCCATTTCTCCATGGCCTCTCCTGCATTTCTGGTTTTGACACTTTATTCAGCATGGCCCTTTTGACCGATGGGAAGCGAGACTTCTTTGTAGCGCTGATTTGCCTTTCCAGGTTGCTTGGTTGGCCAAAAAGGGCGTATGCGTTTTTTCCTGAATACATTCAGGAAAAAACGCATACGCCCTTTTTGGCCAAGGGCATCATTGTCGAGGTTTTGCCGCTTTTCCTGTGCTTTAAAGGCGATTCGAATCTACCTCCTGAAATCTGTTTCCTGCAATTCTGCCTTGCTTTCAAATCCTCTTCGTTGCCTTCCCTCAATATTTTTGTGGGCGAGAGTTATCATTTCTAACTCTGCAGGTTTGTGATTTGCAGTGCCCCTGAGCTCCATTTTTCAACTCGCTTTTTTGGGAGCTGGCCGCAAAAGCGTAGGATTGCTTCAGGCCCTATTCTGGTTCCGGGCGGCAGGCTGAGCCTGCGGTTAATTCTTCTTCCTGATGGGAAAATAGAGTGACCTGTGCCTGTCCCAAAACCTAGAGCTAGTCGCTCATTGGTTCCACCTCTTCCCGTTCATCCTCAGGACAAATTGCAACCTGTACGGAACAGGAGGTTAAACGTGCTGATTCTCCAAGGAGGGAGATTGCTAGTAAAGCGGCTGGAATGGCGAACCCGAGCACAAGGAGATGAGAAATGAGGTGCGTTTTAGAAACCTTTCCCGATCACACGGTGTACCATCTTCTGGGTTTCTCATGCATGTTTTCGATGTAGGAAGATGCCCTTGAACCTGGAGATTTGGGACCCATGGGACGGGTACCACGCAGTATTACTTTAAAGGGTCTGCGTTTGCTCACCCAACCTCACCAAACCTCTCAGCCCCAAGAGTGTCCACCCTTATGTCTCAGTCAGCTGTGGGTCTAGATATGGTCAATCCAGGTGGCATCACAGCCCCTGAACGAATTTTGTAAGAATTTCTCTCTCTTTCACTGTCTTTGTTTCACGGGTTTTTAAAAGTAATTGATTTTCCTAATGGGGTTTAGCTGCTTTTCACTGCTGTGTTTATGCCGCTTTACACCCACTTGACTCACTTCCAGAGAGATATCAATACATAGGTTGGAAGATTCTTACTAGTCAGATATATTCTTGGGTGGTGAATAGGGGGTGTTGAGTCCACTTCACTGAGCAAGGAGTAGGTCTTGTCTATTACATAATGGGTTTATGGAACGGTATCTGAGCTAATTTGAAACCCTTGTTTTATGCATCACCCCACCTCACCTTTCGCGTTAGGCAGCCATAGTGTGTTTTCTAAATGTGTGACTCTGTTCTGTTTTGTAATTCAGTTCAAGTGTAGCGGTTTGTACATTCCCTCTATAAGTGATATCTTATGACTAGTGTCTTTTTCTGTGTGACTTATTTCACTTAGAACCGTCGTACCTGAATCCACTCATCATGCTGCTACTAGCCTTATGACGTTGATTTCATGGCTGAGTGATATTCCATTGTACCTAAGGACCACAACTTCTTTATCCATTTTTCTCCTTCCTGGGATATTTAAGGTGGAATGAAGTGGAGGTTCTTGTCAACAGAGCAACCCTAAACTTTGGAGTGCCTGTGCCTTGCTGATTTTTAGTTTTCCCAAATTAGACGCCCATGAGTGGAAGTGCCCTATGCTCTCTAAGCCGAGTTTTTTTAGATGTTTCAGGACACATCATACACTTCTCCAGAGTGGCTGTCGGCAATTTACATCCCGCCCATCAGCGTAGCAAGGCTCCCATTTCTCCATGGCCTCTCCTGCATTTCTGGTTTTGACAATTTATTCAGCATGGCCCTTTTGACCGATGGGAAGCGAGACTTCTTTGTAGCGCTGATTTGCCTTTCCAGGTTGCTTGGTTGGCCAAAAAGGGCGTATGCGTTTTTTCCTGAATACATTCAGGAAAAAATGCGTACGCCCTTTTTGGCCAAGGGCATCATTGTCGAGGTTTTGCCGCTTTTCCTGTGCTTTAAAGGCGATTCGAATCTACCTCCTGAAATCTGTTTCCTGCAATTCTGCCTTGCTTTCAAATCCTCTTCGTTGCCTTCCCTCAATATTTTTGTGGGCGAGAGTTATCATTTATAACTCTGCAGGTTTGTGATTTGCAGTGCCCCTGAGCTCCATTTTTCAACTCGCTTTTTTGGGAGCTGGCCGCAAAAGCGTAGGATTGCTTCAGGCCCTATTCTGGTTCCGGGCGGCAGGCTGAGCCTGCGGTTAATTCTTCTTCCTGATGGGAAAATAGAGTGACCTGTGCCTGTCCCAACACCTAGAGCTAGTCTCTCATTGGTTCCCCCTCTTCCCGTTCATCCTCAGGACAAATTGCAACCTGTACGGAACAGGAGGTTAAACGTGCTGATTCTCCAAGGAGGGAGATTGCTAGTAAAGCGGCTGGAATGGCGAACCCGAGCACAAGGAGATGAGAAATGAGGTGCGTTTTAGAAACCTTTCCCGATCACACGGTGTACCATCTTCTGGGTTTCTCATGCATGTTTTCGATGTAGGAAGATGCCCTTGAACCTGGAGATTTGGGACCCATGGGACGGGTACCACGCAGTATTACTTTAAAGGGTCTGCGTTTGCTCACCCAACCTCACCAAACCTCTCAGCCCCAAGAGTGTCCACCCTTATGTCTCAGTAAGCTGTGGGTCTAGATATGGTCAATCCAGGTGGCATCACAGCCCCTGAACGAATTTTGTAAGAATTTCTCTCACTTTCACTGTCTTTGTTTCACGGGTTTTTAAAAGTAATTGATTTTCCTAATGGGGTTTAGCTGCTTTTCACTGCTGTGTTTATGCCGCTTTACACCCACTTGACTCACTTCCAGAGAGATATCAATACATAGGTTGGAAGATTCTTACTAGTCAGATCTATTCTTGGGCGGTGAATATGGGGTGTTGAGTCCACTTCACTGAGCAAGGAGTAGGTCTTGTCTATAACATATTGGGTTTATGGAACGGTATCTGAGCTAATTTGAAACCCTTGTTTTAGGCATCACCCCACCTCACCTTTCCCGTTAGGCAGCCATAGTGTGTTTTCTAAATGTGTGACTCTGTTCTGTTTTGTAATTCAGTTCAAGTGTAGCGGTTTGTACATTCCCTCTATAAGTGATATCTTATGACTAGTGTCTTTTTCTGTGTGACTTATTTCACTTAGAACCGTCGTACCTGAATCCACTCATCATGCTGCTACTAGCCTTATGACGTTGATTTCATGGCTGAGTGATATTCCATTGTACCTAAGGACCACAACTTCTTTATCCATTTTTCTCCTTCCTGGGATATTTAAGGTGGAATGAAGTGGAGGTTCTTGTCAACAGAGCAACCCTAAACTTTGGAGTGCCTGTGCCTTGCTGATTTTTAGTTTTCCCAAATTAGACGCCCATGAGTGGAAGTGCCCTATGCTCTCTAAGCCGAGTTTTTTTAGATGTTTCAGGACACACCGTACACTTCTGCAGAGTGGCTGTTGGCAATTTACATCCCGCCCATCAGCGTAGCAAGGCTCCCATTTCTCCATGGCCTCTCCTGCATTTCTGGTTTTGACACTTTATTCAGCATGGCCCTTTTGACCGATGGGAAGCGAGACTTCTTTGTAGCGCTGACTTGCCTTTCCAGGTTGCTTGGTTGGCCAAAAAGGGCGTATTCGTTTTTTCCTGAATATATTCAGGAAAAAACGCGTACGCCCTTTTTGGCCAAGGGCATCTTTGTCGAGGTTTTGCCGCTTTTCCTGTGCTTTAAAGCGATTCGAATCTACCTCCTGAAATCTGTTTCCTGCAATTCTGCCTTGCTTTCAAATCCTCTTCGTTGCCTACCCTCAGTATATTTGTGGGTGAGAGTTATGATTTATAACTCTGCAGGTTAGTGAATTGCAGTGCCACTGAGCTCCATTTTTCAACTCGCTTTTTTGGGAGCTGTCCGCAAAAGCGCAGGATTGCTTCAGGCCCTATTCTGGTTCCGGGCGGCAGGCTGAGCCTGCGGTTAATTCTTCTTCCTGAGGGGAAAATAGAGTGACCTGTGCCTGTCCCAACACCTAGAGCTAGTCTCTCATTGGTTCCCCTTCTTCCCGTTCATCCTCAGGACAAATTGCAACCTGTACGGAACAGGAGGTTAAAGGTGCTGATTCTCCAAGGAGGGAGATTGCTAGTAAAGCGGCTGGAATGGCGAACCCGAGCACAAGGAGATGAGAAATGAGGTGCGTTTTAGAAACCTTTCCCGATCACACGGTGTACCATCTTCTGGGTTTCTCATGCATGTTTTCGATGTAGGAAGATGCCCTTGAACCTGGAGATTTGGGACCCATGGGACGGGTACCACACAGTATTACTTTAAAGGGTCTGCGTTTGCTCACCCAACCTCACCAAACCTCTCAGCCCCAAGAGTGTCCACCCTTATGTCTCAGTCAGCTGTGGGTCTAGATATGGTCAATCCAGGTGGCATCACAGCCCCTGAACGAACTTTGTAAGAATTTCTCTCTCTTTCACTGTCTTTGTTTCACGGGTTTTTAAAAGTAATTGATTTTCCTAATGGGGTTTAGCTGCTTTTCACTGCTGTGTTTATGCCGCTTTACACCCACTTGACTCACTTCCAGAGAGATATCAATACCTAGGTTGGAAGATTCTTACTAGTCAGATCTATTCTTGGGCGGTGAATAGGGGGTGTTGAGTCCACTTCACTGAGCAAGGAGTAGGTCTTGTCTATTACATATTGGGTTTATGGAACGGTATCTGGGCTAATTTAAAACCCTTGTTTTATGCATCACCCCACCTCACCTTTCCCGTTAGGCAGCCATAGTGTGTTTTCTAAATGTGTGACTCTGTTCTGTTTTGTAATTCAGTTCAAGTGTAGCGGTTTGTACATTCCCTCTATAAGTGATATCTTATGACTAGTGTCTTTTTCTGTGTGACTTATTTCACTTAGAACCGTCGTACCTGAATCCACTCATCATGCTGCTACTAGCCTTATGACGTTGATTTCATGGCTGAGTGATATTCCATTGTACCTAAGGACCACAACTTCTTTATCCATTTTTCTCCTTCCTGGGATATTTAAGGTGGAATGAAGTGGAGGTTCTTGTCAACAGAGCAACCCTAAACTTTGGAGTGCCTGTGCCTTGCTGATTTTTAGTTTTCCCAAATTAGACGCCCATGAGTGGAAGTGCCCTATGCTCTCTAAGCCGAGTTTTTTTAGATGTTTCAGGACACACCGTACACTTCTCCAGAGTGGCTGTTGGCAATTTACATCCCGCCCATCAGCGTAGCAAGGCTCCCATTTCTCCATGGCCTCTCCTGCATTTCTGGTATTGACACTTTATTCAGCATGGCCCTTTTGACCGATGGGAAGCGAGACTTCTTTGTAGCGCTGATTTGCCTTTCCAGGTTGCTTGGTTGGCCAAAAAGGGCGTATTCGTTTTTTCCTGAATATATTCAGGAAAAAACGCGTACGCCCTTTTTGGCTAAGGGCATCTTTGTCGAGGTTTTGCCGCTTTTCCTGTGCTTTAAAGGCGATTCGAATCTACCTCCTGAAATCTGTTTCCTGCAATTCTTCCTTGCTTTCAAATCCTCTTCGTTGCCTTCCCTCAATATATTTGTGGACGAGAGTTATCATTTATAACTCTGCAGGTTTGTAAATTGCAGTTCCCCTGAGCTCCATTTTTCAACACGCTTTCTTGGGAGCTGGCCGCAAAATCATAGGATTGCTTCAGGCTCTATTCTGGTTGTGGGCGGCAGGCTGAGCCTGTGGTTAATTCTTCTTCCTGATGGGAAAATAGAGTGACCTGTGCCTGTCCCAACACCTAGAGCTAGTCTCTCATTGGTTCCCCTTCTTCCCGTTCATCCTCAGGACAAATTGCAACCTGTACGGAACAGGAGGTTAAAGGTGCTGATTCTCCAAGGAGGGAGATTGCTAGTAAAGCGGCTGGAATGGCGAACCCGAGCACAAGGAGATGAGAAATGAGGTGCGTTTTAGAAACCTTTCCCGATCACACGGTGTACCATCTTCTGGGTTTCTCATGCATGTTTTCGATGTAGGAAGATGCCCTTGAACCTGGAGATTTGGGACCCATGGGATGGGTACCCCGCAGTATTACTTTAAAGGGTCTGTGTTTGCTCACCCAACCTCACCAAACCTCTCAGCCTCAAGAGTGTCCACCCTTATGTCTCAATCAGCTGTGGGTCTAGATATGGTCAATCCAGGTGGCATCACAGCCCCTGAACGAATTATGTAAGAATTTCTCTCTCTTTCACTGTCTTTGTTTCTCGGGTATTTAAATGTAATTGATTTTCATAATGGGGTTTAGCTGCTTTTCACTGCTGTGTTTACGCCGCTTTACACCCACTTGACTCACTTCCAGAGAGATATCAATACATAGGTTTGAAGATTCTTACTAGTCAGATATATTCTTGGGCGGTGTATAGGGGGTGTTGGGTCCAGTTCACTGAGCAAGGAGTAGGTCTTGTCTATTACATATTTTGTTTATGGAACGGTATCTGAGCTAATTTGAAACCCTTGTTTTATGCATCACCCCACCTCACCTTTCCCGTTAGGCAGCCATAGTGTGTTTTCTAAATGTGTGACTCTGTTCTGTTTTGTAATTCAGTTCAAGTGTAGCGGTTTGTACATTCCCTCTATAAGTGATATCTTATGACTAGTGTCTTTTTCTGTGTGACTTATTTCACTTAGAACCGTCGTACCTGAATCCACTCATCATGCTGCTACTAGCCTTATGACGTTGATTTCATGGCTGAGTGATATTCCATTGTACCTAAGGACCACAACTTCTTTATCCATTTTTCTCCTTCCTGGGATATTTAAGGTGGAATGAAGTGGAGGTTCTTGTCAACAGAGCAACCCTAAACTTTGGAGTGCCTGTGCCTTGCTGATTTTTAGTTTTCCCAAATTAGACGCCCATGAGTGGAAGTGCCCTATGCTCTCTAAGCCGAGTTTTTTTAGATGTTTCAGGACACACCATACACTTCTCCAGAGTGGCTGTTGGCAATTTACATCCCGCCCATCAGCGTAGCAAGGCTCCCATTTCTCCATGGCCTCTCCTGCATTTCTGGTTTTGACAGTTTATTCAGCATGGCCCTTTTGACCGATGGGAAGCGAGACTTCTTTGTAGCGCTGACTTGCCTTTCCAGGTTGCTTGGTTGGCCAAAAAGGGCGTATTCGTTTTTTCCTGAATATATTCAGGAAAAAACGCGTACTCCCTTTTTGGCCAAGGGCATCTTTGTCGAGGTTTTGCCGCTTTTCCTGTGCTTTAAAGGCGATTCGAATCTACCTCCTGAAATCTGTTTCCTGCAATTCTTCCTTGCTTTCAAATCCTCTTCGTTGCCTTCCCTCAATATATTTGTGGACGAGAGTTATCATTTATAACTCTGCAGGTTTGTAAATTGCAGTTCCCCTGAGCTCCATTTTTCAACACGCTTTCTTGGGAGCTGGCCGCAAAATCATAGGATTGCTTCAGGCTCTATTCTGGTTGTGGGCGGCAGGCTGAGCCTGTGGTTAATTCTTCTTCCTGATGGGAAAATAGAGTGACCTGTGCCTGTCCCAACACCTAGAGCTAGTCTCTCATTGGTTCCCCTTCTTCCCGTTCATCCTCAGGACAAATTGCAACCTGTACGGAACAGGAGGTTAAAGGTGCTGATTCTCCAAGGAGGGAGATTGCTAGTAAAGCGGCTGGAATGGCGAACCCGAGCACAAGGAGATGAGAAATGAGGTGCGTTTTAGAAACCTTTCCCGATCACACGGTGTACCATCTTCTGGGTTTCTCATGCATGTTTTCGATGTAGGAAGATGCCCTTGAACTTGGAGATTTGGGACCCATGGGATGGGTACCACGCAGTATTACTTTAAAGGGTCTGTGTTTGCTCACCCAACCCCACCAAACCTCTCAGCCTCAAGAGTGTCCACCCTTATGTCTCAATCAGCTGTGGGTCTAGATATGGTCAATCCAGGTGGCATCACAGCCCCTGAACGATTTATGTAAGAATTTCTCTCTCTTTCACTGTCTTTGTTTCTCGGGTATTTAAATGTAATTGATTTTCATAATGGGGTTTAGATGCTTTTCACTGTTGTGTTTACGCCGCTTTACACCCACTTGACTCACTTCCAGAGAGATATCAATACATAGGTTGGAAGATTCTTACTAGTCAGATCTATTCTTGGGCAGTGAATAGGGGGTGTTGAGTCCACTTCACTGAGCAAGGAGTAGGTCTTGTCTATTACATATTGGGTTTATGGAACGGTATCTGAGCTAATTTGAAACCCTTGTTTTATGCATCACCCCACCTCACCTTTCCCGTTAGGCAGCCATAGTGTGTTTTCTAAATGTGTGACTCTGTTCTGTTTTGTAATTCAGTTCAAGTGTAGCGGTTTGTACATTCCCTCTATAAGTAATATCTTATGATTAGTGCCTTTTTCTGTGTGACTTATTTCACTTAGAATCGTCGTACCTGAATCCACTCATCATGCTGCTACTAGCCTTATGACGTTGATTTCATGGCTGAGTGATATTCCATTGTACATAAGGACCACAACTTCTTTATCCATTTTTCTCTTTCCTGGGATATTTAAGATGTAACGAAGTGGAGGTTCTTGTCAACAGAGCAACCCTAAACTTTGGGGTGCCTGTGTCTTGCTGATTTTTAGTTTTCCCAGTTTAGACGCCCATGAGTGGAAGTGCCCTATGCTCTCTAAGCTGAGTTTTTTAGATGTTTCAGGACACATCATACACTTCTCCAGAGTGGCTGTCGGCAATTTACATCCCGCCCATCAGCGTAGCAAGGCTCCCATTTCTCCATGGCCTCTCCTGCATTTCTGGTTTTGACACTTTATTCAGCATGGCCCTTTTGACCGATGGGAAGCGAGACTTCTTTGTAGCGCTGATTTGCCTTTCCAGGTTGCTTGGTTGGCCAAAAAGGGCGTATGCGTTTTTTCCTGAATACATTCAGGAAAAAACGCATACGCCCTTTTTGGCCAAGGGCATCATTGTCGAGGTTTTGCCGCTTTTCCTGTGCTTTAAAGGCGATTCGAATCTACCTCCTGAAATCTGTTTCCTGCAATTCTGCCTTGCTTTCAAATCCTCTTCGTTGCCTTCCCTCAATATTTTTGTGGGCGAGAGTTATCATTTATAACTCTGCAGGTTTGTGATTTGCAGTGCCCCTGAGCTCCATTTTTCAACTCGCTTTTTTGGGAGCTGGCCGCAAAAGCGTAGGATTGCTTCAGGCCCTATTCTGGTTCCGGGCGGCAGGCTGAGCCTGCGGTTAATTCTTCTTCCTGATGGGAAAATAGAGTGACCTGTGACTGTCCCACCACCTAGAGCTAGTCGCTCATTGGTTCCCCCTCTTCCCGTTCATCCTCAGGACAAATTGCAACCTGTACGGAACAGGAGGTTAAACGTGCTGATTCTCCAAGGAGGGAGATTGCTAGTAAAGCGGCTGGAATGGCGAACCCGAGCACAAGGAGATGAGAAATGAGGTGCGTTTTAGAAACCTTTCCCGATCACACGGTGTACCATCTTCTGGGTTTCTCATGCATGTTTTCGATGTAGGAAGATGCCCTTGAACCTGGAGATTTGGGACCCATGGGACGGGTACCACGCAGTATTACTTTAAAGGGTCTGCGTTTGCTCACCCAACCTCACCAAACCTCTCAGCCCCAAGAGTGTCCACCCTTATGTCTCAGTCAGCTGTGGGTCTAGATATGGTCAATCCAGGTGGCATCACAGCCCCTGAACGAATTTTGTAAGAATTTCTCTCTCTTTCACTGTCTTTGTTTCACGGGTTTTTAAAAGTAATTGATTTTCCTAATGGGGTTTAGCTGCTTTTCACTGCTGTGTTTATGCCGCTTTACACCCACTTGACTCACTTCCAGAGAGATATCAATACATAGGTTGGAAGATTCTTACTAGTCAGATATATTCTTGGGTGGTGAATAGGGGGTGTTGAGTCCACTTCACTGAGCAAGGAGTAGGTCTTGTCTATTACATAATGGGTTTATGGAACGGTATCTGAGCTAATTTGAAACCCTTGTTTTATGCATCACCCCACCTCACCTTTCGCGTTAGGCAGCCATAGTGTGTTTTCTAAATGTGTGACTCTGTTCTGTTTTGTAATTCAGTTCAAGTGTAGCGGTTTGTACATTCCCTCTATAAGTGATATCTTATGACTAGTGTCTTTTTCTGTGTGACTTATTTCACTTAGAACCGTCGTACCTGAATCCACTCATCATGCTGCTACTAGCCTTATGACGTTGATTTCATGGCTGAGTGATATTCCATTGTACCTAAGGACCACAACTTCTTTATCCATTTTTCTCCTTCCTGGGATATTTAAGGTGGAATGAAGTGGAGGTTCTTGTCAACAGAGCAACCCTAAACTTTGGAGTGCCTGTGCCTTGCTGATTTTTAGTTTTCCCAAATTAGACGCCCATGAGTGGAAGTGCCCTATGCTCTCTAAGCCGAGTTTTTTTAGATGTTTCAGGACACATCATACACTTCTCCAGAGTGGCTGTCGGCAATTTACATCCCGCCCATCAGCGTAGCAAGGCTCCCATTTCTCCATGGCCTCTCCTGCATTTCTGGTATTGACACTTTATTCAGCATGGCCCTTTTGACCGATGGGAAGCGAGACTTCTTTGTAGCGCTGATTTGCCTTTCCAGGTTGCTTGGTTGGCCAAAAAGGGCGTATGCGTTTTTTCCTGAATATATTCAGGAAAAAACGCATACGCCCTTTTTGGCCAAGGGCATCATTGTCGAGGTTTTGCCGCTTTTCCTGTGCTTTAAAGGCGATTCGAATCTACCTCCTGAAATCTGTTTCCTGCAATTCTGCCTTGCTTTCAAATCCTCTTCGTTGCCTTCCCTCAATATTTTTGTGGGCGAGAGTTATCATTTATAACTCTGCAGGTTTGTGATTTGCAGTGCCCCTGAGCTCCATTTTTCAACTCGCTTTTTTGGGAGCTGGCCGCAAAAGCGTAGGATTTCTTCAGGCCCTATTCTGGTTCCGGGCGGCAGGCTGAGCCTGCGGTTAATTCTTCTTCCTGATGGGAAAATAGAGTGACCTGTGCCTGTCCCAACACCTAGAGCTAGTCTCTCATTGGTTCCCCCTCTTCCCGTTCATCCTCAGGACAAATTGCAACCTGTATGGAACAGGAGGTTAAACGTGCTGATTCTCCAAGGAGGGAGATTGCTAGTAAAGCGGATGGAATGGCGAACCCGAGCACAAGGAGATGAGAAATGAGGTGCGTTTTAGAAACCTTTCCCGATCACACGGTGTACCATCTTCTGGGGTTCTCATGCATGTTTTCGATGTAGGAAGATGCCCTTGAACCTGGAGATTTGGGACCCATGGGACGGGTACCACGCAGTATTACTTTAAAGGGTCTGCGTTTGCTCACCCAACCTCACCAAAACTCTCAGCCCCAAGAGTGTCCACCCTTATGTCTCAGTCAGCTGTGGGTCTAGATATGGTCAATCCAGGTGGCATCACAGCCCCTGAACAAATTTTGTAAGAATTTCTCTCTCTTTCACTGTCTTTGTTTCACGGGTTTTTAAAAGTAATTGATTTTCCTAATGGGGTTTAGCTGCTTTTCACTGCTGTGTTTATGCCGCTTTACACCCACTTGACTCACTTCCAGAGAGATATCAATACATAGGTTGGAAGATTCTTACTAGTCAGATCTATTCTTGGGCGGTGAATAGGGGGTGTTGAGTCCACTTCACTGAGCAAGGAGGAGGTCTTGTCTATTACATATTGGGTTTATGGAACGGTATCTGAGCTAATTTGAAACCCTTGTTTTATGCATCACCCCACCTCACCTTTCCCGTTAGGCAGCCATAGTGTGTTTTCTAAATGTGTGACTCTGTTCTGTTTTGTAATTCAGTTCAAGTGTAGCGGTTTGTACATTCCCTCTATAAGTGATATCTTATGACTAGTGTCCTTTTCTGTGTGACTTATTTCACTTAGAACCGTCGTACCTGAATCCACTCATCATGCTGCTACTAGCCTTATGACGTTGATTTCATGGCTGAGTGATATTCCATTGTATCTAAGGACCACAACTTCTTTATCCATTTTTCTCCTTCCTGGGATATTTAAGGTGGAATGAAGTGGAGGTTCTTGTCAACAGAGCAACCCTAAACTTTGGAGTGCCTGTGCCTTGCTGATTTTTAGTTTTCCCAAATTAGACGCCCATGAGTGGAAGTGCCCTATGCTTTCTAAGCCGAGTTTTTTTAGATGTTTCAGGACACACCGTACACTTCTCCAGAGTGGCTGTTGGCAATTTACATCCCGCCCATCAGCATAGCAAGGCTCCCATTTCTCCATGGCCTCTCCTGCATTTCTGGATTTGACACTTTATTCAGCATGGCCCTTTTGACCGATGGGAAGCGAGACTTCTTTGTAGCGCTGATTTGCCTTTCCAGGTTGCTTGGTTGGCCAAAAAGGGCGTATGCGTTTTTTCCTGAATACATTCAGGAAAAAACGCATACGCCCTTTTTGGCCAAGGGCATCATTGTCGAGGTTTTGCCGCTTTTCCTGTGCTTTAAAGGCGATTCGAATCTACCTCCTGAAATCTGTTTCCTGCAATTCTGCCTTGCTTTCAAATCCTCTTCGTTGCCTTCCCTCAATATTTTTGTGGGCGAGAGTTATCATTTGTATCTCTGCAGGTTTGTGATTTGCAGTGCCCCTGAGCTCCATTTTTCAACTCGCTTTTTTGGGAGCTGGCCGCAAAAGCGCAGGATTTCTTCAGGCCCTATTCTGGTTCCGGGCGGCAGGCTGAGCCTGCGGTTAATTCTTCTTCCTGATGGGAAAATAGAGTGACCTGTGCCTGTCCCAACACCTAGAGCTAGTCGGTCATTGGTTCCCCCTCTTCCCGTTCATCCTCAGGACAAATTGCAACCTGTACGGAAGAGGAGGTTAAACGTGCTGATTCTCCAAGGAGGGAGATTGCTAGTAAAGCGGCTGGAATGGCGAACCCGAGCACAAGGAGATGAGAAATGAGGTGCGTTTTAGAAACCTTTCCCGATCACACGGTGTACCATCTTCTGGGTTTCTCATGCATGTTTTCGATGTAGGAAGATGCCCTTGAACCTGGAGATTTGGGACCCATGGGACGGGTACCACGCAGTATTACTTTAAAGGGTCTGCGTTTGCTCACCCAACCTCACCAAACCTCTCAGCCCCAAGAGTGTCCACCCTTATGTCTCAGTAAGCTGTGGGTCTAGATATGGTCAATCCAGGTGGCATCACAGCCCCTGAACGAATTTTGTAAGAATTTCTCTCTCTTTCACTGTCTTTGTTTCACGGGTTTTTAAAAGTAATTGATTTTCCTAATGGGGTTTAGCTGCTTTTCACTGCTGTGTTTATGCCGCTTTACACCCACTTGACTCACTTCCAGAGAGATATCAATACATAGGTTGGAAGATTCTTACTAGTCAGATCTATTCTTGGGCGGTGAATAGGGGGTGTTGAGTCCACTTCACTGAGCAAGGAGTAGGTCTTGTCTATAACATATTGGGTTTATGGAACGGTATCTGAGCTAATTTGAAACCCTTGTTTTATGCATCACCCCACCTCACCTTTCCCGTTAGGCAGCCATAGTGTGTTTTCTAAATGTGTGACTCTGTTCTGTTTTGTAATTCAGTTCAAGTGTAGCGGTTTTTACATTCCCTCTATAAGTGATATCTTATGACTAGTGTCTTTTTCTGTGTGACTTATTTCACTTAGAACCGTCGTACCTGAATCCACTCATCATGCTGCTACTAGCCTTATGACGTTGATTTCATGGCTGAGTGATATTCCATTGTACCTAAGGACCACAACTTCTTTATCCATTTTTCTCCTTCCTGGGATATTTAAGGTGGAATGAAGTGGAGGTTCTTGTCAACAGAGCAACCCTAAACTTTGGAGTGCCTGTGCCTTGCTGATTTTTAGTTTTCCCAAATTAGACGCCCATGAGTGGAAGTGCCCTATGCTCTCTAAGCCGAGTTTTTTAGATGTTTCAGGACACACCGTACACTTCTCCAGAGTGGCTGTTGGCAATTTATATCCCGCCCATCAGCGTAGCAAGGCTCCCATTTCTCCATGGCCTCTCCTGCATTTCTGGTTTTGACACTTTATTCAGCATGGCCCTTTTGACCGATGGGAAGCGAGACTTCTTTGTAGCGCTGACTTGCCTTTCCAGGTTGCTTGGTTGGCCAAAAAGGGCGTATTCGTTTTTTCCTGAATATATTCAGGAAAAAACGCGTACGCCCTTTTTGGCCAAGGGCATCTTTGTCGAGGTTTTGCCGCTTTTCCTGTGCTTTAAAGGCGATTCGAATCTACCTCCTGAAATCTGTTTCCTGCAATTCTTCCTTGCTTTCAAATCCTCTTCGTTGCCTTCCCTCAATATATTTGTGGACGAGAGTTATCATTTATAACTCTGCAGGTTTGTAAATTGCAGTTCCCCTGAGCTCCATTTTTCAACACGCTTTCTTGGGAGCTGGCCGCAAAATCATAGGATTGCTTCAGGCTCTATTCTGGTTGTGGGCGGCAGGCTGAGCCTGTGGTTAATTCTTCTTCCTGATGGGAAAATAGAGTGACCTGTGCCTGTCCCAACACCTAGAGCTAGTCTCTCATTGGTTCCCCTTCTTCCCGTTCATCCTCAGGACAAATTGCAACCTGTACGGAACAGGAGGTTAAAGGTGCTGATTCTCCAAGGAGGGAGATTGCTAGTAAAGAGGCTGGAATGGCGAACCCGAGCACAAGGAGATGAGAAATGAGGTGCGTTTTAGAAACCTTTCCCGATCACACGGTGTACCATCTTCTGGGTTTCTCATGCATGTTTTCGATGTAGGAAGATGCCCTTGAACTTGGAGATTTGGGACCCATGGGATGGGTACCACGCAGTATTACTTTAAAGGGTCTGTGTTTGCTCACCCAACCTCACCAAACCTCTCAGCCTCAAGAGTGTCCACCCTTATGTCTCCATCAGCTGTGGGTCTAGATATGGTCAATCCAGGTGGCATCACAGCCCCTGAACGAATTATGTAAGAATTTCTCTCTCTTTCACTGTCTTTGTTTCTCGGGTATTTAAATGTAATTGATTTTCATAATGGGGTTTAGCTGCTTTTCACTGGTGTGTTTACGCCGCTTTACACCCACTTGACTCACTTCCAGAGAGATATCAATACATAGGTTGGAAGATTCTTACTAGTCAGATCTATTCTTGGGCGGTGAATAGGGGGTGTTGAGTCCACTTCACTGAGCAAGGAGTAGGTCTTGTCTATTACATATTGGGTTTATGGAACGGTATCTGAGCTAATTTGAAACCCTTGTTTTATGCATCACCCCACCTCACTTTTCCCGTTAGGCAGCCATAGTGTGTTTTCTAAATGTGTGACTCTGTTCTGTTTTGTAATTCAGTTCAAGTGTAGCGGTTTGTACATTCCCTCTATAAGTAATATCTTATGATTAGTGCCTTTTTCTGTGTGACTTATTTCACTTAGAATCGTCGTACCTGAATCCACTCATCATGCTGCTACTAGCCCTATGACGTTGATTTCATGGCTGAGTGATATTCCATTGTACATAAGGACCACAACTTCTTTATCCATTTTTCTCTTTCCTGGGATATTTAAGATGTAACGAAGTGGAGGTTCTTGTCAACAGAGCAACCCTAAACTTTGGGGTGCCTGTGTCTTGCTGATTTTTAGTTTTCCCAGTTTAGACGCCCATGAGTGGAAGTGCCCTATGCTCTCTAAGCTGAGTTTTTTAGATGTTTCAGGACACATCATACACTTCTCCAGAGTGGCTGTCGGCAATTTACATCCCGCCCATCAGCGTAGCAAGGCTCCCATTTCTCCATGGCCTCTCCTGCATTTCTGGTTTTGACACTTTATTCAGCATGGCCCTTTTGACCGATGGGAAGCGAGACTTCTTTGTAGCGCTGATTTGCCTTTCCAGGTTGCTTGGTTGGCCAAAAAGGGCGTATGCGTTTTTTCCTGAATACATTCAGGAAAAAACGCATACGCCCTTTTTGGCCAAGGGCATCATTGTCGAGGTTTTGCCGCTTTTCCTGTGCTTTAAAGGCGATTCGAATCTACCTCCTGAAATCTGTTTCTTGCAATTCTGCCTTGCTTTCAAATCCTCTTCGTTGCCTTCCCTCAATATTTTTGTGGGCGAGAGTTATCATTTATAACTCTGCAGGTTTGTGATTTGCAGTGCCCTTGAGCTCCATTTTTCAACTCGCTTTTTTGGGAGCTGGCCGCAAAAGCGTAGGATTGCTTCAGGCCCTATTCTGGTTCCGGGCGGGAGGCTGAGCCTGTGGTTAATTCTTCTTCCTGATGGGAAAATAGAGTGACCTGTGACTGTCCCAACACCTAGAGCTAGTCGCTCATTGGTTCCACCTCTTCCCGTTCATCCTCAGGACAAATTGCAACCTGTACGGAACAGGAGGTTAAACGTGCTGATTCTCCAAGGAGGGAGATTGCTAGTAAAGCGGCTGGAATGGCGAACCCGAGCACAAGGAGATGAGAAATGAGGTGCGTTTTAGAAACCTTTCCCGATCACACGGTGTACCATCTTCTGGGTTTCTCATGCATGTTTTCGATGTAGGAAGATGCCCTTGAACCTGGAGATTTGGGACCCATGGGACGGGTACCACGCAGTATTACTTTAAAGGGTCTGCGTTTGCTCACCCAACCTCACCAAACCTCTCAGCCCCAAGAGTGTCCACCCTTATGTCTCAGTCAGCTGTGGGTCTAGATATGGTCAATCCAGGTGGCATCACAGCCCCTGAACGAATTTTGTAAGAATTTCTCTCTCTTTCACTGTCTTTGTTTCACGGGTTTTTAAAAGTAATTGATTTTCCTAATGGGGTTTAGCTGCTTTTCACTGCTGTGTTTATGCCGCTTTACACCCACTTGACTCACTTCCAGAGAGATATCAATACATAGGTTGGAAGATTCTTACTAGTCAGATCTATTCTTGGGCGGTGAATAGGGGGTGTTGAGTCCACTTCACTGAGCAAGGAGTAGGTCTTGTCTATAACATATTGGGTTTATGAAACGGTATCTGAGCTAATTTGAAACCCTTGTTTTATGCATCACCCCACCTCACCTTTCCCGTTAGGCAGCCATAGTGTGTTTTCTAAATGTGTGACTCTGTTCTGTTTTGTAATTCAGTTCAAGTGTAGCGGTTTTTACATTCCCTCTATAAGTGATATCTTATGACTAGTGTCTTTTTCTGTGTGACTTATTTCACTTAGAACCGTCGTACCTGAATCCACTCATCATGCTGCTACTAGCCTTATGACGTTGATTTCATGGCTGAGTGATATTCCATTGTACCTAAGGACCACAACTTCTTTATCCATTTTTCTCTTTCCTGGGATATTTAAGGTGGAATGAAGTGGAGGTTCTTGTCAACAGAGCAACCCTAAACTTTGGAGTGCCTGTGCCTTGCTGATTTTTAGTTTTCCCAAATTAGACGCCCATGAGTGGAAGTGCCCTATGCTCTCTAAGCCGAGTTTTTTAGATGTTTCAGGACACACCGTACACTTCTCCAGAGTGGCTGTTGGCAATTTACATCCCGCCCATCAGCGTAGCAAGGCTCCCATTTCTCCATGGCCTCTCCTGCATTTCTGGTATTGACACTTTATTCAGCATGGCCCTTTTGACCGATGGGAAGCGAGACTTCTTTGTAGCGCTGATTTGCCTTTCCAGGTTGCTTGGTTGGCCAAAAAGGGCGTATGCGTTTTTTCCTGAATATATTCAGGAAAAAACGCATACGCCCTTTTTGGCCAAGGGCATCATTGTCGAGGTTTTGCCGCTTTTCCTGTGCTTTAAAGGCGATTCGAATCTACCTCCTGAAATCTGTTTCCTGCAATTCTGCCTTGCTTTCAAATCCTCTTCGTTGCCTTCCCTCAATATATTTGTGGACGAGAGTTATCATTTATAACTCTGCAGGTTTGTGAATTGCAGTGCCCCTGAGCTCCATTTTCCAACTCGCTTTTTTGGGAGCTGGCCGCAAAAGCGCAGGATTGCTTCAAGCCCTATTCTGGTTCCGGGCGGCAGGCTGAGCCTGTGGTTAATTCTTCTTCCTGATGGGAAAATAGAGTGACCTGTGCCTGTGTTTTTCTGTGTGACTTATTTCAGTTAGAATGGTCGTACCTGAATCCACTCATCATGCTGCTACTAGCCTTATGACGTTGATTTCATTGCTCAGTGATATTCCAATGTACATAAGGACCACAACTTCTTTATCCATTTTTGTCTTTCCTGGGATATTTAAGGTGTAATGAAGTGGAGTTACTTGTCAACAGAGCAACCCTAAACTTCGGGGAGCCTGTGTCTTGCTGATTTTTAGTTTTCCCAGTTTAGACGCCCCTGAGTGGAAGTGCCTTATGCTCTCTAAGCTGAGTTTTTTAGATGTTTCAGGACACACCGTACACTTCTCCAGAGTGGCTGTCGGCAATTTACATCCCGCCCATCAGCGTATCAAGGCTCCCATTTCTCCATGGCCTGTCCTGCATTTCTGGTTTTGACACATTATTCAGCATGGCCCTTTTGACCGATGGGAAGCGAGACTTCTTTGTAGCGCTGATTTGCCTTTCCAGGTTGCTTGGTTGGCCAAAAAGGGCGTATGCGTTTTTTCCTGAATATATTCAGGAAAAAACGCGTACGCCCTTTTTGGCCAAGGGCATCATTGTCGAGGTTTTGCCGCTTTTCCCGTGCTTTAAAGGCGATTCGAATCTACCTCCTGAAATCTGTTTCCTGCAATTCTGCCTTGCTTTCAAATCCTCTTCATTGCCTTCCCTCAATATATTTGTGGACGAGAGTTATCATTTATAACTCTGCATGTTTGTGAATTGCAGTGCCCCTGAGCTCCATTTTCCAACTCGCTTTTTTGGGAGCTGGCCGCAAGAGCGCAGGATTGCTTCAAGCCCTATTCTGGTTCCGGGCGGCAGGCTGAGCCTGTGGTTAATTCTTCTTCCTGATGGGAAAATAGAGTGACCTGTGCCTGTCCCAACACCTAGAGCTAGTCGCTCATTGGTTCCCCTTCTTCCCGTTCATCCTCAGGACAAATGGCAACCTGTACGGAACAGGAGGTTAAAGGTGCTGATTCTCCAAGGAGGGAGATTGCTAGTAAAGTGGCTGGAATGGCTAACCCGAGCACAAGGAGATGAGAAATGAGGTGCGTTTTAGAAACCTTTCCCGATCACACGGTGTACCATCTTCTGGGTTTCTCATGCATGTTTTCGATGTAGGAAGATGCCCTTGAACTTGGAGATTTGGGACCCATGGGATGGGTACCACGCAGTATTACTTTAAAGGGTCTGTGTTTGCTCACCCAACCTCACCAAACCTCTCAGCCTCAAGAGTGTCCACCCTTATGTCTCCATCAGCTGTGGGTCTAGATATGGTCAATCCAGGTGGCATCACAGCCCCTGAACGAATTTTGTAAGAATTTCTCTCTCTTTCACTGTCTTTGTTTCACGGGTTTTTAAAAGTAATTGATTTTCCTAATGGGGTTTAGCTGCTTTTCACTGCTGTGTTTATGCCGCTTTACTCCCACTTGACTCACTTACGGAGAGATATCAATACATAGGTTTGAAGATTCTTACTAGTCAGATCTATTCTTGGGCGGTGAATAGGGGGTGTTGAGTCCAGTTCACTGAGCAAGGAGTAGGTCTTGTCTATTACATATTGGGTTTATGGAACGGTATCTGAGCTAATTTGAAACCCTTGTTTTATGCATCACCCCACCTCGCCTTTCCCGTTAGGCAGCCATAGTGTGTTTTCTAAATGTGTGACTCTGTTCTGTTTTGTAATTCAGTTCAAGTGTAGCGGTTTTTACATTCCCTCTATAAGTGATATCTTCTGATTAGTGTCTTTTTCTGTGTGACTTATTTCACTTAGAACCGTCGTACCTGAATCCACTCATCATGCTGCTACTAGCCTTATGACGTTGATTTCAGGGCTGAGTGATATTCCATTGTACCTAAGGACCACAACTTCTTTATCCATTTTTCTCTTTCCTGGGATATTTAAGGTGGAATAAAGTGGAGGTTCTTGTCAACAGAGCAACCCTAAACTTTGGAGTGCCTGTGCCTTGCTGATTTTTAGTTTTCCCAAATTAGACGCCCATGAGTGGAAGTGCCCTATGCTCTCTAAGCCGAGTTTTTTAGATATTTCAGGACACACCGTACACTTCTCCAGAGTAGCTGTTGGCAATTTACATCCCGCCCATCAGCGTAGCAAGGCTCCCATTTCTCCATGGCCTCTCCTGCATTTCTGGTATTGACACTTTATTCAGCATGTCCCTTTTGACCGATGGGAAGCGAGACTTCTTTGTAGCGCTGATTTGCCTTTCCAGGTTGCTTGGTTGGCCAAAAAGGGCGTATGCGTTTTTTCCTGAATATATTCAGGAAAAAACGCATACGCCCTTTTTGGCCAAGGGCATCATTGTCGAGGTTTTGCCGCTTTTCCTGTGCTTTAAAGGCGATTCGAATCTACCTCCTGAAATCTGTTTCCTGCAATTCTGCCTTGCTTTCAAATCCTCTTCGTTGCCTTCCCTCAATATTTTTGTGGGCGAGAGTTATCATTTCTAACTCTGCAGGTTTGTGATTTGCAGGGCCCCTGAGCTCCATTTTTCAACTCGCTTTTTTGGGAGCTGGCCGCAAAAGCGTAGGATTGCTTCAGGCCCTATTCTGGTTCCGGGCGGCAGGCTGAGCCTGTGGTTAATTCTTCTTCCTGATGGGAAAATAGAGTGACCTGTGCCTGTCCCAACACCTAGAGCTAGTCGCTCATTGGTTCCCCCTCTTCCCGTTCATCCTCAGGACAAATTGAAACCTGTACGGAACAGGAGGTTAAAGTGCTGATTCTCCAAGGAGGGAGATTGCTATTAAAGTGGCTGGAATGGCGAACCCGAGCACAAGGAGATGAGAAATGTGGTGCGTTTTAGAAACCTTTCCCGATCACACAGTGTACAATCTTCTCGGTTTCTCATGCATGTTTTCGATGTAGGAAGATGCCCTTGAACCTGGAGATTTGGGACCCATCAGACGGGTACCACGCAGTATTACTTTAAAGGGTCTGCGTTTGCTCACCCAACCTCACCAAACCTCTCAGCCCCAAGAGTGTCCACCCTTATGTCTCAATCAGCTGTGGGTCTAGATATGGTCAATGCAGGTGGCATCACAGCCCCTGAACGAATTTTGTAAGAATTTCTCTCTCTTTCACTGTCTTTGTTTCACGGGTTTTTAAAAGTAATTGATTTTCCTAATGGGGTTTAGCTGCTTTTCACTGCTGTGTTTATGCCGCTTTACTCCCACTTGACTCACTTACGGAAAGATATCAATACATAGGTTTGAAGATTCTTACTAGTCAGATATATTCTTGGGCGGTGAATAGGGGGTGTTGAGTCCAGTTCACTGAGCAAGCAGTAGGTCTTGTCTATTACATATTGGGTTTATGGAACGGTATCTGAGCTAATTTGAAACCCTTGTTTTATGCATCACCCCACCTCGCCTTTCCCGTTAGGCAGCCATAGTGTGTTTTCTAAATGTGTGACTCTGTTCTGTTTTGTAATTCAGTTCAAGTGTAGCGGTTTTTACATTCCCTCTATAAGTGATATCTTCTGATTAGTGTCTTTTTCTGTGTGACTTATTTCACTTAGAACCGTCGTACCTGAATCCACTCATCATGCTGCTACTAGCCTTATGACGTTGATTTCATGGCTGAGTGATATTCCATTGTACCTAAGGACCACAACTTCTTTATCCATTTTTCTCTTTCCTGGGATATTTAAGGTGGAATGAAGTGGAGGTTCTTGTCAACAGAGCAACCCTAAACTTTGGAGTGCCTGTGCCTTGCTGATTTTTAGTTTTCCCAAATTAGACGCCCATGAGTGGAAGTGCCCTATGCTCTCTAAGCCGAGTTTTTTAGATGTTTCAGGACACACCATACACTTCTCCAGAGTGGCTGTTGGCAATTTACATCCCACCCATCAGCGTAGCAAGGCTCCCATTTCTCCATGGCCTCTCCTGCATTTCTGGTATTGACACTTTATTCAGCATGGCCCTTTTGACCGATGGGAAGCGAGACTTCTTTGTAGCGCTGATTTGCCTTTCCATGTTGCTTGGTTGGCCAAAAAGGGCGTATGCGTTTTTTCCTGAATATATTCAGGAAAAAACGCATACGCCCTTTTTGGCCAAGGGCATCATTGTCGAGGTTTTGCCGCTTTTCCTGTGCTTTAAAGGCGATTCGAATCTACCTCCTGAAATCTGTTTCCTGCAATTCTGCCTTGCTTTCAAATCCTCTTCGTTGCCTTCCCTCAATATTTTTGTGGGCGAGAGTTATCATTTCTAACTCTGCAGGTTTGTGATTTGCAGGGCCCCTGAGCTCCATTTTTCAACTCGCTTTTTTGGGAGCTGGCCGCAAAAGCGTAGGATTGCTTCAGGCCCTATTCTGGTTCCGGGCGGCAGGCTGAGCCTGTGGTTAATTCTTCTTCCTGATGGGAAAATAGAGTGACCTGTGCCTGTCCCAACACCTAGAGCTAGTCGCTCATTGGTTCCCCCTCTTCCCGTTCATCCTCAGGACAAATTGAAACCTGTACGGAACAGGAGGTTAAAGTGCTGATTCTCCAAGGAGGGAGGTTGCTATTAAAGTGGCTGGAATGGCGAACCCGAGCACAAGGAGATGAGAAATGAGGTGCGTTTTAGAAACCTTTCCCGATCACACAGTGTACCATCTTCTGGGTTTCTCATGCATGTTTTCGATGTAGGAAGATGCCCTTGAACCTGGAAATTTGGGACCCATCAGACGGGTACCACGCAGTATTACTTTAAAGGGTCTGCGTTTGCTCACCCAACCTCACCAAAACTCTCAGCCCCAAGAGTGTCCACCCTTATGTCTCAATCAGCTGTGGGTCTAGATATGGTCAATCCAGGTGGCATCACAGCCCCTGAACGAATTTTGTAAGAATTTCTCTCTCTTTCACTGTCTTTGTTTCACGGGTTTTTAAAAGTAATTGATTTTCCTAATGGGGTTTAGCTGCTTTTCACTGCTGTGTTTATGCCGCTTTACTCCCACTTGACTCACTTACGGAGAGATATCAATACATAGGTTTGAAGATTCTTACTAATCAGATCTATTCTTGGGCGGTGAATAGGGGGTGTTGAGTCCAGTTCACTGAGCAAGCAGTAGGTCTTGTCTATTACATATTGGGTTTATGGAACGGTATCTGAGCTAATTTGAAACCCTTGTTTTATGCATCACCCCACCTCGCCTTTCCCGTTAGGCAGCCATAGTGTGTTTTCTAAATGTGTGACTCTGTTCTGTTTTGTAATTCAGTTCAAGTGTAGCGGTTTTTACATTCCCTCTATAAGTGATATCTTCTGATTAGTGTCTTTTTCTGTGTGACTTATTTCACTTAGAACCGTCGTACCTGAATCCACTCATCATGCTGCTACTAGCCTTATGACGTTGATTTCATGGCTGAGTGATATTCCATTGTACCTAAGGACTACAAATTCTTTATCCATTTTTCTCTTTCCTGGGATATTTAAGGTGGAATGAAGTGGAGGTTCTTGTCAACAGAGCAACCCTAAACTTTGGAGTGCCTGTGCCTTGCTGATTTTTAGTTTTCCCAAATTAGACGCCCATGAGTGGAAGTGCCCTATGCTCTCTAAGCCGAGTTTTTTAGATGTTTCAGGACACAACGTACACTTCTCCAGAGTGGCTGTTGGCAATTTACATCCCGCCTATCAGCGTAGCAAGGCTCCCATTTCTCCATGGCCTCTCCTGCATTTCTGGTATTGAAACTTTATTCAGCATGGCCCTTTTGACCGATGGGAAGCGAGACTTCTTTGTAGCACTGATTTGCCTTTCCAGGTTGCTTGGTTGGCCAAAAAGGGCGTATGCGTTTTTTCCTGAATATATTCAGGAAAAAACGCATACGCCCTTTTTGGCCAAGGGCATCATTGTCGAGGTTTTGCCGCTTTTCCTGTGCTTTAAAGGCGATTCGAATCTACCTCCTGAAATCTGTTTCCTGCAATTCTGCCTTGCTTTCAAATCCTCTTCGTTGCCTTCCCTCAATATTTTTGTGGGCGAGAGTTATCATTTATAACTCTGCAGGTTTGTGATTTGCCGGGCCCCTGAGCTCCATTTTTCAACTCGCTTTTTTGGGAGCTGGCCGCAAAAGCGTAGGATTGCTTCAGGCCCTATTCTGGTTCCGGGCGGCAGGCTGAGCCTGTGGTTAATTCTTCTTCCTGATGGGAAAATAGAGTGACCTGTGCCTGTCCCAACACCTAGAGCTAGTCGCTCATTGGTTCCCCCTCTTCCCGTTCATCCTCAGGACAAATTGAAACCTGTACGGAACAGGAGGTTAAAGTGCTGATTCTCCAAGGAGGGAGATTGCTATTAAAGTGGCTGGAATGGCGAACCCGAGCACAAGGAGATGAGAAATGAGGTGCGTTTTAGAAACCTTTCCCGATCACACGGTGTACCATCTTCTGGGTTTCTCATGCATGTTTTCGATGTAGGAAGATGCCCTTGAACCTGGAGATTTGGGACCCATGGGATGGGTACCACGCAGTATTACTTTAAAGGGTCTGCGTTTGCTCACCCAACCTCACCAAACCTCTCAGCCCCAAGAGTGTCCACCCTTATGTCTCAATCAGCTGTGGGTCTAGATATGGTCAATCCAGGTGGCATCACAGCCCCTGAACGAATTTTGTAAGAATTTCTCTCTCTTTCACTGTCTTTGTTTCACGGGTTTTTAAAAGTAATTGATTTTCCTAATGGGGTTTAGCTGCTTTTCACTGCTGTGTTTATGCCGCTTTACTCCCACTTGACTCACTTACGGAGAGATATCAATACATAGGTTTGAAGATTCTTACTAGTCAGATCTATTCTTGGGCGGTGAATAGGGGGTGTTGAGTCCAGTTCACTGAGCAAGGAGTAGGTCTTGTCTATTACATATTGGGTTTATGGAACGGTATCTGAGCTAATTTGGAACCCTTGTTTTATGCATCACCCCACCTCGCCTTCCCCGTTAGGCAGCCATAGTGTGTTTTCTAAATGTGTGACTCTGTTCTGTTTTGTAATTCAGTTCAAGTGTAGCGGTTTTTACATTCCCTCTATAAGTGATATCTTCTGATTAGTGTCTTTTTCTGTGTGACTTATTTCACTTAGAACCGTCGTACCTGAATCCACTCATCATGCTGCTACTAGCCTTATGACGTTGATTTCATGGCTGAGTGATATTCCATTGTACCTAAGGACCACAACTTCTTTATCCATTTTTCTCTTTCCTGGGATATTTAAGGTGGAATGAAGTGGAGGTTCTTGTCAACAGAGCAACCCTAAACTTTGGAGTGCCTGTGCCTTGCTGATTTTTAGTTTTCCCAAATTAGACGCCCATGAGTGGAAGTGCCCTATGCTCTCTAAGCCGAGTTTTTTAGATGTTTCAGGACACACCGTACACTTCTCCAGAGTGGCTGTTGGCAATTTACATCCCGCCCATCAGCGTAGCAAGGCTCCCATTTCTCCATGGCCTCTCCTGCATTTCTGGTATTGACACTTTATTCAGCATGGCCCTTTTGACCGATGGGAAGCGAGACTTCTTTGTAGCGCTGATTTGCCTTTCCAGGTTGCTTGGTTGGCCAAAAAGGGCGTATGCGTTTTTTCCTGAATATATTCAGGAAAAAACGCATACGCCCTTTTTGGCCAAGGGCATCATTGTCGAGGTTTTGCCGCTTTTCCTGTGCTTTAAAGGCGATTCGAATCTACCTCCTGAAATCTGTTTCCTGCAATTCTGCCTTGCTTTCAAATCCTCTTCGTTGCCTTCCCTCAATATTTTTGTGGGCGAGAGTTATCATTTATAACTCTGCAGGTTTGTGATTTGCCGGGCCCCTGAGCTCCATTTTTCAACTCGCTTTTTTGGGAGCTGGCCGCAAAAGCGTAGGATTGCTTCAGGCCCTATTCTGGTTCCGGGCGGCAGGCTGAGCCTGTGGTTAATTCTTCTTCCTGATGGGAAAATAGAGTGACCTGTGCCTGTCCCAACACCTAGAGCTAGTCGCTCATTGGTTCCCCCTCTTCCCGTTCATCCTCAGGACAAATTGAAACCTGTACGGAACAGGAGGTTAAAGTGCTGATTCTCCAAGGAGGGAGATTGCTATTAAAGTGGCTGGAATGGCGAACCCGAGCACAAGGAGATGAGAAATGAGGTGCGTTTTAGAAACCTTTCCCGATCACACGGTGTACCATCTTCTGGGTTTCTCATGCATGTTTTCGATGTAGGAAGATGCCCTTGAACCTGGAGATTTGGGACCCATGGGATGGGTACCACGCAGTATTACTTTAAAGGGTCTGCGTTTGCTCACCCAACCTCACCAAACCTCTCAGCCCCAAGAGTGTCCACCCTTATGTCTCAATCAGCTGTGGGTCTAGATATGGTCAATCCAGGTGGCATCACAGCCCCTGAACGAATTTTGTAAGAATTTCTCTCTCTTTCACTGTCTTTGTTTCACGGGTTTTTAAAAGTAATTGATTTTCCTAATGGGGTTTAGCTGCTTTTCACTGCTGTGTTTATGCCGCTTTACTCCCACTTGACTCACTTACGGAGAGATATCAATACATAGGTTTGAAGATTCTTACTAGTCAGATCTATTCTTGGGCGGTGAATAGGGGGTGTTGAGTCCAGTTCACTGAGCAAGCAGTAGGTCTTGTCTATTACATATTGGGTTTATGGAACGGTATCTGAGCTAATTTGGAACCCTTGTTTTATGCATCACCCCACCTCGCCTTCCCCGTTAGGCAGCCATAGTGTGTTTTCTAAATGTGTGACTCTGTTCTGTTTTGTAATTCAGTTCAAGTGTAGCGGTTTTTACATTCCCTCTATAAGTGATATCTTCTGATTAGTGTCTTTTTCTGTGTGACTTATTTCACTTAGAACCGTCGTACCTGAATCCACTCATCATGCTGCTACTAGCCTTATGACGTTGATTTCATGGCTGAGTGATATTCCATTGTACCTAAGGACCACAACTTCTTTATCCATTTTTCTCTTTCCTGGGATATTTAAGGTGGAATGAAGTGGAGGTTCTTGTCAACAGAGCAACCCTAAACTTTGGAGTGCCTGTGCCTTGCTGATTTTTAGTTTTCCCAAATTAGACGCCCATGAGTGGAAGTGCCCTATGCTCTCTAAGCCGAGTTTTTTAGATGTTTCAGGACACACCGTACACTTCTCCAGAGTGGCTGTTGGCAATTTACATCCCGCCCATCAGCGTAGCAAGGCTCCCATTTCTCCATGGCCTCTCCTGCATTTCTGGTATTGACACTTTATTCAGCATGGCCCTTTTGACCGATGGGAAGCGAGACTTCTTTGTAGCGCTGATTTGCCTTTCCAGGTTGCTTGGTTGGCCAAAAAGGGCGTATGCGTTTTTTCCTGAATATATTCAGGAAAAAACGCATACGCCCTTTTTGGCCAAGGGCATCATTGTCGAGGTTTTGCCGCTTTTCCTGTGCTTTACAGGCGATTCGAATCTACCTCCTGAAATCTGTTTCCTGCAATTCTGCCTTGCTTTCAAATCCTCTTCGTTGCCTTCCCTCAATATTTTTGTGGGCGAGAGTTATCATTTCTAACTCTGCAGGTTTGTGATTTGCAGGGCCCCTGAGCTCCATTTTTCAACTCGCTTTTTTGGGAGCTGGCCGCAAAAGCGTAGGATTGCTTCAGGCCCTATTCTGGTTCCGGGCGGCAGGCTGAGCCTGTGGTTAATTCTTCTTCCTGATGGGAAAATAGAGTGACCTGTGCCTGTCCCAACACCTAGAGCTAGTCGCTCATTGGTTCCCCCTCTTCCCGTTCATCCTCAGGACAAATTGAAACCTGTACGGAACAGGAGGTTAAAGTGCTGATTCTCCAAGGAGGGAGATTGCTATTAAAGTGGCTGGAATGGCGAACCCGAGCACAAGGAGATGAGAAATGAGGTGCGTTTTAGAAACCTTTCCCGATCACACGGTGTACCATCTTCTGGGTTTCTCATGCATGTTTTCGATGTAGGAAGATGCCCTTGAACCTGGAGATTTGGGACCCATGGGATGGGTACCACGCAGTATTACTTTAAAGGGTCTGCGTTTGCTCACCCAACCTCACCAAACCTCTCAGCCCCAAGAGTGTCCACCCTTATGTCTCAATCAGCTGTGGGTCTAGATATGGTCAATCCAGGTGGCATCACAGCCCCTGAACGAATTTTGTAAGAATTTCTCTCTCTTTCACTGTCTTTGTTTCACGGGTTTTTAAAAGTAATTGATTTTCCTAATGGGGTTTAGCTGCTTTTCACTGCTGTGTTTATGCCGCTTTACTCCCACTTGACTCACTTACGGAGAGATATCAATACATAGGTTTGAAGATTCTTACTAGTCAGATCTATTCTTGGGCGGTGAATAGGGGGTGTTGAGTCCAGTTCACTGAGCAAGGAGTAGGTCTTGTCTATTACATATTGGGTTTATGGAACGGTATCTGAGCTAATTTGAAACCCTTGTTTTAGGCATCACCCCACCTCGCCTTCCCCGTTAGGCAGCCATAGTGTGTTTTCTAAATGTGTGACTCTGTTCTGTTTTGTAATTCAGTTCAAGTGTAGCGGTTTGTACATTCCCTCTATAAGTGATATCTTCTGATTAGTGTCTTTTTCTGTGTGACTTATTTCACTTAGAACCGTCGTACCTGAATCCACTCATCATGCTGCTACTAGCCTTATGACGTTGATTTCATGGCTGAGTGATATTCCATTGTACCTAAGGACCACAACTTCTTTATCCATTTTTCTCTTTCCTGGGATATTTAAGGTGGAATGAAGTGGAGGTTCTTGTCAACAGAGCAACCCTAAACTTTGGAGTGCCTGTGCCTTGCTGATTTTTAGTTTTCCCAAATTAGACGCCCATGAGTGGAAGTGCCCTATGCTCTCTAAGCCGAGTTTTTTAGATGTTTCAGGACACACCGTACACTTCTCCAGAGTGGCTGTTGGCAATTTACATCCCGCCCATCAGCGTAGCAAGGCTCCCATTTCTCCATGGCCTCTCCTGCATTTCTGGTATTGACACTTTATTCAGCATGGCCCTTTTGACCGATGGGAAGCGAGACTTCTTTGTAGCGCTGATTTGCCTTTCCAGGTTGCTTGGTTGGCCAAAAAGGGCGTATGCGTTTTTTCCTGAATATATTCAGGAAAAAACGCATACGCCCTTTTTGGCCAAGGGCATCATTGTCGAGGTTTTGCCGCTTTTCCTGTGCTTTAAAGGCGATTCGAATCTACCTCCTGAAATCTGTTTCCTGCAATTCTGCCTTGCTTTCAAATCCTCTTCGTTGCCTTCCCTCAATATTTTTGTGGGCGAGAGTTATCATTTATAACTCTGCAGGTTTGTGATTTGCAGGGCCCCTGAGCTCCATTTTTCAACTCGCTTTTTTGGGAGCTGGCCGCAAGAGCGTAGGATTGCTTCAGGCCCTATTCTGGTTCCGGGCGGCAGGCTGAGCCTGTGGTTAATTCTTCTTCCTGATGGGAAAATAGAGTGACCTGTGCCTGTCCCACCACCTAGAGCTAGTCGCTCATTGGTTCCCCCTCTTCCCGTTCATCCTCAGGACAAATTGAAACCTGTACGGAACAGGAGGTTAAAGTGCTGATTCTCCAAGGAGGGAGATTGCTATTAAAGTGGCTGGAATGGCGAACCCGAGCACAAGGAGATGAGAAATGAGGTGCGTTTTAGAAACCTTTCCCGATCACACGGTGTACCATCTTCTGGGTTTCTCATGCATGTTTTCGATGTAGGAAGATGCCCTTGAACCTGGAGATTTGGGACCCATGGGATGGGTACCACGCAGTATTACTTTAAAGGGTCTGCGTTTGCTCACCCAACCTCACCAAACCTCTCAGCCCCAAGAGTGTCCACCCTTATGTCTCAATCAGCTGTGGGTCTAGATATGGTCAATCCAGGTGGCATCACAGCCCCTGAACGAATTTTGTAAGAATTTCTCTCTCTTTCACTGTCTTTGTTTCACGGGTTTTTAAAAGTAATTGATTTTCCTAATGGGGTTTAGCTGCTTTTCACTGCTGTGTTTATGCCGCTTTACTCCCACTTGACTCACTTACGGAGAGATATCAATACATAGGTTTGAAGATTCTTACTAGTCAGATCTATTCTTGGGCGGTGAATAGGGGGTGTTGGGTCCAGTTCACTGAGCAAGGAGTAGGTCTTGTCTATTACATATTCGGTTTATGGAACGGTATCTGAGCTAATTTGAAACCCTTGTTTTAGGCATCACCCCACCTCACCTTTCCCGTTAGGCAGCCATAGTGTGTTTTCTAAATGTGTGACTCTGTTCTGTTTTGTAATTCAGTTCAAGTGTAGCGGTTTTTACATTCCCTCTATAAGTGATATCTTCTGATTAGTGTCTTTTTCTGTGTGACTTATTTCACTTAGAACCGTCGTACCTGAATCCACTCATCATGCTGCTACTAGCCTTATGACGTTGATTTCATGGCTGAGTGATATTCCATTGTACCTAAGGACCACAACTTCTTTATCCATTTTTCTCTTTCCTGGGATATTTAAGGTGGAATGAAGTGGAGGTTCTTGTCAACAGAGCAACCCTAAACTTTGGAGTGCCTGTGCCTTGCTGATTTTTAGTTTTCCCAAATTAGACGCCCATGAGTGGAAGTGCCCTATGCTCTCTAAGCCGAGTTTTTTAGATGTTTCAGGACACACCGTACACTTCTCCAGAGTGGCTGTTGGCAATTTACATCCCGCCCATCAGCGTAGCAAGGCTCCCATTTCTCCATGGCCTCTCCTGCATTTCTGGTATTGACACTTTATTCAGCATGGCCCTTTTGACCGATGGGAAGCGAGACTTCTTTGTAGCGCTGATTTGCCTTTCCAGGTTGCTTGGTTGGCCAAAAAGGGCGTATGCGTTTTTTCCTGAATATATTCAGGAAAAAACGCATACGCCCTTTTTGGCCAAGGGCATCATTGTCGAGGTTTTGCCGCTTTTCCTGTGCTTTAAAGGCGATTCGAATCTACCTCCTGAAATCTGTTTCCTGCAATTCTGCCTTGCTTTCAAATCCTCTTCGTTGCCTTCCCTCAATATTTTTGTGGGCGAGAGTTATCATTTATAACTCTGCAGGTTTGTGATTTGCCGGGCCCCTGAGCTCCATTTTTCAACTCGCTTTTTTGGGAGCTGGCCGCAAAAGCGTAGGATTGCTTCAGGCCCTATTCTGGTTCCGGGCGGCAGGCTGAGCCTGTGGTTAATTCTTCTTCCTGATGGGAAAATAGAGTGACCTGTGCCTGTCCCAACACCTAGAGCTAGTCGCTCATTGGTTCCCCCTCTTCCCGTTCATCCTCAGGACAAATTGAAACCTGTACGGAACAGGAGGTTAAAGTGCTGATTCTCCAAGGAGGGAGATTGCTATTAAAGTGGCTGGAATGGCGAACCCGAGCACAAGGAGATGAGAAATGAGGTGCGTTTTAGAAACCTTTCCCGATCACACGGTGTACCATCTTCTGGGTTTCTCATGCATGTTTTCGATGTAGGAAGATGCCCTTGAACCTGGAGATTTGGGACCCATGGGATGGGTACCACGCAGTATTACTTTAAAGGGTCTGCGTTTGCTCACCCAACCTCACCAAACCTCTCAGCCCCAAGAGTGTCCACCCTTATGTCTCAATCAGCTGTGGGTCTAGATATGGTCAATCCAGGTGGCATCACAGCCCCTGAACGAATTTTGTAAGAATTTCTCTCTCTTTCACTGTCTTTGTTTCACGGGTTTTTAAAAGTAATTGATTTTCCTAATGGGGTTTAGCTGCTTTTCACTGCTGTGTTTATGCCGCTTTACTCCCACTTGACTCACTTACGGAGAGATATCAATACATAGGTTTGAAGATTCTTACTAGTCAGATCTATTCTTGGGCGGTGAATAGGGGGTGTTGAGTCCAGTTCACTGAGCAAGCAGTAGGTCTTGTCTATTACATATTGGGTTTATGGAACGGTATCTGAGCTAATTTGGAACCCTTGTTTTATGCATCACCCCACCTCGCCTTCCCCGTTAGGCAGCCATAGTGTGTTTTCTAAATGTGTGACTCTGTTCTGTTTTGTAATTCAGTTCAAGTGTAGCGGTTTTTACATTCCCTCTATAAGTGATATCTTCTGATTAGTGTCTTTTTCTGTGTGACTTATTTCACTTAGAACCGTCGTACCTGAATCCACTCATCATGCTGCTACTAGCCTTATGACGTTGATTTCATGGCTGAGTGATATTCCATTGTACCTAAGGACCACAACTTCTTTATCCATTTTTCTCTTTCCTGGGATATTTAAGGTGGAATGAAGTGGAGGTTCTTGTCAACAGAGCAACCCTAAACTTTGGAGTGCCTGTGCCTTGCTGATTTTTAGTTTTCCCAAATTAGACGCCCATGAGTGGAAGTGCCCTATGCTCTCTAAGCCGAGTTTTTTAGATGTTTCAGGACACACCGTACACTTCTCCAGAGTGGCTGTTGGCAATTTACATCCCGCCCATCAGCGTAGCAAGGCTCCCATTTCTCCATGGCCTCTCCTGCATTTCTGGTATTGACACTTTATTCAGCATGGCCCTTTTGACCGATGGGAAGCGAGACTTCTTTGTAGCGCTGATTTGCCTTTCCAGGTTGCTTGGTTGGCCAAAAAGGGCGTATGCGTTTTTTCCTGAATATATTCAGGAAAAAACGCATACGCCCTTTTTGGCCAAGGGCATCATTGTCGAGGTTTTGCCGCTTTTCCTGTGCTTTACAGGCGATTCGAATCTACCTCCTGAAATCTGTTTCCTGCAATTCTGCCTTGCTTTCAAATCCTCTTCGTTGCCTTCCCTCAATATTTTTGTGGGCGAGAGTTATCATTTCTAACTCTGCAGGTTTGTGATTTGCAGGGCCCCTGAGCTCCATTTTTCAACTCGCTTTTTTGGGAGCTGGCCGCAAAAGCGTAGGATTGCTTCAGGCCCTATTCTGGTTCCGGGCGGCAGGCTGAGCCTGTGGTTAATTCTTCTTCCTGATGGGAAAATAGAGTGACCTGTGCCTGTCCCAACACCTAGAGCTAGTCGCTCATTGGTTCCCCCTCTTCCCGTTCATCCTCAGGACAAATTGAAACCTGTACGGAACAGGAGGTTAAAGTGCTGATTCTCCAAGGAGGGAGATTGCTATTAAAGTGGCTGGAATGGCGAACCCGAGCACAAGGAGATGAGAAATGAGGTGCGTTTTAGAAACCTTTCCCGATCACACGGTGTACCATCTTCTGGGTTTCTCATGCATGTTTTCGATGTAGGAAGATGCCCTTGAACCTGGAGATTTGGGACCCATGGGATGGGTACCACGCAGTATTACTTTAAAGGGTCTGCGTTTGCTCACCCAACCTCACCAAACCTCTCAGCCCCAAGAGTGTCCACCCTTATGTCTCAATCAGCTGTGGGTCTAGATATGGTCAATCCAGGTGGCATCACAGCCCCTGAACGAATTTTGTAAGAATTTCTCTCTCTTTCACTGTCTTTGTTTCACGGGTTTTTAAAAGTAATTGATTTTCCTAATGGGGTTTAGCTGCTTTTCACTGCTGTGTTTATGCCGCTTTACTCCCACTTGACTCACTTACGGAGAGATATCAATACATAGGTTTGAAGATTCTTACTAGTCAGATCTATTCTTGGGCGGTGAATAGGGGGTGTTGAGTCCAGTTCACTGAGCAAGGAGTAGGTCTTGTCTATTACATATTGGGTTTATGGAACGGTATCTGAGCTAATTTGAAACCCTTGTTTTAGGCATCACCCCACCTCGCCTTCCCCGTTAGGCAGCCATAGTGTGTTTTCTAAATGTGTGACTCTGTTCTGTTTTGTAATTCAGTTCAAGTGTAGCGGTTTGTACATTCCCTCTATAAGTGATATCTTCTGATTAGTGTCTTTTTCTGTGTGACTTATTTCACTTAGAACCGTCGTACCTGAATCCACTCATCATGCTGCTACTAGCCTTATGACGTTGATTTCATGGCTGAGTGATATTCCATTGTACCTAAGGACCACAACTTCTTTATCCATTTTTCTCTTTCCTGGGATATTTAAGGTGGAATGAAGTGGAGGTTCTTGTCAACAGAGCAACCCTAAACTTTGGAGTGCCTGTGCCTTGCTGATTTTTAGTTTTCCCAAATTAGACGCCCATGAGTGGAAGTGCCCTATGCTCTCTAAGCCGAGTTTTTTAGATGTTTCAGGACACACCGTACACTTCTCCAGAGTGGCTGTTGGCAATTTACATCCCGCCCATCAGCGTAGCAAGGCTCCCATTTCTCCATGGCCTCTCCTGCATTTCTGGTATTGACACTTTATTCAGCATGGCCCTTTTGACCGATGGGAAGCGAGACTTCTTTGTAGCGCTGATTTGCCTTTCCAGGTTGCTTGGTTGGCCAAAAAGGGCGTATGCGTTTTTTCCTGAATATATTCAGGAAAAAACGCATACGCCCTTTTTGGCCAAGGGCATCATTGTCGAGGTTTTGCCGCTTTTCCTGTGCTTTAAAGGCGATTCGAATCTACCTCCTGAAATCTGTTTCCTGCAATTCTGCCTTGCTTTCAAATCCTCTTCGTTGCCTTCCCTCAATATTTTTGTGGGCGAGAGTTATCATTTATAACTCTGCAGGTTTGTGATTTGCAGGGCCCCTGAGCTCCATTTTTCAACTCGCTTTTTTGGGAGCTGGCCGCAAGAGCGTAGGATTGCTTCAGGCCCTATTCTGGTTCCGGGCGGCAGGCTGAGCCGGTGGTTAATTCTTCTTCCTGATGGGAAAATAGAGTGACCTGTGCCTGTCCCACCACCTAGAGCTAGTCGCTCATTGGTTCCCCCTCTTCCCGTTCATCCTCAGGACAAATTGAAACCTGTACGGAACAGGAGGTTAAAGTGCTGATTCTCCAAGGAGGGAGATTGCTATTAAAGTGGCTGGAATGGCGAACCCGAGCACAAGGAGATGAGAAATGAGGTGCGTTTTAGAAACCTTTCCCGATCACACGGTGTACCATCTTCTGGGTTTCTCATGCATGTTTTCGATGTAGGAAGATGCCCTTGAACCTGGAGATTTGGGACCCATGGGATGGGTACCACGCAGTATTACTTTAAAGGGTCTGCGTTTGCTCACCCAACCTCACCAAACCTCTCAGCCCCAAGAGTGTCCACCCTTATGTCTCAATCAGCTGTGGGTCTAGATATGGTCAATCCAGGTGGCATCACAGCCCCTGAACGAATTTTGTAAGAATTTCTCTCTCTTTCACTGTCTTTGTTTCACGGGTTTTTAAAAGTAATTGATTTTCCTAATGGGGTTTAGCTGCTTTTCACTGCTGTGTTTATGCCGCTTTACTCCCACTTGACTCACTTACGGAGAGATATCAATACATAGGTTTGAAGATTCTTACTAGTCAGATCTATTCTTGGGCGGTGAATAGGGGGTGTTGGGTCCAGTTCACTGAGCAAGGAGTAGGTCTTGTCTATTACATATTCGGTTTATGGAACGGTATCTGAGCTAATTTGAAACCCTTGTTTTAGGCATCACCCCACCTCACCTTTCCCGTTAGGCAGCCATAGTGTGTTTTCTAAATGTGTGACTCTGTTCTGTTTTGTAATTCAGTTCAAGTGTAGCGGTTTTTACATTCCCTCTATAAGTGATATCTTCTGATTAGTGTCTTTTTCTGTGTGACTTATTTCACTTAGAACCGTCGTACCTGAATCCACTCATCATGCTGCTACTAGCCTTATGACGTTGATTTCATGGCTGAGTGATATTCCATTGTACCTAAGGACCACAACTTCTTTATCCATTTTTCTCTTTCCTGGGATATTTAAGGTGGAATGAAGTGGAGGTTCTTGTCAACAGAGCAACCCTAAACTTTGGAGTGCCTGTGCCTTGCTGATTTTTAGTTTTCCCAAATTAGACGCCCATGAGTGGAAGTGCCCTATGCTCTCTAAGCCGAGTTTTTTAGATGTTTCAGGACACACCGTACACTTCTCCAGAGTGGCTGTTGGCAATTTACATCCCGCCCATCAGCGTAGCAAGGCTCCCATTTCTCCATGGCCTCTCCTGCATTTCTGGTATTGACACTTTATTCAGCATGGCCCTTTTGACCGATGGGAAGCGAGACTTCTTTGTAGCACTGATTTGCCTTTCCAGGTTGCTTGGTTGGCCAAAAAGGGCGTATGCGTTTTTTCCTGAATATATTCAGGAAAAAACGCATACGCCCTTTTTGGCCAAGGGCATCATTGTCGAGGTTTTGCCGCTTTTCCTGTGCTTTAAAGGCGATTCGAATCTACCTCCTGAAATCTGTTTCCTGCAATTCTGCCTTGCTTTCAAATCCTCTTCGTTGCCTTCCCTCAATATTTTTGTGGGCGAGAGTTATCATTTATAACTCTGCAGGTTTGTGATTTGCAGGGCCCCTGAGCTCCATTTTTCAACTCGCTTTTTTGGGAGCTGGCCGCATAAGCGTAGGATTGCTTCAGGACCTATTCTGGTTCCGGGCGGCAGGCTGAGCCGGTGGTTAATTCTTCTTCCTGATGGGAAAATAGAGTGACCTGTGACTGTCCCACCACCTAGAGCTAGTCGCTCATTGGTTCCCCCTCTTCCCGTTCATCCTCAGGACAAATTGCAACCTGTACGGAACAGGAGGTTAAACGTGCTGATTCTCCAAGGAGGGAGATTGCTATTAAAGTGGCTGGAATGGCGAACCCGAGCACAAGGAGATGAGAAATGAGGTGCGTTTTAGAAACCTTTCCCGATCACACGGTGTACCATCTTCTGGGTTTCTCATGCATGTTTTCGATGTAGGAAGATGCCCTTGAACCTGGAGATTTGGGACCCATGGGATGGGTACCACGCAGTATTACTTTAAAGGGTCTGCGTTTGCTCACCCAACCTCACCAAACCTCTCAGCCCCAAGAGTGTCCACCCTTATGTCTCAATCAGCTGTGGGTCTAGATATGGTCAATCCAGGTGGCATCACAGCCCCTGAACGAATTTTGTAAGAATTTCTCTCTCTTTCACTGTCTTTGTTTCACGGGTTTTTAAAAGTAATTGATTTTCCTAATGGGGTTTAGCTGCTTTTCACTGCTGTGTTTATGCCGCTTTACTCCCACTTGACTCACTTACGGAGAGATATCAGTACATAGGTTTGAAGATTCTTACTAGTGAGATCTATTCTTGGGCGGTGAATAGGGGGTGTTGAGTCCAGTTCACTGAGCAAGCAGTAGGTCTTGTCTATTACATATTGGGTTTATGGAACGGTATCTGAGCTAATTTGAAACCCTTGTTTTAGGCATCACCCCACCTCACCTTTCCCGTTAGGCAGCCATAGTGTGTTTTCTAAATGTGTGACTCTGTTCTGTTTTGTAATTCAGTTCAAGTGTAGCGGTTTTTACATTCCCTCTATAAGTGATATCTTCTGATTAGTGTCTTTTTCTGTGTGACTTATTTCACTTAGAACCGTCGTACCTGAATCCACTCATCATGCTGCTACTAGCCTTATGACGTTGATTTCATGGCTGAGTGATATTCCATTGTACCTAAGGACCACAACTTCTTTATCCATTTTTCTCTTTCCTGGGATATTTAAGGTGGAATGAAGTGGAGGTTCTTGTCAACAGAGCAACCCTAAACTTTGGAGTGCCTGTGCCTTGCTGATTTTTAGTTTTCCCAAATTAGACGCCCATGAGTGGAAGTGCCCTATGCTCTCTAAGCCGAGTTTTTTAGATGTTTCAGGACACACCGTACACTTCTCCAGAGTGGCTGTTGGCAATTTACATCCCACCCATCAGCGTAGCAAGGCTCCCATTTCTCCATGGCCTCTCCTGCATTTCTGGTATTGACACTTTATTCAGCATGGCCCTTTTGACCGATGGGAAGCGAGACTTCTTTGTAGCGCTGATTTGCCTTTCCAGGTTGCTTGGTTGGCCAAAAAGGGCGTATGCGTTTTTTCCTGAATATATTCAGGAAAAAACGCATACGCCCTTTTTGGCCAAGGGCATCATTGTCGAGGTTTTGCCGCTTTTCCTGTGCTTTAAAGGCGATTCGAATCTACCTCCTGAAATCTGTTTCCTGCAATTCTGCCTTGCTTTCAAATCCTCTTCGTTGCCTTCCCTCAATATTTTTGTGGGCGAGAGTTATCATTTATAACTCTGCAGGTTTGTGATTTGCAGGGCCCCTGAGCTCCATTTTTCAACTCGCTTTTTTGGGAGCTGGCCGCATAAGCGTAGGATTGCTTCAGGACCTATTCTGGTTCCGGGCGGCAGGCTGAGCCGGTGGTTAATTCTTCTTCCTGATGGGAAAATAGAGTGACCTGTGACTGTCCCACCACCTAGAGCTAGTCGCTCATTGGTTCCCCCTCTTCCCGTTCATCCTCAGGACAAATTGCAACCTGTACGGAACAGGAGGTTAAAGTGCTGATTCTCCAAGGAGGGAGATTGCTATTAAAGTGGCTGGAATGGCGAACCCGAGCACAAGGAGATGAGAAATGAGGTGCGTTTTAGAAACCTTTCCCGATCACACGGTGTACCATCTTCTGGGTTTCTCATGCATGTTTTCGATGTAGGAAGATGCCCTTGAACCTGGAGATTTGGGACCCATGGGATGGGTACCACGCAGTATTACTTTAAAGGGTCTGCGTTTGCTCACCCAACCTCACCAAACCTCTCAGCCCCAAGAGTGTCCACCCTTATGTCTCAATCAGCTGTGGGTCTAGATATGGTCAATCCAGGTGGCATCACAGCCCCTGAACGAATTTTGTAAGAATTTCTCTCTCTTTCACTGTCTTTGTTTCACGGGTTTTTAAAAGTAATTGATTTTCCTAATGGGGTTTAGCTGCTTTTCACTGCTGTGTTTATGCCGCTTTACTCCCACTTGACTCACTTACGGAGAGATATCAATACATAGGTTTGAAGATTCTTACTAGTCAGATATATTCTTGGGCGGTGAATAGGGGGTGTTGAGTCCAGTTCACTGAGCAAGCAGTAGGTCTTGTCTATTACATATTGGGTTTATGGAACGGTATCTGAGCTAATTTGAAACCCTTGTTTTATGCATCACCCCACCTCGCCTTTCCCGTTAGGCAGCCATAGTGTGTTTTCTAAATGTGTGACTCTGTTCTGTTTTGTAATTCAGTTCAAGTGTAGCGGTTTTTACATTCCCTCTATAAGTGATATCTTCTGATTAGTGTCTTTTTCTGTGTGACTTATTTCACGTAGAACCGTCGTACCTGAATCCACTCATCATGCTGCTACTAGCCTTATGACGTTGATTTCATGGCTGAGTGATATTCCATTGTACCTAAGGACCACAACTTCTTTATCCATTTTTCTCTTTCCTGGGATATTTAAGGTGGAATGAAGTGGAGGTTCTTGTCAACAGAGCAACCCTAAACTTTGGAGTGCCTGTGCCTTGCTGATTTTTAGTTTTCCCAAATGAGACGCCCATGAGTGGAAGTGCCCTATGCTCTCTAAGCCGAGTTTTTTAGATGTTTCAGGACACACCGTACACTTCTCCAGAGTGGCTGTTGGCAATTTACATCCCGCCCATCAGCGTAGCAAGGCTCCCATTTCTCCATGGCCTCTCCTGCATTTCTGGTATTGACACTTTATTCAGCATGGCCCTTTTGACCGATGGGAAGCGAGACTTCTTTGTAGCGCCGATTTGCCTTTCCAGGTTGCTTGGTTGGCCAAAAAGGGCGTATGCGTTTTTTCCTGAATATATTCAGGAAAAAACGCATACGCCCTTTTTGGCCAAGGGCATCATTGTCGAGGTTTTGCCGCTTTTCCTGTGCTTTAAAGGCGATTCGAATCTACCTCCTGAAATCTGTTTCCTGCAATTCTGCCTTGCTTTCAAATCCTCTTCGTTGCCTTCCCTCAATATTTTTGTGGGCGAGAGTTATCATTTCTAACTCTGCAGGTTTGTGATTTGCAGTGCTCCTGAGCTCCATTTTTCAACTCGCTTTTTTGGGAGCTGGCCGCAAAAGCGTAGGATTGCTTCAGGCCCTATTCTGGTTCCGGGCGGCAGGCTGAGCCTGTGGTTAATTCTTCTTCCTGATGGGAAAATAGAGTGACCTGTGCCTTTCCCAACACCTAGAGCTAGTCGCTCATTGGTTCCCCCTCTTCCCGTTCATCCTCAGGACAAATTGCAACCTGTACGGAACAGGAGGTTAAACGTGCTGATTCTGCAAGGAGGGAGATTGCTAGTAAAGCGGCTGGAATGGCGAACCCGAGCACAAGGAGATGAGAAATGAGGTGCGTTTTAGAAACCTTTCCCGATCACACGGTGTACCATCTTCTGGGGTTCTCATGCATGTTTTCGATGTAGGAAGATGCCCTTGAACCTGGAGATTTGGGACCCATCAGACGGGTACCACGCAGTATTACTTTAAAGGGTCTGCATTTGCTCACCCAACCTCACCAAACCTCTCAGCCCCAAGAGTGTCCACCCTTATGTCTCAATCAGCTGTGGGTCTAGATATGGTCAATCCAGGTGGCATCACAGCCCCTGAACGAATTTTGTAAGAATTTCTCTCTCTTTCACTGTCTTTGTTTCACGGGTTTTTAAAAGTAATTGATTTTCCTAATGTGGTTTAGCTGCTTTTCACTGCTGTGTTTATGCCGCTTTACTCCCACTTGACTCACTTACGGAGAGATATCAATACATAGGTTTGAAGATTCTTACTACTCAGATCTATTCTTGGACGGTGAATAGGGGGTGTTGAGTCCAGTTCACTGAGCAAGGAGTAGGTCTTGTCTATTACATATTGGGTTTATGGAACGGTATCTGAGCTAATTTGAAACCCTTGTTTTAGGCATCACCCCACCTCACCTTTCCCGATAGGCAGCCATAGTGTGTTTTCTAAATGTGTGACTCTGTTGTGTTTTGTAATTCAGTTCAAGTGTAGCGGTTTTTACATTCCCTCTATAAGTGATATCTTCTGATTAGTGTCTTTTTCTGTGTGACTTATTTCACTTAGAACCGTCGTACCTGAATCCACTCATCATGCTGCTACTAGCCTTATGACGTTGATTTCATGGCTGAGTGATATTCCATTGTACCTAAGGACCACCACTTCTTTATCCATTTTTCTCTTTCCTGGGATATTTAAGGTGGAATGAAGTGGAGGTTCTTGTCAACAGAGCAACCCTAAACTTTGGAGTGCCTGTGCCTTGCTGATTTTTAGTTTTCCCAAATTAGACGCCCATGAGTGGAAGTGCCCTATGCTCTCTAAGCCGAGTTTTTTAGATGTTTCAGGACACACCGTACACTTCTCCAGAGTGGCTGTTGGCAATTTACATCCCTCCCATCAGCGTAGCAAGGCTCCCATTTCTCCATGGCCTCTCCTGCATTTCTGGTATTGACACTTTATTCAGCATGGCCCTTTTGACCGATGGGAAGCGAGACTTCTTTGTAGCGCTGATTTGCCTTTCCAGGTTGCTTGGTTGGCCAAAAAGGGCGTATGCGTTTTTTCCTGAATATATTCAGGAAAAAACGCATACGCCCTTTTTGGCCAAGGGCATCATTGTCGAGGTTTTGCCGCTTTTCCTGTGCTTTAAAGGCGATTCGAATCTACCTCCTGAAATCTGTTTCCTGCAATTCTGCCTTGCTTTCAAATCCTCTTCGTTGCCTTCCCTCAATATTTTTGTGGGCGAGAGTTATCATTTCTAACTCTGCAGGTTTGTGATTTGCAGGGCCCCTGAGCTCCATTTTTCAACTCGCTTTTTTGGGAGCTGGCCGCAAAAGCGTAGGATTGCTTCAGGCCCTATTCTGGTTCCGGGCGGCAGGCTGAGCCTGTGGTTAATTCTTCTTCCTGATGGGAAAATAGAGTGACCTGTGCCTTTCCCAACACCTAGAGCTAGTCGCTCATTGGTTCCCCCTCTTCCCGTTCATCCTCAGGACAAATTGCAACCTGTACGGAACAGGAGGTTAAAGGTGCTGATTCTCCAAGGAGGGAGATTGCTAGTAAAGCGGCTGGAATGGCGAACCCGAGCACAAGGAGATGAGAAATGAGGTGCGTTTTAGAAACCTTTCCCGATCACACGGTGTACCATCTTCTGGGGTTCTCATGCATGTTTTCGATGTAGGAAGATGCCCTTGAACCTGGAGATTTGGGACCCATCAGACGGGTACCACGCAGTATTACTTTAAAGGGTCTGCGTTTGCTCACCCAACCTCACCAAACCTCTCAGCCCCAAGAGTGTCCACCCTTATGTCTCAATCAGCTGTGGGTCTAGATATGGTCAATCCAGGTGGCATCACAGCCCCTGAACGAATTTTGTAAGAATTTCTCTCTCTTGCAACTGTCTTTGTTTCACGGGTTTTTAAAAGTAATTGATTTTCCTAATGGGGTTTAGCTGCTTTTCACTGCTGTGTTTATGCCGCTTTACTCCCACTTGACTCACTTACGGAGAGATATCAATACATAGGTTTGAAGATTCTTACTAGTCAGATCTATTCTTGGGCGGTGAATAGGGGGTGTTGAGTCCAGTTCACTGAGCAAGCAGTAGGTCTTGTCTATTACATATTGGGTTTATGGAACGGTATCTGAACTAATTTGAAACCCTTGTTTTATGCATCACCCCACCTCGCCTTTCCCGTTAGGCAGCCATAGTGTGTTTTCTAAATGTGTGACTCTGTTCTGTTTTGTAATTCAGTTCAAGTGTAGCGGTTTTTACATTCCCTCTATAAGTGATATCTTCTGATTAGTGTCTTTTTCTGTGTGACTTATTTCACTTAGAACCGTCGTACCTGAATCCACTCATCATGCTGCTACTAGCCTTATGACGTTGATTTCATGGCTGAGTGATATTCCATTGTACCTAAGGACCACAACTTCTTTATCCATTTTTCTCTTTCCTGGGATATTTAAGGTGGAATGAAGTGGAGGTTCTTGTCAACAGAGCAACCCTAAACTTTGCAGTGCCTGTGCCTTGCTGATTTTTAGTTTTCCCAAATGAGACGCCCATGAGTGGAAGTGCCCTATGCTCTCTAAGCCGAGTTTTTTAGATGTTTCAGGACACACCGTACACTTCTCCAGAGTGGCTGTTGGCAATTTACATCCCGCCCATCAGCGTAGCAAGGCTCCCATTTCTCCATGGCCTCTCCTGCATTTCTGGTATTGACACTTTATTCAGCATGGCCCTTTTGACCGATGGGAAGCGAGACTTCTTTGTAGCGCCGATTTGCCTTTCCAGGTTGCTTGGTTGGCCAAAAAGGGCGTATGCGTTTTTTCCTGAATATATTCAGGAAAAAACGCATACGCCCTTTTTGGCCAAGGGCATCATTGTCGAGGTTTTGCCGCTTTTCCTGTGCTTTAAAGGCGATTCGAATCTACCTCCTGAAATCTGTTTCCTGCAATTCTGCCTTGCTTTCAAATCCTCTTCGTTGCCTTCCCTCAATATTTTTGTGGGCGAGAGTTATCATTTCTAACTCTGCAGGTTTGTGATTTGCAGTGCTCCTGAGCTCCATTTTTCAACTCGCTTTTTTGGGAGCTGGCCGCAAAAGCGTAGGATTGCTTCAGGCCCTATTCTGGTTCCGGGCGGCAGGCTGAGCCTGTGGTTAATTCTTCTTCCTGATGGGAAAATAGAGTGACCTGTGCCTTTCCCAACACCTAGAGCTAGTCGCTCATTGGTTCCCCCTCTTCCCGTTCATCCTCAGGACAAATTGCAACCTGTACGGAACAGGAGGTTAAACGTGCTGATTCTGCAAGGAGGGAGATTGCTAGTAAAGCGGCTGGAATGGCGAACCCGAGCACAAGGAGATGAGAAATGAGGTGCGTTTTAGAAACCTTTCCCGATCACACGGTGTACCATCTTCTGGGGTTCTCATGCATGTTTTCGATGTAGGAAGATGCCCTTGAACCTGGAGATTTGGGACCCATCAGACGGGTACCACGCAGTATTACTTTAAAGGGTCTGCATTTGCTCACCCAACCTCACCAAACCTCTCAGCCCCAAGAGTGTCCACCCTTATGTCTCAATCAGCTGTGGGTCTAGATATGGTCAATCCAGGTGGCATCACAGCCCCTGAACGAATTTTGTAAGAATTTCTCTCTCTTTCACTGTCTTTGTTTCACGGGTTTTTAAAAGTAATTGATTTTCCTAATGTGGTTTAGCTGCTTTTCACTGCTGTGTTTATGCCGCTTTACTCCCACTTGACTCACTTACGGAGAGATATCAATACATAGGTTTGAAGATTCTTACTACTCAGATCTATTCTTGGACGGTGAATAGGGGGTGTTGAGTCCAGTTCACTGAGCAAGGAGTAGGTCTTGTCTATTACATATTGGGTTTATGGAACGGTATCTGAGCTAATTTGAAACCCTTGTTTTAGGCATCACCCCACCTCACCTTTCCCGATAGGCAGCCATAGTGTGTTTTCTAAATGTGTGACTCTGTTGTGTTTTGTAATTCAGTTCAAGTGTAGCGGTTTTTACATTCCCTCTATAAGTGATATCTTCTGATTAGTGTCTTTTTCTGTGTGACTTATTTCACTTAGAACCGTCGTACCTGAATCCACTCATCATGCTGCTACTAGCCTTATGACGTTGATTTCATGGCTGAGTGATATTCCATTGTACCTAAGGACCACCACTTCTTTATCCATTTTTCTCTTTCCTGGGATATTTAAGGTGGAATGAAGTGGAGGTTCTTGTCAACAGAGCAACCCTAAACTTTGGAGTGCCTGTGCCTTGCTGATTTTTAGTTTTCCCAAATTAGACGCCCATGAGTGGAAGTGCCCTATGCTCTCTAAGCCGAGTTTTTTAGATGTTTCAGGACACACCGTACACTTCTCCAGAGTGGCTGTTGGCAATTTACATCCCTCCCATCAGCGTAGCAAGGCTCCCATTTCTCCATGGCCTCTCCTGCATTTCTGGTATTGACACTTTATTCAGCATGGCCCTTTTGACCGATGGGAAGCGAGACTTCTTTGTAGCGCTGATTTGCCTTTCCAGGTTGCTTGGTTGGCCAAAAAGGGCGTATGCGTTTTTTCCTGAATATATTCAGGAAAAAACGCATACGCCCTTTTTGGCCAAGGGCATCATTGTCGAGGTTTTGCCGCTTTTCCTGTGCTTTAAAGGCGATTCGAATCTACCTCCTGAAATCTGTTTCCTGCAATTCTGCCTTGCTTTCAAATCCTCTTCGTTGCCTTCCCTCAATATTTTTGTGGGCGAGAGTTATCATTTCTAACTCTGCAGGTTTGTGATTTGCAGGGCCCCTGAGCTCCATTTTTCAACTCGCTTTTTTGGGAGCTGGCCGCAAAAGCGTAGGATTGCTTCAGGCCCTATTCTGGTTCCGGGCGGCAGGCTGAGCCTGTGGTTAATTCTTCTTCCTGATGGGAAAATAGAGTGACCTGTGCCTTTCCCAACACCTAGAGCTAGTCGCTCATTGGTTCCCCCTCTTCCCGTTCATCCTCAGGACAAATTGCAACCTGTACGGAACAGGAGGTTAAAGGTGCTGATTCTCCAAGGAGGGAGATTGCTAGTAAAGCGGCTGGAATGGCGAACCCGAGCACAAGGAGATGAGAAATGAGGTGCGTTTTAGAAACCTTTCCCGATCACACGGTGTACCATCTTCTGGGGTTCTCATGCATGTTTTCGATGTAGGAAGATGCCCTTGAACCTGGAGATTTGGGACCCATCAGACGGGTACCACGCAGTATTACTTTAAAGGGTCTGCGTTTGCTCACCCAACCTCACCAAACCTCTCAGCCCCAAGAGTGTCCACCCTTATGTCTCAATCAGCTGTGGGTCTAGATATGGTCAATCCAGGTGGCATCACAGCCCCTGAACGAATTTTGTAAGAATTTCTCTCTCTTGCAACTGTCTTTGTTTCACGGGTTTTTAAAAGTAATTGATTTTCCTAATGGGGTTTAGCTGCTTTTCACTGCTGTGTTTATGCCGCTTTACTCCCACTTGACTCACTTACGGAGAGATATCAATACATAGGTTTGAAGATTCTTACTAGTCAGATCTATTCTTGGGCGGTGAATAGGGGGTGTTGAGTCCAGTTCACTGAGCAAGCAGTAGGTCTTGTCTATTACATATTGGGTTTATGGAACGGTATCTGAACTAATTTGAAACCCTTGTTTTATGCATCACCCCACCTCGCCTTTCCCGTTAGGCAGCCATAGTGTGTTTTCTAAATGTGTGACTCTGTTCTGTTTTGTAATTCAGTTCAAGTGTAGCGGTTTTTACATTCCCTCTATAAGTGATATCTTCTGATTAGTGTCTTTTTCTGTGTGACTTATTTCACTTAGAACCGTCGTACCTGAATCCACTCATCATGCTGCTACTAGCCTTATGACGTTGATTTCATGGCTGAGTGATATTCCATTGTACCTAAGGACCACAACTTCTTTATCCATTTTTCTCTTTCCTGGGATATTTAAGGTGGAATGAAGTGGAGGTTCTTGTCAACAGAGCAACCCTAAACTTTGGAGTGCCTGTGCTTTGCTGATTTTTAGTTTTCCCAAATTAGACGCCCATGAGTGGAAGTGCCCTATGCTCTCTAAGCCGAGTTTTTTAGATGTTTCAGGACACACCGTACACTTCTCCAGAGTGGCTGTTGGCAATTTACATCCCGCCCATCAGCGTAGCAAGGCTCCCATTTCTCCATGGCCTCTCCTGCATTTCTGGTATTGACACTTTATTCAGCATGGCCCTTTTGACCGATGGGAAGCGAGACTTCTTTGTAGCGCCGATTTGCCTTTCCAGGTTGCTTGGTTGGCCAAAAAGGGCGTATGCGTTTTTTCCTGAATATATTCAGGAAAAAACGCATACGCCCTTTTTGGCCAAGGGCATCATTGTCGAGGTTTTGCCGCTTTTCCTGTGCTTTAAAGGCGATTCGAATCTACCTCCTGAAATCTGTTTCCTGCAATTCTGCCTTGCTTTCAAATCCTCTTCGTTGCCTTCCCTCAATATTTTTGTGGGCGAGAGTTATCATTTCTAACTCTGCAGGTTTGTGATTTGCAGTGCCCCTGAGCTCCATTTTTCAACTCGCTTTTTTGGGAGCTGGCCGCAAAAGCGTAGGATTGCTTCAGGCCCTATTCTGGTTCCGGGCGGCAGGCTGAGCCTGTGGTTAATTCTTCTTCCTGATGGGAAAATAGAGTGACCTGTGCCTTTCCCAACACCTAGAGCTAGTCGCTCATTGGTTCCCCCTCTTCCCGTTCATCCTCAGGACAAATTGCAACCTGTACGGAACAGGAGGTTAAACGTGCTGATTCTGCAAGGAGGGAGATTGCTAGTAAAGCGGCTGGAATGGCGAACCCGAGCACAAGGAGATGAGAAATGAGGTGCGTTTTAGAAACCTTTCCCGATCACACGGTGTACCATCTTCTGGGGTTCTCATGCATGTTTTCGATGTAGGAAGATGCCCTTGAACCTGGAGATTTGGGACCCATCAGACGGGTACCACGCAGTATTACTTTAAAGGGTCTGCGTTTGCTCACCCAACCTCACCAAACCTCTCAGCCCCAAGAGTGTCCACCCTTATGTCTCAATCAGCTGTGGGTCTAGATATGGTCAATCCAGGTGGCATCACAGCCCCTGAACGAATTTTGTAAGAATTTCTCTCTCTTTCACTGTCTTTGTTTCACGGGTTTTTAAAAGTAATTGATTTTCCTAATGGGGTTTAGCTGCTTTTCACTGCTGTGTTTATGCCTCTTTACTCCCACTTGACTCACTTACGGAGAGATATCAATACATAGGTTTGAAGATTCTTACTAGTCAGATCTATTCTTGGGCGGTGAATAGGGGGTGTTGAGTCCAGTTCACTGAGCAAGGAGTAGGTCTTGTCTATTACATATTGGGTTTATGGAACGGTATCTGAGCTAATTTGAAACCCTTGTTTTAGGCATCACCCCACCTCACCTTTCCCGATAGGCAGCCATAGTGTGTTTTCTAAATGTGTGACTCTGTTGTGTTTTGTAATTCAGTTCAAGTGTAGCGGTTTTTACATTCCCTCTATAAGTGATATCTTCTGATTAGTGTCTTTTTCTGTGTGACTTATTTCACTTAGAACCGTCGTACCTGAATCCACTCATCATGCTGCTACTAGCCTTATGACGTTGATTTCATGGCTGAGTGATATTCCATTGTACCTAAGGACCACAACTTCTTTATCCATTTTTCTCTTTCCTGGGATATTTAAGGTGGAATGAAGTGGAGGTTCTTGTCAACAGAGCAACCCTAAACTTTGGAGTGCCTGTGCCTTGCTGATTTTTAGTTTTCCCAAATTAGACGCCCATGAGTGGAAGTGCCCTATGCTCTCTAAGCCGAGTTTTTTAGATGTTTCAGGACACACCGTACACTTCTCCAGAGTGGCTGTTGGCAATTTACATCCCGCCCATCAGCGTAGCAAGGCTCCCATTTCTCCATGGCCTCTCCTGCATTTCTGGTATTGACACTTTATTCAGCATGGCCCTTTTGAACGATGGGAAGCGAGACTTCTTTGTAGCGCTGATTTGCCTTTCCAGGTTGCTTGGTTGGCCAAAAAGGGCGTATGCGTTTTTTCCTGAATATATTCAGGAAAAAACGCATACTCCCTTTTTGGTCAAGGGCATCATTGTCGAGGTTTTGCCGCTTTTCCTGTGCTTTAAAGGCGATTCGAATTTACCTCCTGAAATCTGTTTCCTGCAATTCTGCCTTGCTTTCAAATCCTCTTCGTTGCCTTCCCTCAATATTTTTGTGGGCGAGAGTTATCATTTCTAACTCTGCAGGTTTGTGATTTGCAGTGCCCCTGAGCTCCATTTTTCAACTCGCTTTTTTGGGAGCTGGCCGCAAAAGCTTCGGATTGCTTCAGGCCCTATTCTGGTTCCGGGCGGCAGGCTGAGCCTGTGGTTAATTCTTCTTCCTGATGGGAAAATAGAGTGACCTGTGCCTTTCCCAACACCTAGAGCTAGTCGCTCATTGGTTCCCCCTCTTCCCGTTCATCCTCAGGACAAATTGCAACCTGTACGGAACAGGAGGTTAAACGTGCTGATTCTCCAAGGAGGGAGATTGCTATTAAAGTGGCTGGAATGGCGAACCCGAGCACAAGGAGATGAGAAATGAGGTGCGTTTTAGAAACCTTTCCCGATCACACGGTGTACCATCTTCTGGATTTCTCATGCATGTTTTCGATGTAGGAAGATGCCCTTGAACCTGGAGATTTGGGACCCATGGGATGGGTACCACGCAGTATTACTTTAAAGGGTCTGCGTTTGCTCACCCAACCTCACCAAACCTCTCAGCCCCAAGAGTGTCCACCCTTATGTCTCAATCAGCTGTGGGTCTAGATATGGTCAATCCAGGTGGCATCACAGCCCCTGAACGAATTTTGTAAGAATTTCTCTCTCTTTCACTGTCTTTGTTTCACGGGTTTTTAAAAGTAATTGATTTTCCTAATGGGGTTTAGCTGCTTTTCACTGCTGTCTTTATGCCGCTTTACTCCCACTTGACTCACTTACGGAGAGATATCAATACATAGGTTTGAAGATTCTTACTAGTCAGATCTATTCTTGGGCGGTGAATAGGGGTGTTGAGTCCAGTTCACTGAGCAAGCAGTAGGTCTTGTCTATTACATATTGGGTTTATGGAACGGTATCTGAGCTAATTTGAAACCCTTGTTTTAGGCATCACCCCACCTCGCCTTTCCCGTTAGGCAGCCATAGTGTGTTTTCTAAATGTGTGACTCTGTTCTGTTTTGTAATTCAGTTCAAGTGTAGCGGTTTTTACATTCCCTCTATAAGTGATATCTTCTGATTAGTGTCTTTTTCTGTGTGACTTATTTCACTTAGAACCGTCGTACCTGAATCCACTCATCATGCTGCTACTAGCCTTATGACGTTGATTTCATGGCTGAGTGATATTCCATTGTACCTAAGGACCACAACTTCTTTATCCATTTTTCTCTTTCCTGGGATATTTAAGGTGGAATGAAGTGGAGGTTCTTGTCAACAGAGCAACCCTAAACTTTGGAGTGCCTGTGCCTTGCTGATTTTTAGTTTTCCCAAATTAGACGCCCATGAGTGGAAGTGCCCTATGCTCTCTAAGCCGAGTTTTTTAGATGTTTCAGGACACACCGTACACTTCTCCAGAGTGGCTGTTGGCAATTTACATCCCGCCCATCAGCGTAGCAAGGCTCCCATTTCTCCATGGCCTCTCCTGCATTTCTGGTATTGACACTTTATTCAGCATGGCCCTTTTGACCGATGGGAAGCGAGACTTCTTTGTAGCGCTGATTTGCCTTTCCAGGTTGCTTGGTTGGCCAAAAAGGGCGTATGCGTTTTTTCCTGAATATATTCAGGAAAAAACGCATACGCCCTTTTTGGCCAAGGGCATCATTGTCGAGGTATTGCCGCTTTTCCTGTGCTTTAAAGGCGATTCGAATCTACCTCCTGAAATCTGTTTCCTGCAATTCTGCCTTGCTTTCAAATCCTCTTCGTTGCCTTCCCTCAATATTTTTGTGGGCGAGAGTTATCATTTCTAACTCTGCAGGTTTGTGATTTGCAGTGCCCCTGAGCTCCATTTTTCAACTCGCTTTTTTGGGAGCTGGCCGCAAAAGCGTAGGATTGCTTCAGGCCCTATTCTGGTTCCGGGCGGCAGGCTGAGCCTGTGGTTAATTCTTCTTCCTGATGGGAAAATAGAGTGACCTGTGCCTTTCCCAACACCTAGAGCTAGTCGCTCATTGGTTCCCCCTCTTCCCGTTCATCCTCAGGACAAATTGCAACCTGTACGGAACAGGAGGTTAAAGGTGCTGATTCTCCAAGGAGGGAGATTGCTAGTAAAGCGGCTGGAATGGCGAACCCGAGCACAAGGAGATGAGAAATGAGGTGCGTTTTAGAAACCTTTCCCGATCACACGGTGTACCATCTTCTGGGGTTCTCATGCATGTTTTCGATGTAGGAAGATGCCCTTGAACCTGGAGATTTGGGACCCATCAGACGGGTACCACGCAGTATTACTTTAAAGGGTCTGCGTTTGCTCACCCAACCTCACCAAACCTCTCAGCCCCAAGAGTGTCCACCCTTATGTCTCAATCAGCTGTGGTTCTAGATATGGTCAATCCAGGTGGCATCACAGCCCCTGAACGAATTTTGTAAGAATTTCTCTCTCTTTCACTGTCTTTGTTTCACGGGTTTTTAAAAGTAATTGATTTTCCTAATGGGGTTTAGCTGCTTTTCACTGCTGTGTTTATGCCGCTTTACTCCCACTTGACTCACTTACGGAGAGATATCAATACATAGGTTTGAAGATTCTTACTACTCAGATCTATTCTTGGGCGGTGAATAGGGGGTGTTGAGTCCAGTTCACTGAGCAAGGAGTAGGTCTTGTCTATTACATATTGGGTTTATGGAACGGTATCTGAACTAATTTGAAACCCTTGTTTTAGGCATCACCCCACCTCACCTTTCCCGATAGGCAGCCATAGTGTGTTTTCTAAATGTGTGACTCTGTTCTGTTTTGTAATTCAGTTCAAGTGTAGCGGTTTTTACATTCCCTCTATAAGTGATATCTTCTGATTAGTGTCTTTTTCTGTGTGACTTATTTCACTTAGAACCGTCGTACCTGAATCCACTCATCATGCTGCTACTAGCCTTATGACGTTGATTTCATGGCTGAGTGATATTCCATTGTACCTAAGGACCACAACTTCTTTATCCATTTTTCTCTTTCCTGGGATATTTAAGGTGGAATGAAGTGGAGGTTCTTGTCAACAGAGCAACCCTAAACTTTGGAGTGCCTGTGCCTTGCTGATTTTTAGTTTTCCCAAATTAGACGCCCATGAGTGGAAGTGCCCTATGCTCTGTAAGCCGAGTTTTTTAGATGTTTCAGGACACACCGTACACTTCTCCAGAGTGGCTGTTGGCAATTTACATCCCGCCCATGAGCGTAGCAAGGCTCCCATTTCTCCATGGCCTCTCCTGCATTTCTGGTATTGACACTTTATTCAGCATGGCCCATTTGACCGATGGGAAGCGAGACTTCTTTGTAGCGCTGATTTGCCTTTCCAGGTTGCTTGGTTGGCCAAAAAGGGCATATGCGTTTTTTCCTGAATATATTCAGGAAAAAACGCATACGTCCTTTTTGGCCAAGGGCATCATTGTCGAGGTTTTGCCGCTTTTCCTGTGCTTTAAAGGCGATTCGAATCTACCTCCTGAAATCTGTTTCCTGCAATTCTGCCTTGCTTTCAAATCCTCTTCGTTGCCTTCCCTCAATATTTTTGTGGATGAGAGTTATCATTTCTAACTCTGCAGGTTTGGGATTTGCAGTGACCCTGAGCTCCATTTTTCAACTCGCTTTTTTGGGAGCTGGCCGCAAAACCGTAGGATTGCTTCAGGCCCTATTCTGGTTCCGGGCGGCAGGCTGAGCCTGTGGTTAATTCTTCTTCCTGATGGGAAAATAGAGTGACCTGTGCCTTTCCCAACACCTAGAGCTAGTCGCTCATTGGTTCCCCCTCTTCCCGTTCATCCTCAGGACAAATTGCAACCTGTACGGAACAGGAGGTTAAACGTGTTGATTCTCCAAGGAGGGAGATTGCTAGTAAAGCGGATGGAATGGCGAACCCGAGCACAAGGAGATGAGAAATGAGGTGCGTTTTAGAAACCCTTCCCGATCACACGGTGTACCATCTTCTGGGTTTCTCATGCATGTTTTCGATGTAGGAAGATGCCCTTGAACCTGGAGATTTGGGATCCATCAGACGGGTACCACGCAGTATTACTTTAAAGGGTCTGCGTTTGCTCACCCAACCTCACCAAACCTCTCAGCCCCAAGAGTGTCCACCCTTATGTCTCAATCAGCTGTGGGTCTAGATATGGTCAATCCAGGTGGCATCACAGCCCCTGAACGAATTTTGTAAGAGTTTCTCTCTCTTTCACTGTCTTTGTTTCACGGGTTTTTAAAAGTAATTGATTTTCCTAATGGGGTTTAGCTGCTTTTCACTGCTGTGTTTATGCCGCTTTACTCCCACTTGACTCACTTACGGAGAGATATCAATACATAGGTTTGAAGATTCTTACTACTCAGATCTATTCTTGGGCGGTGAATAGGGGGTGTTGAGTCCAGTTCACTGAGCAAGGAGTAGGTCTTGTCTATTACATATTGGGTTTATGGAACGGTATCTGAGCTAATTTGAAACCCTTGTTTTAGGCATCACCCCACCTCGCCTTTCCCGTTAGGCAGCCATAGTGTGTTTTCTAAATGTGTGACTCTGTTCTGTTTTGTAATTCAGTTCAAGTGTAGCGGTTTTTACATTCCCTCTATAAGTGATATCTTCTGATTAGTGTCTTTTTCTGTGTGACTTATTTCACTTAGAACCGTCGTACCTGAATCCACTCATCATGCTGCTACTAGCCTTATGACGTTGATTTCATGGCTGAGTGATATTCCATTGTACCTAAGGACCACAACTTCTTTATCCATTTTTCTCTTTCCTGGGATATTTAAGGTGGAATGAAGTGGAGGTTCTTGTCAACAGAGCAACCCTAAACTTTGGAGTGCCTGTGCCTTGCTGATTTTTAGTTTTCCCAAATTAGACGCCCATGAGTGGAAGTGCCCTATGCTCTGTAAGCCGAGTTTTTTAGAGGTTTCAGGACACACCGTACACTTCTCCAGAGTGGCTGTTGGCAATTTACATCCCGCCCATCAGCGTAGCAAGGCTCCCATTTCTCCATGGCCTCTCCTGCATTTCTGGTATTGACACTTTATTCAGCATGGCCCTTTTGAACGATGGGAAGCGAGACTTCTTTGTAGCGCTGATTTGCCTTTCCAGGTTGCTTGGTTGGCCAAAAAGGGCGTATGCGTTTTTTCCTGAATATATTCAGGAAAAAACGCATACGCCCTTTTTGGCCAAGGGCATCATTGTCGAGGTTTTGCCGCTTTTCCTGTGCTTTAAAGGCGATTCGAATCTACCTCCTGAAATCTGTTTCCTGCAATTCTGCCTTGCTTTCAAATCCTCTTCGTTGCCTTCCCTCAATATTTTTGTGGGCGAGAGTTATCATTTCTAACTCTGCAGGTTTGTGATTTGCAGTGCCCCTGAGCTCCATTTTTCAACTCGCTTTTTTGGGAGCTGGCCGCAAAAGCTTCGGATTGCTTCAGGCCCTATTCTGGTTCCGGGCGGCAGGCTGAGCCTGTGGTTAATTCTTCTTCCTGATGGGAAAATAGAGTGACCTGTGCCTTTCCCAAAACCTAGAGCTAGTCGCTCATTGGTTCCCCCTCTTCCCGTTCATCCTCAGGACAAATTGCAACCTGTACGGATGAGGAGGTTAAACGTGCTGATTCTCCAAGGAGGGAGATTGCTATTAAAGTGGCTGGAATGGCGAACCCGAGCACAAGGAGATGAGAAATGAGGTGCGTTTTAGAAACCTTTCCCGATCACACGGTGTACCATCTTCTGGGTTTCTCATGCATGTTTTCGATGTAGGAAGATGCCCTTGAACCTGGAGATTTGGGACCCATGGGATGGGTACCACGCAGTATTACTTTAAAGGGTCTGCGTTTGCTCACCCAACCTCACCAAACCTCTCAGCCCCAAGAGTGTCCACCCTTATGTCTCAATCAGCTGTGGGTCTAGATATGGTCAATCCAGGTGGCATCACAGCCCCTGAACGAATTTTGTAAGAATTTCTCTCTCTTTCACTGTCTTTGTTTCACGGGTTTTTAAAAGTAATTGATTTTCCTAATGGGGTTTAGCTGCTTTTCACTGCTGTGTTTATGCCGCTTTACTCCCACTTGACTCACTTACGGAGAGATATCAATACATAGGTTTGAAGATTCTTACTAGTCAGATCTATTCTTGGGCGGTGAATAGGGGGTGTTGAGTCCAGTTCACTGAGCAATCAGTAGGTCTTGTCTATTACATATTGGGTTTATGGAACGGTATCTGAGCTAATTTGAAACCCTTGTTTTAGGCATCACCCCACCTCGCCTTTCCCGTTAGGCAGCCATAGTGTGTTTTCTAAATGTGTGACTCTGTTCTGTTTTGTAATTCAGTTCAAGTGTAGCGGTTTTTACATTCCCTCTATAAGTGATATCTTCTGATTAGTGTCTTTTTCTGTGTGACTTATTTCACTTAGAACCGTCGTACCTGAATCCACTCATCATGCTGCTACTAGCCTTATGACGTTGATTTCATGGCTGAGTGATATTCCATTGTACCTAAGGACCACAACTTCTTTATCCATTTTTCTCTTTCCTGGGATATTTAAGGTGGAATGAAGTGGAGGTTCTTGTCAACAGAGCAACCCTAAACTTTGGAGTGCCTGTGCCTTGCTGATTTTTAGTTTTCCCAAATGAGACGCCCATGAGTGGAAGTGCCCTATGCTCTCTAAGCCGAGTTTTTTAGATGTTTCAGGACACACCGTACACTTCTCCAGAGTGGCTGTTGGCAATTTACATCCCGCCCATCAGCGTAGCAAGGCTCCCATTTCTCCATGGCCTCTCCTGCATTTCTGGTATTGACACTTTATTCAGCATGGCCCTTTTGACCGATGGGAAGCGAGACTTCTTTGTAGCGCCGATTTGCCTTTCCAGGTTGCTTGGTTGGCCAAAAAGGGCGTATGCGTTTTTTCCTGAATATATTCAGGAAAAAACGCATACGCCCTTTTTGGCCAAGGGCATCATTGTCGAGGTTTTGCCGCTTTTCCTGTGCTTTAAAGGCGATTCGAATCTACCTCCTGAAATCTGTTTCCTGCAATTCTGCCTTGCTTTCAAATCCTCTTCGTTGCCTTCCCTCAATATTTTTGTGGGCGAGAGTTATCATTTCTAACTCTGCAGGTTTGTGATTTGCAGGGCCCCTGAGCTCCATTTTTCAACTCGCTTTTTTGGGAGCTGGCCGCAAAAGCGTAGGATTGCTTCAGGCCCTATTCTGGTTCCGGGCGGCAGGCTGAGCCTGTGGTTAATTCTTCTTCCTGATGGGAAAATAGAGTGACCTGTGCCTTTCCCAACACCTAGAGCTAGTCGCTCATTGGTTCCCCCTCTTCCCGTTCATCCTCAGGACAAATTGCAACCTGTACGGAACAGGAGGTTAAAGGTGCTGATTCTCCAAGGAGGGAGATTGCTAGTAAAGCGGCTGGAATGGCGAACCCGAGCACAAGGAGATGAGAAATGAGGTGCGTTTTAGAAACCTTTCCCGATCACACGGTGTACCATCTTCTGGGGTTCTCATGCATGTTTTCGAGGTAGGAAGATGCCCTTGAACCTGGAGATTTGGGACCCATCAGTCGGGTACCACGCAGTATTACTTTAAAGGGTCTGCGTTTGCTCACCCAACCTCACCAAACCTCTCAGCCCCAAGAGTGTCCACCCTTATGTCTCAATCAGCTGTGGGTCTAGATATGGTCAATCCAGGTGGCATCACAGCCCCTGAACGAATTTTGTAAGAATTTCTCTCTCTTGCACTGTCTTTGTTTCACGGGTTTTTAAAAGTAATTGATTTTCCTAATGGGGTTTAGCTGCTTTTCACTGCTGTGTTTATGCCGCTTTACTCCCACTTGACTCACTTACGGAGAGATATCAATACATAGGTTTGAAGATTCTTACTAGTCAGATCTATTCTTGGGCGGTGAATAGGGGGTGTTGAGTCCAGTTCACTGAGCAAGCAGTAGGTCTTGTCTATTACATATTGGGTTTATGGAACGGTATCTGAGCTAATTTGAAACCCTTGTTTTATGCATCACCCCACCTCGCCTTTCCCGTTAGGCAGCCATAGTGTGTTTTCTAAATGTGTGACTCTGTTCTGTTTTGTAATTCAGTTCAAGTGTAGCGGTTTTTACATTCCCTCTATAAGTGATATCTTCTGATTAGTGTCTTTTTCTGTGTGACTTATTTCACTTAGAACCGTCGTACCTGAATCCACTCATCATGCTGCTACTAGCCTTATGACGTTGATTTCATGGCTGAGTGATATTCCATTGTACCTAAGGACCACAACTTCTTTATCCATTTTTCTCTTTCCTGGGATATTTAAGGTGGAATGAAGTGGAGGTTCTTGTCAACAGAGCAACCCTAAACTTTGGAGTGCCTGTGCCTTGCTGATTTTTAGTTTTCCCAAATTAGACGCCCATGAGTGGAAGTGCCCTATGCTCTCTAAGCCGAGTTTTTTAGATGTTTCAGGACACACCGTACCCTTCTCCAGAGTGGCTGTCGGCAATTTACATCCCGCCCATCAGCGTAGCAAGGCTCCCATTTCTCCATGGCCTCTCCTGCATTTCTGGTATTGACACTTTATTCAGCATGGCCCTTTTGACCGATTGGAAGCGAGACTTCTTTGTAGCGCTGATTTGCCTTTCCAGGTTGCTTGGTTGGCCAAAAAGGGCGTATGAGTTTTTTCCTGAATATATTCAGGAAAAAACGCATACGCCCTTTTTGGCCAAGGGCATCATTGTCGAGGTTTTGCCGCTTTTCCTGTGCTTTAAAGGCAATTCGAATCTACCTCCTGAAATCTGTTTCCTGCAATTCTGCCTTGCTTTCAAATCCTCTTCGTTGCCTTCCCTCAATATTTTTGTGGGCGAGAGTTATCATTTCTAACTCTGCAGGTTTGTGATTTGCAGGGCCCCTGAGCTCCATTTTTCAACTCGCTTTTTTGGGAGCTGGCCGCAAAAGCGTAGGATTGCTTCAGGCCCTATTCTGGTTCCGGGCGGCAGGCTGAGCCTGTGGTTAATTCTTCTTCCTGATGGGAAAATAGAGTGACCTGTGCCTTTCCCAAAACCTAGAGCTAGTCGCTCATTGGTTCCCCCTCTTCCCGTTCATCCTGAGGACAAATTGCAACCTGTACGGAACAGGAGGTTAAAGGTGCTGATTCTCCAAGGAGGGAGATTGCTAGTAAAGCGGCTGGAATGGCGAACCCGAGCACAAGGAGATGAGAAATGAGGTGCGTTTTAGAAACCTTTCCCGATCACACGGTGTACCATCTTCTGGGGTTCTCATGCATGTTTTCGATGTAGGAAGATGCCCTTGAACCTGGAGATTTGGGACCCATCAGACGGGTACCACGCAGTATTACTTTAAAGGGTCTGCATTTGCTCACCCAACCTCACCAAACCTCTCAGCCCCAAGAGTGTCCACCCTTATGTCTCAATCAGCTGTGGGTCTAGATATGGTCAATCCAGGTGGCATCACAGCCCCTGAACGAATTTTGTAAGAATTTCTCTCTCTTTCACTGTCTTTGTTTCACGGGTTTTTAAAAGTAATTGATTTTCCTAATGGGGTTTAGCTGCTTTTCACTGCTGTGTTTATGCCGCTTTACTCCCACTTGACTCACTTACGGAGAGATATCAATACATAGGTTTGAAGATTCTTACTACTCAGATCTATTCTTGGACGGTGAATAGGGGGTGTTGAGTCCAGTTCACTGAGCAAGGAGTAGGTCTTGTCTATTACATATTGGGTTTATGGAACGGTATCTGAGCTAATTTGAAACCCTTGTTTTAGGCATCACCCCACCTCACCTTTCCCGATAGGCAGCCATAGTGTGTTTTCTAAATGTGTGACTCTGTTGTGTTTTGTAATTCAGTTCAAGTGTAGCGGTTTTTACATTCCCTCTATAAGTGATATCTTCTGATTAGTGTCTTTTTCTGTGTGACTTATTTCACTTAGAACCGTCGTACCTGAATCCACTCATCATGCTGCTACTAGCCTTATGACGTTGATTTCATGGCTGAGTGATATTCCATTGTACCTAAGGACCACAACTTCTTTATCCATTTTTCTCTTTCCTGGGATATTTAAGGTGGAATGAAGTGGAGGTTCTTGTCAACAGAGCAACCCTAAACTTTGGAGTGCCTGTGCCTTGCTGATTTTTAGTTTTCCCAAATTAGACGCCCATGAGTGGAAGTGCCCTATGCTCTGTAAGCCGAGTTTTTTAGATGTTTCAGGACACACCGTACACTTCTCCAGAGTGGCTGTTGGCAATTTACATCCCGCCCATCAGCGTAGCAAGGCTCCCATTTCTCCATGGCCTCTCCTGCATTTCTGGTATTGACACTTTATTCAGCATGGCCCTTTTGACCGATGGGAAGCGAGACTTCTTTGTAGCGCTGATTTGCCTTTCCAGGTTGCTTGGTTGGCCAAAAAGGGCGTATGAGTTTTTTCCTGAATATATTCAGGAAAAAACGCATACGCCCTTTTTGGCCAAGGGCATCATTGTCGAGGTTTTGCCGCTTTTCCTGTGCTTTAAAGGCGATTCGAATCTACCTCCTGAAATCTGTTTCCTGCAATTCTGCCTTGCTTTCAAATCCTCTTCGTTGCCTTCCCTCAATATTTTTGTGGGCGAGAGTTATCATTTCTAACTCTGCAGGTTTGTGATTTGCAGGGCCCCTGAGCTCCATTTTTCAACTCGCTTTTTTGGGAGCTGGCCGCAAAAGCGTAGGATTGCTTCAGGCCCTATTCTGGTTCCGGGCGGCAGGCTGAGCCTGTGGTTAATTCTTCTTCCTGATGGGAAAATAGAGTGACCTGTGCCTTTCCCAACACCTAGAGCTAGTCGCTCATTGGTTCCCCCTCTTCCCGTTCATCCTCAGGACAAATTGCAACCTGTACGGAACAGGAGGTTAAAGGTGCTGATTCTCCAAGGAGGGAGATTGCTAGTAAAGCGGCTGGAATGGCGAACCCGAGCACAAGGAGATGAGAAATGAGGTGCGTTTTAGAAACCTTTCCCGATCACACGGTGTACCATCTTCTGGGGTTCTCATGCATGTTTTCGATGTAGGAAGATGCCCTTGAACCTGGAGATTTGGGACCCATCAGACGGGTACCACGCAGTATTACTTTAAAGGGTCTGCATTTGCTCACCCAACCTCACCAAACCTCTCAGCCCCAAGAGTGTCCACCCTTATGTCTCAATCAGCTGTGGGTCTAGATATGGTCAATCCAGGTGGCATCACAGCCCCTGAACGAATTTTGTAAGAATTTCTCTCTCTTTCACTGTCTTTGTTTCACGGGTTTTTAAAAGTAATTGATTTTCCTAATGTGGTTTAGCTGCTTTTCACTGCTGTGTTTATGCCGCTTTACTCCCACTTGACTCACTTACGGAGAGATATCAATACATAGGTTTGAAGATTCTTACTACTCAGATCTATTCTTGGACGGTGAATAGGGGGTGTTGAGTCCAGTTCACTGAGCAAGGAGTAGGTCTTGTCTATTACATATTGGGTTTATGGAACGGTATCTGAGCTAATTTGAAACCCTTGTTTTAGGCATCACCCCACCTCACCTTTCCCGATAGGCAGCCATAGTGTGTTTTCTAAATGTGTGACTCTGTTGTGTTTTGTAATTCAGTTCAAGTGTAGCGGTTTTTACATTCCCTCTATAAGTGATATCTTCTGATTAGTGTCTTTTTCTGTGTGACTTATTTCACTTAGAACCGTCGTACCTGAATCCACTCATCATGCTGCTACTAGCCTTATGACGTTGATTTCATGGCTGAGTGATATTCCATTGTACCTAAGGACCACAACTTCTTTATCCATTTTTCTCTTTCCTGGGATATTTAAGGTGGAATGAAGTGGAGGTTCTTGTCAACAGAGCAACCCTAAACTTTGGAGTGCCTGTGCCTTGCTGATTTTTAGTTTTCCCAAATTAGACGCCCATGAGTGGAAGTGCCCTATGCTCTCTAAGCCGAGTTTTTTAGATGTTTCAGGACACACCGTACACTTCTCCAGAGTGGCTGTTGGCAATTTACATCCCGCCCATCAGCGTAGCAAGGCTCCCATTTCTCCATGGCCTCTCCTGCATTTCTGGTATTGACACTTTATTCAGCATGGCCCTTTTGACCGATTGGAAGCGAGACTTCTTTGTAGCGCTGATTTGCCTTTCCAGGTTGCTTGGTTGGCCAAAAAGGGCGTATGAGTTTTTTCCTGAATATATTCAGGAAAAAACGCATACGCCCTTTTTGGCCAAGGGCATCATTGTCGAGGTTTTGCCGCTTTTCCTGTGCTTTAAAGGCGATTCGAATCTACCTCCTGAAATCTGTTTCCTGCAATTCTGCCTTGCTTTCAAATCCTCTTCGTTGCCTTCCCTCAATATTTTTGTGGGCGAGAGTTATCATTTCTAACTCTGCAGGTTTGTGATTTGCAGGGCCCCTGAGCTCCATTTTTCAACTCGCTTTTTTGGGAGCTGGCCGCAAAAGCGTAGGATTGCTTCAGGCCCTATTCTGGTTCCGGGCGGCAGGCTGAGCCTGTGGTTAATTCTTCTTCCTGATGGGAAAATAGAGTGACCTGTGCCTTTCCCAACACCTAGAGCTATTCGCTCATTGGTTCCCCCTCTTCCCGTTCATCCTCAGGACAAATTGCAACCTGTACGGAACAGGAGGTTAAAGGTGCTGATTCTCCAAGGAGGGAGATTGCTAGTAAAGCGGCTGGAATGGCGAACCCGAGCACAAGGAGATGAGAAATGAGGTGCGTTTTAGAAACCTTTCCCGATCACACAGTGTACCATCTTCTGGGGTTCTCATGCATGTTTTCGATGTAGGAAGATGCCCTTGAACCTGGAGATTTGGGACCCATCAGACGGGTACCACGCAGTATTACTTTAAAGGGTCTGCGTTTGCTCACCCAACCTCACCAAACCTCTCAGCCCCAAGAGTGTCCACCCTTATGTCTCAATCAGCTGTGGGTCTAGATATGGTCAATCCAGGTGGCATCACAGCCCCTGAACGAATTTTGTAAGAATTTCTCTCTCTTTCACTCTCTTTGTTTCACGGGTTTTTAAAAGTAATTGATTTTCCTAATGGGGTTTAGCTGCTTTTCACTGCTGTGTTTATGCCGCTTTACTCCCACTTGACTCACTTACGGAGAGATATCAATACATAGGTTTGAAGATTCTTACTACTCAGATCTATTCTTGGGCGGTGAATAGGGGGTGTTGAGTCCAGTTCACTGAGCAAGGAGTAGGTCTTGTCTATTACATATTGGGTTTATGGAACGGTATCTGAGCTAATTTGAAACCCTTGTTTTAGGCATCACCCCACCTCACCTTTCCCGATAGGCAGCCATAGTGTGTTTTCTAAATGTGTGACTCTGTTCTGTTTTGTAATTCAGTTCAAGTGTAGCGGTTTTTACATTCCCTCTATAAGTGATATCTTCTGATTAGTGTCTTTTTCTGTGTGACTTATTTCACTTAGAACCGTCGTACCTGAATCCACTCATCATGCTGCTACTAGCCTTATGACGTTGATTTCATGGCTGAGTGATATTCCATTGTACCTAAGGACCACAACTTCTTTATCCATTTTTCTCTTTCCTGGGATATTTAAGGTGGAATGAAGTGGAGGTTCTTGTCCACAGAGGAACCCTAAACTTTGCAGTGCCTGTGCCTTGCTGATTTTTAGTTTTCCCAACTTAGACGCCCATGAGTGGAAGTGCCCTATGCTCTCTAAGCCGAGTTTTTTAGATGTTTCAGGACACACCGTACCCTTCTCCAGAGTGGCTGTCGGCAATTTACATCCCGCCCATCAGCGTAGCAAGGCTCCCATTTCTCCATGGCCTCTCCTGCATTTCTGGTTTTGACACTTTATTCAGCATGGCCCTTTTGACCGATGGGAAGCGAGACTTCTTTGTAGCGCTGATTTGCCTTTCCAGGTTGCTTGGTTGGCCAAAAAGGGCGTATGCGTTTTTTCCTGAATATATTCAGGAAAAAACGCATACGCCTTTTTTTGCCAAGGGCATCATTGTCGAGGTTTTGCCGCTTTTCCTGTGCTTTAAAGGCGATTCGAATCTACCTCCTGAAATCTGTTTCCTGCAATTCTGCCTTGCTTTCAAATCCTCTTCGTTGCCTTCCCTCAATATTTTTGTGGGCGAGAGTTATCATTTCTAACTCTGCAGGTTTGTGATTTGCAGTGCCCCTGAGCTCCATTTTTCAACTCGCTTTTTTGGGAGCTGGCCGCAAAAGCGTAGGATTGCTTCAGGCCCTATTCTGGTTCCGGGCGGCAGGCTGAGCCTGTGGTTAATTCTTCTTCCTGATGGGAAAATAGAGTGACCTGTGCCTTTCCCAACACCTAGAGCTATTCGCTCATTGGTTCCCCCTCTTCCCGTTCATCCTCAGGACAAATTGCAACCTGTACGGAACAGGAGGTTAAAGGTGCTGATTCTCCAAGGAGGGAGATTGCTAGTAAAGCGGCTGGAATGGCGAACCCGAGCACAAGGAGATGAGAAATGAGGTGCGTTTTAGAAACCTTTCCCGATCACACGGTGTACCATCTTCTGGGCTTCTCATGCATGTTTTCGATGTAGGAAGATGCCCTTGAACCTCGAGATTTGGGACCCATGTGATGGGTACCAGGCAGTATTACTTTAAAGGGTCTCCGTTTGCTCACCCAACCTCACCAAACCTCTCAGCCCCAAGAGTGTCCACCCTTATGTCTCAATCAGCTGTGGGTCTAGATATGGTCAATCCAGGTGGCATCACAGCCCCTGAACGAATTTTGTAAGAATTTCTCTCTCTTTCACTGTCTTTGTTTCACGGGTTTTTAAAAGTAATTGATTTTCCTAATGGGGTTTAGCTGCTTTTCACTGCTGTGTTTCTGCCGCTTTACTCCCACTTGACTCACTTACGGAGAGATATCAATACATAGGTTTGAAGATTCTTACTAGTCAGATCTATTCTTGGGCGGTGAATAGGGGGTGTTGAGTCCAGTTCACTGAGCAAGCAGTAGGTCTTGTCTATTACATATTGGGTTTATGGAACGGTATCTGAGCTAATTTGAAACCCTTGTTTTATGCATCACCCCACCTCGCCTTTCCCGTTAGGCAGCCATAGTGTGTTTTCTAAATGTGTGACTCTGTTCTGTTTTGTAATTCAGTTCAAGTGTAGCGGTTTTTACATTCCCTCTATAAGTGATATCTTCTGATTAGTGTCTTTTTCTATGTGACTTATTTCACTTAGAACCGTCGTACCTGAATCCACTCATCATGCTGCTACTAGCCTTATGACGTTGATTTCATGGCTGAGTGATATTCCATTGTACCTAAGGACCACAACTTCTTCATCCATTTTTCTCTTTCCTGGGATATTTAAGGTGGAATGAAGTGGAGGTTCTTGTCAACAGAGCAACCCTAAACTTTGCAGTGCCTGTGCCTTGCTGATTTTTAGTTTTCCCAACTTAGACGCCCATGAGTGGAAGTGCCCTATGCTCTCTAAGCCGAGTTTTTTAGATGTTTCAGGACACACCGTACCCTTCTCCAGAGTGGCTGTCGGCAATTTACATCCCGCCCATCAGCGTAGCAAGGCTCCCATTTCTCCATGGCCTCTCCTGCATTTCTGGTTTTGACACTTTATTCAGCATGGCCCTTTTGACCGATGGGAAGCGAGACTTCTTTGTAGCGCTGATTTGCCTTTCCAGGTTGCTTGGTTGGCCAAAAAGGGCGTATGCGTTTTTTCCTAAATATATTCAGGAAAAAACGCATACGCCTTTTTTTGCCAAGGGCATCATTGTCGAGGTTTTGCCGCTTTTCCTGTGCTTTAAAGGCGATTCGAATCTACCTCCTGAAATCTGTTTCCTGCAATTCTGCCTTGCTTTCAAATCCTCTTCGTTGCCTTCCCTCAATATTTTTGTGGGCGAGAGTTATCATTTATAACTCTGCAGGTTTGTGATTTGCAGGGCCCCTGAGCTCCATTTTTCAACTCGCTTTTTTGGGAGCTGGCCGCAAAAGCGTAGGATTGCTTCAGGCCCTATTCTGGTTCCGGGCGGCAGGCTGAGCCTGTGGTTAATTCTTCTTCCTGATGGGAAAATAGAGTGACCTGTGCCTTTCCCAACACCTAGAGCTAGTCGCTCTTTGGTTCCCCCTCTTCCCGTTCATCCTCAGGACAAATTGCAACCTGTACGGAACAGGAGGTTAAACGTGCTGATTCTCCAAGGAGGGAGATTGCTAGTAAAGCGGCTGGAATGGCGAACCCGAGCACAAGGAGATGAGAAATGAGGTGCGTTTTAGAAACCTTTCCCGATCACACGGTGTACCATCTTCTGGGGTTCTCATGCATGTTTTCGATGTAGGAAGATGCCCTTGAACCTGGAGATTTGGGACCCATCAGACGGGTACCACGCAGTATTACTTTAAAGGGTCTGCGTTTGCTCACCCAACCTCACCAAACCTCTCAGCCCCAAGAGTGTCCACCCTTATGTCTCAATCAGCTGTGGGTCTAGATATGGTCAATCCAGGTGGCATCACAGCCCCTGAACGAATTTTGTAAGAATTTCTCTCTCTTTCACTCTCTTTGTTTCACGGGTTTTTAAAAGTAATTGATTTTCCTAATGGGGTTTAGCTGCTTTTCACTGCTGTGTTTATGCCGCTTTACTCCCACTTGACTCACTTACGGAGAGATATCAATACATAGGTTTGAAGATTCTTACTAGTCAGATCTATTCTTGGGCGGTGAATAGGGGGTGTTGAGTCCAGTTCACTGAGCAAGGAGTAGGTCTTGTCTATTACATATTGGGTTTATGGAACGGTATCTGAGCTAATTTGAAACCCTTGTTTTAGGCATCACCCCACCTCACCTTTCCCGATAGGCAGCCATAGTGTGTTTTCTAAATGTGTGACTCTGTTCTGTTTTGTAATTCAGTTCAAGTGTAGCGGTTTTTACATTCCCTCTATAAGTGATATCTTCTGATTAGTGTCTTTTTCTGTGTGACTTATTTCACTTAGAACCGTCGTACCTGAATCCACTCATCATGCTGCTACTAGCCTTATGACGTTGATTTCATGGCTGAGTGATATTCCATTGTACCTAAGGACCACAACTTCTTTATCCATTTTTCTCTTTCCTGGGATATTTAAGGTGGAATGAAGTGGAGGTTCTTGTCAACAGAGCAACCCTAAACTTTGGAGTGCCTGTGCCTTGCTGATTTTTAGTTTTCCCAAATTAGACGCCCATGAGTGGAAGTGCCCTATGCTCTGTAAGCCGAGTTTTTTAGATGTTTCAGGACACACCGTACACTTCTCCAGAGTGGCTGTTGGCAATTTACATCCCGCCCATCAGCGTAGCAAGGCTCCCATTTCTCCATGGCCTCTCCTGCATTTCTGGTATTGACACTTTATTCAGCATGGCCCTTTTGAACGATGGGAAGCGAGACTTCTTTGTAGCGCTGATTTGCCTTTCCAGGTTGCTTGGTTGGCCAAAAAGGGCGTATGCGTTTTTTCCTGAATATATTCAGGAAAAAACGCATACTCCCTTTTTGGTCAAGGGCATCATTGTCGAGGTTTTGCCGCTTTTCCTGTGCTTTAAAGGCGATTCGAATTTACCTCCTGAAATCTGTTTCCTGCAATTCTGCCTTGCTTTCAAATCCTCTTCGTTGCCTTCCCTCAATATTTTTGTGGGCGAGAGTTATCATTTCTAACTCTGCAGGTTTGTGATTTGCAGTGCCCCTGAGCTCCATTTTTCAACTCGCTTTTTTGGGAGCTGGCCGCAAAAGCTTCGGATTGCTTCAGGCCCTATTCTGGTTCCGGGCGGCAGGCTGAGCCTGTGGTTAATTCTTCTTCCTGATGGGAAAATAGAGTGACCTGTGCCTTTCCCAACACCTAGAGCTAGTCGCTCATTGGTTCCCCCTCTTCCCGTTCATCCTCAGGACAAATTGCAACCTGTACGGAACAGGAGGTTAAACGTGCTGATTCTCCAAGGAGGGAGATTGCTATTAAAGTGGCTGGAATGGCGAACCCGAGCACAAGGAGATGAGAAATGAGGTGCGTTTTAGAAACCTTTCCCGATCACACGGTGTACCATCTTCTGGATTTCTCATGCATGTTTTCGATGTAGGAAGATGCCCTTGAACCTGGAGATTTGGGACCCATGGGATGGGTACCACGCAGTATTACTTTAAAGGGTCTGCGTTTGCTCACCCAACCTCACCAAACCTCTCAGCCCCAAGAGTGTCCACCCTTATGTCTCAATCAGCTGTGGGTCTAGATATGGTCAATCCAGGTGGCATCACAGCCCCTGAACGAATTTTGTAAGAATTTCTCTCTCTTTCACTGTCTTTGTTTCACGGGTTTTTAAAAGTAATTGATTTTCCTAATGGGGTTTAGCTGCTTTTCACTGCTGTCTTTATGCCGCTTTACTCCCACTTGACTCACTTACGGAGAGATATCAATACATAGGTTTGAAGATTCTTACTAGTCAGATCTATTCTTGGGCGGTGAATAGGGGGTGTTGAGTCCAGTTCACTGAGCAAGCAGTAGGTCTTGTCTATTACATATTGGGTTTATGGAACGGTATCTGAGCTAATTTGAAACCCTTGTTTTAGGCATCACCCCACCTCGCCTTTCCCGTTAGGCAGCCATAGTGTGTTTTCTAAATGTGTGACTCTGTTCTGTTTTGTAATTCAGTTCAAGTGTAGCGGTTTTTACATTCCCTCTATAAGTGATATCTTCTGATTAGTGTCTTTTTCTGTGTGACTTATTTCACTTAGAACCGTCGTACCTGAATCCACTCATCATGCTGCTACTAGCCTTATGACGTTGATTTCATGGCTGAGTGATATTCCATTGTACCTAAGGACCACAACTTCTTTATCCATTTTTCTCTTTCCTGGGATATTTAAGGTGGAATGAAGTGGAGGTTCTTGTCAACAGAGCAACCCTAAACTTTGGAGTGCCTGTGCCTTGCTGATTTTTAGTTTTCCCAAATTAGACGCCCATGAGTGGAAGTGCCCTATGCTCTCTAAGCCGAGTTTTTTAGATGTTTCAGGACACACCGTACACTTCTCCAGAGTGGCTGTTGGCAATTTACATCCCGCCCATCAGCGTAGCAAGGCTCCCATTTCTCCATGGCCTCTCCTGCATTTCTGGTATTGACACTTTATTCAGCATGGCCCTTTTGACCGATGGGAAGCGAGACTTCTTTGTAGCGCTGATTTGCCTTTCCAGGTTGCTTGGTTGGCCAAAAAGGGCGTATGCGTTTTTTCCTGAATATATTCAGGAAAAAACGCATACGCCCTTTTTGGCCAAGGGCATCATTGTCGAGGTATTGCCGCTTTTCCTGTGCTTTAAAGGCGATTCGAATCTACCTCCTGAAATCTGTTTCCTGCAATTCTGCCTTGCTTTCAAATCCTCTTCGTTGCCTTCCCTCAATATTTTTGTGGGCGAGAGTTATCATTTCTAACTCTGCAGGTTTGTGATTTGCAGTGCCCCTGAGCTCCATTTTTCAACTCGCTTTTTTGGGAGCTGGCCGCAAAAGCGTAGGATTGCTTCAGGCCCTATTCTGGTTCCGGGCGGCAGGCTGAGCCTGTGGTTAATTCTTCTTCCTGATGGGAAAATAGAGTGACCTGTGCCTTTCCCAACACCTAGAGCTAGTCGCTCATTGGTTCCCCCTCTTCCCGTTCATCCTCAGGACAAATTGCAACCTGTACGGAACAGGAGGTTAAAGGTGCTGATTCTCCAAGGAGGGAGATTGCTAGTAAAGCGGCTGGAATGGCGAACCCGAGCACAAGGAGATGAGAAATGAGGTGCGTTTTAGAAACCTTTCCCGATCACACGGTGTACCATCTTCTGGGGTTCTCATGCATGTTTTCGATGTAGGAAGATGCCCTTGAACCTGGAGATTTGGGACCCATCAGACGGGTACCACGCAGTATTACTTTAAAGGGTCTGCGTTTGCTCACCCAACCTCACCAAACCTCTCAGCCCCAAGAGTGTCCACCCTTATGTCTCAATCAGCTGTGGGTCTAGATATGGTCAATCCAGGTGGCATCACAGCCCCTGAACGAATTTTGTAAGAATTTCTCTCTCTTTCACTGTCTTTGTTTCACGGGTTTTTAAAAGTAATTGATTTTCCTAATGGGGTTTAGCTGCTTTTCACTGCTGTGTTTATGCCGCTTTACTCCCACTTGACTCACTTACGGAGAGATATCAATACATAGGTTTGAAGATTCTTACTACTCAGATCTATTCTTGGGCGGTGAATAGGGGGTGTTGAGTCCAGTTCACTGAGCAAGGAGTAGGTCTTGTCTATTACATATTGGGTTTATGGAACGGTATCTGAACTAATTTGAAACCCTTGTTTTAGGCATCACCCCACCTCACCTTTCCCGATAGGCAGCCATAGTGTGTTTTCTAAATGTGTGACTCTGTTCTGTTTTGTAATTCAGTTCAAGTGTAGCGGTTTTTACATTCCCTCTATAAGTGATATCTTCTGATTAGTGTCTTTTTCTGTGTGACTTATTTCACTTAGAACCGTCGTACCTGAATCCACTCATCATGCTGCTACTAGCCTTATGACGTTGATTTCATGGCTGAGTGATATTCCATTGTACCTAAGGACCACAACTTCTTTATCCATTTTTCTCTTTCCTGGGATATTTAAGGTGGAATGAAGTGGAGGTTCTTGTCAACAGAGCAACCCTAAACTTTGGAGTGCCTGTGCCTTGCTGATTTTTAGTTTTCCCAAATTAGACGCCCATGAGTGGAAGTGCCCTATGCTCTGTAAGCCGAGTTTTTTAGATGTTTCAGGACACACCGTACACTTCTCCAGAGTGGCTGTTGGCAATTTACATCCCGCCCATCAGCGTAGCAAGGCTCCCATTTCTCCATGGCCTCTCCTGCATTTCTGGTATTGACACTTTATTCAGCATGGCCCTTTTGAACGATGGGAAGCGAGACTTCTTTGTAGCGCTGATTTGCCTTTCCAGGTTGCTTGGTTGGCCAAAAAGGGCGTATGCGTTTTTTCCTGAATATATTCAGGAAAAAACGCATACTCCCTTTTTGGTCAAGGGCATCATTGTCGAGGTTTTGCCGCTTTTCCTGTGCTTTAAAGGCGATTCGAATTTACCTCCTGAAATCTGTTTCCTGCAATTCTGCCTTGCTTTCAAATCCTCTTCGTTGCCTTCCCTCAATATTTTTGTGGGCGAGAGTTATCATTTCTAACTCTGCAGGTTTGTGATTTGCAGTGCCCCTGAGCTCCATTTTTCAACTCGCTTTTTTGGGAGCTGGCCGCAAAAGCTTCGGATTGCTTCAGGCCCTATTCTGGTTCCGGGCGGCAGGCTGAGCCTGTGGTTAATTCTTCTTCCTGATGGGAAAATAGAGTGACCTGTGCCTTTCCCAACACCTAGAGCTAGTCGCTCATTGGTTCCCCCTCTTCCCGTTCATCCTCAGGACAAATTGCAACCTGTACGGAACAGGAGGTTAAACGTGCTGATTCTCCAAGGAGGGAGATTGCTATTAAAGTGGCTGGAATGGCGAACCCGAGCACAAGGAGATGAGAAATGAGGTGCGTTTTAGAAACCTTTCCCGATCACACGGTGTACCATCTTCTGGATTTCTCATGCATGTTTTCGATGTAGGAAGATGCCCTTGAACCTGGAGATTTGGGACCCATGGGATGGGTACCACGCAGTATTACTTTAAAGGGTCTGCGTTTGCTCACCCAACCTCACCAAACCTCTCAGCCCCAAGAGTGTCCACCCTTATGTCTCAATCAGCTGTGGGTCTAGATATGGTCAATCCAGGTGGCATCACAGCCCCTGAACGAATTTTGTAAGAATTTCTCTCTCTTTCACTGTCTTTGTTTCACGGGTTTTTAAAAGTAATTGATTTTCCTAATGGGGTTTAGCTGCTTTTCACTGCTGTCTTTATGCCGCTTTACTCCCACTTGACTCACTTACGGAGAGATATCAATACATAGGTTTGAAGATTCTTACTAGTCAGATCTATTCTTGGGCGGTGAATAGGGGGTGTTGAGTCCAGTTCACTGAGCAAGCAGTAGGTCTTGTCTATTACATATTGGGTTTATGGAACGGTATCTGAGCTAATTTGAAACCCTTGTTTTAGGCATCACCCCACCTCGCCTTTCCCGTTAGGCAGCCATAGTGTGTTTTCTAAATGTGTGACTCTGTTCTGTTTTGTAATTCAGTTCAAGTGTAGCGGTTTTTACATTCCCTCTATAAGTGATATCTTCTGATTAGTGTCTTTTTCTGTGTGACTTATTTCACTTAGAACCGTCGTACCTGAATCCACTCATCATGCTGCTACTAGCCTTATGACGTTGATTTCATGGCTGAGTGATATTCCATTGTACCTAAGGACCACAACTTCTTTATCCATTTTTCTCTTTCCTGGGATATTTAAGGTGGAATGAAGTGGAGGTTCTTGTCAACAGAGCAACCCTAAACTTTGGAGTGCCTGTGCCTTGCTGATTTTTAGTTTTCCCAAATTAGACGCCCATGAGTGGAAGTGCCCTATGCTCTCTAAGCCGAGTTTTTTAGATGTTTCAGGACACACCGTACACTTCTCCAGAGTGGCTGTTGGCAATTTACATCCCGCCCATCAGCGTAGCAAGGCTCCCATTTCTCCATGGCCTCTCCTGCATTTCTGGTATTGACACTTTATTCAGCATGGCCCTTTTGACCGATGGGAAGCGAGACTTCTTTGTAGCGCTGATTTGCCTTTCCAGGTTGCTTGGTTGGCCAAAAAGGGCGTATGCGTTTTTTCCTGAATATATTCAGGAAAAAACGCATACGCCCTTTTTGGCCAAGGGCATCATTGTCGAGGTATTGCCGCTTTTCCTGTGCTTTAAAGGCGATTCGAATCTACCTCCTGAAATCTGTTTCCTGCAATTCTGCCTTGCTTTCAAATCCTCTTCGTTGCCTTCCCTCAATATTTTTGTGGGCGAGAGTTATCATTTCTAACTCTGCAGGTTTGTGATTTGCAGTGCCCCTGAGCTCCATTTTTCAACTCGCTTTTTTGGGAGCTGGCCGCAAAAGCGTAGGATTGCTTCAGGCCCTATTCTGGTTCCGGGCGGCAGGCTGAGCCTGTGGTTAATTCTTCTTCCTGATGGGAAAATAGAGTGACCTGTGCCTTTCCCAACACCTAGAGCTAGTCGCTCATTGGTTCCCCCTCTTCCCGTTCATCCTCAGGACAAATTGCAACCTGTACGGAACAGGAGGTTAAAGGTGCTGATTCTCCAAGGAGGGAGATTGCTAGTAAAGCGGCTGGAATGGCGAACCCGAGCACAAGGAGATGAGAAATGAGGTGCGTTTTAGAAACCTTTCCCGATCACACGGTGTACCATCTTCTGGGGTTCTCATGCATGTTTTCGATGTAGGAAGATGCCCTTGAACCTGGAGATTTGGGACCCATCAGACGGGTACCACGCAGTATTACTTTAAAGGGTCTGCGTTTGCTCACCCAACCTCACCAAACCTCTCAGCCCCAAGAGTGTCCACCCTTATGTCTCAATCAGCTGTGGGTCTAGATATGGTCAATCCAGGTGGCATCACAGCCCCTGAACGAATTTTGTAAGAATTTCTCTCTCTTTCACTGTCTTTGTTTCACGGGTTTTTAAAAGTAATTGATTTTCCTAATGGGGTTTAGCTGCTTTTCACTGCTGTGTTTATGCCGCTTTACTCCCACTTGACTCACTTACGGAGAGATATCAATACATAGGTTTGAAGATTCTTACTACTCAGATCTATTCTTGGGCGGTGAATAGGGGGTGTTGAGTCCAGTTCACTGAGCAAGGAGTAGGTCTTGTCTATTACATATTGGGTTTATGGAACGGTATCTGAACTAATTTGAAACCCTTGTTTTAGGCATCACCCCACCTCACCTTTCCCGATAGGCAGCCATAGTGTGTTTTCTAAATGTGTGACTCTGTTCTGTTTTGTAATTCAGTTCAAGTGTAGCGGTTTTTACATTCCCTCTATAAGTGATATCTTCTGATTAGTGTCTTTTTCTGTGTGACTTATTTCACTTAGAACCGTCGTACCTGAATCCACTCATCATGCTGCTACTAGCCTTATGACGTTGATTTCATGGCTGAGTGATATTCCATTGTACCTAAGGACCACAACTTCTTTATCCATTTTTCTCTTTCCTGGGATATTTAAGGTGGAATGAAGTGGAGGTTCTTGTCAACAGAGCAACCCTAAACTTTGGAGTGCCTGTGCCTTGCTGATTTTTAGTTTTCCCAAATTAGACGCCCATGAGTGGAAGTGCCCTATGCTCTGTAAGCCGAGTTTTTTAGATGTTTCAGGACACACCGTACACTTCTCCAGAGTGGCTGTTGGCAATTTACATCCCGCCCATCAGCGTAGCAAGGCTCCCATTTCTCCATGGCCTCTCCTGCATTTCTGGTATTGACACTTTATTCAGCATGGCCCATTTGACCGATGGGAAGCGAGACTTCTTTGTAGCGCTGATTTGCCTTTCCAGGTTGCTTGGTTGGCCAAAAAGGGCATATGCGTTTTTTCCTGAATATATTCAGGAAAAAACGCATACGTCCTTTTTGGCCAAGGGCATCATTGTCGAGGTTTTGCCGCTTTTCCTGTGCTTTAAAGGCGATTCGAATCTACCTCCTGAAATCTGTTTCCTGCAATTCTGCCTTGCTTTCAAATCCTCTTCGTTGCCTTCCCTCAATATTTTTGTGGATGAGAGTTATCATTTCTAACTCTGCAGGTTTGGGATTTGCAGTGACCCTGAGCTCCATTTTTCAACTCGCTTTTTTGGGAGCTGGCCGCAAAACCGTAGGATTGCTTCAGGCCCTATTCTGGTTCCGGGCGGCAGGCTGAGCCTGTGGTTAATTCTTCTTCCTGATGGGAAAATAGAGTGACCTGTGCCTTTCCCAACACCTAGAGCTAGTCGCTCATTGGTTCCCCCTCTTCCCGTTCATCCTCAGGACAAATTGCAACCTGTACGGAACAGGAGGTTAAACGTGTTGATTCTCCAAGGAGGGAGATTGCTAGTAAAGCGGATGGAATGGCGAACCCGAGCACAAGGAGATGAGAAATGAGGTGCGTTTTAGAAACCCTTCCCGATCACACGGTGTACCATCTTCTGGGTTTCTCATGCATGTTTTCGATGTAGGAAGATGCCCTTGAACCTGGAGATTTGGGATCCATCAGACGGGTACCACGCAGTATTACTTTAAAGGGTCTGCATTTGCTCACCCAACCTCACCAAACCTCTCAGCCCCAAGAGTGTCCACCCTTATGTCTCAATCAGCTGTGGGTCTAGATATGGTCAATCCAGGTGGCATCACAGCCCCTGAACGAATTTCGTAAGAGTTTCTCTCTCTTTCACTGTCTTTGTTTCACGGGTTTTTAAAAGTAATTGATTTTCCTAATGGGGTTTAGCTGCTTTTCACTGCTGTGTTTATGCCGCTTTACTCCCACTTGACTCACTTACGGAGAGATATCAATACATAGGTTTGAAGATTCTTACTACTCAGATCTATTCTTGGGCGGTGAATAGGGGGTGTTGAGTCCAGTTCACTGAGCAAGGAGTAGGTCTTGTCTATTACATATTGGGTTTATGGAACGGTATCTGAGCTAATTTGAAACCCTTGTTTTAGGCATCACCCCACCTCGCCTTTCCCGTTAGGCAGCCATAGTGTGTTTTCTAAATGTGTGACTCTGTTCTGTTTTGTAATTCAGTTCAAGTGTAGCGGTTTTTACATTCCCTCTATAAGTGATATCTTCTGATTAGTGTCTTTTTCTGTGTGACTTATTTCACTTAGAACCGTCGTACCTGAATCCACTCATCATGCTGCTACTAGCCTTATGACGTTGATTTCATGGCTGAGTGATATTCCATTGTACCTAAGGACCACAACTTCTTTATCCATTTTTCTCTTTCCTGGGATATTTAAGGTGGAATGAAGTGGAGGTTCTTGTCAACAGAGCAACCCTAAGCTTTGGAGTGCCTGTGCCTTGCTGATTTTTAGTTTTCCCAAATTAGACGCCCATGAGTGGAAGTGCCCTATGCTCTGTAAGCCGAGTTTTTTAGATGTTTCAGGACACACCGTACACTTCTCCAGAGTGGCTGTTGGCAATTTACATCCCGCCCATCAGCGTAGCAAGGCTCCCATTTCTCCATGGCCTCTCCTGCATTTCTGGTATTGACACTTTATTCAGCATGGCCCTTTTGAACGATGGGAAGCGAGACTTCTTTGTAGCGCTGATTTGCCTTTCCAGTTTGCTTGGTTGGCCAAAAAGGGCGTATGCGTTTTTTCCTGAATATATTCAGGAAAAAACGCATACGCCCTTTTTGGCCAAGGGCATCATTGTCGAGGTTTTGCCGCTTTTCCTGTGCTTTAAAGGCGATTCGAATCTACCTCCTGAAATCTGTTTCCTGCAATTCTGCCTTGCTTTCAAATCCTCTTCGTTGCCTTCCCTCAATATTTTTGTGGGCGAGAGTTATCATTTCTAACTCTGCAGGTTTGTGATTTGCAGTGCCCCTGAGCTCCATTTTTCAACTCGCTTTTTTGGGAGCTGGCCGCAAAAGCTTCGGATTGCTTCAGGCCCTATTCTGGTTCCGGGCGGCAGGCTGAGCCTGTGGTTAATTCTTCTTCCTGATGGGAAAATAGAGTGACCTGTGCCTTTCCCAAAACCTAGAGCTAGTCGCTCATTGGTTCCCCCTCTTCCCGTTCATCCTCAGGACAAATTGCAACCTGTACGGATGAGGAGGTTAAACGTGCTGATTCTCCAAGGAGGGAGATTGCTATTAAAGTGGCTGGAATGGCGAACCCGAGCACAAGGAGATGAGAAATGAGGTGCGTTTTAGAAACCTTTCCCGATCACACGGTGTACCATCTTCTGGGTTTCTCATGCATGTTTTCGATGTAGGAAGATGCCCTTGAACCTGGAGATTTGGGACCCATGGGATGGGTACCACGCAGTATTACTTTAAAGGGTCTGCGTTTGCTCACCCAACCTCACCAAACCTCTCAGCCCCAAGAGTGTCCACCCTTATGTCTCAATCAGCTGTGGGTCTAGATATGGTCAATCCAGGTGGCATCACAGCCCCTGAACGAATTTTGTAAGAATTTCTCTCTCTTTCACTGTCTTTGTTTCACGGGTTTTTAAAAGTAATTGATTTTCCTAATGGGGTTTAGCTGCTTTTCACTGCTGTGTTTATGCCGCTTTACTCCCACTTGACTCACTTACGGAGAGATATCAATACATAGGTTTGAAGATTCTTACTAGTCAGATCTATTCTTGGGCGGTGAATAGGGGGTGTTGAGTCTAGTTCACTGAGCAATCAGTAGGTCTTGTCTATTACATATTGGGTTTATGGAACGGTATCTGAGCTAATTTGAAACCCTTGTTTTAGGCATCACCCCACCTCGCCTTTCCCGTTAGGCAGCCATAGTGTGTTTTCTAAATGTGTGACTCTGTTCTGTTTTGTAATTCAGTTCAAGTGTAGCGGTTTTTACATTCCCTCTATAAGTGATATCTTCTGATTAGTGTCTTTTTCTGTGTGACTTATTTCACTTAGAACCGTCGTACCTGAATCCACTCATCATGCTGCTACTAGCCTTATGACGTTGATTTCATGGCTGAGTGATATTCCATTGTACCTAAGGACCACAACTTCTTTATCCATTTTTCTCTTTCCTGGGATATTTAAGGTGGAATGAAGTGGAGGTTCTTGTCAACAGAGCAACCCTAAACTTTGGAGTGCCTGTGCCTTGCTGATTTTTAGTTTTCCCAAATGAGACGCCCATGAGTGGAAGTGCCCTATGCTCTCTAAGCCGAGTTTTTTAGATGTTTCAGGACACACCGTACACTTCTCCAGAGTGGCTGTTGGCAATTTACATCCCGCCCATCAGCGTAGCAAGGCTCCCATTTCTCCATGGCCTCTCCTGCATTTCTGGTATTGACACTTTATTCAGCATGGCCCTTTTGACCGATGGGAAGCGAGACTTCTTTGTAGCGCCGATTTGCCTTTCCAGGTTGCTTGGTTGGCCAAAAAGGGCGTATGCGTTTTTTCCTGAATATATTCAGGAAAAAACGCATACGCCCTTTTTGGCCAAGGGCATCATTGTCGAGGTTTTGCCGCTTTTCCTGTGCTTTAAAGGCGATTCGAATCTACCTCCTGAAATCTGTTTCCTGCAATTCTGCCTTGCTTTCAAATCCTCTTCGTTGCCTTCCCTCAATATTTTTGTGGGCGAGAGTTATCATTTCTAACTCTGCAGGTTTGTGATTTGCAGTGCCCCTGAGCTCCATTTTTCAACTCGCTTTTTTGGGAGCTGGCCGCAAAAGCGTAGGATTGCTTCAGGCCCTATTCTGGTTCCGGGCGGCAGGCTGAGCCTGTGGTTAATTCTTCTTCCTGATGGGAAAATAGAGTGACCTGTGCCTTTCCCAACACCTAGAGCTAGTCGCTCATTGGTTCCCCCTCTTCCCGTTCATCCTCAGGACAAATTGCAACCTGTACGGAACAGGAGGTTAAACGTGCTGATTCTGCAAGGAGGGAGATTGCTAGTAAAGCGGCTGGAATGGCGAACCCGAGCACAAGGAGATGAGAAATGAGGTGCGTTTTAGACACCTTTCCCGATCACACGGTGTACCATCTTCTGGGGTTCTCATGCATGTTTTCGATGTAGGAAGATGCCCTTGAACCTGGAGATTTGGGACCCATCAGACGGGTACTACGCAGTATTACTTTAAAGGGTCTGCATTTGCTCACCCAACCTCACCAAACCTCTCAGCCCCAAGAGTGTCCACCCTTATGTCTCAATCAGCTGTGGGTCTAGATATGGTCAATCCAGGTGGCATCACAGCCCCTGAACGAATTTTGTAAGAATTTCTCTCTCTTTCACTCTCTTTGTTTCACGGGTTTTTAAAAGTAATTGATTTTCCTAATGTGGTTTAGCTGCGTTTCACTGCTGTGTTTATGCCGCTTTACTCCCACTTGACTCACTTACGGAGAGATATCAATACATAGGTTTGAAGATTCTTACTACTCAGATCTATTCTTGGACGGTGAATAGGGGGTGTTGAGTCCAGTTCACTGAGCAAGGAGTAGGTCTTGTCTATTACATATTGGGTTTATGGAACGGTATCTGAGCTAATTTGAAACCCTTGTTTTAGGCATCACCCCACCTCACCTTTCCCGATAGGCAGCCATAGTGTGTTTTCTAAATGTGTGACTCTGTTGTGTTTTGTAATTCAGTTCAAGTGTAGCGGTTTTTACATTCCCTCTATAAGTGATATCTTCTGATTAGTGTCTTTTTCTGTGTGACTTATTTCACTTAGAACCGTCGTACCTGAATCCACTCATCATGCTGCTACTAGCTTTATGACGTTGATTTCATGGCTGAGTGATATTCCATTGTACCTAAGGACCACAACTTCTTTATCCATTTTTCTCTTTCCTGGGATATTTAAGGTGGAATGAAGTGGAGGTTCTTGTCAACAGAGCAACCCTAAACTTTGGAGTGCCTGTGCCTTGCTGATTTTTAGTTTTCCCAAATTAGACGCCCATGAGTGGAAGTGCCCTATGCTCTCTAAGCCGAGTTTTTTAGATGTTTCAGGACACACCGTACACTTCTCCAGAGTGGCTGTTGGCAATTTACATCCCGCCCATCAGCGTAGCAAGGCTCCCATTTCTCCATGGCCTCTCCTGCATTTCTGGTATTGACACTTTATTCAGCATGGCCCTTTTGACCGATGGGAAGCGAGACTTCTTTGTAGCGCTGATTTGCCTTTCCAGGTTGCTTGGTTGGCCAAAAAGGGCGTATGAGTTTTTTCCTGAATATATTCAGGAAAAAACGCATACGCCCTTTTTGGCCAAGGGCATCATTGTCGAGGTTTTGCCGCTTTTCCTGTGCTTTAAAGGCGATTCGAATCTACCTCCTGAAATCTGTTTCCTGCAATTCTGCCTTGCTTTCAAATCCTCTTCGTTGCCTTCCCTCAATATTTTTGTGGGCGAGAGTTATCATTTCTAACTCTGCAGGTTTGTGATTTGCAGGGCCCCTGAGCTCCATTTTTCAACTCGCTTTTTTGGGAGCTGGCCGCAAAAGCGTAGGATTGCTTCAGGCCCTATTCTGGTTCCGGGCGGCAGGCTGAGCCTGTGGTTAATTCTTCTTCCTGATGGGAAAATAGAGTGACCTGTGCCTTTCCCAAAACCTAGAGCTAGTCGCTCATTGGTTCCCCCTCTTCCCGTTCATCCTGAGGACAAATTGCAACCTGTACGGAACAGGAGGTTAAAGGTGCTGATTCTCCAAGGAGGGAGATTGCTAGTAAAGCGGCTGGAATGGCGAACCCGAGCACAAGGAGATGAGAAATGAGGTGCGTTTTAGAAACCTTTCCCGATCACACGGTGTACCATCTTCTGGGGTTCTCATGCATGTTTTCGATGTAGGAAGATGCCCTTGAACCTGGAGATTTGGGACCCATCAGACGGGTACCACGCAGTATTACTTTAAAGGGTCTGCGTTTGCTCACCCAACCTCACCAAACCTCTCAGCCCCAAGAGTGTCCACCCTTATGTCTCAATCAGCTGTGGGTCTAGATATGGTCAATCCAGGTGGCATCACAGCCCCTGAACGAATTTTGTAAGAATTTCTCTCTCTTTCACTCTCTTTGTTTCACGGGTTTTTAAAAGTAATTGATTTTCCTAATGGGGTTTAGCTGCTTTTCACTGCTGTGTTTATGCCGCTTTACTCCCACTTGACTCACTTACGGAGAGATATCAATACATAGGTTTGAAGATTCTTACTACTCAGATCTATTCTTGGGCGGTGAATAGGGGGTGTTGAGTCCAGTTCACTGAGCAAGGAGTAGGTCTTGTCTATTACATATTGGGTTTATGGAACGGTATCTGAGCTAATTTGAAACCCTTGTTTTAGGCATCACCCCACCTCACCTTTCCCGATAGGCAGCCATAGTGTGTTTTCTAAATGTGTGACTCTGTTCTGTTTTGTAATTCAGTTCAAGTGTAGCGGTTTTTACATTCCCTCTATAAGTGATATCTTCTGATTAGTGTCTTTTTCTGTGTGACTTATTTCACTTAGAACCGTCGTACCTGAATCCACTCATCATGCTGCTACTAGCCTTATGACGTTGATTTCATGGCTGAGTGATATTCCATTGTACCTAAGGACCACAACTTCTTTATCCATTTTTCTCTTTCCTGGGATATTTAAGGTGGAATGAAGTGGAGGTTCTTGTCCACAGAGGAACCCTAAACTTTGCAGTGCCTGTGCCTTGCTGATTTTTAGTTTTCCCAACTTAGACGCCCATGAGTGGAAGTGCCCTATGCTCTCTAAGCCGAGTTTTTTAGATGTTTCAGGACACACCGTACCCTTCTCCAGAGTGGCTGTCGGCAATTTACATCCCGCCCATCAGCGTAGCAAGGCTCCCATTTCTCCATGGCCTCTCCTGCATTTCTGGTTTTGACACTTTATTCAGCATGGCCCTTTTGACCGATGGGAAGCGAGACTTCTTTGTAGCGCTGATTTGCCTTTCCAGGTTGCTTGGTTGGCCAAAAAGGGCGTATGCGTTTTTTCCTGAATATATTCAGGAAAAAACGCATACGCCTTTTTTTGCCAAGGGCATCATTGTCGAGGTTTTGCCGCTTTTCCTGTGCTTTAAAGGCGATTCGAATCTACCTCCTGAAATCTGTTTCCTGCAATTCTGCCTTGCTTTCAAATCCTCTTCGTTGCCTTCCCTCAATATTTTTGTGGGCGAGAGTTATCATTTATAACTCTGCAGGTTTGTGATTTGCAGTGCCCCTGAGCTCCATTTTTCAACTCGCTTTTTTGGGAGCTGGCCGCAAAAGCGTAGGATTGCTTCAGGCCCTATTCTGGTTCCGGGCGGCAGGCTGAGCCTGTGGTTAATTCTTCTTCCTGATGGGAAAATAGAGTGACCTGTGCCTTTCCCAACACCTAGAGCTAGTCGCTCATTGGTTCCCCCTCTTCCCGTTCATCCTCAGGACAAATTGCAACCTGTACGGAACAGGAGGTTAAACGTGCTGATTCTCCAAGGAGGGAGATTGCTAGTAAAGCGGCTGGAATGGCGAACCCGAGCACAAGGAGATGAGAAATGAGGTGCGTTTTAGAAACCTTTCCCGATCACACGGTGTACCATCTTCTGGGCTTCTCATGCATGTTTTCGATGTAGGAAGATGCCCTTGAACCTCGAGATTTGGGACCCATGTGATGGGTACCAGGCAGTATTACTTTAAAGGGTCTCCGTTTGCTCACCCAACCTCACCAAACCTCTCAGCCCCAAGAGTGTCCACCCTTATGTCTCAATCAGCTGTGGGTCTAGATATGGTCAATCCAGGTGGCATCACAGCCCCTGAACGAATTTTGTAAGAATTTCTCTCTCTTTCACTCTCTTTGTTTCACGGGTTTTTAAAAGTAATTGATTTTCCTAATGTGGTTTAGCTGCGTTTCACTGCTGTGTTTATGCCGCTTTACTCCCACTTGACTCACTTACGGAGAGATATCAATACATAGGTTTGAAGATTCTTACTACTCAGATCTATTCTTGGACGGTGAATAGGGGGTGTTGAGTCCAGTTCACTGAGCAAGGAGTAGGTCTTGTCTATTACATATTGGGTTTATGGAACGGTATCTGAGCTAATTTGAAACCCTTGTTTTAGGCATCACCCCACCTCACCTTTCCCGATAGGCAGCCATAGTGTGTTTTCTAAATGTGTGACTCTGTTGTGTTTTGTAATTCAGTTCAAGTGTAGCGGTTTTTACATTCCCTCTATAAGTGATATCTTCTGATTAGTGTCTTTTTCTGTGTGACTTATTTCACTTAGAACCGTCGTACCTGAATCCACTCATCATGCTGCTACTAGCTTTATGACGTTGATTTCATGGCTGAGTGATATTCCATTGTACCTAAGGACCACAACTTCTTTATCCATTTTTCTCTTTCCTGGGATATTTAAGGTGGAATGAAGTGGAGGTTCTTGTCAACAGAGCAACCCTAAACTTTGGAGTGCCTGTGCCTTGCTGATTTTTAGTTTTCCCAAATTAGACGCCCATGAGTGGAAGTGCCCTATGCTCTCTAAGCCGAGTTTTTTAGATGTTTCAGGACACACCGTACACTTCTCCAGAGTGGCTGTTGGCAATTTACATCCCGCCCATCAGCGTAGCAAGGCTCCCATTTCTCCATGGCCTCTCCTGCATTTCTGGTATTGACACTTTATTCAGCATGGCCCTTTTGACCGATGGGAAGCGAGACTTCTTTGTAGCGCTGATTTGCCTTTCCAGGTTGCTTGGTTGGCCAAAAAGGGCGTATGAGTTTTTTCCTGAATATATTCAGGAAAAAACGCATACGCCCTTTTTGGCCAAGGGCATCATTGTCGAGGTTTTGCCGCTTTTCCTGTGCTTTAAAGGCGATTCGAATCTACCTCCTGAAATCTGTTTCCTGCAATTCTGCCTTGCTTTCAAATCCTCTTCGTTGCCTTCCCTCAATATTTTTGTGGGCGAGAGTTATCATTTCTAACTCTGCAGGTTTGTGATTTGCAGGGCCCCTGAGCTCCATTTTTCAACTCGCTTTTTTGGGAGCTGGCCGCAAAAGCGTAGGATTGCTTCAGGCCCTATTCTGGTTCCGGGCGGCAGGCTGAGCCTGTGGTTAATTCTTCTTCCTGATGGGAAAATAGAGTGACCTGTGCCTTTCCCAAAACCTAGAGCTAGTCGCTCATTGGTTCCCCCTCTTCCCGTTCATCCTGAGGACAAATTGCAACCTGTACGGAACAGGAGGTTAAAGGTGCTGATTCTCCAAGGAGGGAGATTGCTAGTAAAGCGGCTGGAATGGCGAACCCGAGCACAAGGAGATGAGAAATGAGGTGCGTTTTAGAAACCTTTCCCGATCACACGGTGTACCATCTTCTGGGGTTCTCATGCATGTTTTCGATGTAGGAAGATGCCCTTGAACCTGGAGATTTGGGACCCATCAGACGGGTACCACGCAGTATTACTTTAAAGGGTCTGCGTTTGCTCACCCAACCTCACCAAACCTCTCAGCCCCAAGAGTGTCCACCCTTATGTCTCAATCAGCTGTGGGTCTAGATATGGTCAATCCAGGTGGCATCACAGCCCCTGAACGAATTTTGTAAGAATTTCTCTCTCTTTCACTCTCTTTGTTTCACGGGTTTTTAAAAGTAATTGATTTTCCTAATGGGGTTTAGCTGCTTTTCACTGCTGTGTTTATGCCGCTTTACTCCCACTTGACTCACTTACGGAGAGATATCAATACATAGGTTTGAAGATTCTTACTACTCAGATCTATTCTTGGGCGGTGAATAGGGGGTGTTGAGTCCAGTTCACTGAGCAAGGAGTAGGTCTTGTCTATTACATATTGGGTTTATGGAACGGTATCTGAGCTAATTTGAAACCCTTGTTTTAGGCATCACCCCACCTCACCTTTCCCGATAGGCAGCCATAGTGTGTTTTCTAAATGTGTGACTCTGTTCTGTTTTGTAATTCAGTTCAAGTGTAGCGGTTTTTACATTCCCTCTATAAGTGATATCTTCTGATTAGTGTCTTTTTCTGTGTGACTTATTTCACTTAGAACCGTCGTACCTGAATCCACTCATCATGCTGCTACTAGCCTTATGACGTTGATTTCATGGCTGAGTGATATTCCATTGTACCTAAGGACCACAACTTCTTTATCCATTTTTCTCTTTCCTGGGATATTTAAGGTGGAATGAAGTGGAGGTTCTTGTCCACAGAGGAACCCTAAACTTTGCAGTGCCTGTGCCTTGCTGATTTTTAGTTTTCCCAACTTAGACGCCCATGAGTGGAAGTGCCCTATGCTCTCTAAGCCGAGTTTTTTAGATGTTTCAGGACACACCGTACCCTTCTCCAGAGTGGCTGTCGGCAATTTACATCCCGCCCATCAGCGTAGCAAGGCTCCCATTTCTCCATGGCCTCTCCTGCATTTCTGGTTTTGACACTTTATTCAGCATGGCCCTTTTGACCGATGGGAAGCGAGACTTCTTTGTAGCGCTGATTTGCCTTTCCAGGTTGCTTGGTTGGCCAAAAAGGGCGTATGCGTTTTTTCCTGAATATATTCAGGAAAAAACGCATACGCCTTTTTTTGCCAAGGGCATCATTGTCGAGGTTTTGCCGCTTTTCCTGTGCTTTAAAGGCGATTCGAATCTACCTCCTGAAATCTGTTTCCTGCAATTCTGCCTTGCTTTCAAATCCTCTTCGTTGCCTTCCCTCAATATTTTTGTGGGCGAGAGTTATCATTTATAACTCTGCAGGTTTGTGATTTGCAGTGCCCCTGAGCTCCATTTTTCAACTCGCTTTTTTGGGAGCTGGCCGCAAAAGCGTAGGATTGCTTCAGGCCCTATTCTGGTTCCGGGCGGCAGGCTGAGCCTGTGGTTAATTCTTCTTCCTGATGGGAAAATAGAGTGACCTGTGCCTTTCCCAACACCTAGAGCTATTCGCTCATTGGTTCCCCCTCTTCCCGTTCATCCTCAGGACAAATTGCAACCTGTACGGAACAGGAGGTTAAAGGTGCTGATTCTCCAAGGAGGGAGATTGCTAGTAAAGCGGCTGGAATGGCGAACCCGAGCACAAGGAGATGAGAAATGAGGTGCGTTTTAGAAACCTTTCCCGATCACACGGTGTACCATCTTCTGGGCTTCTCATGCATGTTTTCGATGTAGGAAGATGCCCTTGAACCTCGAGATTTGGGACCCATGTGATGGGTACCAGGCAGTATTACTTTAAAGGGTCTCCGTTTGCTCACCCAACCTCACCAAACCTCTCAGCCCCAAGAGTGTCCACCCTTATGTCTCAATCAGCTGTGGGTCTAGATATGGTCAATCCAGGTGGCATCACAGCCCCTGAACGAATTTTGTAAGAATTTCTCTCTCTTTCACTGTCTTTGTTTCACGGGTTTTTAAAAGTAATTGATTTTCCTAATGGGGTTTAGCTGCTTTTCACTGCTGTGTTTATGCCGCTTTACTCCCACTTGACTCACTTACGGAGAGATATCAATACATAGGTTTGAAGATTCTTACTAGTCAGATCTATTCTTGGGCGGTGAATAGGGGGTGTTGAGTCCAGTTCACTGAGCAAGCAGTAGGTCTTGTCTATTACATATTGGGTTTATGGAACGGTATCTGAGCTAATTTGAAACCCTTGTTTTATGCATCACCCCACCTCGCCTTTCCCGTTAGGCAGCCATAGTGTGTTTTCTAAATGTGTGACTCTGTTCTGTTTTGTAATTCAGTTCAAGTGTAGCGGTTTTTACATTCCCTCTATAAGTGATATCTTCTGATTAGTGTCTTTTTCTATGTGACTTATTTCACTTAGAACCGTCGTACCTGAATCCACTCATCATGCTGCTACTAGCCTTATGACGTTGATTTCATGGCTGAGTGATATTCCATTGTACCTAAGGACCACAACTTCTTCATCCATTTTTCTCTTTCCTGGGATATTTAAGGTGGAATGAAGTGGAGGTTCTTGTCAACAGAGCAACCCTAAACTTTGCAGTGCCTGTGCCTTGCTGATTTTTAGTTTTCCCAACTTAGACGCCCATGAGTGGAAGTGCCCTATGCTCTCTAAGCCGAGTTTTTTAGATGTTTCAGGACACACCGTACCCTTCTCCAGAGTGGCTGTCGGCAATTTACATCCCGCCCATCAGCGTAGCAAGGCTCCCATTTCTCCATGGCCTCTCCTGCATTTCTGGTTTTGACACTTTATTCAGCATGGCCCTTTTGACCGATGGGAAGCGAGACTTCTTTGTAGCGCTGATTTGCCTTTCCAGGTTGCTTGGTTGGCCAAAAAGGGCGTATGCGTTTTTTCCTAAATATATTCAGGAAAAAACGCATACGCCTTTTTTTGCCAAGGGCATCATTGTCGAGGTTTTGCCGCTTTTCCTGTGCTTTAAAGGCGATTCGAATCTACCTCCTGAAATCTGTTTCCTGCAATTCTGCCTTGCTTTCAAATCCTCTTCGTTGCCTTCCCTCAATATTTTTGTGGGCGAGAGTTATCATTTATAACTCTGCAGGTTTGTGATTTGCAGGGCCCCTGAGCTCCATTTTTCAACTCGCTTTTTTGGGAGCTGGCCGCAAAAGCGTAGGATTGCTTCAGGCCCTATTCTGGTTCCGGGCGGCAGGCTGAGCCTGTGGTTAATTCTTCTTCCTGATGGGAAAATAGAGTGACCTGTGCCTTTCCCAACACCTAGAGCTAGTCGCTCTTTGGTTCCCCCTCTTCCCGTTCATCCTCAGGACAAATTGCAACCTGTACGGAACAGGAGGTTAAACGTGCTGATTCTCCAAGGAGGGAGATTGCTAGTAAAGCGGCTGGAATGGCGAACCCGAGCACAAGGAGATGAGAAATGAGGTGCGTTTTAGAAACCTTTCCCGATCACACGGTGTACCATCTTCTGGGGTTCTCATGCATGTTTTCGATGTAGGAAGATGCCCTTGAACCTGGAGATTTGGGACCCATCAGACGGGTACCACGCAGTATTACTTTAAAGGGTCTGCGTTTGCTCACCCAACCTCACCAAACCTCTCAGCCCCAAGAGTGTCCACCCTTATGTCTCAATCAGCTGTGGGTCTAGATATGGTCAATCCAGGTGGCATCACAGCCCCTGAACGAATTTTGTAAGAATTTCTCTCTCTTTCACTCTCTTTGTTTCACGGGTTTTTAAAAGTAATTGATTTTCCTAATGGGGTTTAGCTGCTTTTCACTGCTGTGTTTATGCCGCTTTACTCCCACTTGACTCACTTACGGAGAGATATCAATACATAGGTTTGAAGATTCTTACTAGTCAGATCTATTCTTGGGCGGTGAATAGGGGGTGTTGAGTCCAGTTCACTGAGCAAGGAGTAGGTCTTGTCTATTACATATTGGGTTTATGGAACGGTATCTGAGCTAATTTGAAACCCTTGTTTTAGGCATCACCCCACCTCACCTTTCCCGATAGGCAGCCATAGTGTGTTTTCTAAATGTGTGACTCTGTTCTGTTTTGTAATTCAGTTCAAGTGTAGCGGTTTTTACATTCCCTCTATAAGTGATATCTTCTGATTAGTGTCTTTTTCTGTGTGACTTATTTCACTTAGAACCGTCGTACCTGAATCCACTCATCATGCTGCTACTAGCCTTATGACGTTGATTTCATGGCTGAGTGATATTCCATTGTACCTAAGGACCACAACTTCTTTATCCATTTTTCTCTTTCCTGGGATATTTAAGGTGGAATGAAGTGGAGGTTCTTGTCAACAGAGCAACCCTAAACTTTGGAGTGCCTGTGCCTTGCTGATTTTTAGTTTTCCCAAATTAGACGCCCATGAGTGGAAGTGCCCTATGCTCTGTAAGCCGAGTTTTTTAGATGTTTCAGGACACACCGTACACTTCTCCAGAGTGGCTGTTGGCAATTTACATCCCGCCCATCAGCGTAGCAAGGCTCCCATTTCTCCATGGCCTCTCCTGCATTTCTGGTATTGACACTTTATTCAGCATGGCCCTTTTGAACGATGGGAAGCGAGACTTCTTTGTAGCGCTGATTTGCCTTTCCAGGTTGCTTGGTTGGCCAAAAAGGGCGTATGCGTTTTTTCCTGAATATATTCAGGAAAAAACGCATACTCCCTTTTTGGTCAAGGGCATCATTGTCGAGGTTTTGCCGCTTTTCCTGTGCTTTAAAGGCGATTCGAATTTACCTCCTGAAATCTGTTTCCTGCAATTCTGCCTTGCTTTCAAATCCTCTTCGTTGCCTTCCCTCAATATTTTTGTGGGCGAGAGTTATCATTTCTAACTCTGCAGGTTTGTGATTTGCAGTGCCCCTGAGCTCCATTTTTCAACTCGCTTTTTTGGGAGCTGGCCGCAAAAGCTTCGGATTGCTTCAGGCCCTATTCTGGTTCCGGGCGGCAGGCTGAGCCTGTGGTTAATTCTTCTTCCTGATGGGAAAATAGAGTGACCTGTGCCTTTCCCAACACCTAGAGCTAGTCGCTCATTGGTTCCCCCTCTTCCCGTTCATCCTCAGGACAAATTGCAACCTGTACGGAACAGGAGGTTAAACGTGCTGATTCTCCAAGGAGGGAGATTGCTATTAAAGTGGCTGGAATGGCGAACCCGAGCACAAGGAGATGAGAAATGAGGTGCGTTTTAGAAACCTTTCCCGATCACACGGTGTACCATCTTCTGGATTTCTCATGCATGTTTTCGATGTAGGAAGATGCCCTTGAACCTGGAGATTTGGGACCCATGGGATGGGTACCACGCAGTATTACTTTAAAGGGTCTGCGTTTGCTCACCCAACCTCACCAAACCTCTCAGCCCCAAGAGTGTCCACCCTTATGTCTCAATCAGCTGTGGGTCTAGATATGGTCAATCCAGGTGGCATCACAGCCCCTGAACGAATTTTGTAAGAATTTCTCTCTCTTTCACTGTCTTTGTTTCACGGGTTTTTAAAAGTAATTGATTTTCCTAATGGGGTTTAGCTGCTTTTCACTGCTGTCTTTATGCCGCTTTACTCCCACTTGACTCACTTACGGAGAGATATCAATACATAGGTTTGAAGATTCTTACTAGTCAGATCTATTCTTGGGCGGTGAATAGGGGGTGTTGAGTCCAGTTCACTGAGCAAGCAGTAGGTCTTGTCTATTACATATTGGGTTTATGGAACGGTATCTGAGCTAATTTGAAACCCTTGTTTTAGGCATCACCCCACCTCGCCTTTCCCGTTAGGCAGCCATAGTGTGTTTTCTAAATGTGTGACTCTGTTCTGTTTTGTAATTCAGTTCAAGTGTAGCGGTTTTTACATTCCCTCTATAAGTGATATCTTCTGATTAGTGTCTTTTTCTGTGTGACTTATTTCACTTAGAACCGTCGTACCTGAATCCACTCATCATGCTGCTACTAGCCTTATGACGTTGATTTCATGGCTGAGTGATATTCCATTGTACCTAAGGACCACAACTTCTTTATCCATTTTTCTCTTTCCTGGGATATTTAAGGTGGAATGAAGTGGAGGTTCTTGTCAACAGAGCAACCCTAAACTTTGGAGTGCCTGTGCCTTGCTGATTTTTAGTTTTCCCAAATTAGACGCCCATGAGTGGAAGTGCCCTATGCTCTCTAAGCCGAGTTTTTTAGATGTTTCAGGACACACCGTACACTTCTCCAGAGTGGCTGTTGGCAATTTACATCCCGCCCATCAGCGTAGCAAGGCTCCCATTTCTCCATGGCCTCTCCTGCATTTCTGGTATTGACACTTTATTCAGCATGGCCCTTTTGACCGATGGGAAGCGAGACTTCTTTGTAGCGCTGATTTGCCTTTCCAGGTTGCTTGGTTGGCCAAAAAGGGCGTATGCGTTTTTTCCTGAATATATTCAGGAAAAAACGCATACGCCCTTTTTGGCCAAGGGCATCATTGTCGAGGTATTGCCGCTTTTCCTGTGCTTTAAAGGCGATTCGAATCTACCTCCTGAAATCTGTTTCCTGCAATTCTGCCTTGCTTTCAAATCCTCTTCGTTGCCTTCCCTCAATATTTTTGTGGGCGAGAGTTATCATTTCTAACTCTGCAGGTTTGTGATTTGCAGTGCCCCTGAGCTCCATTTTTCAACTCGCTTTTTTGGGAGCTGGCCGCAAAAGCGTAGGATTGCTTCAGGCCCTATTCTGGTTCCGGGCGGCAGGCTGAGCCTGTGGTTAATTCTTCTTCCTGATGGGAAAATAGAGTGACCTGTGCCTTTCCCAACACCTAGAGCTAGTCGCTCATTGGTTCCCCCTCTTCCCGTTCATCCTCAGGACAAATTGCAACCTGTACGGAACAGGAGGTTAAAGGTGCTGATTCTCCAAGGAGGGAGATTGCTAGTAAAGCGGCTGGAATGGCGAACCCGAGCACAAGGAGATGAGAAATGAGGTGCGTTTTAGAAACCTTTCCCGATCACACGGTGTACCATCTTCTGGGGTTCTCATGCATGTTTTCGATGTAGGAAGATGCCCTTGAACCTGGAGATTTGGGACCCATCAGACGGGTACCACGCAGTATTACTTTAAAGGGTCTGCGTTTGCTCACCCAACCTCACCAAACCTCTCAGCCCCAAGAGTGTCCACCCTTATGTCTCAATCAGCTGTGGGTCTAGATATGGTCAATCCAGGTGGCATCACAGCCCCTGAACGAATTTTGTAAGAATTTCTCTCTCTTTCACTGTCTTTGTTTCACGGGTTTTTAAAAGTAATTGATTTTCCTAATGGGGTTTAGCTGCTTTTCACTGCTGTGTTTATGCCGCTTTACTCCCACTTGACTCACTTACGGAGAGATATCAATACATAGGTTTGAAGATTCTTACTACTCAGATCTATTCTTGGGCGGTGAATAGGGGGTGTTGAGTCCAGTTCACTGAGCAAGGAGTAGGTCTTGTCTATTACATATTGGGTTTATGGAACGGTATCTGAACTAATTTGAAACCCTTGTTTTAGGCATCACCCCACCTCACCTTTCCCGATAGGCAGCCATAGTGTGTTTTCTAAATGTGTGACTCTGTTCTGTTTTGTAATTCAGTTCAAGTGTAGCGGTTTTTACATTCCCTCTATAAGTGATATCTTCTGATTAGTGTCTTTTTCTGTGTGACTTATTTCACTTAGAACCGTCGTACCTGAATCCACTCATCATGCTGCTACTAGCCTTATGACGTTGATTTCATGGCTGAGTGATATTCCATTGTACCTAAGGACCACAACTTCTTTATCCATTTTTCTCTTTCCTGGGATATTTAAGGTGGAATGAAGTGGAGGTTCTTGTCAACAGAGCAACCCTAAACTTTGGAGTGCCTGTGCCTTGCTGATTTTTAGTTTTCCCAAATTAGACGCCCATGAGTGGAAGTGCCCTATGCTCTGTAAGCCGAGTTTTTTAGATGTTTCAGGACACACCGTACACTTCTCCAGAGTGGCTGTTGGCAATTTACATCCCGCCCATCAGCGTAGCAAGGCTCCCATTTCTCCATGGCCTCTCCTGCATTTCTGGTATTGACACTTTATTCAGCATGGCCCATTTGACCGATGGGAAGCGAGACTTCTTTGTAGCGCTGATTTGCCTTTCCAGGTTGCTTGGTTGGCCAAAAAGGGCATATGCGTTTTTTCCTGAATATATTCAGGAAAAAACGCATACGTCCTTTTTGGCCAAGGGCATCATTGTCGAGGTTTTGCCGCTTTTCCTGTGCTTTAAAGGCGATTCGAATCTACCTCCTGAAATCTGTTTCCTGCAATTCTGCCTTGCTTTCAAATCCTCTTCGTTGCCTTCCCTCAATATTTTTGTGGATGAGAGTTATCATTTCTAACTCTGCAGGTTTGGGATTTGCAGTGACCCTGAGCTCCATTTTTCAACTCGCTTTTTTGGGAGCTGGCCGCAAAACCGTAGGATTGCTTCAGGCCCTATTCTGGTTCCGGGCGGCAGGCTGAGCCTGTGGTTAATTCTTCTTCCTGATGGGAAAATAGAGTGACCTGTGCCTTTCCCAACACCTAGAGCTAGTCGCTCATTGGTTCCCCCTCTTCCCGTTCATCCTCAGGACAAATTGCAACCTGTACGGAACAGGAGGTTAAACGTGTTGATTCTCCAAGGAGGGAGATTGCTAGTAAAGCGGATGGAATGGCGAACCCGAGCACAAGGAGATGAGAAATGAGGTGCGTTTTAGAAACCCTTCCCGATCACACGGTGTACCATCTTCTGGGTTTCTCATGCATGTTTTCGATGTAGGAAGATGCCCTTGAACCTGGAGATTTGGGATCCATCAGACGGGTACCACGCAGTATTACTTTAAAGGGTCTGCATTTGCTCACCCAACCTCACCAAACCTCTCAGCCCCAAGAGTGTCCACCCTTATGTCTCAATCAGCTGTGGGTCTAGATATGGTCAATCCAGGTGGCATCACAGCCCCTGAACGAATTTTGTAAGAGTTTCTCTCTCTTTCACTGTCTTTGTTTCACGGGTTTTTAAAAGTAATTGATTTTCCTAATGGGGTTTAGCTGCTTTTCACTGCTGTGTTTATGCCGCTTTACTCCCACTTGACTCACTTACGGAGAGATATCAATACATAGGTTTGAAGATTCTTACTACTCAGATCTATTCTTGGGCGGTGAATAGGGGGTGTTGAGTCCAGTTCACTGAGCAAGGAGTAGGTCTTGTCTATTACATATTGGGTTTATGGAACGGTATCTGAGCTAATTTGAAACCCTTGTTTTAGGCATCACCCCACCTCGCCTTTCCCGTTAGGCAGCCATAGTGTGTTTTCTAAATGTGTGACTCTGTTCTGTTTTGTAATTCAGTTCAAGTGTAGCGGTTTTTACATTCCCTCTATAAGTGATATCTTCTGATTAGTGTCTTTTTCTGTGTGACTTATTTCACTTAGAACCGTCGTACCTGAATCCACTCATCATGCTGCTACTAGCCTTATGACGTTGATTTCATGGCTGAGTGATATTCCATTGTACCTAAGGACCACAACTTCTTTATCCATTTTTCTCTTTCCTGGGATATTTAAGGTGGAATGAAGTGGAGGTTCTTGTCAACAGAGCAACCCTAAGCTTTGGAGTGCCTGTGCCTTGCTGATTTTTAGTTTTCCCAAATTAGACGCCCATGAGTGGAAGTGCCCTATGCTCTGTAAGCCGAGTTGTTTAGATGTTTCAGGACACACCGTACACTTCTCCAGAGTGGCTGTTGGCAATTTACATCCCGCCCATCAGCGTAGCAAGGCTCCCATTTCTCCATGGCCTCTCCTGCATTTCTGGTATTGACACTTTATTCAGCATGGCCCTTTTGAACGATGGGAAGCGAGACTTCTTTGTAGCGCTGATTTGCCTTTCCAGTTTGCTTGGTTGGCCAAAAAGGGCGTATGCGTTTTTTCCTGAATATATTCAGGAAAAAACGCATACGCCCTTTTTGGCCAAGGGCATCATTGTCGAGGTTTTGCCGCTTTTCCTGTGCTTTAAAGGCGATTCGAATCTACCTCCTGAAATCTGTTTCCTGCAATTCTGCCTTGCTTTCAAATCCTCTTCGTTGCCTTCCCTCAATATTTTTGTGGGCGAGAGTTATCATTTCTAACTCTGCAGGTTTGTGATTTGCAGTGCCCCTGAGCTCCATTTTTCAACTCGCTTTTTTGGGAGCTGGCCGCAAAAGCTTCGGATTGCTTCAGGCCCTATTCTGGTTCCGGGCGGCAGGCTGAGCCTGTGGTTAATTCTTCTTCCTGATGGGAAAATAGAGTGACCTGTGCCTTTCCCAAAACCTAGAGCTAGTCGCTCATTGGTTCCCCCTCTTCCCGTTCATCCTCAGGACAAATTGCAACCTGTACGGATGAGGAGGTTAAACGTGCTGATTCTCCAAGGAGGGAGATTGCTATTAAAGTGGCTGGAATGGCGAACCCGAGCACAAGGAGATGAGAAATGAGGTGCGTTTTAGAAACCTTTCCCGATCACACGGTGTACCATCTTCTGGGTTTCTCATGCATGTTTTCGATGTAGGAAGATGCCCTTGAACCTGGAGATTTGGGACCCATGGGATGGGTACCACGCAGTATTACTTTAAAGGGTCTGCGTTTGCTCACCCAACCTCACCAAACCTCTCAGCCCCAAGAGTGTCCACCCTTATGTCTCAATCAGCTGTGGGTCTAGATATGGTCAATCCAGGTGGCATCACAGCCCCTGAACGAATTTTGTAAGAATTTCTCTCTCTTTCACTGTCTTTGTTTCACGGGTTTTTAAAAGTAATTGATTTTCCTAATGGGGTTTAGCTGCTTTTCACTGCTGTGTTTATGCCGCTTTACTCCCACTTGACTCACTTACGGAGAGATATCAATACATAGGTTTGAAGATTCTTACTAGTCAGATCTATTCTTGGGCGGTGAATAGGGGGTGTTGAGTCCAGTTCACTGAGCAATCAGTAGGTCTTGTCTATTACATATTGGGTTTATGGAACGGTATCTGAGCTAATTTGAAACCCTTGTTTTAGGCATCACCCCACCTCGCCTTTCCCGTTAGGCAGCCATAGTGTGTTTTCTAAATGTGTGACTCTGTTCTGTTTTGTAATTCAGTTCAAGTGTAGCGGTTTTTACATTCCCTCTATAAGTGATATCTTCTGATTAGTGTCTTTTTCTGTGTGACTTATTTCACTTAGAACCGTCGTACCTGAATCCACTCATCATGCTGCTACTAGCCTTATGACGTTGATTTCATGGCTGAGTGATATTCCATTGTACCTAAGGACCACAACTTCTTTATCCATTTTTCTCTTTCCTGGGATATTTAAGGTGGAATGAAGTGGAGGTTCTTGTCAACAGAGCAACCCTAAACTTTGGAGTGCCTGTGCCTTGCTGATTTTTAGTTTTCCCAAATGAGACGCCCATGAGTGGAAGTGCCCTATGCTCTCTAAGCCGAGTTTTTTAGATGTTTCAGGACACACCGTACACTTCTCCAGAGTGGCTGTTGGCAATTTACATCCCGCCCATCAGCGTAGCAAGGCTCCCATTTCTCCATGGCCTCTCCTGCATTTCTGGTATTGACACTTTATTCAGCATGGCCCTTTTGACCGATGGGAAGCGAGACTTCTTTGTAGCGCCGATTTGCCTTTCCAGGTTGCTTGGTTGGCCAAAAAGGGCGTATGCGTTTTTTCCTGAATATATTCAGGAAAAAACGCATACGCCCTTTTTGGCCAAGGGCATCATTGTCGAGGTTTTGCCGCTTTTCCTGTGCTTTAAAGGCGATTCGAATCTACCTCCTGAAATCTGTTTCCTGCAATTCTGCCTTGCTTTCAAATCCTCTTCGTTGCCTTCCCTCAATATTTTTGTGGGCGAGAGTTATCATTTCTAACTCTGCAGGTTTGTGATTTGCAGGGCCCCTGAGCTCCATTTTTCAACTCGCTTTTTTGGGAGCTGGCCGCAAAAGCGTAGGATTGCTTCAGGCCCTATTCTGGTTCCGGGCGGCAGGCTGAGCCTGTGGTTAATTCTTCTTCCTGATGGGAAAATAGAGTGACCTGTGCCTTTCCCAACACCTAGAGCTAGTCGCTCATTGGTTCCCCCTCTTCCCGTTCATCCTCAGGACAAATTGCAACCTGTACGGAACAGGAGGTTAAAGGTGCTGATTCTCCAAGGAGGGAGATTGCTAGTAAAGCGGCTGGAATGGCGAACCCGAGCACAAGGAGATGAGAAATGAGGTGCGTTTTAGAAACCTTTCCCGATCACACGGTGTACCATCTTCTGGGGTTCTCATGCATGTTTTCGAGGTAGGAAGATGCCCTTGAACCTGGATGATTTGGGACCCATCAGACGGGTACCACGCAGTATTACTTTAAAGGGTCTGCGTTTGCTCACCCAACCTCACCAAACCTCTCAGCCCCAAGAGTGTCCACCCTTATGTCTCAATCAGCTGTGGGTCTAGATATGGTCAATCCAGGTGGCATCACAGCCCCTGAACGAATTTTGTAAGAATTTCTCTCTCTTGCACTGTCTTTGTTTCACGGGTTTTTAAAAGTAATTGATTTTCCTAATGGGGTTTAGCTGCTTTTCACTGCTGTGTTTATGCCGCTTTACTCCCACTTGACTCACTTACGGAGAGATATCAATACATAGGTTTGAAGATTCTTACTACTCAGATCTATTCTTGGGCGGTGAATAGGGGGTGTTGAGTCCAGTTCACTGAGCAAGCAGTAGGTCTTGTCTATTACATATTGGGTTTATGGAACGGTATCTGAGCTAATTTGAAACCCTTGTTTTATGCATCACCCCACCTCGCCTTTCCCGTTAGGCAGCCATAGTGTGTTTTCTAAATGTGTGACTCTGTTCTGTTTTGTAATTCAGTTCAAGTGTAGCGGTTTTTACATTCCCTCTATAAGTGATATCTTCTGATTAGTGTCTTTTTCTGTGTGACTTATTTCACTTAGAACCGTCGTACCTGAATCCACTCATCATGCTGCTACTAGCCTTATGACGTTGATTTCATGGCTGAGTGATATTCCATTGTACCTAAGGACCACAACTTCTTTATCCATTTTTCTCTTTCCTGGATATTTAAGGTGGAATGAAGTGGAGGTTCTTGTCAACAGAGCAACCCTAAACTTTGGAGTGCCTGTGCCTTGCTGATTTTTAGTTTTCCCAAATGAGACGCCCATGAGTGGAAGTGCCCTATGCTCTCTAAGCCGAGTTTTTTAGATGTTTCAGGACACACCGTACACTTCTCCAGAGTGGCTGTTGGCAATTTACATCCCGCCCATCAGCGTAGCAAGGCTCCCATTTCTCCATGGCCTCTCCTGCATTTCTGGTATTGACACTTTATTCAGCATGGCCCTTTTGACCGATGGGAAGCGAGACTTCTTTGTAGCGCCGATTTGCCTTTCCAGGTTGCTTGGTTGGCCAAAAAGGGCGTATGCGTTTTTTCCTGAATATATTCAGGAAAAAACGCATACGCCCTTTTTGGCCAAGGGCATCATTGTCGAGGTTTTGCCGCTTTTCCTGTGCTTTAAAGGCGATTCGAATCTACCTCCTGAAATCTGTTTCCTGCAATTCTGCCTTGCTTTCAAATCCTCTTCGTTGCCTTCCCTCAATATTTTTGTGGGCGAGAGTTATCATTTCTAACTCTGCAGGTTTGTGATTTGCAGTGCCCCTGAGCTCCATTTTTCAACTCGCTTTTTTGGGAGCTGGCCGCAAAAGCGTAGGATTGCTTCAGGCCCTATTCTGGTTCCGGGCGGCAGGCTGAGCCTGTGGTTAATTCTTCTTCCTGATGGGAAAATAGAGTGACCTGTGCCTTTCCCAACACCTAGAGCTAGTCGCTCATTGGTTCCCCCTCTTCCCGTTCATCCTCAGGACAAATTGCAACCTGTACGGAACAGGAGGTTAAACGTGCTGATTCTGCAAGGAGGGAGATTGCTAGTAAAGCGGCTGGAATGGCGAACCCGAGCACAAGGAGATGAGAAATGAGGTGCGTTTTAGACACCTTTCCCGATCACACGGTGTACCATCTTCTGGGGTTCTCATGCATGTTTTCGATGTAGGAAGATGCCCTTGAACCTGGAGATTTGGGACCCATCAGACGGGTACTACGCAGTATTACTTTAAAGGGTCTGCATTTGCTCACCCAACCTCACCAAACCTCTCAGCCCCAAGAGTGTCCACCCTTATGTCTCAATCAGCTGTGGGTCTAGATATGGTCAATCCAGGTGGCATCACAGCCCCTGAACGAATTTTGTAAGAATTTCTCTCTCTTTCACTCTCTTTGTTTCACGGGTTTTTAAAAGTAATTGATTTTCCTAATGTGGTTTAGCTGCGTTTCACTGCTGTGTTTATGCCGCTTTACTCCCACTTGACTCACTTACGGAGAGATATCAATACATAGGTTTGAAGATTCTTACTACTCAGATCTATTCTTGGACGGTGAATAGGGGGTGTTGAGTCCAGTTCACTGAGCAAGGAGTAGGTCTTGTCTATTACATATTGGGTTTATGGAACGGTATCTGAGCTAATTTGAAACCCTTGTTTTAGGCATCACCCCACCTCACCTTTCCCGATAGGCAGCCATAGTGTGTTTTCTAAATGTGTGACTCTGTTGTGTTTTGTAATTCAGTTCAAGTGTAGCGGTTTTTACATTCCCTCTATAAGTGATATCTTCTGATTAGTGTCTTTTTCTGTGTGACTTATTTCACTTAGAACCGTCGTACCTGAATCCACTCATCATGCTGCTACTAGCTTTATGACGTTGATTTCATGGCTGAGTGATATTCCATTGTACCTAAGGACCACAACTTCTTTATCCATTTTTCTCTTTCCTGGGATATTTAAGGTGGAATGAAGTGGAGGTTCTTGTCAACAGAGCAACCCTAAACTTTGGAGTGCCTGTGCCTTGCTGATTTTTAGTTTTCCCAAATTAGACGCCCATGAGTGGAAGTGCCCTATGCTCTCTAAGCCGAGTTTTTTAGATGTTTCAGGACACACCGTACACTTCTCCAGAGTGGCTGTTGGCAATTTACATCCCGCCCATCAGCGTAGCAAGGCTCCCATTTCTCCATGGCCTCTCCTGCATTTCTGGTATTGACACTTTATTCAGCATGGCCCTTTTGACCGATGGGAAGCGAGACTTCTTTGTAGCGCTGATTTGCCTTTCCAGGTTGCTTGGTTGGCCAAAAAGGGCGTATGAGTTTTTTCCTGAATATATTCAGGAAAAAACGCATACGCCCTTTTTGGCCAAGGGCATCATTGTCGAGGTTTTGCCGCTTTTCCTGTGCTTTAAAGGCGATTCGAATCTACCTCCTGAAATCTGTTTCCTGCAATTCTGCCTTGCTTTCAAATCCTCTTCGTTGCCTTCCCTCAATATTTTTGTGGGCGAGAGTTATCATTTCTAACTCTGCAGGTTTGTGATTTGCAGGGCCCCTGAGCTCCATTTTTCAACTCGCTTTTTTGGGAGCTGGCCGCAAAAGCGTAGGATTGCTTCAGGCCCTATTCTGGTTCCGGGCGGCAGGCTGAGCCTGTGGTTAATTCTTCTTCCTGATGGGAAAATAGAGTGACCTGTGCCTTTCCCAAAACCTAGAGCTAGTCGCTCATTGGTTCCCCCTCTTCCCGTTCATCCTGAGGACAAATTGCAACCTGTACGGAACAGGAGGTTAAAGGTGCTGATTCTCCAAGGAGGGAGATTGCTAGTAAAGCGGCTGGAATGGCGAACCCGAGCACAAGGAGATGAGAAATGAGGTGCGTTTTAGAAACCTTTCCCGATCACACGGTGTACCATCTTCTGGGGTTCTCATGCATGTTTTCGATGTAGGAAGATGCCCTTGAACCTGGAGATTTGGGACCCATCAGACGGGTACCACGCAGTATTACTTTAAAGGGTCTGCATTTGCTCACCCAACCTCACCAAACCTCTCAGCCCCAAGAGTGTCCACCCTTATGTCTCAATCAGCTGTGGGTCTAGATATGGTCAATCCAGGTGGCATCACAGCCCCTGAACGAATTTTGTAAGAATTTCTCTCTCTTTCACTGTCTTTGTTTCACGGGTTTTTAAAAGTAATTGATTTTCCTAATGGGGTTTAGCTGCTTTTCACTGCTGTGTTTATGCCGCTTTACTCCCACTTGACTCACTTACGGAGAGATATCAATACATAGGTTTGAAGATTCTTACTACTCAGATCTATTCTTGGACGGTGAATAGGGGGTGTTGAGTCCAGTTCACTGAGCAAGGAGTAGGTCTTGTCTATTACATATTGGGTTTATGGAACGGTATCTGAGCTAATTTGAAACCCTTGTTTTAGGCATCACCCCACCTCACCTTTCCCGATAGGCAGCCATAGTGTGTTTTCTAAATGTGTGACTCTGTTGTGTTTTGTAATTCAGTTCAAGTGTAGCGGTTTTTACATTCCCTCTATAAGTGATATCTTCTGATTAGTGTCTTTTTCTGTGTGACTTATTTCACTTAGAACCGTCGTACCTGAATCCACTCATCATGCTGCTACTAGCCTTATGACGTTGATTTCATGGCTGAGTGATATTCCATTGTACCTAAGGACCACAACTTCTTTATCCATTTTTCTCTTTCCTGGGATATTTAAGGTGGAATGAAGTGGAGGTTCTTGTCAACAGAGCAACCCTAAACTTTGGAGTGCCTGTGCCTTGCTGATTTTTAGTTTTCCCAAATGAGACGCCCATGAGTGGAAGTGCCCTATGCTCTGTAAGCCGAGTTTTTTAGATGTTTCAGGACACACCGTACACTTCTCCAGAGTGGCTGTTGGCAATTTACATCCCGCCCATCAGCGTAGCAAGGCTCCCATTTCTCCATGGCCTCTCCTGCATTTCTGGTATTGACACTTTATTCAGCATGGCCCTTTTGACCGATGGGAAGCGAGACTTCTTTGTAGCGCTGATTTGCCTTTCCAGGTTGCTTGGTTGGCCAAAAGGGCGTATGAGTTTTTTCCTGAATATATTCAGGAAAAAACGCATACGCCCTTTTTGGCCAAGGGCATCATTGTCGAGGTTTTGCCGCTTTTCCTGTGCTTTAAAGGCGATTCGAATCTACCTCCTGAAATCTGTTTCCTGCAATTCTGCCTTGCTTTCAAATCCTCTTCGTTGCCTTCCCTCAATATTTTTGTGGGCGAGAGTTATCATTTCTAACTCTGCAGGTTTGTGATTTGCAGGGCCCCTGAGCTCCATTTTTCAACTCGCTTTTTTGGGAGCTGGCCGCAAAAGCGTAGGATTGCTTCAGGCCCTATTCTGGTTCCGGGCGGCAGGCTGAGCCTGTGGTTAATTCTTCTTCCTGATGGGAAAATAGAGTGACCTGTGCCTTTCCCAACACCTAGAGCTAGTCGCTCATTGGTTCCCCCTCTTCCGTTCATCCTCAGGACAAATTGCAACCTGTACGGAACAGGAGGTTAAAGGTGCTGATTCTCCAAGGAGGGAGATTGCTAGTAAAGCGGCTGGAATGGCGAACCCGAGCACAAGGAGATGAGAAATGAGGTGCGTTTTAGAAACCTTTCCCGATCACACGGTGTACCATCTTCTGGGGTTCTCATGCATGTTTTCGATGTAGGAAGATGCCCTTGAACCTGGAGATTTGGGACCCATCAGACGGGTACCACGCAGTATTACTTTAAAGGGTCTGCATTTGCTCACCCAACCTCACCAAACCTCTCAGCCCCAAGAGTGTCCACCCTTATGTCTCAATCAGCTGTGGGTCTAGATATGGTCAATCCAGGTGGCATCACAGCCCCTGAACGAATTTTGTAAGAATTTCTCTCTCTTTCACTGTCTTTGTTTCACGGGTTTTTAAAAGTAATTGATTTTCCTAATGTGGTTTAGCTGCTTTTCACTGCTGTGTTTATGCCGCTTTACTCCCACTTGACTCACTTACGGAGAGATATCAATACATAGGTTTGAAGATTCTTACTACTCAGATCTATTCTTGGACGGTGAATAGGGGGTGTTGAGTCCAGTTCACTGAGCAAGGAGTAGGTCTTGTCTATTACATATTGGGTTTATGGAACGGTATCTGAGCTAATTTGAAACCCTTGTTTTAGGCATCACCCCACCTCACCTTTCCCGATAGGCAGCCATAGTGTGTTTTCTAAATGTGTGACTCTGTTCTGTTTTGTAATTCAGTTCAAGTGTAGCGGTTTTTACATTCCCTCTATAAGTGATATCTTCTGATTAGTGTCTTTTTCTGTGTGACTTATTTCACTTAGAACCGTCGTACCTGAATCCACTCATCATGCTGCTACTAGCCTTATGACGTTGATTTCATGGCTGAGTGATATTCCATTGTACCTAAGGACCACAACTTCTTTATCCATTTTTCTCTTTCCTGGGATATTTAAGGTGGAATGAAGTGGAGGTTCTTGTCAACAGAGCAACCCTAAACTTTGGAGTGCCTGTGCCTTGCTGATTTTTAGTTTTCCCAAATTAGACGCCCATGAGTGGAAGTGCCCTATGCTCTGTAAGCCGAGTTTTTTAGATGTTTCAGGACACACCGTACACTTCTCCAGAGTGGCTGTTGGCAATTTACATCCCGCCCATCAGCGTAGCAAGGCTCCCATTTCTCCATGGCCTCTCCTGCATTTCTGGTATTGACACTTTATTCAGCATGGCCCATTTGACCGATGGGAAGCGAGACTTCTTTGTAGCGCTGATTTGCCTTTCCAGGTTGCTTGGTTGGCCAAAAAGGGCATATGCGTTTTTTCCTGAATATATTCAGGAAAAAACGCATACGTCCTTTTTGGCCAAGGGCATCATTGTCGAGGTTTTGCCGCTTTTCCTGTGCTTTAAAGGCGATTCGAATCTACCTCCTGAAATCTGTTTCCTGCAATTCTGCCTTGCTTTCAAATCCTCTTCGTTGCCTTCCCTCAATATTTTTGTGGATGAGAGTTATCATTTCTAACTCTGCAGGTTTGGGATTTGCAGTGACCCTGAGCTCCATTTTTCAACTCGCTTTTTTGGGAGCTGGCCGCAAAACCGTAGGATTGCTTCAGGCCCTATTCTGGTTCCGGGCGGCAGGCTGAGCCTGTGGTTAATTCTTCTTCCTGATGGGAAAATAGAGTGACCTGTGCCTTTCCCAACACCTAGAGCTAGTCGCTCATTGGTTCCCCCTCTTCCCGTTCATCCTCAGGACAAATTGCAACCTGTACGGAACAGGAGGTTAAACGTGTTGATTCTCCAAGGAGGGAGATTGCTAGTAAAGCGGATGGAATGGCGAACCCGAGCACAAGGAGATGAGAAATGAGGTGCGTTTTAGAAACCCTTCCCGATCACACGGTGTACCATCTTCTGGGTTTCTCATGCATGTTTTCGATGTAGGAAGATGCCCTTGAACCTGGAGATTTGGGATCCATCAGACGGGTACCACGCAGTATTACTTTAAAGGGTCTGCATTTGCTCACCCAACCTCACCAAACCTCTCAGCCCCAAGAGTGTCCACCCTTATGTCTCAATCAGCTGTGGGTCTAGATATGGTCAATCCAGGTGGCATCACAGCCCCTGAACGAATTTTGTAAGAGTTTCTCTCTCTTTCACTGTCTTTGTTTCACGGGTTTTTAAAAGTAATTGATTTTCCTAATGGGGTTTAGCTGCTTTTCACTGCTGTGTTTATGCCGCTTTACTCCCACTTGACTCACTTACGGAGAGATATCAATACATAGGTTTGAAGATTCTTACTACTCAGATCTATTCTTGGGCGGTGAATAGGGGGTGTTGAGTCCAGTTCACTGAGCAAGGAGTAGGTCTTGTCTATTACATATTGGGTTTATGGAACGGTATCTGAGCTAATTTGAAACCCTTGTTTTAGGCATCACCCCACCTCGCCTTTCCCGTTAGGCAGCCATAGTGTGTTTTCTAAATGTGTGACTCTGTTCTGTTTTGTAATTCAGTTCAAGTGTAGCGGTTTTTACATTCCCTCTATAAGTGATATCTTCTGATTAGTGTCTTTTTCTGTGTGACTTATTTCACTTAGAACCGTCGTACCTGAATCCACTCATCATGCTGCTACTAGCCTTATGACGTTGATTTCATGGCTGAGTGATATTCCATTGTACCTAAGGACCACAACTTCTTTATCCATTTTTCTCTTTCCTGGGATATTTAAGGTGGAATGAAGTGGAGGTTCTTGTCAACAGAGCAACCCTAAGCTTTGGAGTGCCTGTGCCTTGCTGATTTTTAGTTTTCCCAAATTAGACGCCCATGAGTGGAAGTGCCCTATGCTCTGTAAGCCGAGTTTTTTAGATGTTTCAGGACACACCGTACACTTCTCCAGAGTGGCTGTTGGCAATTTACATCCCGCCCATCAGCGTAGCAAGGCTCCCATTTCTCCATGGCCTCTCCTGCATTTCTGGTATTGACACTTTATTCAGCATGGCCCTTTTGAACGATGGGCAGCGAGACTTCTTTGTAGCGCTGATTTGCCTTTCCAGTTTGCTTGGTTGGCCAAAAAGGGCGTATGCGTTTTTTCCTGAATATATTCAGGAAAAAACGCATACGCCCTTTTTGGCCAAGGGCATCATTGTCGAGGTTTTGCCGCTTTTCCTGTGCTTTAAAGGCGATTCGAATCTACCTCCTGAAATCTGTTTCCTGCAATTCTGCCTTGCTTTCAAATCCTCTTCGTTGCCTTCCCTCAATATTTTTGTGGGCGAGAGTTATCATTTCTAACTCTGCAGGTTTGTGATTTGCAGTGCCCCTGAGCTCCATTTTTCAACTCGCTTTTTTGGGAGCTGGCCGCAAAAGCTTCGGATTGCTTCAGGCCCTATTCTGGTTCCGGGCGGCAGGCTGAGCCTGTGGTTAATTCTTCTTCCTGATGGGAAAATAGAGTGACCTGTGCCTTTCCCAAAACCTAGAGCTAGTCGCTCATTGGTTCCCCCTCTTCCCGTTCATCCTCAGGACAAATTGCAACCTGTACGGATGAGGAGGTTAAACGTGCTGATTCTCCAAGGAGGGAGATTGCTATTAAAGTGGCTGGAATGGCGAACCCGAGCACAAGGAGATGAGAAATGAGGTGCGTTTTAGAAACCTTTCCCGATCACACGGTGTACCATCTTCTGGGTTTCTCATGCATGTTTTCGATGTAGGAAGATGCCCTTGAACCTGGAGATTTGGGACCCATGGGATGGGTACCACGCAGTATTACTTTAAAGGGTCTGCGTTTGCTCACCCAACCTCACCAAACCTCTCAGCCCCAAGAGTGTCCACCCTTATGTCTCAATCAGCTGTGGGTCTAGATATGGTCAATCCAGGTGGCATCACAGCCCCTGAACGAATTTTGTAAGAATTTCTCTCTCTTTCACTGTCTTTGTTTCACGGGTTTTTAAAAGTAATTGATTTTCCTAATGGGGTTTAGCTGCTTTTCACTGCTGTGTTTATGCCGCTTTACTCCCACTTGACTCACTTACGGAGAGATATCAATACATAGGTTTGAAGATTCTTACTACTCAGATCTATTCTTGGGCGGTGAATAGGGGGTGTTGAGTCCAGTTCACTGAGCAATCAGTAGGTCTTGTCTATTACATATTGGGTTTATGGAACGGTATCTGAGCTAATTTGAAACCCTTGTTTTAGGCATCACCCCACCTCGCCTTTCCCGTTAGGCAGCCATAGTGTGTTTTCTAAATGTGTGACTCTGTTCTGTTTTGTAATTCAGTTCAAGTGTAGCGGTTTTTACATTCCCTCTATAAGTGATATCTTCTGATTAGTGTCTTTTTCTGTGTGACTTATTTCACTTAGAACCGTCGTACCTGAATCCACTCATCATGCTGCTACTAGCCTTATGACGTTGATTTCATGGCTGAGTGATATTCCATTGTACCTAAGGACCACAACTTCTTTATCCATTTTTCTCTTTCCTGGGATATTTAAGGTGGAATGAAGTGGAGGTTCTTGTCAACAGAGCAACCCTAAACTTTGGAGTGCCTGTGCCTTGCTGATTTTTAGTTTTCCCAAATGAGACGCCCATGAGTGGAAGTGCCCTATGCTCTCTAAGCCGAGTTTTTTAGATGTTTCAGGACACACCGTACACTTCTCCAGAGTGGCTGTTGGCAATTTACATCCCGCCCATCAGCGTAGCAAGGCTCCCATTTCTCCATGGCCTCTCCTGCATTTCTGGTATTGACACTTTATTCAGCATGGCCCTTTTGACCGATGGGAAGCGAGACTTCTTTGTAGCGCCGATTTGCCTTTCCAGGTTGCTTGGTTGGCCAAAAAGGGCGTATGCGTTTTTTCCTGAATATATTCAGGAAAAAACGCATACGCCCTTTTTGGCCAAGGGCATCATTGTCGAGGTTTTGCCGCTTTTCCTGTGCTTTAAAGGCGATTCGAATCTACCTCCTGAAATCTGTTTCCTGCAATTCTGCCTTGCTTTCAAATCCTCTTCGTTGCCTTCCCTCAATATTTTTGTGGGCGAGAGTTATCATTTCTAACTCTGCAGGTTTGTGATTTGCAGGGCCCCTGAGCTCCATTTTTCAACTCGCTTTTTTGGGAGCTGGCCGCAAAAGCGTAGGATTGCTTCAGGCCCTATTCTGGTTCCGGGCGGCAGGCTGAGCCTGTGGTTAATTCTTCTTCCTGATGGGAAAATAGAGTGACCTGTGCCTTTCCCAACACCTAGAGCTAGTCGCTCATTGGTTCCCCCTCTTCCCGTTCATCCTCAGGACAAATTGCAACCTGTACGGAACAGGAGGTTAAAGGTGCTGATTCTCCAAGGAGGGAGATTGCTAGTAAAGCGGCTGGAATGGCGAACCCGAGCACAAGGAGATGAGAAATGAGGTGCGTTTTAGAAACCTTTCCCGATCACACGGTGTACCATCTTCTGGGGTTCTCATGCATGTTTTCGAGGTAGGAAGATGCCCTTGAACCTGGAGATTTGGGACCCATCAGACGGGTACCACGCAGTATTACTTTAAAGGGTCTGCGTTTGCTCACCCAACCTCACCAAACCTCTCAGCCCCAAGAGTGTCCACCCTTATGTCTCAATCAGCTGTGGGTCTAGATATGGTCAATCCAGGTGGCATCACAGCCCCTGAACGAATTTTGTAAGAATTTCTCTCTCTTGCACTGTCTTTGTTTCACGGGTTTTTAAAAGTAATTGATTTTCCTAATGGGGTTTAGCTGCTTTTCACTGCTGTGTTTATGCCGCTTTACTCCCACTTGACTCACTTACGGAGAGATATCAATACATAGGTTTGAAGATTCTTACTACTCAGATCTATTCTTGGGCGGTGAATAGGGGGTGTTGAGTCCAGTTCACTGAGCAAGCAGTAGGTCTTGTCTATTACATATTGGGTTTATGGAACGGTATCTGAGCTAATTTGAAACCCTTGTTTTATGCATCACCCCACCTCGCCTTTCCCGTTAGGCAGCCATAGTGTGTTTTCTAAATGTGTGACTCTGTTCTGTTTTGTAATTCAGTTCAAGTGTAGCGGTTTTTACATTCCCTCTATAAGTGATATCTTCTGATTAGTGTCTTTTTCTGTGTGACTTATTTCACTTAGAACCGTCGTACCTGAATCCACTCATCATGCTGCTACTAGCCTTATGACGTTGATTTCATGGCTGAGTGATATTCCATTGTACCTAAGGACCACAACTTCTTTATCCATTTTTCTCTTTCCTGGGATATTTAAGGTGGAATGAAGTGGAGGTTCTTGTCAACAGAGCAACCCTAAACTTTGGAGTGCCTGTGCCTTGCTGATTTTTAGTTTTCCCAAATGAGACGCCCATGAGTGGAAGTGCCCTATGCTCTCTAAGCCGAGTTTTTTAGATGTTTCAGGACACACCGTACACTTCTCCAGAGTGGCTGTTGGCAATTTACATCCCGCCCATCAGCGTAGCAAGGCTCCCATTTCTCCATGGCCTCTCCTGCATTTCTGGTATTGACACTTTATTCAGCATGGCCCTTTTGACCGATGGGAAGCGAGACTTCTTTGTAGCGCCGATTTGCCTTTCCAGGTTGCTTGGTTGGCCAAAAAGGGCGTATGCGTTTTTTCCTGAATATATTCAGGAAAAAACGCATACGCCCTTTTTGGCCAAGGGCATCATTGTCGAGGTTTTGCCGCTTTTCCTGTGCTTTAAAGGCGATTCGAATCTACCTCCTGAAATCTGTTTCCTGCAATTCTGCCTTGCTTTCAAATCCTCTTCGTTGCCTTCCCTCAATATTTTTGTGGGCGAGAGTTATCATTTCTAACTCTGCAGGTTTGTGATTTGCAGTGCCCCTGAGCTCCATTTTTCAACTCGCTTTTTTGGGAGCTGGCCGCAAAAGCGTAGGATTGCTTCAGGCCCTATTCTGGTTCCGGGCGGCAGGCTGAGCCTGTGGTTAATTCTTCTTCCTGATGGGAAAATAGAGTGACCTGTGCCTTTCCCAACACCTAGAGCTAGTCGCTCATTGGTTCCCCCTCTTCCCGTTCATCCTCAGGACAAATTGCAACCTGTACGGAACAGGAGGTTAAACGTGCTGATTCTGCAAGGAGGGAGATTGCTAGTAAAGCGGCTGGAATGGCGAACCCGAGCACAAGGAGATGAGAAATGAGGTGCGTTTTAGACACCTTTCCCGATCACACGGTGTACCATCTTCTGGGGTTCTCATGCATGTTTTCGATGTAGGAAGATGCCCTTGAACCTGGAGATTTGGGACCCATCAGACGGGTACTACGCAGTATTACTTTAAAGGGTCTGCATTTGCTCACCCAACCTCACCAAACCTCTCAGCCCCAAGAGTGTCCACCCTTATGTCTCAATCAGCTGTGGGTCTAGATATGGTCAATCCAGGTGGCATCACAGCCCCTGAACGAATTTTGTAAGAATTTCTCTCTCTTTCACTCTCTTTGTTTCACGGGTTTTTAAAAGTAATTGATTTTCCTAATGTGGTTTAGCTGCGTTTCACTGCTGTGTTTATGCCGCTTTACTCCCACTTGACTCACTTACGGAGAGATATCAATACATAGGTTTGAAGATTCTTACTACTCAGATCTATTCTTGGACGGTGAATAGGGGGTGTTGAGTCCAGTTCACTGAGCAAGGAGTAGGTCTTGTCTATTACATATTGGGTTTATGGAACGGTATCTGAGCTAATTTGAAACCCTTGTTTTAGGCATCACCCCACCTCACCTTTCCCGATAGGCAGCCATAGTGTGTTTTCTAAATGTGTGACTCTGTTGTGTTTTCTGTTTTGTAATTCAGTTCAAGTGTAGCGGTTTTTACATTCCCTCTATAAGTGATATCTTCTGATTAGTGTCTTTTTCTGTGTGACTTATTTCACTTAGAACCGTCGTACCTGAATCCACTCATCATGCTGCTACTAGCCTTATGACGTTGATTTCATGGCTGAGTGATATTCCATTGTACCTAAGGACCACAACTTCTTTATCCATTTTTCTCTTTCCTGGGATATTTAAGGTGGAATGAAGTGGAGGTTCTTGTCAACAGAGCAACCCTAAACTTTGGAGTGCCTGTGCCTTGCTGATTTTTAGTTTTCCCAAATTAGACGCCCATGAGTGGAAGTGCCCTATGCTCTCTAAGCCGAGTTTTTTAGATGTTTCAGGACACACCATACACTTCTCCAGAGTGGCTGTTGGCAATTTACATCCCACCCATCAGCGTAGCAAGGCTCCCATTTCTCCATGGCCTCTCCTGCATTTCTGGTATTGACACTTTATTCAGCATGGCCCTTTTGACCGATGGGAAGCGAGACTTCTTTGTAGCGCTGATTTGCCTTTCCAGGTTGCTTGGTTGGCCAAAAAGGGCGTATGCGTTTTTTCCTGAATATATTCAGGAAAAAACGCATACGCCCTTTTTGGCCAAGGGCATCATTGTCGAGGTTTTGCCGCTTTTCCTGTGCTTTAAAGGCGATTCGAATCTACCTCCTGAAATCTGTTTCCTGCAATTCTGCCTTGCTTTCAAGTCCTCTTCTTTGCCTTCCCTCAATATTTTTGTGGGCGAGAGTTATCATTTCTAACTCTGCAGGTTTGTGATTTGCAGGGCCCCTGAGCTCCATTTTTCAACTCGCTTTTTTGGGAGCTGGCCGAAAAGCGTAGGATTGCTTCAGGCCCTATTCTGGTTCCGGGCGGCAGGCTGAGCCTGTGGTTAATTCTTCTTCCTGATGGGAAAATAGAGTGACCTGTGCCTGTCCCACCACCTAGAGCTAGTCGCTCATTGGTTCCCCCTCTTCCCGTTCATCCTCAGGACAAATTGAAACCTGTACGGAACAGGAGGTTAAAGTGCTGATTCTCCAAGGAGGGAGGTTGCTATTAAAGTGGCTGGAATGGCGAACCCGAGCACAAGGAGATGAGAAATGAGGTGCGTTTTAGAAACCTTTCCCGATCACACGGTGTACCATCTTCTGGGTTTCTCATGCATGTTTTCGATGTAGGAAGATGCCCTTGAACCTGGAGATTTGGGACCCATCAGACGGGTACCACGCAGTATTACTTTAAAGGGTCTGCGTTTGCTCACCCAACCTCACCAAACCTCTCAGCCCCAAGAGTGTCCACCCTTATGTCTCAATCAGCTGTGGGTCTAGATATGGTCAATCCAGGTGGCATCACAGCCCCTGAACGAATTTTGTAAGAATTTCTCTCTCTTTCACTGTCTTTGTTTCACGGGTTTTTAAAAGTAATTGATTTTCCTAATGGGGTTTAGCTGCTTTTCACTGCTGTGTTTATGCCGCTTTACTCCCACTTGACTCACTTACGGAGAGATATCAATACATAGGTTTGAAGATTCTTACTAGTCAGATCTATTCTTGGGCAGTGAATAGGGGGTGTTGAGTCCAGTTCACTGAGCAAGGAGTAGGTCTTGTCTATTACATATTGGGTTTATGGAACGGTATCTGAGCTAATTTGAAACCCTTGTTTTAGGCATCACCCCACCTCACCTTTCCCGTTAGGCAGCCATAGTGTGTTTTCTAAATGTGTGACTCTGTTCTGTTTTGTATTTCAGTTCAAGTGTAGCGGTTTTTACATTCCCTCTATAAGTGATATCTTCTGATTAGTGTCTTTTTCTGTGTGACTTATTTCACTTAGAACCGTCGTACCTGAATCCACTCATCATGCTGCTACTAGCCTTATGACGTTGATTTCATGGCTGAGTGATATTCCATTGTACCTAAGGACCACAACTTCTTTATCCATTTTTCTCTTTCCTGGGATATTTAAGGTGGAATGAAGTGGAGGTTCTTGTCAACAGAGCAACCCTAAACTTTGGAGTGCCTGTGCCTTGCTGATTTTTAGTTTTCCCAAATTAGACGCCCATGAGTGGAAGTGCCCTATGCTCTCTAAGCCGAGTTTTTTAGATGTTTCAGGACACACCATACACTTCTCCAGAGTGGCTGTTGGCAATTTACATCCCACCCATCAGCGTAGCAAGGCTCCCATTTCTCCATGGCCTCTCCTGCATTTCTGGTATTGACACTTTATTCAGCATGGCCCTTTTGACCGATGGGAAGCGAGACTTCTTTGTAGCGCTGATTTGCCTTTCCAGGTTGCTTGGTTGGCCAAAAAGGGCGTATGCGTTTTTTCCTGAATATATTCAGGAAAAAACGCATACGCCCTTTTTGGCCAAGGGCATCATTGTCGAGGTTTTGCCGCTTTTCCTGTGCTTTAAAGGCGATTCGAATCTACCTCCTGAAATCTGTTTCCTGCAATTCTGCCTTGCTTTCAAATCCTCTTCGTTGCCTTCCCTCAATATTTTTGTGGGCGAGAGTTATCATTTATAACTCTGCAGGTTTGTGATTTGCAGGGCCCCTGAGCTCCATTTTTCAACTCGCTTTTTTGGGAGCTGGCCGCAAAAGCGTAGGATTGCTTCAGGACCTATTCTGGTTCCGGGCGGCAGGCTGAGCCGGTGGTTAATTCTTCTTCCTGATGGGAAAATAGAGTGACCTGTGCCTTTCCCAACACCTAGAGCTAGTCGCTCATTGGTTCCCCCTCTTCCCGTTCATCCTCAGGACAAATTGCAACCTGTACGGAACAGGAGGTTAAACGTGCTGATTCTCCAAGGAGGGAGATTGCTATTAAAGTGGCTGGAATGGCGAACCCGAGCACAAGGAGATGAGAAATGAGGTGCGTTTTAGAAACCTTTCCCGATCACACGGTGTACCATCTTCTGGGTTTCTCATGCATGTTTTCGATGTAGGAAGATGCCCTTGAACCTGGAGATTTGGGACCCATGGGATGGGTACCACGCAGTATTACTTTAAAGGGTCTGCGTTTGCTCACCCAACCTCACCAAACCTCTCAGCCCCAAGAGTGTCCACCCTTATGTCTCAATCAGCTGTGGGTCTAGATATGGTCAATCCAGGTGGCATCACAGCCCCTGAACGAATTTTGTAAGAATTTCTCTCTCTTTCACTGTCTTTGTTTCACGGGTTTTTAAAAGTAATTGATTTTCCTAATGGGGTTTAGCTGCTTTTCACTGCTGTCTTTATGCCGCTTTACTCCCACTTGACTCACTTCCAGAGAGATATCAATACATAGGTTTGAAGATTCTTACTAGTCAGATCTATTCTTGGGCGGTGAATAGGGGGTGTTGAGTCCAGTTCACTGAGCAAGCAGTAGGTCTTGTCTATTACATATTGGGTTTATGGAACGGTATCTGAGCTAATTTGAAACCCTTGTTTTAGGCATCACCCCACCTCGCCTTTCCCGTTAGGCAGCCATAGTGTGTTTTCTAAATGTGTGACTCTGTTCTGTTTTGTAATTCAGTTCAAGTGTAGCGGTTTTTACATTCCCTCTATAAGTGATATCTTCTGATTAGTGTCTTTTTCTGTGTGACTTATTTCACTTAGAACCGTCGTACCTGAATCCACTCATCATGCTGCTACTAGCCTTATGACGTTGATTTCATGGCTGAGTGATATTCCATTGTACCTAAGGACCACAACTTCTTTATCCATTTTTCTCTTTCCTGGGATATTTAAGGTGGAATGAAGTGGAGGTTCTTGTCAACAGAGCAACCCTAAACTTTGGAGTGCCTGTGCCTTGCTGATTTTTAGTTTTCCCAAATTAGACGCCCATGAGTGGAAGTGCCCTATGCTCTCTAAGCCGAGTTTTTTAGATGTTTCAGGACACACCATACACTTCTCCAGAGTGGCTGTTGGCAATTTACATCCCACCCATCAGCGTAGCAAGGCTCCCATTTCTCCATGGCCTCTCCTGCATTTCTGGTATTGACACTTTATTCAGCATGGCCCTTTTGACCGATGGGAAGCGAGACTTCTTTGTAGCGCTGATTTGCCTTTCCAGGTTGCTTGGTTGGCCAAAAAGGGCGTATGCGTTTTTTCCTGAATATATTCAGGAAAAAACGCATACGCCCTTTTTGGCCAAGGGCATCATTGTCGAGGTTTTGCCGCTTTTCCTGTGCTTTAAAGGCGATTCGAATCTACCTCCTGAAATCTGTTTCCTGCAATTCTGCCTTGCTTTCAAGTCCTCTTCTTTGCCTTCCCTCAATATTTTTGTGGGCGAGAGTTATCATTTCTAACTCTGCAGGTTTGTGATTTAGGGCCCCTGAGCTCCATTTTTCAACTCGCTTTTTTGGGAGCTGGCCGAAAAGCGTAGGATTGCTTCAGGCCCTATTCTGGTTCCGGGCGGCAGGCTGAGCCTGTGGTTAATTCTTCTTCCTGATGGGAAAATAGAGTGACCTGTGCCTGTCCCACCACCTAGAGCTAGTCGCTCATTGGTTCCCCCTCTTCCCGTTCATCCTCAGGACAAATTGAAACCTGTACGGAACAGGAGGTTAAAGTGCTGATTCTCCAAGGAGGGAGGTTGCTATTAAAGTGGCTGGAATGGCGAACCCGAGCACAAGGAGATGAGAAATGAGGTGCGTTTTAGAAACCTTTCCCGATCACACAGTGTACCATCTTCTGGGTTTCTCATGCATGTTTTCGATGTAGGAAGATGCCCTTGAACCTGGAGATTTGGGACCCATCAGACGGGTACCACGCAGTATTACTTTAAAGGGTCTGCGTTTGCTCACCCAACCTCACCAAAACTCTCAGCCCCAAGAGTGTCCACCCTTATGTCTCAATCAGCTGTGGGTCTAGATATGGTCAATCCAGGTGGCATCACAGCCCCTGAACGAATTTTGTAAGAATTTCTCTCTCTTGCACTGTCTTTGTTTCACGGGTTTTAAAAAGTAATTGATTTTCCTAATGGGGTTTAGCTGCTTTTCACTGCTGTGTTTATGCCGCTTTACTCCCACTTGACTCACTTACGGAGAGATATCAATACATAGGTTTGAAGATTCTTACTAATCAGATCTATTCTTGGGCGGTGAATAGGGGGTGTTGAGTGCAGTTCACTGAGCAAGCAGTAGGTCTTGTCTATTACATATTGGGTTTATGGAACGGTATCTGAGCTAATTTGAAACCCTTGTTTTAGGCATCACCCCACCTCGCCTTTCCCGTTAGGCAGCCATAGTGTGTTTTCTAAATGTGTGACTCTGTTCTGTTTTGTAATTCAGTTCAAGTGTAGCGGTTTTTACATTCCCTCTATAAGTGATATCTTCTGATTAGTGTCTTTTTCTGTGTGACTTATTTCACTTAGAACCGTCGTACCTGAATCCACTCATCATGCTGCTACTAGCCTTATGACGTTGATTTCATGGCTGAGTGATATTCCATTGTACCTAAGGACCACAACTTCTTTATCCATTTTTCTCTTTCCTGGGATATTTAAGGTGGAATGAAGTGGAGGTTCTTGTCAACAGAGCAACCCTAAACTTTGGAGTGCCTGTGCCTTGCTGATTTTTAGTTTTCCCAAATTAGACGCCCATGAGTGGAAGTGCCCTATGCTCTCTAAGCCGAGTTTTTTAGATGTTTCAGGACACACCGTACACTTCTCCAGAGTGGCTGTTGGCAATTTACATCCCGCCCATCAGCGTAGCAAGGCTCCCATTTCTCCATGGCCTCTCCTGCATTTCTGGTATTGACACTTTATTCAGCATGGCCCTTTTGACCGATGGGAAGCGAGACTTCTTTGTAGCGCTGATTTGCCTTTCCAGGTTGCTTGGTTGGCCAAAAAGGGCGTATGCGTTTTTTCCTGAATATATTCAGGAAAAAACGCGTACGCCCTTTTTGGCCAAGGGCATCATTGTCGAGGTTTTGCCGCTTTTCCTGTGCTTTAAAGGTGATTCGAATCTACCTCCTGAAATCTGTTTCCTGCAATTCTGCCTTGCTTTCAAATCCTCTTCGTTGCCTTCCCTCAATATTTTTGTGGGCGAGAGTTATCATTTATAACTCTGCAGGTTTGTGATTTGCAGGGCCCCTGAGCTCCATTTTTCAACTCGCTTTTTTGGGAGCTGGCCGAAAAGCGTAGGATTGCTTCAGGCCCTATTCTGGTTCCGGGCGGCAGGCTGAGCCTGTGGTTAATTCTTCTTCCTGATGGGAAAATAGAGTGACCTGTGCCTGTCCCACCACCTAGAGCTAGTCGCTCATTGGTTCCCCCTCTTCCCGTTCATCCTCAGGACAAATTGAAACCTGTACGGAACAGGAGGTTAAAGTGCTGATTCTCCAAGGAGGGAGGTTGCTATTAAAGTGGCTGGAATGGCGAACCCGAGCACAAGGAGATGAGAAATGAGGTGCGTTTTAGAAACCTTTCCCGATCACACAGTGTACCATCTTCTGGGTTTCTCATGCATGTTTTCGATGTAGGAAGATGCCCTTGAACCTGGATATTTGGGACCCATCAGACGGGTACCACGCAGTATTACTTTAAAGGGTCTGCGTTTGCTCACCCAACCTCACCAAAACTCTCAGCCCCAAGAGTGTCCACCCTTATGTCTCAATCAGCTGTGGGTCTAGATATGGTCAATCCAGGTGGCATCACAGCCCCTGAACGAATTTTGTAAGAATTTCTCTCTCTTGCACTGTCTTTGTTTCACGGGTTTTAAAAAGTAATTGATTTTCCTAATGGGGATTAGCTGCTTTTCACTGCTGTGTTTATGCCGCTTTACTCCCACTTGACTCACTTACGGAGAGATATCAGTACATAGGTTTGAAGATTCTTACTAATCAGATCTATTCTTGGGCGGTGAATAGGGGGTGTTGAGTGCAGTTCACTGAGCAAGCAGTAGGTCTTGTCTATTACATATTGGGTTTATGGAACGGTATCTGAGCTAATTTGAAACCCTTGTTTTAGGCATCACCCCACCTCGCCTTTCCCGTTAGGCAGCCATAGTGTGTTTTCTAAATGTGTGACTCTGTTCTGTTTTGTAATTCAGTTCAAGTGTAGCGGTTTTTACATTCCCTCTATAAGTGATATCTTCTGATTAGTGTCTTTTTCTGTGTGACTTATTTCACTTAGAACCGTCGTACCTGAATCCACTCATCATGCTGCTACTAGCCTTATGACGTTGATTTCATGGCTGAGTGATATTCCATTGTACCTAAGGACCACAACTTCTTTATCCATTTTTCTCTTTCCTGGGATATTTAAGGTGGAATGAAGTGGAGGTTCTTGTCAACAGAGCAACCCTAAACTTTGGAGTGCCTGTGCCTTGCTGATTTTTAGTTTTCCCAAATTAGACGCCCATGAGTGGAAGTGCCCTATGCTCTCTAAGCCGAGTTTTTTAGATATTTCAGGACACACCGTACACTTCTCCAGAGTGGCTGTTGGCAATTTACATCCCGCCCATCAGCGTAGCAAGGCTCCCATTTCTCCATGGCCTCTCCTGCATTTCTGGTATTGACACTTTATTCAGCATGGCCCTTTTGACCGATGGGAAGCGAGACTTCTTTGTAGCGCTGATTTGCCTTTCCAGGTTGCTTGGTTGGCCAAAAAGGGCGTATGCGTTTTTTCCTGAATATATTCAGGAAAAAACGCATACGCCCTTTTTGGCCAAGGGCATCATTGTCGAGGTTTTGCCGCTTTTCCTGAGCTTTAAAGGCGATTCGAATATACCTCCTGAAATCTGTTTCCTGCAATTCTGCCTTGTTTTCAAATCCTCTTCGTTGCCTTCCCTCAATATTTTTGTGGGCGAGAGTTATCATTTATAACTCTGCAGGTTTGTGATTTGCAGGGACCCAGAGCTCCATTTTTCAACTCGCTTTTTTGGGAGCTGGCCGCAAAAGCGTAGGATTGCTTCAGGCCCTATTCTGGTTCCGGGCGGCAGGCTGAGCCTGTGGTTAATTCTTCTTCCTGATGGGAAAATAGAGTGACCTGTGCCTGTCCCAACACCTAGAGCTAGTCGCTCATTGGTTCCCCCTCTTCCCGTTCATCCTCAGGACAAATTGCAACCTGTACGGAACAGGAGGTTAAACGTGCTGATTCTCCAAGGAGGGAGATTGCTATTAAAGTGGCTGGAATGGCGAACCCGAGCACAAGGAGATGAGAAATGAGGTGCGTTTTAGAAACCTTTCCCGATCACACGGTGTACCATCTTCTGGGTTTCTCATGCATGTTTTCGATGTAGGAAGATGCCCTTGAACCTGGAGATTTGGGACCCATCAGACGGGTACCACGCAGTATTACTTTAAAGGGTCTGCGTTTGCTCACCCAACCTCACCAAACCTCTCAGCCCCAAGAGTGTCCACCCTTATGTCTCAATCAGCTGTGGGTCTAGATATGGTCAATCCAGGTGGCATCACAGCCCCTGAACGAATTTTGTAAGAATTTCTCTCTCTTTCACTGTCTTTGTTTCACGGGTTTTTAAAAGTAATTGATTTTCCTAATGGGGTTTAGCTGCTTTTCACTGCTGTGTTTATGCCGCTTTACTCCCACTTGACTCACTTACGGAGAGATATCAATACATAGGTTTGAAGATTCTTACTAGTCAGATCTATTCTTGGGCGGTGAATAGGGGGTGTTGAGTCCAGTTCACTGAGCAAGGAGTAGGTCTTGTCTATTACATATTGGGTTTATGGAACGGTATCTGAGCTAATTTGAAACCCTTGTTTTAGGCATCACCCCACCTCACCTTTCCCGTTAGGCAGCCATAGTGTGTTTTCTAAATGTGTGACTCTGTTCTGTTTTGTAATTCAGTTCAAGTGTAGCGGTTTTTACATTCCCTCTATAAGTGATATCTTCTGATTAGTGTCTTTTTCTGTGTGACTTATTTCACTTAGAACCGTCGTACCTGAATCCACTCATCATGCTGCTACTAGCCTTATGACGTTGATTTCATGGCTGAGTGATATTCCATTGTACCTAAGGACCACAACTTCTTTATCCATTTTTCTCTTTCCTGGGATATTTAAGGTGGAATGAAGTGGAGGTTCTTGTCAACAGAGCAACCCTAAACTTTGGAGTGCCTGTGCCTTGCTGATTTTTAGTTTTCCCAAATTAGACGCCCATGAGTGGAAGTGCCCTATGCTCTCTAAGCCGAGTTTTTTAGATGTTTCAGGACACACCATACACTTCTCCAGAGTGGCTGTTGGCAATTTACATCCCACCCATCAGCGTAGCAAGGCTCCCATTTCTCCATGGCCTCTCCTGCATTTCTGGTATTGACACTTTATTCAGCATGGCCCTTTTGACCGATGGGAAGCGAGACTTCTTTGTAGCGCTGATTTGCCTTTCCAGGTTGCTTGGTTGGCCAAAAAGGGCGTATGCGTTTTTTCCTGAATATATTCAGGAAAAAACGCATACGCCCTTTTTGGCCAAGGGCATCATTGTCGAGGTTTTGCCGCTTTTCCTGTGCTTTAAAGGCGATTCGAATCTACCTCCTGAAATCTGTTTCCTGCAATTCTGCCTTGCTTTCAAATCCTCTTCGTTGCCTTCCCTCAATATTTTTGTGGGCGAGAGTTATCATTTATAACTCTGCAGGTTTGTGATTTGCAGGGCCCCTGAGCTCCATTTTTCAACTCGCTTTTTTGGGAGCTGGCCGCAAAAGCGTAGGATTGCTTCAGGACCTATTCTGGTTCCGGGCGGCAGGCTGAGCCGGTGGTTAATTCTTCTTCCTGATGGGAAAATAGAGTGACCTGTGCCTTTCCCAACACCTAGAGCTAGTCGCTCATTGGTTCCCCCTCTTCCCGTTCATCCTCAGGACAAATTGCAACCTGTACGGAACAGGAGGTTAAACGTGCTGATTCTCCAAGGAGGGAGATTGCTATTAAAGTGGCTGGAATGGCGAACCCGAGCACAAGGAGATGAGAAATGAGGTGCGTTTTAGAAACCTTTCCCGATCACACGGTGTACCATCTTCTGGGTTTCTCATGCATGTTTTCGATGTAGGAAGATGCCCTTGAACCTGGAGATTTGGGACCCATGGGATGGGTACCACGCAGTATTACTTTAAAGGGTCTGCGTTTGCTCACCCAACCTCACCAAACCTCTCAGCCCCAAGAGTGTCCACCCTTATGTCTCAATCAGCTGTGGGTCTAGATATGGTCAATCCAGGTGGCATCACAGCCCCTGAACGAATTTTGTAAGAATTTCTCTCTCTTTCACTGTCTTTGTTTCACGGGTTTTTAAAAGTAATTGATTTTCCTAATGGGGTTTAGCTGCTTTTCACTGCTGTCTTTATGCCGCTTTACTCCCACTTGACTCACTTCCAGAGAGATATCAATACATAGGTTTGAAGATTCTTACTAGTCAGATCTATTCTTGGGCGGTGAATAGGGGGTGTTGAGTCCAGTTCACTGAGCAAGCAGTAGGTCTTGTCTATTACATATTGGGTTTATGGAACGGTATCTGAGCTAATTTGAAACCCTTGTTTTAGGCATCACCCCACCTCGCCTTTCCCGTTAGGCAGCCATAGTGTGTTTTCTAAATGTGTGACTCTGTTCTGTTTTGTAATTCAGTTCAAGTGTAGCGGTTTTTACATTCCCTCTATAAGTGATATCTTCTGATTAGTGTCTTTTTCTGTGTGACTTATTTCACTTAGAACCGTCGTACCTGAATCCACTCATCATGCTGCTACTAGCCTTATGACGTTGATTTCATGGCTGAGTGATATTCCATTGTACCTAAGGACCACAACTTCTTTATCCATTTTTCTCTTTCCTGGGATATTTAAGGTGGAATGAAGTGGAGGTTCTTGTCAACAGAGCAACCCTAAACTTTGGAGTGCCTGTGCCTTGCTGATTTTTAGTTTTCCCAAATTAGACGCCCATGAGTGGAAGTGCCCTATGCTCTCTAAGCCGAGTTTTTTAGATATTTCAGGACACACCGTACATTTCTCCAGAGTGGCTGTTGGCAATTTACATCCCACCCATCAGCGTACCAAGGCTCCCATTTCTCCATGGCCTCTCCTGCATTTCTGGTTTTGACACTTTATTCAGCATGGCCCTTTTGACCGATGGGAAGCGAGACTTCTTTGTAGCGCTGATTTGCCTTTCCAGGTTGCTTGGTTGGCCAAAAAGGGCGTATGCGTTTTTTCCTGAATATATTCAGGAAAAAACGCATACGCCCTTTTTGGCCAAGGGCATCATTGTCGAGGTTTTGCCGCTTTTCCTGTGCTTTAAAGGCGATTCGAATCTACCTCCTGAAATCTGTTTCCTGCAATTCTGCCTTGCTTTCAAATCCTCTTCGTTGCCTTCCCTCAATAATTTTGTGGGCGAGAGTTGTCATTTCTAACTCTGCAGGTTTGTGATTTGCAGTGCCCCTGAGCTCCATTTTTCAACTCGCTTTTTTGGGAGCTGGCCGCAAACCCGTAGGATTGCTTCAGGCCCTATTCTGGTTCCGGGCGGCAGTCTGAGCCTGTGGTTAATTCTTCTTCCTGATGGGAAAATAGAGTGACCTGTGCCTTTCCCAACACCTAGAGCTAGTCGCTCATTGGTTCCCCCTCTTCCCGTTCATCCTCAGGACAAATTGCAACCTGTACGGAACAGGAGGTTAAACGTGCTGATTCTCCAAGGAGGGAGATTGCTAGTAAAGCGGCTGGAATGGCGAACCCGAGCACAAGGAGATGAGAAATGAGGTGCGTTTTAGAAACCTTTCCCGATCACACGGTGTACCATCTTCTGGGGTTCTCATGCATGTTTTCGATGTAGGAAGATGCCCTTGAACCTGGAGATTTGGGACCCATCAGACGGGTACCACGCAGTATTATTTTAAAGGGTCTGTGTTTGCTCACCCAACTTCACCAAACCTCTCAGCCCCAAGAGTGTCCACCCTTATGTCTCAATCAGCTGTGGGTCTAGATATGGTCAATCCAGGTGGCATCACAGCCCCTGAACGAATTTTGTAAGAATTTCTCTCTCTTTCACTGTCTTTGTTTCACGGGTTTTTAAAAGTAATTGATTTTCCTAATGGGGTTTAGCTGCTTTTCACTGCTGTGTTTATGCCGCTTTACTCCCACTTGACTCACTTACGGAGAGATATCAATACATAGGTTTGAAGATTCTTACTAGTCAGATATATTCTTGGGCGGTGAATAGGGGGTGTTGAGTCCAGTTCACTGAGCAAGCAGTAGGTCTTGTCTATTACATATTGGGTTTATGGAACGTTATCTGAGCTAATTTGAAACCCTTGTTTTATGCATCACCCCACCTCGCCTTTCCCGTTAGGCAGCCATATTGTGTTTTCTAAATGTGTGACTCTGTTCTGTTTTGTAATTCAGTTCAAGTGTAGCGGTTTTTACATTCCCTCTATAAGTGATATCTTCCGATTAGTGTCTTTTTCTGTGTGACTTATTTCACTTAGAACCGTCGTACCTGAATCCACTCATCATGCTGCTACTAGCCTTATGACGTTGATTTCATGGCTGAGTGATATTCCATTGTACCTAAGGACCACAACTTCTTTATCCATTTTTCTCTTTCCTGGGATATTTAAGGTGGAATGAAGTGGAGGTTCTTGTCAACAGAGCAACCCTAAACTTTGGAGTGCCTGTGCCTTGCTGATTTTTAGTTTTCCCAAATTAGACGCCCATGAGTGGAAGTGCCCTATGCTCTCTAAGCCGAGTTTTTTAGATGTTTCAGGACACACCGTACACTTCTCCAGAGTGGCTGTTGGCAATTTACATCCCGCCCATCAGCGTAGCAAGGCTCCCATTTCTCCATGGCCTCTCCTGCATTTCTGGTATTGACACTTTATTCAGCATGGCCCTTTTGACCGATGGGAAGCGAGACTTCTTTGTAGCGCCGATTTGCCTTTCCAGGTTGCTTGGTTGGCCAAAAAGGGCGTATGCGTTTTTTCCTGAATATATTCAGGAAAAAACGCATACGCCCTTTTTGGCCAAGGGCATCATTGTCGAGGTTTTGCCGCTTTTCCTGTGCTTTAAAGGCGATTCGAATCTACCTCCTGAAATCTGTTTCCTGCAATTCTGCCTTGCTTTCAAATCCTCTTCGTTGCCTTCCCTCAATATTTTTGTGGGCGAGAGTTATCATTTCTAACTCTGCAGGTTTGTGATTTGCAGGGCCCCTGAGCTCCATTTTTCAACTCGCTTTTTTGGGAGCTGGCCGCAAAAGCGTAGGATTGCTTCAGGCCCTATTCTGGTTCCGGGCGGCAGGCTGAGCCGGTGGTTAATTCTTCTTCCTGATGGGAAAATAGAGTGACCTGTTCCTTTCCCAACACCTAGAGCTAGTCGCTCATTGGTTCCCCCTCTTCCCGTTCATCCTCAGGACAAATTGAAACCTGTACGGAACAGGAGGTTAAAGTGCTGATTCTCCAAGGAGGGAGATTGCTATTAAAGTGGCTGGAATGGCGAACCCGAGCACAAGGAGATGAGAAATGAGGTGCGTTTTAGAAACCTTTCCCGATCACACGGTGTACCATCTTCTGGGTTTCTCATGCATGTTTTCGATGTAGGAAGATGCCCTTGAACCTGGAGATTTGGGACCCATCAGACGGGTACCACGCAGTATTACTTTAAAGGGTCTGCGTTTGCTCACCCAACCTCACCAAACCTCTCAGCCCCAAGAGTGTCCACCCTTATGTCTCAATCAGCTGTGGGTCTAGATATGGTCAATCCAGGTGGCATCACAACCCCTGAACGAATTTTGTAAGAATTTCTCTCTCTTTCACTGTCTTTGTTTCACGGGTTTTTAAAAGTAATTGATTTTCCTAATGGGGTTTAGCTGCTTTTCACTGCTGTGTTTATGCCGCTTTACTCCCACTTGACTCACTTACGGAGAGATATCAATACATAGGTTTGAAGATTCTTACTAGTCAGATCTATTCTTGGGCGGTGAATAGGGGGTGTTGAGTCCAGTTCACTGAGCAAGGAGTAGGTCTTGTCTATTACATATTGGGTTTATGGAACGGTATCTGAGCTAATTTGAAACCCTTGTTTTAGGCATCACCCCACCTCACCTTTCCCGTTAGGCAGCCATAGTGTGTTTTCTAAATGTGTGACTCTGTTCTGTTTTGTAATTCAGTTCAAGTGTAGCGGTTTTTACATTCCCTCTATAAGTGATATCTTCTGATTAGTGTCTTTTTCTGTGTGACTTATTTCACTTAGAACCGTCGTACCTGAATCCACTCATCATGCTGCTACTAGCCTTATGACGTTGATTTCATGGCTGAGTGATATTCCATTGTACCTAAGGACCACAACTTCTTTATCCATTTTTCTCTTTCCTGGGATATTTAAGTTGGAATGAAGTGGAGGTTCTTGTCAACAGAGCAACCCTAAACTTTGGAGTGCCTGTGCCTTGCTGATTTTTAGTTTTCCCAAATTAGACGCCCATGAGTGGAAGTGCCCTATGCTCTCTAAGCCGAGTTTTTTAGATGTTTCAGGACACACCATACACTTCTCCAGAGTGGCTGTTGGCAATTTACATCCCACCCATCAGCGTAGCAAGGCTCCCATTTCTCCATGGCCTCTCCTGCATTTCTGGTATTGACACTTTATTCAGCATGGCCCTTTTGACCGATGGGAAGCGAGACTTCTTTGTAGCGCTGATTTGCCTTTCCAGGTTGCTTGGTTGGCCAAAAAGGGCGTATGCGTTTTTTCCTGAATATATTCAGGAAAAAACGCATACGCCCTTTTTGGCCAAGGGCATCATTGTCGAGGTTTTGCCGCTTTTCCTGTGCTTTAAAGGCGATTCGAATCTACCTCCTGAAATCTGTTTCCTGCAATTCTGCCTTGCTTTCAAGTCCTCTTCTTTGCCTTCCCTCAATATTTTTGTGGGCGAGAGTTATCATTTATAACTCTGCAGGTTTGTGATTTGCAGGGCCCCTGAGCTCCATTTTTCAACTCGCTTTTTTGGGAGCTGGCCGCAAAAGCGTAGGATTGCTTCAGGCCCTATTCTGGTTCCGGGCGGCAGGCTGAGCCTGTGGTTAATTCTTCTTCCTGATGGGAAAATAGAGTGACCTGTGCCTGTCCCACCACCTAGAGCTAGTCGCTCATTGGTTCTCCCTCTTCCCGTTCATCCTCAGGACAAATTGAAACCTGTACGGAACAGGAGGTTAAAGTGCTGATTCTCCAAGGAGGGAGGTTGCTATTAAAGTGGCTGGAATGGCGAACCCGAGCACAAGGAGATGAGAAATGAGGTGCGTTTTAGAAACATTTCCCGATCACACAGTGTACCATCTTCTGGGTTTCTCATGCATGTTTTCGATGTAGGAAGATGCCCTTGAACCTGGAGATTTGGGACCCATCAGACGGGTACCACGCAGTATTACTTTAAAGGGTCTGCGTTTGCTCACCCAACCTCACCAAAACTCTCAGCCCCAAGAGTGTCCACCCTTATGTCTCAATCAGCTGTGGGTCTAGATATGGTCAATCCAGGTGGCATCACAGCCCCTGAACGAATTTTGTAAGAATTTCTCTCTCTTTCACTGTCTTTGTTTCACGGGTTTTTAAAAGTAATTGATTTTCCTAATGGGGTTTAGCTGCTTTTCACTGCTCTGTTTATGCCGCTTTACTCCCACTTGACTCACTTACGGAGAGATATCAATACATAGGTTTGAAGATTCTTACTAGTCAGATCTATTCTTGGGCGGTGAATAGGGGGTGTTGAGTCCAGTTCACTGAGCAAGCAGTAGGTCTTGTCTATTACATATTGGGTTTATGGAACGTTATCTGAGCTAATTTGAAACCCTTGTTTTATGCATCACCCCACCTCGCCTTTCCCGTTAGGCAGCCATATTGTGTTTTCTAAATGTGTGACTCTGTTCTGTTTTGTAATTCAGTTCAAGTGTAGCGGTTTTTACATTCCCTCTATAAGTGATATCTTCCGATTAGTGTCTTTTTCTGTGTGACTTATTTCACTTAGAACCGTCGTACCTGAATCCACTCATCATGCTGCTACTAGCCTTATGACGTTGATTTCATGGCTGAGTGATATTCCATTGTACCTAAGGACCACAACTTCTTTATCCATTTTTCTCTTTCCTGGGATATTTAAGGTGGAATGAAGTGGAGGTTCTTGTCAACAGAGCAACCCTAAACTTTGGAGTGCCTGTGCCTTGCTGATTTTTAGTTTTCCCAAATTAGACGCCCATGAGTGGAAGTGCCCTATGCTCTCTAAGCCGAGTTTTTTAGATGTTTCAGGACACACCATACACTTCTCCAGAGTGGCTGTTGGCAATTTACATCCCACCCATCAGCGTAGCAAGGCTCCCATTTCTCCATGGCCTCTCCTGCATTTCTGGTATTGACACTTTATTCAGCATGGCCCTTTTGACCGATGGGAAGCGAGACTTCTTTGTAGCGCTGATTTGCCTTTCCAGGTTGCTTGGTTGGCCAAAAAGGGCGTATGCGTTTTTTCCTGAATATATTCAGGAAAAAACGCATACGCCCTTTTTGGCCAAGGGCATCATTGTCGAGGTTTTGCCGCTTTTCCTGTGCTTTAAAGGCGATTCGAATCTACCTCCTGAAATCTGTTTCCTGCAATTCTGCCTTGCTTTCAAGTCCTCTTCTTTGCCTTCCCTCAATATTTTTGTGGGCGAGAGTTATCATTTCTAACTCTGCAGGTTTGTGATTTAGGGCCCCTGAGCTCCATTTTTCAACTCGCTTTTTTGGGAGCTGGCCGAAAAGCGTAGGATTGCTTCAGGCCCTATTCTGGTTCCGGGCGGCAGGCTGAGCCTGTGGTTAATTCTTCTTCCTGATGGGAAAATAGAGTGACCTGTGCCTGTCCCACCACCTAGAGCTAGTCGCTCATTGGTTCCCCCTCTTCCCGTTCATCCTCAGGACAAATTGAAACCTGTACGGAACAGGAGGTTAAAGTGCTGATTCTCCAAGGAGGGAGGTTGCTATTAAAGTGGCTGGAATGGCGAACCCGAGCACAAGGAGATGAGAAATGAGGTGCGTTTTAGAAACCTTTCCCGATCACACAGTGTACCATCTTCTGGGTTTCTCATGCATGTTTTCGATGTAGGAAGATGCCCTTGAACCTGGAGATTTGGGACCCATCAGACGGGTACCACGCAGTATTACTTTAAAGGGTCTGCGTTTGCTCACCCAACCTCACCAAAACTCTCAGCCCCAAGAGTGTCCACCCTTATGTCTCAATCAGCTGTGGGTCTAGATATGGTCAATCCAGGTGGCATCACAGCCCCTGAACGAATTTTGTAAGAATTTCTCTCTCTTGCACTGTCTTTGTTTCACGGGTTTTAAAAAGTAATTGATTTTCCTAATGGGGTTTAGCTGCTTTTCACTGCTGTGTTTATGCCGCTTTACTCCCACTTGACTCACTTACGGAGAGATATCAATACATAGGTTTGAAGATTCTTACTAATCAGATCTATTCTTGGGCGGTGAATAGGGGGTGTTGAGTGCAGTTCACTGAGCAAGCAGTAGGTCTTGTCTATTACATATTGGGTTTATGGAACGGTATCTGAGCTAATTTGAAACCCTTGTTTTAGGCATCACCCCACCTCGCCTTTCCCGTTAGGCAGCCATAGTGTGTTTTCTAAATGTGTGACTCTGTTCTGTTTTGTAATTCAGTTCAAGTGTAGCGGTTTTTACATTCCCTCTATAAGTGATATCTTCTGATTAGTGTCTTTTTCTGTGTGACTTATTTCACTTAGAACCGTCGTACCTGAATCCACTCATCATGCTGCTACTAGCCTTATGACGTTGATTTCATGGCTGAGTGATATTCCATTGTACCTAAGACCACAACTTCTTTATCCATTTTTCTCTTTCCTGGGATATTTAAGGTGGAATGAAGTGGAGGTTCTTGTCAACAGAGCAACCCTAAACTTTGGAGTGCCTGTGCCTTGCTGATTTTTAGTTTTCCCAAATTAGACGCCCATGAGTGGAAGTGCCCTATGCTCTCTAAGCCGAGTTTTTTAGATGTTTCAGGACACACCGTACACTTCTCCAGAGTGGCTGTTGGCAATTTACATCCCGCCCATCAGCGTAGCAAGGCTCCCATTTCTCCATGGCCTCTCCTGCATTTCTGGTATTGACACTTTATTCAGCATGGCCCTTTTGACCGATGGGAAGCGAGACTTCTTTGTAGCGCTGATTTGCCTTTCCAGGTTGCTTGGTTGGCCAAAAAGGGCGTATGCGTTTTTTCCTGAATATATTCAGGAAAAAACGCGTACGCCCTTTTTGGCCAAGGGCATCATTGTCGAGGTTTTGCCGCTTTTCCTGTGCTTTAAAGGTGATTCGAATCTACCTCCTGAAATCTGTTTCCTGCAATTCTGCCTTGCTTTCAAATCCTCTTCGTTGCCTTCCCTCAATATTTTTGTGGGCGAGAGTTATCATTTATAACTCTGCAGGTTTGTGATTTGCAGGGCCCCTGAGCTCCATTTTTCAACTCGCTTTTTTGGGAGCTGGCCGAAAAGCGTAGGATTGCTTCAGGCCCTATTCTGGTTCCGGGCGGCAGGCTGAGCCTGTGGTTAATTCTTCTTCCTGATGGGAAAATAGAGTGACCTGTGCCTGTCCCACCACCTAGAGCTAGTCGCTCATTGGTTCCCCCTCTTCCCGTTCATCCTCAGGACAAATTGAAACCTGTACGGAACAGGAGGTTAAAGTGCTGATTCTCCAAGGAGGGAGGTTGCTATTAAAGTGGCTGGAATGGCGAACCCGAGCACAAGGAGATGAGAAATGAGGTGCGTTTTAGAAACCTTTCCCGATCACACAGTGTACCATCTTCTGGGTTTCTCATGCATGTTTTCGATGTAGGAAGATGCCCTTGAACCTGGATATTTGGGACCCATCAGACGGGTACCACGCAGTATTACTTTAAAGGGTCTGCGTTTGCTCACCCAACCTCACCAAAACTCTCAGCCCCAAGAGTGTCCACCCTTATGTCTCAATCAGCTGTGGGTCTAGATATGGTCAATCCAGGTGGCATCACAGCCCCTGAACGAATTTTGTAAGAATTTCTCTCTCTTGCACTGTCTTTGTTTCACGGGTTTTAAAAAGTAATTGATTTTCCTAATGGGGATTAGCTGCTTTTCACTGCTGTGTTTATGCCGCTTTACTCCCACTTGACTCACTTACGGAGAGATATCAGTACATAGGTTTGAAGATTCTTACTAATCAGATCTATTCTTGGGCGGTGAATAGGGGGTGTTGAGTGCAGTTCACTGAGCAAGCAGTAGGTCTTGTCTATTACATATTGGGTTTATGGAACGGTATCTGAGCTAATTTGAAACCCTTGTTTTAGGCATCACCCCACCTCGCCTTTCCCGTTAGGCAGCCATAGTGTGTTTTCTAAATGTGTGACTCTGTTCTGTTTTGTAATTCAGTTCAAGTGTAGCGGTTTTTACATTCCCTCTATAAGTGATATCTTCTGATTAGTGTCTTTTTCTGTGTGACTTATTTCACTTAGAACCGTCGTACCTGAATCCACTCATCATGCTGCTACTAGCCTTATGACGTTGATTTCATGGCTGAGTGATATTCCATTGTACATAAGGACCACAACTTCTTTATCCATTTTTCTCTTTCCTGGGATATTTAAGGTGGAATGAAGTGGAGGTTCTTGTCAACAGAGCAACCCTAAACTTTGGAGTGCCTGTGCCTTGCTGATTTTTAGTTTTCCCAAATTAGACGCCCATGAGTGGAAGTGCCCTATGCTCTCTAAGCCGAGTTTTTTAGATATTTCAGGACACACCGTACACTTCTCCAGAGTGGCTGTTGGCAATTTACATCCCGCCCATCAGCGTAGCAAGGCTCCCATTTCTCCATGGCCTCTCCTGCATTTCTGGTATTGACACTTTATTCAGCATGGCCCTTTTGACCGATGGGAAGCGAGACTTCTTTGTAGCGCTGATTTGCCTTTCCAGGTTGCTTGGTTGGCCAAAAAGGGCGTATGCGTTTTTTCCTGAATATATTCAGGAAAAAACGCATACGCCCTTTTTGGCCAAGGGCATCATTGTCGAGGTTTTGCCGCTTTTCCTGAGCTTTAAAGGCGATTCGAATATACCTCCTGAAATCTGTTTCCTGCAATTCTGCCTTGTTTTCAAATCCTCTTCGTTGCCTTCCCTCAATATTTTTGTGGGCGAGAGTTATCATTTATAACTCTGCAGGTTTGTGATTTGCAGGGACCCAGAGCTCCATTTTTCAACTCGCTTTTTTGGGAGCTGGCCGCAAAAGCGTAGGATTGCTTCAGGCCCTATTCTGGTTCCGGGCGGCAGGCTGAGCCTGTGGTTAATTCTTCTTCCTGATGGGAAAATAGAGTGACCTGTGCCTGTCCCAACACCTAGAGCTAGTCGCTCATTGGTTCCCCCTCTTCCCGTTCATCCTCAGGACAAATTGCAACCTGTACGGAACAGGAGGTTAAACGTGCTGATTCTCCAAGGAGGGAGATTGCTATTAAAGTGGCTGGAATGGCGAACCCGAGCACAAGGAGATGAGAAATGAGGTGCGTTTTAGAAACCTTTCCCGATCACACGGTGTACCATCTTCTGGGTTTCTCATGCATGTTTTCGATGTAGGAAGATGCCCTTGAACCTGGAGATTTGGGACCCATCAGACGGGTACCACGCAGTATTACTTTAAAGGGTCTGCGTTTGCTCACCCAACCTCACCAAACCTCTCAGCCCCAAGAGTGTCCACCCTTATGTCTCAATCAGCTGTGGGTCTAGATATGGTCAATCCAGGTGGCATCACAGCCCCTGAACGAATTTTGTAAGAATTTCTCTCTCTTTCACTGTCTTTGTTTCACGGGTTTTTAAAAGTAATTGATTTTCCTAATGGGGTTTAGCTGCTTTTCACTGCTGTGTTTATGCCGCTTTACTCCCACTTGACTCACTTACGGAGAGATATCAATACATAGGTTTGAAGATTCTTACTAGTCAGATCTATTCTTGGGCGGTGAATAGGGGGTGTTGAGTCCAGTTCACTGAGCAAGGAGTAGGTCTTGTCTATTACATATTGGGTTTATGGAACGGTATCTGAGCTAATTTGAAACCCTTGTTTTAGGCATCACCCCACCTCACCTTTCCCGTTAGGCAGCCATAGTGTGTTTTCTAAATGTGTGACTCTGTTCTGTTTTGTAATTCAGTTCAAGTGTAGCGGTTTTTACATTCCCTCTATAAGTGATATCTTCTGATTAGTGTCTTTTTCTGTGTGACTTATTTCACTTAGAACCGTCGTACCTGAATCCACTCATCATGCTGCTACTAGCCTTATGACGTTGATTTCATGGCTGAGTGATATTCCATTGTACCTAAGGACCACAACTTCTTTATCCATTTTTCTCTTTCCTGGGATATTTAAGGTGGAATGAAGTGGAGGTTCTTGTCAACAGAGCAACCCTAAACTTTGGAGTGCCTGTGCCTTGCTGATTTTTAGTTTTCCCAAATTAGACGCCCATGAGTGGAAGTGCCCTATGCTCTCTAAGCCGAGTTTTTTAGATGTTTCAGGACACACCATACACTTCTCCAGAGTGGCTGTTGGCAATTTACATCCCACCCATCAGCGTAGCAAGGCTCCCATTTCTCCATGGCCTCTCCTGCATTTCTGGTATTGACACTTTATTCAGCATGGCCCTTTTGACCGATGGGAAGCGAGACTTCTTTGTAGCGCTGATTTGCCTTTCCAGGTTGCTTGGTTGGCCAAAAAGGGCGTATGCGTTTTTTCCTGAATATATTCAGGAAAAAACGCATACGCCCTTTTTGGCCAAGGGCATCATTGTCGAGGTTTTGCCGCTTTTCCTGTGCTTTAAAGGCGATTCGAATCTACCTCCTGAAATCTGTTTCCTGCAATTCTGCCTTGCTTTCAAGTCCTCTTCTTTGCCTTCCCTCAATATTTTTGTGGGCGAGAGTTATCATTTCTAACTCTGCAGGTTTGTGATTTGCAGGGCCCCTGAGCTCCATTTTTCAACTCGCTTTTTTGGGAGCTGGCCGAAAAGCGTAGGATTGCTTCAGGCCCTATTCTGGTTCCGGGCGGCAGGCTGAGCCTGTGGTTAATTCTTCTTCCTGATGGGAAAATAGAGTGACCTGTGCCTGTCCCACCACCTAGAGCTAGTCGCTCATTGGTTCCCCCTCTTCCCGTTCATCCTCAGGACAAATTGAAACCTGTACGGAACAGGAGGTTAAAGTGCTGATTCTCCAAGGAGGGAGGTTGCTATTAAAGTGGCTGGAATGGCGAACCCGAGCACAAGGAGATGAGAAATGAGGTGCGTTTTAGAAACCTTTCCCGATCACACGGTGTACCATCTTCTGGGTTTCTCATGCATGTTTTCGATGTAGGAAGATGCCCTTGAACCTGGAGATTTGGGACCCATCAGACGGGTACCACGCAGTATTACTTTAAAGGGTCTGCGTTTGCTCACCCAACCTCACCAAACCTCTCAGCCCCAAGAGTGTCCACCCTTATGTCTCAATCAGCTGTGGGTCTAGATATGGTCAATCCAGGTGGCATCACAGCCCCTGAACGAATTTTGTAAGAATTTCTCTCTCTTTCACTGTCTTTGTTTCACGGGTTTTTAAAAGTAATTGATTTTCCTAATGGGGTTTAGCTGCTTTTCACTGCTGTGTTTATGCCGCTTTACTCCCACTTGACTCACTTACGGAGAGATATCAATACATAGGTTTGAAGATTCTTACTAGTCAGATCTATTCTTGGGCAGTGAATAGGGGGTGTTGAGTCCAGTTCACTGAGCAAGGAGTAGGTCTTGTCTATTACATATTGGGTTTATGGAACGGTATCTGAGCTAATTTGAAACCCTTGTTTTAGGCATCACCCCACCTCACCTTTCCCGTTAGGCAGCCATAGTGTGTTTTCTAAATGTGTGACTCTGTTCTGTTTTGTATTTCAGTTCAAGTGTAGCGGTTTTTACATTCCCTCTATAAGTGATATCTTCTGATTAGTGTCTTTTTCTGTGTGACTTATTTCACTTAGAACCGTCGTACCTGAATCCACTCATCATGCTGCTACTAGCCTTATGACGTTGATTTCATGGCTGAGTGATATTCCATTGTACCTAAGGACCACAACTTCTTTATCCATTTTTCTCTTTCCTGGGATATTTAAGGTGGAATGAAGTGGAGGTTCTTGTCAACAGAGCAACCCTAAACTTTGGAGTGCCTGTGCCTTGCTGATTTTTAGTTTTCCCAAATTAGACGCCCATGAGTGGAAGTGCCCTATGCTCTCTAAGCCGAGTTTTTTAGATGTTTCAGGACACACCATACACTTCTCCAGAGTGGCTGTTGGCAATTTACATCCCACCCATCAGCGTAGCAAGGCTCCCATTTCTCCATGGCCTCTCCTGCATTTCTGGTATTGACACTTTATTCAGCATGGCCCTTTTGACCGATGGGAAGCGAGACTTCTTTGTAGCGCTGATTTGCCTTTCCAGGTTGCTTGGTTGGCCAAAAAGGGCGTATGCGTTTTTTCCTGAATATATTCAGGAAAAAACGCATACGCCCTTTTTGGCCAAGGGCATCATTGTCGAGGTTTTGCCGCTTTTCCTGTGCTTTAAAGGCGATTCGAATCTACCTCCTGAAATCTGTTTCCTGCAATTCTGCCTTGCTTTCAAATCCTCTTCGTTGCCTTCCCTCAATATTTTTGTGGGCGAGAGTTATCATTTATAACTCTGCAGGTTTGTGATTTGCAGGGCCCCTGAGCTCCATTTTTCAACTCGCTTTTTTGGGAGCTGGCCGCAAAAGCGTAGGATTGCTTCAGGACCTATTCTGGTTCCGGGCGGCAGGCTGAGCCGGTGGTTAATTCTTCTTCCTGATGGGAAAATAGAGTGACCTGTGCCTTTCCCAACACCTAGAGCTAGTCGCTCATTGGTTCCCCCTCTTCCCGTTCATCCTCAGGACAAATTGCAACCTGTACGGAACAGGAGGTTAAACGTGCTGATTCTCCAAGGAGGGAGATTGCTATTAAAGTGGCTGGAATGGCGAACCCGAGCACAAGGAGATGAGAAATGAGGTGCGTTTTAGAAACCTTTCCCGATCACACGGTGTACCATCTTCTGGGTTTCTCATGCATGTTTTCGATGTAGGAAGATGCCCTTGAACCTGGAGATTTGGGACCCATGGGATGGGTACCACGCAGTATTACTTTAAAGGGTCTGCGTTTGCTCACCCAACCTCACCAAACCTCTCAGCCCCAAGAGTGTCCACCCTTATGTCTCAATCAGCTGTGGGTCTAGATATGGTCAATCCAGGTGGCATCACAGCCCCTGAACGAATTTTGTAAGAATTTCTCTCTCTTTCACTGTCTTTGTTTCACGGGTTTTTAAAAGTAATTGATTTTCCTAATGGGGTTTAGCTGCTTTTCACTGCTGTCTTTATGCCGCTTTACTCCCACTTGACTCACTTCCAGAGAGATATCAATACATAGGTTTGAAGATTCTTACTAGTCAGATCTATTCTTGGGCGGTGAATAGGGGGTGTTGAGTCCAGTTCACTGAGCAAGCAGTAGGTCTTGTCTATTACATATTGGGTTTATGGAACGGTATCTGAGCTAATTTGAAACCCTTGTTTTAGGCATCACCCCACCTCGCCTTTCCCGTTAGGCAGCCATAGTGTGTTTTCTAAATGTGTGACTCTGTTCTGTTTTGTAATTCAGTTCAAGTGTAGCGGTTTTTACATTCCCTCTATAAGTGATATCTTCTGATTAGTGTCTTTTTCTGTGTGACTTATTTCACTTAGAACCGTCGTACCTGAATCCACTCATCATGCTGCTACTAGCCTTATGACGTTGATTTCATGGCTGAGTGATATTCCATTGTACCTAAGGACCACAACTTCTTTATCCATTTTTCTCTTTCCTGGGATATTTAAGGTGGAATGAAGTGGAGGTTCTTGTCAACAGAGCAACCCTAAACTTTGGAGTGCCTGTGCCTTGCTGATTTTTAGTTTTCCCAAATTAGACGCCCATGAGTGGAAGTGCCCTATGCTCTCTAAGCCGAGTTTTTTAGATATTTCAGGACACACCGTACATTTCTCCAGAGTGGCTGTTGGCAATTTACATCCCACCCATCAGCGTACCAAGGCTCCCATTTCTCCATGGCCTCTCCTGCATTTCTGGTTTTGACACTTTATTCAGCATGGCCCTTTTGACCGATGGGAAGCGAGACTTCTTTGTAGCGCTGATTTGCCTTTCCAGGTTGCTTGGTTGGCCAAAAAGGGCGTATGCGTTTTTTCCTGAATATATTCAGGAAAAAACGCATACGCCCTTTTTGGCCAAGGGCATCATTGTCGAGGTTTTGCCGCTTTTCCTGTGCTTTAAAGGCGATTCGAATCTACCTCCTGAAATCTGTTTCCTGCAATTCTGCCTTGCTTTCAAATCCTCTTCGTTGCCTTCCCTCAATAATTTTGTGGGCGAGAGTTGTCATTTCTAACTCTGCAGGTTTGTGATTTGCAGTGCCCCTGAGCTCCATTTTTCAACTCGCTTTTTTGGGAGCTGGCCGCAAACCCGTAGGATTGCTTCAGGCCCTATTCTGGTTCCGGGCGGCAGTCTGAGCCTGTGGTTAATTCTTCTTCCTGATGGGAAAATAGAGTGACCTGTGCCTTTCCCAACACCTAGAGCTAGTCGCTCATTGGTTCCCCCTCTTCCCGTTCATCCTCAGGACAAATTGCAACCTGTACGGAACAGGAGGTTAAACGTGCTGATTCTCCAAGGAGGGAGATTGCTAGTAAAGCGGCTGGAATGGCGAACCCGAGCACAAGGAGATGAGAAATGAGGTGCGTTTTAGAAACCTTTCCCGATCACACGGTGTACCATCTTCTGGGGTTCTCATGCATGTTTTCGATGTAGGAAGATGCCCTTGAACCTGGAGATTTGGGACCCATCAGACGGGTACCACGCAGTATTATTTTAAAGGGTCTGTGTTTGCTCACCCAACTTCACCAAACCTCTCAGCCCCAAGAGTGTCCACCCTTATGTCTCAATCAGCTGTGGGTCTAGATATGGTCAATCCAGGTGGCATCACAGCCCCTGAACGAATTTTGTAAGAATTTCTCTCTCTTTCACTGTCTTTGTTTCACGGGTTTTTAAAAGTAATTGATTTTCCTAATGGGGTTTAGCTGCTTTTCACTGCTGTGTTTATGCCGCTTTACTCCCACTTGACTCACTTACGGAGAGATATCAATACATAGGTTTGAAGATTCTTACTAGTCAGATATATTCTTGGGCGGTGAATAGGGGGTGTTGAGTCCAGTTCACTGAGCAAGCAGTAGGTCTTGTCTATTACATATTGGGTTTATGGAACGTTATCTGAGCTAATTTGAAACCCTTGTTTTATGCATCACCCCACCTCGCCTTTCCCGTTAGGCAGCCATATTGTGTTTTCTAAATGTGTGACTCTGTTCTGTTTTGTAATTCAGTTCAAGTGTAGCGGTTTTTACATTCCCTCTATAAGTGATATCTTCCGATTAGTGTCTTTTTCTGTGTGACTTATTTCACTTAGAACCGTCGTACCTGAATCCACTCATCATGCTGCTACTAGCCTTATGACGTTGATTTCATGGCTGAGTGATATTCCATTGTACCTAAGGACCACAACTTCTTTATCCATTTTTCTCTTTCCTGGGATATTTAAGGTGGAATGAAGTGGAGGTTCTTGTCAACAGAGCAACCCTAAACTTTGGAGTGCCTGTGCCTTGCTGATTTTTAGTTTTCCCAAATTAGACGCCCATGAGTGGAAGTGCCCTATGCTCTCTAAGCCGAGTTTTTTAGATGTTTCAGGACACACCATACACTTCTCCAGAGTGGCTGTTGGCAATTTACATCCCACCCATCAGCGTAGCAAGGCTCCCATTTCTCCATGGCCTCTCCTGCATTTCTGGTATTGACACTTTATTCAGCATGGCCCTTTTGACCGATGGGAAGCGAGACTTCTTTGTAGCGCTGATTTGCCTTTCCAGGTTGCTTGGTTGGCCAAAAAGGGCGTATGCGTTTTTTCCTGAATATATTCAGGAAAAAACGCATACGCCCTTTTTGGCCAAGGGCATCATTGTCGAGGTTTTGCCGCTTTTCCTGTGCTTTAAAGGCGATTCGAATCTACCTCCTGAAATCTGTTTCCTACAATTCTGCCTTGCTTTCAAATCCTCTTCGTTGCCTTCCCTCAATATTTTTGTGGGCGAGAGTTATCATTTATAACTCTGCAGGTTTGTGATTTGCAGGGCCCCTGAGCTCCATTTTTCAACTCGCTTTTTTGGGAGCTGGCCGCAAAAGCGTAGGATTGCTTCAGGCCCTATTCTGGTTCCGGGCGGCAGGCTGAGCCGGTGGTTAATTCTTCTTCCTGATGGGAAAATAGAGTGACCTGTTCCTTTCCCAACACCTAGAGCTAGTCGCTCATTGGTTCCCCCTCTTCCCGTTCATCCTCAGGACAAATTGAAACCTGTACGGAACAGGAGGTTAAAGTGCTGATTCTCCAAGGAGGGAGATTGCTATTAAAGTGGCTGGAATGGCGAACCCGAGCACAAGGAGATGAGAAATGAGGTGCGTTTTAGAAACCTTTCCCGATCACACGGTGTACCATCTTCTGGGTTTCTCATGCATGTTTTCGATGTAGGAAGATGCCCTTGAACCTGGAGATTTGGGACCCATCAGACGGGTACCACGCAGTATTACTTTAAAGGGTCTGCGTTTGCTCACCCAACCTCACCAAACCTCTCAGCCCCAAGAGTGTCCACCCTTATGTCTCAATCAGCTGTGGGTCTAGATATGGTCAATCCAGGTGGCATCACAACCCCTGAACGAATTTTGTAAGAATTTCTCTCTCTTTCACTGTCTTTGTTTCACGGGTTTTTAAAAGTAATTGATTTTCCTAATGGGGTTTAGCTGCTTTTCACTGCTGTGTTTATGCCGCTTTACTCCCACTTGACTCACTTACGGAGAGATATCAATACATAGGTTTGAAGATTCTTACTAGTCAGATCTATTCTTGGGCGGTGAATAGGGGGTGTTGAGTCCAGTTCACTGAGCAAGGAGTAGGTCTTGTCTATTACATATTGGGTTTATGGAACGGTATCTGAGCTAATTTGAAACCCTTGTTTTAGGCATCACCCCACCTCACCTTTCCCGTTAGGCAGCCATAGTGTGTTTTCTAAATGTGTGACTCTGTTCTGTTTTGTAATTCAGTTCAAGTGTAGCGGTTTTTACATTCCCTCTATAAGTGATATCTTCTGATTAGTGTCTTTTTCTGTGTGACTTATTTCACTTAGAACCGTCGTACCTGAATCCACTCATCATGCTGCTACTAGCCTTATGACGTTGATTTCATGGCTGAGTGATATTCCATTGTACCTAAGGACCACAACTTCTTTATCCATTTTTCTCTTTCCTGGGATATTTAAGTTGGAATGAAGTGGAGGTTCTTGTCAACAGAGCAACCCTAAACTTTGGAGTGCCTGTGCCTTGCTGATTTTTAGTTTTCCCAAATTAGACGCCCATGAGTGGAAGTGCCCTATGCTCTCTAAGCCGAGTTTTTTAGATGTTTCAGGACACACCATACACTTCTCCAGAGTGGCTGTTGGCAATTTACATCCCACCCATCAGCGTAGCAAGGCTCCCATTTCTCCATGGCCTCTCCTGCATTTCTGGTATTGACACTTTATTCAGCATGGCCCTTTTGACCGATGGGAAGCGAGACTTCTTTGTAGCGCTGATTTGCCTTTCCAGGTTGCTTGGTTGGCCAAAAAGGGCGTATGCGTTTTTTCCTGAATATATTCAGGAAAAAACGCATACGCCCTTTTTGGCCAAGGGCATCATTGTCGAGGTTTTGCCGCTTTTCCTGTGCTTTAAAGGCGATTCGAATCTACCTCCTGAAATCTGTTTCCTGCAATTCTGCCTTGCTTTCAAGTCCTCTTCTTTGCCTTCCCTCAATATTTTTGTGGGCGAGAGTTATCATTTATAACTCTGCAGGTTTGTGATTTGCAGGGCCCCTGAGCTCCATTTTTCAACTCGCTTTTTTGGGAGCTGGCCGCAAAAGCGTAGGATTGCTTCAGGCCCTATTCTGGTTCCGGGCGGCAGGCTGAGCCTGTGGTTAATTCTTCTTCCTGATGGGAAAATAGAGTGACCTGTGCCTGTCCCACCACCTAGAGCTAGTCGCTCATTGGTTCTCCCTCTTCCCGTTCATCCTCAGGACAAATTGAAACCTGTACGGAACAGGAGGTTAAAGTGCTGATTCTCCAAGGAGGGAGGTTGCTATTAAAGTGGCTGGAATGGCGAACCCGAGCACAAGGAGATGAGAAATGAGGTGCGTTTTAGAAACATTTCCCGATCACACAGTGTACCATCTTCTGGGTTTCTCATGCATGTTTTCGATGTAGGAAGATGCCCTTGAACCTGGAGATTTGGGACCCATCAGACGGGTACCACGCAGTATTACTTTAAAGGGTCTGCGTTTGCTCACCCAACCTCACCAAAACTCTCAGCCCCAAGAGTGTCCACCCTTATGTCTCAATCAGCTGTGGGTCTAGATATGGTCAATCCAGGTGGCATCACAGCCCCTGAACGAATTTTGTAAGAATTTCTCTCTCTTTCACTGTCTTTGTTTCACGGGTTTTTAAAAGTAATTGATTTTCCTAATGGGGTTTAGCTGCTTTTCACTGCTCTGTTTATGCCGCTTTACTCCCACTTGACTCACTTACGGAGAGATATCAATACATAGGTTTGAAGATTCTTACTAGTCAGATCTATTCTTGGGCGGTGAATAGGGGGTGTTGAGTCCAGTTCACTGAGCAAGCAGTAGGTCTTGTCTATTACATATTGGGTTTATGGAACGTTATCTGAGCTAATTTGAAACCCTTGTTTTATGCATCACCCCACCTCGCCTTTCCCGTTAGGCAGCCATATTGTGTTTTCTAAATGTGTGACTCTGTTCTGTTTTGTAATTCAGTTCAAGTGTAGCGGTTTTTACATTCCCTCTATAAGTGATATCTTCCGATTAGTGTCTTTTTCTGTGTGACTTATTTCACTTAGAACCGTCGTACCTGAATCCACTCATCATGCTGCTACTAGCCTTATGACGTTGATTTCATGGCTGAGTGATATTCCATTGTACCTAAGGACCACAACTTCTTTATCCATTTTTCTCTTTCCTGGGATATTTAAGGTGGAATGAAGTGGAGGTTCTTGTCAACAGAGCAACCCTAAACTTTGGAGTGCCTGTGCCTTGCTGATTTTTAGTTTTCCCAACTTAGACGCCCATGAGTGGAAGTGCCCTATGCTCTCTAAGCCGAGTTTTTTAGATGTTTCAGGACACACCGTACCCTTCTCCAGAGTGGCTGTCGGCAATTTACATCCCGCCCATCAGCGTAGCAAGGCTCCCATTTCTCCATGGCCTCTCCTGCATTTCTGGTTTTGACACTTTATTCAGCATGGCCCTTTTGACCGATGGGAAGCGAGACTTCTTTGTAGCGCTGATTTGCCTTTCCAGGTTGCTTGGTTGGCCAAAAAGGGCGTATGCGTTTTTTCCTAAATATATTCAGGAAAAAACGCATACGCCTTTTTTTGCCAAGGGCATCATTGTCGAGGTTTTGCCGCTTTTCCTGTGCTTTAAAGGCGATTCGAATCTACCTCCTGAAATCTGTTTCCTGCAATTCTGCCTTGCTTTCAAATCCTCTTCGTTGCCTTCCCTCAATATTTTTGTGGGCGAGAGTTATCATTTATAACTCTGCAGGTTTGTGATTTGCAGGGCCCCTGAGCTCCATTTTTCAACTCGCTTTTTTGGGAGCTGGCCGCAAAAGCGTAGGATTGCTTCAGGCCCTATTCTGGTTCCGGGCGGCAGGCTGAGCCTGTGGTTAATTCTTCTTCCTAATGGGAAAATAGAGTGACCTGTGACTGTCCCACCACCTAGAGCTAGTCGCTCATTGGTTCCCCCTCTTCCCGTTCATCCTCAGGACAAACTGAAACCTGTACGGAACAGGAGGTTAAAGTGCTGATTCTCCAAGGAGGGAGATTGCTATTAAAGTGGCTGGAATGGCGACCCCGAGCACAAGGAGATGAGAAATGAGGTGCGTTTTAGAAACATTTCCCGATCACACAGTGTACCATCTTCTGGGTTTCTCATGCATGTTTTCGATGTAGGAAGATGCCCTTGAACCTGGAGATTTGGGACCCATCAGACGGGTACCACGCAGTATTACTTTAAAGGGTCTGCGTTTGCTCACCCAACCTCACCAAACCTCTCAGCCCCAAGAGTGTCCACCCTTATGTCTCAATCAGCTGTGGGTCTAGATATGGTCAATCCAGGTGGCATCACAGCCCCTGAACGAATTTTGTAAGAATTTCTCTCTCTTTCACTGTCTTTGTTTCACGGGTTTTTAAAAGTAATTGATTTTCCTAATGGGGTTTAGCTGCTTTTCACTGCTGTGTTTATGCCGCTTTACTCCCACTTGACTCACTTACGGAGAGATATCAATACATAGGTTTGAAGATTCTTACTAGTCAGATATATTCTTGGGCGGTGAATAGGGGTTGTTGAGTCCAGTTCACTGAGCAAGCAGTAGGTCTTGTCTATTACATATTGGGTTTATGGAACGGTATCTGAGCTAATTTGAAACCCTTGTTTTATGCATCACCCCACCTCGCCTTTCCCGTTAGGCAGCCATAGTGTGTTTTCTAAATGTGTGACTCTGTTCTGTTTTGTAATTCAGTTCAAGTGTAGCGGTTTTTACATTCCCTCTATAAGTGATATCTTCTGATTAGTGTCTTTTTCTGTGTGACTTATTTCAGTTAGAACCGTCGTACCTGAATCCACTCATCATGCTGCTACTAGCCTTATGACATTGATTTCATGGCTGAGTGATATTCCATTGTACCTAAGGACCACAACTTCTTTATCCATTTTTCTCTTTCCTGGGATATTTAAGGTGGAATGAAGTGGAGGTTCTTGTCAACAGAGCAACCCTAAACTTTGGAGTGCCTGTGCCTTGCTGATTTTTAGTTTTCCCAAATTAGACGCCCATGAGTGGAAGTGCCCTATGCTCTCTAAGCCGAGTTTCTTAGATGTTTCAGGACACACCATACACTTCTCCAGAGTGGCTGTTGGCAATTTACATCCCACCCATCAGCGTAGCAAGGCTCCCATTTCTCCATGGCCTCTCCTGCATTTCTGGTATTGACACTTTATTCAGCATGGCCCTTTTGACTGATGGGAAGCGAGACTTCTTTGTAGCGCTGATTTGCCTTTCCAGGTTGCTTGGTTGGCCAAAAAGGGCGTATGCGTTTTTTCCTGAATATATTCAGGAAAAAACGCATACGCCCTTTTTGGCCAAGGGCATCATTGTCGAGGTTTTGCCGCTTTTTCTGTGCTTTAAAGGCGATTCGAATCTACCTCCTGAAATCTGTTTCCTGCAATTCTGCCTTGCTTTCAAATCCTCTTCGTTGCCTTCCCTCAATATTTTTGTGGGCGAGAGTTATCATTTCTAACTCTGCAGGTTTGTGATTTGCAGGGCCCCTGAGCTCCATTTTTCAACTCGCTTTTTTGGGAGCTGGCCGCAAAAGCGTAGGATTGCTTCAGGCCCTATTCTGGTTCCGGGCGGCAGGCTGAGCCTGTGGTTAATTCTTCTTCCTGATGGGAAAATAGAGTGACCTGTGCCTGTCCCACCACCTAGAGCTAGTCGCTCATTGGTTCCCCCTCTTCCCGTTCATCCTCAGGACAAATTGAAACCTGTACGGAACAGGAGGTTAAAGTGCTGATTCTCCAAGGAGGGAGGTTGCTATTAAAGTGGCTGGAATGGCGAACCCGAGCACAAGGAGATGAGAAATGAGGTGCGTTTTAGAAACCTTTCCCGATCACACAGTGTACCATCTTCTGGGTTTCTCATGCATGTTTTCGATGTAGGAAGATGCCCTTGATCCTGGAGATTTGGGACCCATGGGATGGGTTCCACGCAGTATTACTTTAAAGGGTCTGCGTTTGCTCACCCAACCTCACCAAACCTCTCAGCCCCAAGAGTGTCCACCCTTATGTCTCAATCAGCTGTGGGTCTAGATATGGTCAATCCAGGTGGCATCACAGCCCCTGAACGAATTTTGTAAGAATTTCTCTCTCTTTCACTGTCTTTGTTTCACGGGTTTTTAAAAGTAATTGATTTTCCTAATGGGGTTTAGCTGCTTTTCACTGCTGTGTTTATGCCGCTTTACTCCCACTTGACTCACTTACGGAGAGATATCAATACATAGGTTTGAAGATTCTTACTAGTCAGATCTATTCTTGGGCGGTGAATAGGGGGTGTTGAGTCCAGTTCACTGAGCAAGGAGTAGGTCTTGTCTATTACATATTGGGTTTATGGAACGGTATCTGAGCTAATTTGAAACCCTTGTTTTAGGCATCACCCCACCTCACCTTTCCCGTTAGGCAGCCATAGTGTGTTTTCTAAATGTGTGACTCTGTTCTGTTTTGTAATTCAGTTCAAGTGTAGCGGTTTTTACATTCCCTCTATAAGTGATATCTTCTGATTAGTGTCTTTTTCTGTGTGACTTATTTCACTTAGAACCGTCGTACCTGAATCCACTCATCATGCTGCTACTAGCCTTATGACGTTGATTTCATGGCTGAGTGATATTCCATTGTACCTAAGGACCACAACTTCTTTATCCATTTTTCTCTTTCCTGGGATATTTAAGGTGGAATGAAGTGGAGGTTCTTGTCAACAGAGCAACCCTAAACTTTGGAGTGCCTGTGCCTTGCTGATTTTTAGTTTTCCCAAATTAGACGCCCATGAGTGGAAGTGCCCTATGCTCTCTAAGCCGAGTTTTTTAGATATTTCAGGACACACCGTACACTACTCCAGAGTGGCTGTTGGCAATTTACATCCCGCCCATCAGCGTAGCAAGGCTCCCATTTCTCCATGGCCTCTCCTGCATTTCTGGTATTGACACTTTATTCAGCATGGCCCTTTTGACCGATGGGAAGCGAGACTTCTTTGTAGCGCTGATTTGCCTTTCCAGGTTGCTTGGTTGGCCAAAAAGGGCGTATGCGTTTTTTCCTGAATATATTCAGGAAAAAACGCATACGCCCTTTTTGGCCAAGGGCATCATTGTCGAGGTTTTGCCGCTTTTCCTGTGCTTTAAAGGCGATTCGAATATACCTCCTGAAATCTGTTTCCTGCAATTCTGCCTTGTTTTCAAATCCTCTTCGTTGCCTTCCCTCAATATTTTTGTGGGCGAGAGTTATCATTTATAACTCTGCAGGTTTGTGATTTGCAGGGACCCAGAGCTCCATTTTTCAACTCGCTTTTTTGGGAGCTGGCCGCAAAAGCGTAGGATTGCTTCAGGCCCTATTCTGGTTCCGGGCGGCAGGCTGAGCCTGTGGTTAATTCTTCTTCCTGATGGGAAAATAGAGTGACCTGTGCCTGTCCCAACACCTAGAGCTAGTCGCTCATTGGTTCCCCCTCTTCCCGTTCATCCTCAGGACAAATTGAAACCTGTACGGAACAGGAGGTTAAAGTGCTGATTCTCCAAGGAGGGAGATTGCTATTAAAGTGGCTGGAATGGCGAACCCGAGCACAAGGAGATGAGAAATGAGGTGCGTTTTAGAAACCTTTCCCGATCACACGGTGTACCATCTTCTGGGTTTCTCATGCATGTTTTCGATGTAGGAAGATGCCCTTGATCCTGGAGATTTGGGACCCAAGGGATGGGTACCACGCAGTATTACTTTAAAGGGTCTGCGTTTGCTCACCCAACCTCACCAAACCTCTCAGCCCCAAGAGTGTCCACCCTTATGTCTCAATCAGCTGTGGGTCTAGATATGGTCAATCCAGGTGGCATCACAGCCCCTGAACGAATTTTGTAAGAATTTCTCTCTCTTTCACTGTCTTTGTTTCACGGGTTTTTAAAAGTAATTGATTTTCCTAATGGGGTTTAGCTGCTTTTCACTGCTGTGTTTATGCCGCTTTACTCCCACTTGACTCACTTACGGAGAGATATCAATACATATGTTTGAAGATTCTTACTAGTCAGATCTATTCTTGGGCGGTGAATAGGGGGTGTTGAGTCCAGTTCACTGAGCAAGGAGTAGGTCTTGTCTATTACATATTGGGTTTATGGAACGGTATCTGAGCTAATTTGAAACCCTTGTTTTAGGCATCACCCCACCTCACCTTTCCCGTTAGGCAGCCATAGTGTGTTTTCTAAATGTGTGACTCTGTTCTGTTTTGTAATTCAGTTCAAGTGTAGCGGTTTTTACATTCCCTCTATAAGTGATATCTTCTGATTAGTGTCTTTTTCTGTGTGACTTATTTCACTTAGAACCGTCGTACCTGAATCCACTCATCATGCTGCTACTAGCCTTATGACGTTGATTTCATGGCTGAGTGATATTCCATTGTACCTAAGGACCACAACTTCTTTATCCATTTTTCTCTTTCCTGGGATATTTAAGGTGGAATGAAGTGGAGGTTCTTGTCAACAGAGCAACCCTAAACTTTGGAGTGCCTGTGCCTTGCTGATTTTTAGTTTTCCCAAATTAGACGCCCATGAGTGGAAGTGCCCTATGCTCTCTAAGCCGAGTTTTTTAGATGTTTCAGGACACACCATACACTTCTCCAGAGTGGCTGTTGGCAATTTACATCCCACCCATCAGCGTAGCAAGGCTCCCATTTCTCCATGGCCTCTCCTGCATTTCTGGTATTGACACTTTATTCAGCATGGCCCTTTTGACCGATGGGAAGCGAGACTTCTTTGTAGCGCTGATTTGCCTTTCCAGGTTGCTTGGTTGGCCAAAAAGGGCGTATGCGTTTTTTCCTGAATATATTCAGGAAAAAACGCATACGCCCTTTTTGGCCAAGGGCATCATTGTCGAGGTTTTGCCGCTTTTCCTGTGCTTTAAAGGCGATTCGAATCTACCTCCTGAAATCTGTTTCCTGCAATTCTGCCTTGCTTTCAAATCCTCTTCGTTGCCTTCCCTCAATATTTTTGTGGGCGAGAGTTATCATTTATAACTCTGCAGGTTTGTGATTTGCAGGGCCCCTGAGCTCCATTTTTCAACTCGCTTTTTTGGGAGCTGGCCGCAAAAGCGTAGGATTGCTTCAGGACCTATTCTGGTTCCGGGCGGCAGGCTGAGCCGGTGGTTAATTCTTCTTCCTGATGGGAAAATAGAGTGACCTGTGACTGTCCCACCACCTAGAGCTAGTCGCTCATTGGTTCCCCCTCTTCCCGTTCATCCTCAGGACAAACTGAAACCTGTAAGGAACAGGAGGTTAAAGTGCTGATTCTCCAAGGAGGGAGATTGCTATTAAAGTGGCTGGAATGGCGAACCCGAGCACAAGGAGATGAGAAATGAGGTGCGTTTTAGAAACATTTCCCGATCACACAGTGTACCATCTTCTGGGTTTCTCATGCATGTTTTCGATGTAGGAAGATGCCCTTGAACCTGGAGATTTGGGACCCATCAGACGGGTACCACGCAGTATTACTTTAAAGGGTCTGCGTTTGCTCACCCAACCTCACCAAACCTCTCAGCCCCAAGAGTGTCCACCCTTATGTCTCAATCAGCTGTGGGTCTAGATATGGTCAATCCAGGTGGCATCACAGCCCCTGAACGAATTTTGTAAGAATTTCTCTCTCTTTCACTGTCTTTGTTTCACGGGTTTTTAAAAGTAATTGATTTTCCTAATGGGGTTTAGCTGCTTTTCACTGCTGTGTTTATGCCGCTTTACTCCCACTTGACTCACTTACGGAGAGATATCAATACATAGGTTTGAAGATTCTTACTACTCAGATCTATTCTTGGGCGGTGAATAGGGGGTGTTGAGTCCAGTTCACTTAGCAAGGAGTAGGTCTTGTCTATTACATATTGGGTTTATGGAACGGTATCTGAGCTAATTTGAAACCCTTGTTTTAGGCATCACCCCACCTCGCCTTTCCCGTTAGGCAGCCATAGTGTGTTTTCTAAATGTGTGACTCTGTTCTGTTTTGTAATTCAGTTCAAGTGTAGCGGTTTTTACATTCCCTCTATAAGTGATATCTTCTGATTAGTGTCTTTTTCTGTGTGACTTATTTCACTTAGAACCGTCGTACCTGAATCCACTCATCATGCTGCTACTAGCCTTATGACGTTGGTTTCAAGGCTGAGTGATATTCCATTGTACCTAAGGACCACAACTTCTTTATCCATTTTTCTCTTTCCTGGGATATTTAAGGTGGAATGAAGTGGAGGTTCTTGTCAACAGAGCAACCCTAAACTTTGGAGTGCCTGTGCCTTGCTGATTTTTAGTTTTCCCAAATTAGACGCCCATGAGTGGAAGTGCCCTATGCTCTCTAAGCCGAGTTTTTTAGATATTTCAGGACACACCGTACACTTCTCCAGAGTGGCTGTTGGCAATTTACATCCCGCCCATCAGCGTAGCAAGGCTCCCATTTCTCCATGGCCTCTCCTGCATTTCTAGTTTTGACACTTTATTCACCATGGCCCTTTTGACCGATGGGAAGCGAGACTTCTTTGTAGCGCTGATTTGCCTTTCCAGGTTGCTTGGTTGGCCAAAAAGGGCGTATGCGTTTTTTCCTGAATATATTCAGGAAAAAACGCATACGCCCTTTTTGGCCAAGGGCATCATTGTCGAGGTTTTGCCCCTTTTCCTGTGCTTTAAAGGCGATTCGAATCTACCTCCTGAAATCTGTTTCCTGCAATTCTGCCTTGCTTTCAAATCCTCTTCGTTGCCTTCCCTCAATATTTTTGTGGGCGAGAGTTATCATTTCTAACTCTGCAGGTTTGAGATTTGCAGGGCCCCTGAGCTCCATTTTTCAACTCGCTTTTTTGGGAGCTGGCCGCAAAAGCGTAGGATTGCTTCAGGACCTATTCTGGTTCCGGGCGGCAGGCTGAGCCGGTGGTTAATTCTTCTTCCTGATGGGAAAATAGAGTGACCTGTGACTGTCCCACCACCTAGAGCTAGTCGCTCATTGGTTCCCCCTCTTCCCGTTCATCCTCAGGACAAATTGCAACCTGTACGGAACAGGAGGTTAAACGTGCTGATTCTCCAAGGAGGGAGATTGCTATTAAAGTGGCTGGAATGGCGAACCCGAGCACAAGGAGATGAGAAATGAGGTGCGTTTTAGAAACCTTTCCCGATCACACGGTGTACCATCTTCTGGGTTTCTCATGCATGTTTTCGATGTAGGAAGATGCCCTTGATCCTGGAGATTTGGGACCCATGGGATGGGTTCCACGCAGTATTACTTTAAAGGGTCTGCGTTTGCTCACCCAACCTCACCAAACCTCTCAGCCCCAAGAGTGTCCACCCTTATGTCTCAATCAGCTGTGGGTCTAGATATGGTCAATCCAGGTGGCATCACAGCCCCTGAACGAATTTTGTAAGAATTTCTCTCTCTTTCACTGTCTTTGTTTCACGGGTTTTTAAAAGTAATTGATTTTCCTAATGGGGTTTAGCTGCTTTTCACTGCTGTGTTTATGCCGCTTTACTCCCACTTGACTCACTTACGGAGAGATATCAATACATAGGTTTGAAGATTCTTACTAGTCAGATCTATTCTTGGGCGGTGAATAGGGGGTGTTGAGTCCAGTTCACTGAGCAAGGAGTAGGTCTTGTCTATTACATATTGGGTTTATGGAACGGTATCTGAGCTAATTTGAAACCCTTGTTTTAGGCATCACCCCACCTCACCTTTCCCGTTAGGCAGCCATAGTGTGTTTTCTAAATGTGTGACTCTGTTCTGTTTTGTAATTCAGTTCAAGTGTAGCGGTTTTTACATTCCCTCTATAAGTGATATCTTCTGATTAGTGTCTTTTTCTGTGTGACTTATTTCACTTAGAACCGTCGTACCTGAATCCACTCATCATGCTGCTACTAGCCTTATGACGTTGATTTCATGGCTGAGTGATATTCCATTGTACCTAAGGACCACAACTTCTTTATCCATTTTTCTCTTTTCTGGGATATTTAAGGTGGAATGAAGTGGAGGTTCTTGTCAACAGAGCAACCCTAAACTTTGGAGTGCCTGTGCCTTGCTGATTTTTAGTTTTCCCAAATTAGACGCCCATGAGTGGAAGTGCCCTATGCTCTCTAAGCCGAGTTTTTTAGATGTTTCAGGACACACCATACACTTCTCCAGAGTGGCTGTTGGCAATTTACATCCCACCCATCAGCGTAGCAAGGCTCCCATTTCTCCATGGCCTCTCCTGCATTTCTGGTATTGACACTTTATTCAGCATGACCCTTTTGACCGATGGGAAGCGAGACTTCTTTGTAGCGCTGATTTGCCTTTCCAGGTTGCTTGGTTGGCCAAAAAGGGCGTATGCGTTTTTTCCTGAATATATTCAGGAAAAAACGCATACGCCCTTTTTGGCCAAGGGCTTCATTGTCGAGGTTTTGCCGCTTTTCCTGTGCTTTAAAGGCGATTCGAATCTACCTCCTGAAATCTGTTTCCTGCAATTCTGCCTTGCTTTCAAATCCTCTTCGTTGCCTTCCCTCAATATTTTTGTGGGCGAGAGTTATCATTTCTAACTCTGCAGGTTTGTGATTTGCAGGGCCCCTGAGCTCCATTTTTCAACTCGCTTTTTTGGGAGCTGGCCGCAAAAGCGTAGGATTGCTTCAGGACCTATTCTGGTTCCGGGCGGCAGGCTGAGCCGGTGGTTAATTCTTCTTCCTGATGGGAAAATAGAGTGACCTGTGACTGTCCCACCACCTAGAGCTAGTCGCTCATTGGTTCCCCCTCTTCCCGTTCATCCTCAGGACAAATTGCAACCTGTACGGAACAGGAGGTTAAACGTGCTGATTCTCCAAGGAGGGAGATTGCTATTAAAGTGGCTGGAATGGCGAACCCGAGCACAAGGAGATGAGAAATGAGGTGCGTTTTAGAAACCTTTCCCGATCACACGGTGTACCATCTTCTGGGTTTCTCATGCATGTTTTCGATGTAGGAAGATGCCCTTGATCCTGGAGATTTGGGACCCATGGGATGGGTACCACGCAGTATTACTTTAAAGGGTCTGCGTTTGCTCACCCAACCTCACCAAACCTCTCAGCCCCAAGAGTGTCCACCCTTATGTCTCAATCAGCTGTGGGTCTAGATATGGTCAATCCAGGTGGCATCACAGCCCCTGAACGAATTTTGTAAGAATTTCTCTCTCTTTCACTGTCTTTGTTTCACGGGTTTTTAAAAGTAATTGATTTTCCTAATGGGGTTTAGCTGCTTTTCACTGCTGTGTTTATGCCGCTTTACTCCCACTTGACTCACTTACGGAGAGATATCAATACATAGGTTTGAAGATTCTTACTAGTCAGATCTATTCTTGGGCGGTGAATAGGGGGTGTTGAGTCCAGTTCACTGAGCAAGGAGTAGGTCTTGTCTATTACATATTGGGTTTATGGAACGGTATCTGAGCTAATTTGAAACCCTTGTTTTAGGCATCACCCCACCTCACCTTTCCCGTTAGGCAGCCATAGTGTGTTTTCTAAATGTGTGACTCTGTTCTGTTTTGTAATTCAGTTCAAGTGTAGCGGTTTTTACATTCCCTCTATAAGTGATATCTTCTGATTAGTGTCTTTTTCTGTGTGACTTATTTCACTTAGAACCGTCGTACCTGAATCCACTCATCATGCTGCTACTAGCCTTATGACGTTGATTTCATGGCTGAGTGATATTCCATTGTACCTAAGGACCACAACTTCTTTATCCATTTTTCTCTTTCCTGGGATATTTAAGGTGGAATGAAGTGGAGGTTCTTGTCAACAGAGCAACCCTAAACTTTGGAGTGCCTGTGCCTTGCTGATTTTTAGTTTTCCCAAATTAGACGCCCATGAGTGGAAGTGCCCTATGCTCTCTAAGCCGAGTTTTTTAGATGTTTCAGGACACACCATACACTTCTCCAGAGTGGCTGTTGGCAATTTACATCCCACCCATCAGCGTAGCAAGGCTCCCATTTCTCCATGGCCTCTCCTGCATTTCTGGTATTGACACTTTATTCAGCATGGCCCTTTTGACCGATGGGAAGCGAGACTTCTTTGTAGCGCTGATTTGCCTTTCCAGGTTGCTTGGTTGGCCAAAAAGGGCGTATGCGTTTTTTCCTGAATATATTCAGGAAAAAACGCATACGCCCTTTTTGGCCAAGGGCATCATTGTCGAGGTTTTGCCGCTTTTCCTGTGCTTTAAAGGCGATTCGAATCTACCTCCTGAAATCTGTTTCCTGCAATTCTGCCTTGCTTTCAAATCCTCTTCGTTGCCTTCCCTCAATATTTTTGTGGGCGAGAGTTATCATTTATAACTCTGCAGGTTTGTGATTTGCAGGGCCCCTGAGCTCCATTTTTCAACTCGCTTTTTTGGGAGCTGGCCGCAAAAGCGTAGGATTGCTTCAGGCCCTATTCTGGTTCCGGGCGGCAGGCTGAGCCTGTGGTTAATTCTTCTTCCTGATGGGAAAATAGAGTGACCTGTGACTGTCCCACCACCTAGAGCTAGTCACTCATTGGTTCCCCCTCTTCCCGTTCATCCTCAGGACAAACTGAAACCTGTACGGAACAGGAGGTTAAAGTGCTGATTCTCCAAGGAGGGAGATTGCTATTAAAGTGGCTGGAATGGCGACCCCGAGCACAAGGAGATGAGAAATGAGGTGCGTTTTAGAAACATTTCCCGATCACACAGTGTACCATCTTCTGGGTTTCTCATGCATGTTTTCGATGTAGGAAGATGCCCTTGAACCTGGAGATTTGAGACCCATCAGACGGGTACCACGCAGTATTACTTTAAAGGGTCTGCGTTTGCTCACCCAACCTCACCAAACCTCTCAGCCCCAAGAGTGTCCACCCTTATGTCTCAATCAGCTGTGGGTCTAGATATGGTCAATCCAGGTGGCATCACAGCCCCTGAACGAATTTTGTAAGAATTTCTCTCTCTTTCACTGTCTTTGTTTCACGGGTTTTTAAAAGTAATTGATTTTCCTAATGGGGTTTAGCTGCTTTTCACTGCTGTGTTTATGCCGCTTTACACCCACTTGACTCACTTACGGAGAGATATCAATACATAGGTTTGAAGATTCTTACTAGTCAGATATATTCTTGGGCGGTGAATAGGGGGTGTTGAGTCCAGTTCACTGAGCAAGCAGTAGGTCTTGTCTATTACATATTGGGTTTATGGAACGGTATCTGAGCTAATTTGAAACCCTTGTTTTATGCATCACCCCACCTCGCCTTTCCCGTTAGGCAGCCATAGTGTGTTTTCTAAATGTGTGACTCTGTTCTGTTTTGTAATTCAGTTCAAGTGTAGCGGTTTTTACATTCCCTCTATAAGTGATATCTTCTGATTAGTGTCTTTTTCTGTGTGACTTATTTCACTTAGAACCGTCGTACCTGAATCCACTCATCATGCTGCTACTAGCCTTATGACGTTGATTTCATGGCTGAGTGATATTCCATTGTACCTAAGGACCACAACTTCTTTATCCATTTTTCTCTTTCCTGGGATATTTAAGGTGGAATGAAGTGGAGGTTCTTGTCAACAGAGCAACCCTAAACTTTGGAGTGCCTGTGCCTTGCTGATTTTTAGTTTTCCCAAATTAGACGCCCATGAGTGGAAGTGCCCTATGCTCTCTAAGCCGAGTTTCTTAGATGTTTCAGGACACACCATACACTTCTCCAGAGTGGCTGTTGGCAATTTACATCCCACCCATCAGCGTAGCAAGGCTCCCATTTCTCCATGGCCTCTCCTGCATTTCTGGTATTGACACTTTATTCAGCATGGCCCTTTTGACCGATGGGAAGCGAGACTTCTTTGTAGCGCTGATTTGCCTTTCCAGGTTGCTTGGTTGGCCAAAAAGGGCGTATGCGTTTTTTCCTGAATATATTCAGGAAAAAACGCATACGCCCTTTTTGGCCAAGGGCATCATTGTCGAGGTTTTGCCGCTTTTTCTGTGCTTTAAAGGCGATTCGAATCTACCTCCTGAAATCTGTTTCCTGCAATTCTGCCTTGCTTTCAAATCCTCTTCGTTGCCTTCCCTCAATATTTTTGTGGGCGAGAGTTATCATTTCTAACTCTGCAGGTTTGTGATTTGCAGGGCCCCTGAGCTCCATTTTTCAACTCGCTTTTTTGGGAGCTGGCCGCAAAAGCGTAGGATTGCTTCAGGCCCTATTCTGGTTCCGGGCGGCAGGCTGAGCCTGTGGTTAATTCTTCTTCCTGATGGGAAAATAGAGTGACCTGTGCCTGTCCCACCACCTAGAGCTAGTCGCTCATTGGTTCCCCCTCTTCCCGTTCATCCTCAGGACAAATTGAAAACTGTACGGAACAGGAGGTTAAAGTGCTGATTCTCCAAGGAGGGAGGTTGCTATTAAAGTGGCTGGAATGGCGAACCCGAACACAAGGAGATGAGAAATGAGGTGCGTTTTAGAAACCTTTCCCGATCACACAGTGTACCATCTTCTGGGTTTCTCATGCATGTTTTCGATGTAGGAAGATGCCCTTGAACCTGGAGATTTGGGACCCATCAGACGGGTACCAAGCAGTATTATTTTAAAGGGTCTGCGTTTGCTCACCCAACCTCACCAAACCTCTCAGCCCCAAGAGTGTCCACCCTTATGTCTCAATCAGCTGTGGGTCTAGATATGGTCAATCCAGGTGGCATCACAGCCCCTGAACGAATTTTGTAAGAATTTCTCTCTCTTTCACTGTCTTTGTTTCACGGGTTTTTAAAAGTAATTGATTTTCCTAATGGGGTTTAGCTGCTTTTCACTGCTGTGTTTATGCCGCTTTACTCCCACTTGACTCACTTACGGAGAGATATCAATACATAGGTTTGAAGATTCTTACTAGTCAGATCTATTCTTGGGCGGTGAATAGGGGGTGTTGAGTCCAGTTCACTGAGCAAGGAGTAGGTCTTGTCTATTACATATTGGGTTTATGGAACGGTATCTGAGCTAATTTGAAACCCTTGTTTTAGGCATCACCCCACCTCACCTTTCCCGTTAGGCAGCCATAGTGTGTTTTCTAAATGTGTGACTCTGTTCTGTTTTGTAATTCAGTTCAAGTGTAGCGGTTTTTACATTCCCTCTATAAGTGATATCTTCTGATTAGTGTCTTTTTCTGTGTGACTTATTTCACTTAGAACCGTCGTACCTGAATCCACTCATCATGCTGCTACTAGCCTTATGACGTTGATTTCATGGCTGAGTGATATTCCATTGTACCTAAGGACCACAACTTCTTTATCCATTTTTCTCTTTCCTGGGATATTTAAGGTGGAATGAAGTGGAGGTTCTTGTCAACAGAGCAACCCTAAACTTTGGAGTGCCTGTGCCTTGCTGATTTTTAGTTTTCCCAAATTAGACGCCCATGAGTGGAAGTGCCCTATGCTCTCTAAGCCGAGTTTTTCAGATGTTTCAGGACACACCATACACTTCTCCAGAGTGGCTGTTGGCAATTTACATCCCACCCATCAGCGTAGCAAGGCTCCCATTTCTCCATGGCCTCTCCTGCATTTCTGGTATTGACACTTTATTCAGCATGGCCCTTTTGACCGATGGGAAGCGAGACTTCTTTGTAGCGCTGATTTGCCTTTCCAGGTTGCTTGGTTGGCCAAAAAGGGCGTATGCGTTTTTTCCTGAATATATTCAGGAAAAAACGCATACGCCCTTTTTGGCCAAGGGCATCATTGTCGAGGTTTTGCCGCTTTTCCTGTGCTTTAAAGGCGATTCGAATCTACCTCCTGAAATCTGTTTCCTGCAATTCTGCCTTGCTTTCAAATCCTCTTCGTTGCCTTCCCTCAATATTTTTGTGGGCGAGAGTTATCATTTATAACTCTGCAGGTTTGTGATTTGCAGGGCCCCTGAGCTCCATTTTTCAACTCGCTTTTTTGGGAGCTGGCCGCAAAAGCGTAGGATTGCTTCAGGACCTATTCTGGTTCCGGGCGGCAGGCTGAGCCGGTGGTTAATTCTTCTTCCTGATGGGAAAATAGAGTGACCTGTGACTGTCCCACCACCTAGAGCTAGTCGCTCATTGGTTCCCCCTCTTCCCGTTCATCCTCAGGACAAATTGCAACCTGTACGGAACAGGAGGTTAAACGTGCTGATTCTCCAAGGAGGGAGATTGCTATTAAAGTGGCTGGAATGGCGAACCCGAGCACAAGGAGATGAGAAATGAGGTGCGTTTTAGAAACCTTTCCCGATCACACGGTGTACCATCTTCTGGGTTTCTCATGCATGTTTTCGATGTAGGAAGATGCCCTTGATCCTGGAGATTTGGGACCCATGGGATGGGTTCCACGCAGTATTACTTTAAAGGGTCTGCGTTTGCTCACCCAACCTCACCAAACCTCTCAGCCCCAAGAGTGTCCACCCTTATGTCTCAATCAGCTGTGGGTCTAGATATGGTCAATCCAGGTGGCATCACAGCCCCTGAACGAATTTTGTAAGAATTTCTCTCTCTTTCACTGTCTTTGTTTCACGGGTTTTTAAAAGTAATTGATTTTCCTAATGGGGTTTAGCTGCTTTTCACTGCTGTGTTTATGCCGCTTTACTCCCACTTGACTCACTTACGGAGAGATATCAATACATAGGTTTGAAGATTCTTACTAGTCAGATCTATTCTTGGGCGGTGAATAGGGGGTGTTGAGTCCAGTTCACTGAGCAAGGAGTAGGTCTTGTCTATTACATATTGGGTTTATGGAACGGTATCTGAGCTAATTTGAAACCCTTGTTTTAGGCATCACCCCACCTCACCTTTCCCGTTAGGCAGCCATAGTGTGTTTTCTAAATGTGTGACTCTGTTCTGTTTTGTAATTCAGTTCAAGTGTAGCGGTTTTTACATTCCCTCTATAAGTGATATCTTCTGATTAGTGTCTTTTTCTGTGTGACTTATTTCACTTAGAACCGTCGTACCTGAATCCACTCATCATGCTGCTACTAGCCTTATGACGTTGATTTCATGGCTGAGTGATATTCCATTGTACCTAAGGACCACAACTTCTTTATCCATTTTTCTCTTTCCTGGGATATTTAAGGTGGAATGAAGTGGAGGTTCTTGTCAACAGAGCAACCCTAAACTTTGGAGTGCCTGTGCCTTGCTGATTTTTAGTTTTCCCAAATTAGACGCCCATGAGTGGAAGTGCCCTATGCTCTCTAAGCCGAGTTTTTTAGATGTTTCAGGACACACCATACACTTCTCCAGAGTGGCTGTTGGCAATTTACATCCCACCCATCAGCGTAGCAAGGCTCCCATTTCTCCATGGCCTCTCCTGCATTTCTGGTATTGACACTTTATTCAGCATGGCCCTTTTGACCGATGGGAAGCGAGACTTCTTTGTAGCGCTGATTTGCCTTTCCAGGTTGCTTGGTTGGCCAAAAAGGGCGTATGCGTTTTTTCCTGAATATATTCAGGAAAAAACGCATACGCCCTTTTTGGCCAAGGGCATCATTGTCGAGGTTTTGCCGCTTTTCCTGTGCTTTAAAGGCGATTCGAATCTACCTCCTGAAATCTGTTTCCTGCAATTCTGCCTTGCTTTCAAATCCTCTTCGTTGCCTTCCCTCAATATTTTTGTGGGCGAGAGTTATCATTTCTAACTCTGCAGGTTTGAGATTTGCAGGGCCCCTGAGCTCCATTTTTCAACTCGCTTTTTTGGGAGCTGGCCGCAAAAGCGTAGGATTGCTTCAGGACCTATTGTGGTTCCGGGCGGCAGGCTGAGCCGGTGGTTAATTCTTCTTCCTGATGGGAAAATAGAGTGACCTGTGACTGTCCCACCACCTAGAGCTAGTCGCTCATTGGTTCCCCCTCTTCCCGTTCATCCTCAGGACAAACTGAAACCTGTAAGGAACAGGAGGTTAAAGTGCTGATTCTCCAAGGAGGGAGATTGCTATTAAAGTGGCTGGAATGGCGAACCCGAGCACAAGGAGATGAGAAATGAGGTGCGTTTTAGAAACATTTCCCGATCACACAGTGTACCATCTTCTGGGTTTCTCATGCATGTTTTCGATGTAGGAAGATGCCCTTGAACCTGGAGATTTGGGACCCATCAGACGGGTACCACGCAGTATTACTTTAAAGGGTCTGCATTTGCTCACCCAACCTCACCAAACCTCTCAGCCCCAAGAGTGTCCACCCTTATGTCTCAATCAGCTGTGGGTCTAGATATGGTCAATCCAGGTGGCATCACAGCCCCTGAACGAATTTTGTAAGAATTTCTCTCTCTTTCACTGTCTTTGTTTCACGGGTTTTTAAAAGTAATTGATTTTCCTAATGGGGTTTAGCTGCTTTTCACTGCTGTGTTTATGCCGCTTTACTCCCACTTGACTCACTTACGGAGAGATATCAATACATAGGTTTGAAGATTCTTACTACTCAGATCTATTCTTGGGCGGTGAATAGGGGGTGTTGAGTCCAGTTCACTTAGCAAGGAGTAGGTCTTGTCTATTACATATTGGGTTTATGGAACGGTATCTGAGCTAATTTGAAACCCTTGTTTTAGGCATCACCCCACCTCGCCTTTCCCGTTAGGCAGCCATAGTGTGTTTTCTAAATGTGTGACTCTGTTCTGTTTTGTAATTCAGTTCAAGTGTAGCGGTTTTTACATTCCCTCTATAAGTGATATCTTCTGATTAGTGTCTTTTTTTGTGTGACTTATTTCACTTAGAACCGTCGTACCTGAATCCACTCATCATGCTGCTACTAGCCTTATGACGTTGGTTTCAAGGCTGAGTGATATTCCATTGTACCTAAGGACCACAACTTCTTTATCCATTTTTCTCTTTCCTGGGATATTTAAGGTGGAATGAAGTGGAGGTTCTTGTCAACAGAGCAACCCTAAACTTTGGAGTGCCTGTGCCTTGCTGATTTTTAGTTTTCCCAAATTAGACGCCCATGAGTGGAAGTGCCCTATGCTCTCTAAGCCGAGTTTTTTAGATATTTCAGGACACACCGTACACTTCTCCAGAGTGGCTGTTGGCAATTTACATCCCGCCCATCAGCGTAGCAAGGCTCCCATTTCTCCATGGCCTCTCCTGCATTTCTAGTTTTGACACTTTATTCACCATGGCCCTTTTGACCGATGGGAAGCGAGACTTCTTTGTAGCGCTGATTTGCCTTTCCAGGTTGCTTGGTTGGCCAAAAAGGGCGTATGCGTTTTTTCCTGAATATATTCAGGAAAAAACGCATACGCCCTTTTTGGCCAAGGGCATCATTGTCGAGGTTTTGCCCCTTTTCCTGTGCTTTAAAGGCGATTCGAATCTACCTCCTGAAATCTGTTTCCTGCAATTCTGCCTTGCTTTCAAATCCTCTTCGTTGCCTTCCCTCAATATTTTTGTGTGCGAGAGTTATCATTTCTAACTCTGCAGGTTTGAGATTTGCAGGGCCCCTGAGCTCCATTTTTCAACTCGCTTTTTTGGGAGCTGGCCGCAAAAGCGTAGGATTGCTTCAGGACCTATTCTGGTTCCGGGCGGCAGGCTGAGCCGGTGGTTAATTCTTCTTCCTGATGGGAAAATAGAGTGACCTGTGACTGTCCCACCACCTAGAGCTAGTCGCTCATTGGTTCCCCCTCTTCCCGTTCATCCTCAGGACAAATTGCAACCTGTACGGAACAGGAGGTTAAACGTGCTGATTCTCCAAGGAGGGAGATTGCTATTAAAGTGGCTGGAATGGCGAACCCGAGCACAAGGAGATGAGAAATGAGGTGCGTTTTAGAAACCTTTCCCGATCACACGGTGTACCATCTTCTGGGTTTCTCATGCATGTTTTCGATGTAGGAAGATGCCCTTGATCCTGGAGATTTGGGACCCATGGGATGGGTTCCACGCAGTATTACTTTAAAGGGTCTGCGTTTGCTCACCCAACCTCACCAAACCTCTCAGCCCCAAGAGTGTCCACCCTTATGTCTCAATCAGCTGTGGGTCTAGATATGGTCAATCCAGGTGGCATCACAGCCCCTGAACGAATTTTGTAAGAATTTCTCTCTCTTTCACTGTCTTTGTTTCACGGGTTTTTAAAAGTAATTGATTTTCCTAATGGGGTTTAGCTGCTTTTCACTGCTCTGTTTATGCCGCTTTACTCCCACTTGACTCACTTACGGAGAGATATCAATACATAGGTTTGAAGATTCTTACTAGTCAGATCTATTCTTGGGCGGTGAATAGGGGGTGTTGAGTCCAGTTCACTGAGCAAGCAGTAGGTCTTGTCTATTACATATTGGGTTTATGGAACGGTATCTGAGCTAATTTGAAACCCTTGTTTTATGCATCACCCCACCTCGCCTTTCCCGTTAGGCAGCCATATTGTGTTTTCTAAATGTGTGACTCTGTTCTGTTTTGTAATTCAGTTCAAGTGTAGCGGTTTTTACATTCCCTCTATAAGTGATATCTTCCGATTAGTGTCTTTTTCTGTGTGACTTATTTCACTTAGAACCGTCGTACCTGAATCCACTCATCATGCTGCTACTAGCCTTATGACGTTGATTTCATGGCTGAGTGATATTCCATTGTACCTAAGGACCACAACTTCTTTATCCATTTTTCTGTTTCCTGGGATATTTAAGGTGGAATGAAGTGGAGGTTCTTGTCAACAGAGCAACCCTAAACTTTGGAGTGCCTGTGCCTTGCTGATTTTTAGTTTTCCCAACTTAGACGCCCATGAGTGGAAGTGCCCTATGCTCTCTAAGCCGAGTTTTTTAGATGTTTCAGGACACACCGTACCCTTCTCCAGAGTGGCTGTCGGCAATTTACATCCCGCCCATCAGCGTAGCAAGGCTCCCATTTCTCCATGGCCTCTCCTGCATTTCTAGTTTTGACACTTTATTCAGCATGGCCCTTTTGACCGATGGGAAGCGAGACTTCTTTGTAGCGCTGATTTGCCTTTCCAGGTTGCTTGGTTGGCCAAAAAGGGCGTATGCGTTTTTTCCTAAATATATTCAGGAAAAAACGCATACGCCTTTTTTTGCCAAGGGCATCATTGTCGAGGTTTTGCCGCTTTTCCTGTGCTTTAAAGGCGATTCGAATCTACCTCCTGAAATCTGTTTCCTGCAATTCTGCCTTGCTTTCAAATCCTCTTCGTTGCCTTCCCTCAATATTTTTGTGGGCGAGAGTTATCATTTCTAACTCTGCAGGTTTGTGATTTGCAGGGCCCCTGAGCTCCATTTTTCAACTCGCTTTTTTGGGAGCTGGCCGCAAAAGCGTAGGATTGCTTCAGGCCCTATTCTGGTTCCGGGCGGCAGGCTGAGCCTGTGGTTAATTCTTCTTCCTGATGGGAAAATAGAGTGACCTGTGACTGTCCCACCACCTAGAGCTAGTCGCTCATTGGTTCCCCCTCTTCCCGTTCATCCTCAGGACAAACTGAAACCTGTACGGAACAGGAGGTTAAAGTGCTGATTCTCCAAGGAGGGAGATTGCTATTAAAGTGGCTGGAATGGCGACCCCGAGCACAAGGAGATGAGAAATGAGGTGCGTTTTAGAAACATTTCCCGATCACACAGTGTACCATCTTCTGGGTTTCTCATGCATGTTTTCGATGTAGGAAGATGCCCTTGAACCTGGAGATTTGGGACCCATCAGACGGGTACCACGCAGTATTACTTTAAAGGGTCTGCGTTTGCTCACCCAACCTCACCAAACCTCTCAGCCCCAAGAGTGTCCACCCTTATGTCTCAATCAGCTGTGGGTCTAGATATGGTCAATCCAGGTGGCATCACAGCCCCTGAACGAATTTTGTAAGAATTTCTCTCTCTTTCACTGTCTTTGTTTCACGGGTTTTTAAAAGTAATTGATTTTCCTAATGGGGTTTAGCTGCTTTTCACTGCTGTGTTTATGCCGCTTTACTCCCACTTGACTCACTTACGGAGAGATATCAATACATAGGTTTGAAGATTCTTACTAGTCAGATATATTCTTGGGCGGTGAATAGGGGTTGTTGAGTCCAGTTCACTGAGCAAGCAGTAGGTCTTGTCTATTACATATTGGGTTTATGGAACGGTATCTGAGCTAATTTGAAACCCTTGTTTTATGCATCACCCCACCTCGCCTTTCCCGTTAGGCAGCCATAGTGTGTTTTCTAAATGTGTGACTCTGTTCTGTTTTGTAATTCAGTTCAAGTGTAGCGGTTTTTACATTCCCTCTATAAGTGATATCTTCTGATTAGTGTCTTTTTCTGTGTGACTTATTTCACTTAGAACCGTCGTACCTGAATCCACTCATCATGCTGCTACTAGCCTTATGACATTGATTTCATGGCTGAGTGATATTCCATTGTACCTAAGGACCACAACTTCTTTATCCATTTTTCTCTTTCCTGGGATATTTAAGGTGGAATGAAGTGGAGGTTCTTGTCAACAGAGCAACCCTAAACTTTGGAGTGCCTGTGCCTTGCTGATTTTTAGTTTTCCCAAATTAGACGCCCATGAGTGGAAGTGCCCTATGCTCTCTAAGCCGAGTTTCTTAGATGTTTCAGGACACACCATACACTTCTCCAGAGTGGCTGTTGGCAATTTACATCCCACCCATCAGCGTAGCAAGGCTCCCATTTCTCCATGGCCTCTCCTGCATTTCTGGTATTGACACTTTATTCAGCATGGCCCTTTTGACTGATGGGAAGCGAGACTTCTTTGTAGCGCTGATTTGCCTTTCCAGGTTGCTTGGTTGGCCAAAAAGGGCGTATGCGTTTTTTCCTGAATATATTCAGGAAAAAACGCATACGCCCTTTTTGGCCAAGGGCATCATTGTCGAGGTTTTGCCGCTTTTTCTGTGCTTTAAAGGCGATTCGAATCTACCTCCTGAAATCTGTTTCCTGCAATTCTGCCTTGCTTTCAAATCCTCTTCGTTGCCTTCCCTCAATATTTTTGTGGGCGAGAGTTATCATTTCTAACTCTGCAGGTTTGTGATTTGCAGGGCCCCTGAGCTCCATTTTTCAACTCGCTTTTTTGGGAGCTGGCCGCAAAAGCGTAGGATTGCTTCAGGCCCTATTCTGGTTCCGGGCGGCAGGCTGAGCCTGTGGTTAATTCTTCTTCCTGATGGGAAAATAGAGTGACCTGTGCCTGTCCCACCACCTAGAGCTAGTCGCTCATTGGTTCCCCCTCTTCCCGTTCATCCTCAGGACAAATTGAAACCTGTACGGAACAGGAGGTTAAAGTGCTGATTCTCCAAGGAGGGAGGTTGCTATTAAAGTGGCTGGAATGGCGAACCCGAACACAAGGAGATGAGAAATGAGGTGCGTTTTAGAAACCTTTCCCGATCACACAGTGTACCATCTTCTGGGTTTCTCATGCATGTTTTCGATGTAGGAAGATGCCCTTGAACCTGGAGATTTGGGACCCATCAGACGGGTACCAAGCAGTATTATTTTAAAGGGTCTGCGTTTGCTCACCCAACCTCACCAAAACTCTCAGCCCCAAGAGTGTCCACCCTTATGTCTCAATCAGCTGTGGGTCTAGATATGGTCAATCCAGGTGGCATCACAGCCCCTGAACGAATTTTGTAAGAATTTCTCTCTCTTTCACTGTCTTTGTTTCACGGGTTTTTAAAAGTAATTGATTTTCCTAATGGGGTTTAGCTGCTTTTCACTGCTGTGTTTATGCCGCTTTACTCCCACTTGACTCACTTACGGAGAGATATCAATACATAGGTTTGAAGATTCTTACTAGTCAGATCTATTCTTGGGCGGTGAATAGGGGGTGTTGAGTCCAGTTCACTGAGCAAGGAGTAGGTCTTGTCTATTACATATTGGGTTTATGGAACGGTATCTGAGCTAATTTGAAACCCTTGTTTTAGGCATCACCCCACCTCACCTTTCCCGTTAGGCAGCCATAGTGTGTTTTCTAAATGTGTGACTCTGTTCTGTTTTGTAATTCAGTTCAAGTGTAGCGGTTTTTACATTCCCTCTATAAGTGATATCTTCTGATTAGTGTCTTTTTCTGTGTGACTTATTTCACTTAGAACCGTCGTACCTGAATCCACTCATCATGCTGCTACTAGCCTTATGACGTTGATTTCATGGCTGAGTGATATTCCATTGTACCTAAGGACCACAACTTCTTTATCCATTTTTCTCTTTCCTGGGATATTTAAGGTGGAATGAAGTGGAGGTTCTTGTCAACAGAGCAACCCTAAACTTTGGAGTGCCTGTGCCTTGCTGATTTTTAGTTTTCCCAAATTAGACGCCCATGAGTGGAAGTGCCCTATGCTCTCTAAGCCGAGTTTTTTAGATATTTCAGGACACACCGTACACTACTCCAGAGTGGCTGTTGGCAATTTACATCCCGCCCATCAGCGTAGCAAGGCTCCCATTTCTCCATGGCCTCTCCTGCATTTCTGGTATTGACACTTTATTCAGCATGGCCCTTTTGACCGATGGGAAGCGAGACTTCTTTGTAGCGCTGATTTGCCTTTCCAGGTTGCTTGGTTGGCCAAAAAGGGCGTATGCGTTTTTTCCTGAATATATTCAGGAAAAAACGCATACGCCCTTTTTGGCCAAGGGCATCATTGTCGAGGTTTTGCCGCTTTTCCTGTGCTTTAAAGGCGATTCGAATATACCTCCTGAAATCTGTTTCCTGCAATTCTGCCTTGTTTTCAAATCCTCTTCGTTGCCTTCCCTCAATATTTTTGTGGGCGAGAGTTATCATTTATAACTCTGCAGGTTTGTGATTTGCAGGGACCCAGAGCTCCATTTTTCAACTCGCTTTTTTGGGAGCTGGCCGCAAAAGCGTAGGATTGCTTCAGGCCCTATTCTGGTTCCGGGCGGCAGGCTGAGCCTGTGGTTAATTCTTCTTCCTGATGGGAAAATAGAGTGACCTGTGCCTGTCCCAACACCTAGAGCTAGTCGCTCATTGGTTCCCCCTCTTCCCGTTCATCCTCAGGACAAATTGAAACCTGTACGGAACAGGAGGTTAAAGTGCTGATTCTCCAAGGAGGGAGATTGCTATTAAAGTGGCTGGAATGGCGAACCCGAGCACAAGGAGATGAGAAATGAGGTGCGTTTTAGAAACCTTTCCCGATCACACGGTGTACCATCTTCTGGGTTTCTCATGCATGTTTTCGATGTAGGAAGATGCCCTTGATCCTGGAGATTTGGGACCCAAGGGATGGGTACCACGCAGTATTACTTTAAAGGGTCTGCGTTTGCTCACCCAACCTCACCAAACCTCTCAGCCCCAAGAGTGTCCACCCTTATGTCTCAATCAGCTGTGGGTCTAGATATGGTCAATCCAGGTGGCATCACAGCCCCTGAACGAATTTTGTAAGAATTTCTCTCTCTTTCACTGTCTTTGTTTCACGGGTTTTTAAAAGTAATTGATTTTCCTAATGGGGTTTAGCTGCTTTTCACTGCTGTGTTTATGCCGCTTTACTCCCACTTGACTCACTTACGGAGAGATATCAATACATATGTTTGAAGATTCTTACTAGTCAGATCTATTCTTGGGCGGTGAATAGGGGGTGTTGAGTCCAGTTCACTGAGCAAGGAGTAGGTCTTGTCTATTACATATTGGGTTTATGGAACGGTATCTGAGCTAATTTGAAACCCTTGTTTTAGGCATCACCCCACCTCACCTTTCCCGTTAGGCAGCCATAGTGTGTTTTCTAAATGTGTGACTCTGTTCTGTTTTGTAATTCAGTTCAAGTGTAGCGGTTTTTACATTCCCTCTATAAGTGATATCTTCTGATTAGTGTCTTTTTCTGTGTGACTTATTTCACTTAGAACCGTCGTACCTGAATCCACTCATCATGCTGCTACTAGCCTTATGACGTTGATTTCATGGCTGAGTGATATTCCATTGTACCTAAGGACCACAACTTCTTTATCCATTTTTCTCTTTCCTGGGATATTTAAGGTGGAATGAAGTGGAGGTTCTTGTCAACAGAGCAACCCTAAACTTTGGAGTGCCTGTGCCTTGCTGATTTTTAGTTTTCCCAAATTAGACGCCCATGAGTGGAAGTGCCCTATGCTCTCTAAGCCGAGTTTTTTAGATATTTCAGGACACACCGTACACTTCTCCAGAGTGGCTGTTGGCAATTTACATCCCGCCCATCAGCGTAGCAAGGCTCCCATTTCTCCATGGCCTCTCCTGCATTTCTAGTTTTGACACTTTATTCACCATGGCCCTTTTGACCGATGGGAAGCGAGACTTCTTTGTAGCGCTGATTTGCCTTTCCAGGTTGCTTGGTTGGCCAAAAAGGGCGTATGCGTTTTTTCCTGAATATATTCAGGAAAAAACGCATACGCCCTTTTTGGCCAAGGGCATCATTGTCGAGGTTTTGCCCCTTTTCCTGTGCTTTAAAGGCGATTCGAATCTACCTCCTGAAATCTGTTTCCTGCAATTCTGCCTTGCTTTCAAATCCTCTTCGTTGCCTTCCCTCAATATTTTTGTGGGCGAGAGTTATCATTTCTAACTCTGCAGGTTTGAGATTTGCAGGGCCCCTGAGCTCCATTTTTCAACTCGCTTTTTTGGGAGCTGGCCGCAAAAGCGTAGGATTGCTTCAGGACCTATTCTGGTTCCGGGCGGCAGGCTGAGCCGGTGGTTAATTCTTCTTCCTGATGGGAAAATAGAGTGACCTGTGACTGTCCCACCACCTAGAGCTAGTCGCTCATTGGTTCCCCCTCTTCCCGTTCATCCTCAGGACAAATTGCAACCTGTACGGAACAGGAGGTTAAACGTGCTGATTCTCCAAGGAGGGAGATTGCTATTAAAGTGGCTGGAATGGCGAACCCGAGCACAAGGAGATGAGAAATGAGGTGCGTTTTAGAAACCTTTCCCGATCACACGGTGTACCATCTTCTGGGTTTCTCATGCATGTTTTCGATGTAGGAAGATGCCCTTGATCCTGGAGATTTGGGACCCATGGGATGGGTTCCACGCAGTATTACTTTAAAGGGTCTGCGTTTGCTCACCCAACCTCACCAAACCTCTCAGCCCCAAGAGTGTCCACCCTTATGTCTCAATCAGCTGTGGGTCTAGATATGGTCAATCCAGGTGGCATCACAGCCCCTGAACGAATTTTGTAAGAATTTCTCTCTCTTTCACTGTCTTTGTTTCACGGGTTTTTAAAAGTAATTGATTTTCCTAATGGGGTTTAGCTGCTTTTCACTGCTGTGTTTATGCCGCTTTACTCCCACTTGACTCACTTACGGAGAGATATCAATACATAGGTTTGAAGATTCTTACTAGTCAGATCTATTCTTGGGCGGTGAATAGGGGGTGTTGAGTCCAGTTCACTGAGCAAGGAGTAGGTCTTGTCTATTACATATTGGGTTTATGGAACGGTATCTGAGCTAATTTGAAACCCTTGTTTTAGGCATCACCCCACCTCACCTTTCCCGTTAGGCAGCCATAGTGTGTTTTCTAAATGTGTGACTCTGTTCTGTTTTGTAATTCAGTTCAAGTGTAGCGGTTTTTACATTCCCTCTATAAGTGATATCTTCTGATTAGTGTCTTTTTCTGTGTGACTTATTTCACTTAGAACCGTCGTACCTGAATCCACTCATCATGCTGCTACTAGCCTTATGACGTTGATTTCATGGCTGAGTGATATTCCATTGTACCTAAGGACCACAACTTCTTTATCCATTTTTCTCTTTTCTGGGATATTTAAGGTGGAATGAAGTGGAGGTTCTTGTCAACAGAGCAACCCTAAACTTTGGAGTGCCTGTGCCTTGCTGATTTTTAGTTTTCCCAAATTAGACGCCCATGAGTGGAAGTGCCCTATGCTCTCTAAGCCGAGTTTTTTAGATGTTTCAGGACACACCATACACTTCTCCAGAGTGGCTGTTGGCAATTTACATCCCACCCATCAGCGTAGCAAGGCTCCCATTTCTCCATGGCCTCTCCTGCATTTCTGGTATTGACACTTTATTCAGCATGGCCCTTTTGACCGATGGGAAGCGAGACTTCTTTGTAGCGCTGATTTGCCTTTCCAGGTTGCTTGGTTGGCCAAAAAGGGCGTATGCGTTTTTTCCTGAATATATTCAGGAAAAAACGCATACGCCCTTTTTGGCCAAGGGCTTCATTGTCGAGGTTTTGCCGCTTTTCCTGTGCTTTAAAGGCGATTCGAATCTACCTCCTGAAATCTGTTTCCTGCAATTCTGCCTTGCTTTCAAATCCTCTTCGTTGCCTTCCCTCAATATTTTTGTGGGCGAGAGTTATCATTTCTAACTCTGCAGGTTTGTGATTTGCAGGGCCCCTGAGCTCCATTTTTCAACTCGCTTTTTTGGGAGCTGGCCGCAAAAGCGTAGGATTGCTTCAGGACCTATTCTGGTTCCGGGCGGCAGGCTGAGCCGGTGGTTAATTCTTCTTCCTGATGGGAAAATAGAGTGACCTGTGACTGTCCCACCACCTAGAGCTAGTCGCTCATTGGTTCCCCCTCTTCCCGTTCATCCTCAGGACAAATTGCAACCTGTACGGAACAGGAGGTTAAACGTGCTGATTCTCCAAGGAGGGAGATTGCTATTAAAGTGGCTGGAATGGCGAACCCGAGCACAAGGAGATGAGAAATGAGGTGCGTTTTAGAAACCTTTCCCGATCACACGGTGTACCATCTTCTGGGTTTCTCATGCATGTTTTCGATGTAGGAAGATGCCCTTGATCCTGGAGATTTGGGACCCATGGGATGGGTACCACGCAGTATTACTTTAAAGGGTCTGCGTTTGCTCACCCAACCTCACCAAACCTCTCAGCCCCAAGAGTGTCCACCCTTATGTCTCAATCAGCTGTGGGTCTAGATATGGTCAATCCAGGTGGCATCACAGCCCCTGAACGAATTTTGTAAGAATTTCTCTCTCTTTCACTGTCTTTGTTTCACGGGTTTTTAAAAGTAATTGATTTTCCTAATGGGGTTTAGCTGCTTTTCACTGCTGTGTTTATGCCGCTTTACTCCCACTTGACTCACTTACGGAGAGATATCAATACATAGGTTTGAAGATTCTTACTAGTCAGATCTATTCTTGGGCGGTGAATAGGGGGTGTTGAGTCCAGTTCACTGAGCAAGGAGTAGGTCTTGTCTATTACATATTGGGTTTATGGAACGGTATCTGAGCTAATTTGAAACCCTTGTTTTAGGCATCACCCCACCTCACCTTTCCCGTTAGGCAGCCATAGTGTGTTTTCTAAATGTGTGACTCTGTTCTGTTTTGTAATTCAGTTCAAGTGTAGCGGTTTTTACATTCCCTCTATAAGTGATATCTTCTGATTAGTGTCTTTTTCTGTGTGACTTATTTCACTTAGAACCGTCGTACCTGAATCCACTCATCATGCTGCTACTAGCCTTATGACGTTGATTTCATGGCTGAGTGATATTCCATTGTACCTAAGGACCACAACTTCTTTATCCATTTTTCTCTTTCCTGGGATATTTAAGGTGGAATGAAGTGGAGGTTCTTGTCAACAGAGCAACCCTAAACTTTGGAGTGCCTGTGCCTTGCTGATTTTTAGTTTTCCCAAATTAGACGCCCATGAGTGGAAGTGCCCTATGCTCTCTAAGCCGAGTTTTTTAGATGTTTCAGGACACACCATACACTTCTCCAGAGTGGCTGTTGGCAATTTACATCCCACCCATCAGCGTAGCAAGGCTCCCATTTCTCCATGGCCTCTCCTGCATTTCTGGTATTGACACTTTATTCAGCATGGCCCTTTTGACCGATGGGAAGCGAGACTTCTTTGTAGCGCTGATTTGCCTTTCCAGGTTGCTTGGTTGGCCAAAAAGGGCGTATGCGTTTTTTCCTGAATATATTCAGGAAAAAACGCATACGCCCTTTTTGGCCAAGGGCATCATTGTCGAGGTTTTGCCGCTTTTCCTGTGCTTTAAAGGCGATTCGAATCTACCTCCTGAAATCTGTTTCCTGCAATTCTGCCTTGCTTTCAAATCCTCTTCGTTGCCTTCCCTCAATATTTTTGTGGGCGAGAGTTATCATTTCTAACTCTGCAGGTTTGAGATTTGCAGGGCCCCTGAGCTCCATTTTTCAACTCGCTTTTTTGGGAGCTGGCCGCAAAAGCGTAGGATTGCTTCAGGACCTATTCTGGTTCCGGGCGGCAGGCTGAGCCGGTGGTTAATTCTTCTTCCTGATGGGAAAATAGAGTGACCTGTGACTGTCCCACCACCTAGAGCTAGTCGCTCATTGGTTCCCCCTCTTCCCGTTCATCCTCAGGACAAACTGAAACCTGTAAGGAACAGGAGGTTAAAGTGCTGATTCTCCAAGGAGGGAGATTGCTATTAAAGTGGCTGGAATGGCGAACCCGAGCACAAGGAGATGAGAAATGAGGTGCGTTTTAGAAACATTTCCCGATCACACAGTGTACCATCTTCTGGGTTTCTCATGCATGTTTTCGATGTAGGAAGATGCCCTTGAACCTGGAGATTTGGGACCCATCAGACGGGTACCACGCAGTATTACTTTAAAGGGTCTGCGTTTGCTCACCCAACCTCACCAAACCTCTCAGCCCCAAGAGTGTCCACCCTTATGTCTCAATCAGCTGTGGGTCTAGATATGGTCAATCCAGGTGGCATCACAGCCCCTGAACGAATTTTGTAAGAATTTCTCTCTCTTTCACTGTCTTTGTTTCACGGGTTTTTAAAAGTAATTGATTTTCCTAATGGGGTTTAGCTGCTTTTCACTGCTGTGTTTATGCCGCTTTACTCCCACTTGACTCACTTACGGAGAGATATCAATACATAGGTTTGAAGATTCTTACTACTCAGATCTATTCTTGGGCGGTGAATAGGGGGTGTTGAGTCCAGTTCACTTAGCAAGGAGTAGGTCTTGTCTATTACATATTGGGTTTATGGAACGGTATCTGAGCTAATTTGAAACCCTTGTTTTAGGCATCACCCCACCTCGCCTTTCCCGTTAGGCAGCCATAGTGTGTTTTCTAAATGTGTGACTCTGTTCTGTTTTGTAATTCAGTTCAAGTGTAGCGGTTTTTACATTCCCTCTATAAGTGATATCTTCTGATTAGTGTCTTTTTCTGTGTGACTTATTTCACTTAGAACCGTCGTACCTGAATCCACTCATCATGCTGCTACTAGCCTTATGACGTTGGTTTCAAGGCTGAGTGATATTCCATTGTACCTAAGGACCACAACTTCTTTATCCATTTTTCTCTTTCCTGGGATATTTAAGGTGGAATGAAGTGGAGGTTCTTGTCAACAGAGCAACCCTAAACTTTGGAGTGCCTGTGCCTTGCTGATTTTTAGTTTTCCCAAATTAGACGCCCATGAGTGGAAGTGCCCTATGCTCTCTAAGCCGAGTTTTTTAGATATTTCAGGACACACCGTACACTTCTCCAGAGTGGCTGTTGGCAATTTACATCCCGCCCATCAGCGTAGCAAGGCTCCCATTTCTCCATGGCCTCTCCTGCATTTCTAGTTTTGACACTTTATTCACCATGGCCCTTTTGACCGATGGGAAGCGAGACTTCTTTGTAGCGCTGATTTGCCTTTCCAGGTTGCTTGGTTGGCCAAAAAGGGCGTATGCGTTTTTTCCTGAATATATTCAGGAAAAAACGCATACGCCCTTTTTGGCCAAGGGCATCATTGTCGAGGTTTTGCCCCTTTTCCTGTGCTTTAAAGGCGATTCGAATCTACCTCCTGAAATCTGTTTCCTGCAATTCTGCCTTGCTTTCAAATCCTCTTCGTTGCCTTCCCTCAATATTTTTGTGGGCGAGAGTTATCATTTCTAACTCTGCAGGTTTGAGATTTGCAGGGCCCCTGAGCTCCATTTTTCAACTCGCTTTTTTGGGAGCTGGCCGCAAAAGCGTAGGATTGCTTCAGGACCTATTCTGGTTCCGGGCGGCAGGCTGAGCCGGTGGTTAATTCTTCTTCCTGATGGGAAAATAGAGTGACCTGTGACTGTCCCACCACCTAGAGCTAGTCGCTCATTGGTTCCCCCTCTTCCCGTTCATCCTCAGGACAAATTGCAACCTGTACGGAACAGGAGGTTAAACGTGCTGATTCTCCAAGGAGGGAGATTGCTATTAAAGTGGCTGGAATGGCGAACCCGAGCACAAGGAGATGAGAAATGAGGTGCGTTTTAGAAACCTTTCCCGATCACACGGTGTACCATCTTCTGGGTTTCTCATGCATGTTTTCGATGTAGGAAGATGCCCTTGATCCTGGAGATTTGGGACCCATGGGATGGGTTCCACGCAGTATTACTTTAAAGGGTCTGCGTTTGCTCACCCAACCTCACCAAACCTCTCAGCCCCAAGAGTGTCCACCCTTATGTCTCAATCAGCTGTGGGTCTAGATATGGTCAATCCAGGTGGCATCACAGCCCCTGAACGAATTTTGTAAGAATTTCTCTCTCTTTCACTGTCTTTGTTTCACGGGTTTTTAAAAGTAATTGATTTTCCTAATGGGGTTTAGCTGCTTTTCACTGCTGTGTTTATGCCGCTTTACTCCCACTTGACTCACTTACGGAGAGATATCAATACATAGGTTTGAAGATTCTTACTAGTCAGATCTATTCTTGGGCGGTGAATAGGGGGTGTTGAGTCCAGTTCACTGAGCAAGGAGTAGGTCTTGTCTATTACATATTGGGTTTATGGAACGGTATCTGAGCTAATTTGAAACCCTTGTTTTAGGCATCACCCCACCTCACCTTTCCCGTTAGGCAGCCATAGTGTGTTTTCTAAATGTGTGACTCTGTTCTGTTTTGTAATTCAGTTCAAGTGTAGCGGTTTTTACATTCCCTCTATAAGTGATATCTTCTGATTAGTGTCTTTTTCTGTGTGACTTATTTCACTTAGAACCGTCGTACCTGAATCCACTCATCATGCTGCTACTAGCCTTATGACGTTGATTTCATGGCTGAGTGATATTCCATTGTACCTAAGGACCACAACTTCTTTATCCATTTTTCTCTTTTCTGGGATATTTAAGGTGGAATGAAGTGGAGGTTCTTGTCAACAGAGCAACCCTAAACTTTGGAGTGCCTGTGCCTTGCTGATTTTTAGTTTTCCCAAATTAGACGCCCATGAGTGGAAGTGCCCTATGCTCTCTAAGCCGAGTTTTTTAGATGTTTCAGGACACACCATACACTTCTCCAGAGTGGCTGTTGGCAATTTACATCCCACCCATCAGCGTAGCAAGGCTCCCATTTCTCCATGGCCTCTCCTGCATTTCTGGTATTGACACTTTATTCAGCATGGCCCTTTTGACCGATGGGAAGCGAGACTTCTTTGTAGCGCTGATTTGCCTTTCCAGGTTGCTTGGTTGGCCAAAAAGGGCGTATGCGTTTTTTCCTGAATATATTCAGGAAAAAACGCATACGCCCTTTTTGGCCAAGGGCTTCATTGTCGAGGTTTTGCCGCTTTTCCTGTGCTTTAAAGGCGATTCGAATCTACCTCCTGAAATCTGTTTCCTGCAATTCTGCCTTGCTTTCAAATCCTCTTCGTTGCCTTCCCTCAATATTTTTGTGGGCGAGAGTTATCATTTCTAACTCTGCAGGTTTGTGATTTGCAGGGCCCCTGAGCTCCATTTTTCAACTCGCTTTTTTGGGAGCTGGCCGCAAAAGCGTAGGATTGCTTCAGGACCTATTCTGGTTCCGGGCGGCAGGCTGAGCCGGTGGTTAATTCTTCTTCCTGATGGGAAAATAGAGTGACCTGTGACTGTCCCACCACCTAGAGCTAGTCGCTCATTGGTTCCCCCTCTTCCCGTTCATCCTCAGGACAAATTGCAACCTGTACGGAACAGGAGGTTAAACGTGCTGATTCTCCAAGGAGGGAGATTGCTATTAAAGTGGCTGGAATGGCGAACCCGAGCACAAGGAGATGAGAAATGAGGTGCGTTTTAGAAACCTTTCCCGATCACACGGTGTACCATCTTCTGGGTTTCTCATGCATGTTTTCGATGTAGGAAGATGCCCTTGATCCTGGAGATTTGGGACCCATGGGATGGGTACCACGCAGTATTACTTTAAAGGGTCTGCGTTTGCTCACCCAACCTCACCAAACCTCTCAGCCCCAAGAGTGTCCACCCTTATGTCTCAATCAGCTGTGGGTCTAGATATGGTCAATCCAGGTGGCATCACAGCCCCTGAACGAATTTTGTAAGAATTTCTCTCTCTTTCACTGTCTTTGTTTCACGGGTTTTTAAAAGTAATTGATTTTCCTAATGGGGTTTAGCTGCTTTTCACTGCTGTGTTTATGCCGCTTTACTCCCACTTGACTCACTTACGGAGAGATATCAATACATAGGTTTGAAGATTCTTACTAGTCAGATCTATTCTTGGGCGGTGAATAGGGGGTGTTGAGTCCAGTTCACTGAGCAAGGAGTAGGTCTTGTCTATTACATATTGGGTTTATGGAACGGTATCTGAGCTAATTTGAAACCCTTGTTTTAGGCATCACCCCACCTCACCTTTCCCGTTAGGCAGCCATAGTGTGTTTTCTAAATGTGTGACTCTGTTCTGTTTTGTAATTCAGTTCAAGTGTAGCGGTTTTTACATTCCCTCTATAAGTGATATCTTCTGATTAGTGTCTTTTTCTGTGTGACTTATTTCACTTAGAACCGTCGTACCTGAATCCACTCATCATGCTGCTACTAGCCTTATGACGTTGATTTCATGGCTGAGTGATATTCCATTGTACCTAAGGACCACAACTTCTTTATCCATTTTTCTCTTTCCTGGGATATTTAAGGTGGAATGAAGTGGAGGTTCTTGTCAACAGAGCAACCCTAAACTTTGGAGTGCCTGTGCCTTGCTGATTTTTAGTTTTCCCAAATTAGACGCCCATGAGTGGAAGTGCCCTATGCTCTCTAAGCCGAGTTTTTTAGATGTTTCAGGACACACCATACACTTCTCCAGAGTGGCTGTTGGCAATTTACATCCCACCCATCAGCGTAGCAAGGCTCCCATTTCTCCATGGCCTCTCCTGCATTTCTGGTATTGACACTTTATTCAGCATGGCCCTTTTGACCGATGGGAAGCGAGACTTCTTTGTAGCGCTGATTTGCCTTTCCAGGTTGCTTGGTTGGCCAAAAAGGGCGTATGCGTTTTTTCCTGAATATATTCAGGAAAAAACGCATACGCCCTTTTTGGCCAAGGGCATCATTGTCGAGGTTTTGCCGCTTTTCCTGTGCTTTAAAGGCGATTCGAATCTACCTCCTGAAATCTGTTTCCTGCAATTCTGCCTTGCTTTCAAATCCTCTTCGTTGCCTTCCCTCAATATTTTTGTGGGCGAGAGTTATCATTTATAACTCTGCAGGTTTGTGATTTGCAGGGCCCCTGAGCTCCATTTTTCAACTCGCTTTTTTGGGAGCTGGCCGCAAAAGCGTAGGATTGCTTCAGGCCCTATTCTGGTTCCGGGCGGCAGGCTGAGCCTGTGGTTAATTCTTCTTCCTGATGGGAAAATAGAGTGACCTGTGACTGTCCCACCACCTAGAGCTAGTCGCTCATTGGTTCCCCCTCTTCCCGTTCATCCTCAGGACAAACTGAAACCTGTACGGAACAGGAGGTTAAAGTGCTGATTCTCCAAGGAGGGAGATTGCTATTAAAGTGGCTGGAATGGCGACCCCGAGCACAAGGAGATGAGAAATGAGGTGCGTTTTAGAAACATTTCCCGATCACACAGTGTACCATCTTCTGGGTTTCTCATGCATGTTTTCGATGTAGGAAGATGCCCTTGAACCTGGAGATTTGAGACCCATCAGACGGGTACCACGCAGTATTACTTTAAAGGGTCTGCGTTTGCTCACCCAACCTCACCAAACCTCTCAGCCCCAAGAGTGTCCACCCTTATGTCTCAATCAGCTGTGGGTCTAGATATGGTCAATCCAGGTGGCATCACAGCCCCTGAACGAATTTTGTAAGAATTTCTCTCTCTTTCACTGTCTTTGTTTCACGGGTTTTTAAAAGTAATTGATTTTCCTAATGGGGTTTAGCTGCTTTTCACTGCTGTGTTTATGCCGCTTTACTCCCACTTGACTCACTTACGGAGAGATATCAATACATAGGTTTGAAGATTCTTACTAGTCAGATATATTCTTGGGCGGTGAATAGGGGGTGTTGAGTCCAGTTCACTGAGCAAGCAGTAGGTCTTGTCTATTACATATTGGGTTTATGGAACGGTATCTGAGCTAATTTGAAACCCTTGTTTTATGCATCACCCCACCTCGCCTTTCCCGTTAGGCAGCCATAGTGTGTTTTCTAAATGTGTGACTCTGTTCTGTTTTGTAATTCAGTTCAAGTGTAGCGGTTTTTACATTCCCTCTATAAGTGATATCTTCTGATTAGTGTCTTTTTCTGTGTGACTTATTTCACTTAGAACCGTCGTACCTGAATCCACTCATCATGCTGCTACTAGCCTTATGACGTTGATTTCATGGCTGAGTGATATTCCATTGTACCTAAGGACCACAACTTCTTTATCCATTTTTCTCTTTCCTGGGATATTTAAGGTGGAATGAAGTGGAGGTTCTTGTCAACAGAGCAACCCTAAACTTTGGAGTGCCTGTGCCTTGCTGATTTTTAGTTTTCCCAAATTAGACGCCCATGAGTGGAAGTGCCCTATGCTCTCTAAGCCGAGTTTTTTAGATGTTTCAGGACACACCATACACTTCTCCAGAGTGGCTGTTGGCAATTTACATCCCACCCATCAGCGTAGCAAGGCTCCCATTTCTCCATGGCCTCTCCTGCATTTCTGGTATTGACACTTTATTCAGCATGGCCCTTTTGACCGATGGGAAGCGAGACTTCTTTGTAGCGCTGATTTGCCTTTCCAGGTTGCTTGGTTGGCCAAAAAGGGCGTATGCGTTTTTTCCTGAATATATTCAGGAAAAAACGCATACGCCCTTTTTGGCCAAGGGCTTCATTGTCGAGGTTTTGCCGCTTTTCCTGTGCTTTAAAGGCGATTCGAATCTACCTCCTGAAATCTGTTTCCTGCAATTCTGCCTTGCTTTCAAATCCTCTTCGTTGCCTTCCCTCAATATTTTTGTGGGCGAGAGTTATCATTTCTAACTCTGCAGGTTTGTGATTTGCAGGGCCCCTGAGCTCCATTTTTCAACTCGCTTTTTTGGGAGCTGGCCGCAAAAGCGTAGGATTGCTTCAGGCCCTATTCTGGTTCCGGGCGGCAGGCTGAGCCTGTGGTTAATTCTTCTTCCTGATGGGAAAATAGAGTGACCTGTGACTGTCCCACCACCTAGAGCTAGTCGCTCATTGGTTCCCCCTCTTCCCGTTCATCCTCAGGACAAACTGAAACCTGTACGGAACAGGAGGTTAAAGTGCTGATTCTCCAAGGAGGGAGATTGCTATTAAAGTGGCTGGAATGGCGACCCCGAGCACAAGGAGATGAGAAATGAGGTGCGTTTTAGAAACATTTCCCGATCACACAGTGTACCATCTTCTGGGTTTCTCATGCATGTTTTCGATGTAGGAAGATGCCCTTGAACCTGGAGATTTGAGACCCATCAGACGGGTACCACGCAGTATTACTTTAAAGGGTCTGCGTTTGCTCACCCAACCTCACCAAACCTCTCAGCCCCAAGAGTGTCCACCCTTATGTCTCAATCAGCTGTGGGTCTAGATATGGTCAATCCAGGTGGCATCACAGCCCCTGAACGAATTTTGTAAGAATTTCTCTCTCTTTCACTGTCTTTGTTTCACGGGTTTTTAAAAGTAATTGATTTTCCTAATGGGGTTTAGCTGCTTTTCACTGCTGTGTTTATGCCGCTTTACTCCCACTTGACTCACTTACGGAGAGATATCAATACATAGGTTTGAAGATTCTTACTAGTCAGATATATTCTTGGGCGGTGAATAGGGGGTGTTGAGTCCAGTTCACTGAGCAAGCAGTAGGTCTTGTCTATTACATATTGGGTTTATGGAACGGTATCTGAGCTAATTTGAAACCCTTGTTTTATGCATCACCCCACCTCGCCTTTCCCGTTAGGCAGCCATAGTGTGTTTTCTAAATGTGTGACTCTGTTCTGTTTTGTAATTCAGTTCAAGTGTAGCGGTTTTTACATTCCCTCTATAAGTGATATCTTCTGATTAGTGTCTTTTTCTGTGTGACTTATTTCACTTAGAACCGTCGTACCTGAATCCACTCATCATGCTGCTACTAGCCTTATGACGTTGATTTCATGGCTGAGTGATATTCCATTGTACCTAAGGACCACAACTTCTTTATCCATTTTTCTCTTTCCTGGGATATTTAAGGTGGAATGAAGTGGAGGTTCTTGTCAACAGAGCAACCCTAAACTTTGGAGTGCCTGTGCCTTGCTGATTTTTAGTTTTCCCAAATTAGACGCCCATGAGTGGAAGTGCCCTATGCTCTCTAAGCCGAGTTTTTTAGATGTTTCAGGACACACCATACACTTCTCCAGAGTGGCTGTTGGCAATTTACATCCCACCCATCAGCGTAGCAAGGCTCCCATTTCTCCATGGCCTCTCCTGCATTTCTGGTATTGACACTTTATTCAGCATGGCCCTTTTGACCGATGGGAAGCGAGACTTCTTTGTAGCGCTGATTTGCCTTTCCAGGTTGCTTGGTTGGCCAAAAAGGGCGTATGCGTTTTTTCCTGAATATATTCAGGAAAAAACGCATACGCCCTTTTTGGCCAAGGGCTTCATTGTCGAGGTTTTGCCGCTTTTCCTGTGCTTTAAAGGCGATTCGAATCTACCTCCTGAAATCTGTTTCCTGCAATTCTGCCTTGCTTTCAAATCCTCTTCGTTGCCTTCCCTCAATATTTTTGTGGGCGAGAGTTATCATTTCTAACTCTGCAGGTTTGTGATTTGCAGGGCCCCTGAGCTCCATTTTTCAACTCGCTTTTTTGGGAGCTGGCCGCAAAAGCGTAGGATTGCTTCAGGACCTATTCTGGTTCCGGGCGGCAGGCTGAGCCGGTGGTTAATTCTTCTTCCTGATGGGAAAATAGAGTGACCTGTGACTGTCCCACCACCTAGAGCTAGTCGCTCATTGGTTCCCCCTCTTCCCGTTCATCCTCAGGACAAATTGCAACCTGTACGGAACAGGAGGTTAAACGTGCTGATTCTCCAAGGAGGGAGATTGCTATTAAAGTGGCTGGAATGGCGAACCCGAGCACAAGGAGATGAGAAATGAGGTGCGTTTTAGAAACCTTTCCCGATCACACGGTGTACCATCTTCTGGGTTTCTCATGCATGTTTTCGATGTAGGAAGATGCCCTTGATCCTGGAGATTTGGGACCCATGGGATGGGTACCACGCAGTATTACTTTAAAGGGTCTGCGTTTGCTCACCCAACCTCACCAAACCTCTCAGCCCCAAGAGTGTCCACCCTTATGTCTCAATCAGCTGTGGGTCTAGATATGGTCAATCCAGGTGGCATCACAGCCCCTGAACGAATTTTGTAAGAATTTCTCTCTCTTTCACTGTCTTTGTTTCACGGGTTTTTAAAAGTAATTGATTTTCCTAATGGGGTTTAGCTGCTTTTCACTGCTGTGTTTATGCCGCTTTACTCCCACTTGACTCACTTACGGAGAGATATCAATACATAGGTTTGAAGATTCTTACTAGTCAGATCTATTCTTGGGCGGTGAATAGGGGGTGTTGAGTCCAGTTCACTGAGCAAGGAGTAGGTCTTGTCTATTACATATTGGGTTTATGGAACGGTATCTGAGCTAATTTGAAACCCTTGTTTTAGGCATCACCCCACCTCACCTTTCCCGTTAGGCAGCCATAGTGTGTTTTCTAAATGTGTGACTCTGTTCTGTTTTGTAATTCAGTTCAAGTGTAGCGGTTTTTACATTCCCTCTATAAGTGATATCTTCTGATTAGTGTCTTTTTCTGTGTGACTTATTTCACTTAGAACCGTCGTACCTGAATCCACTCATCATGCTGCTACTAGCCTTATGACGTTGATTTCATGGCTGAGTGATATTCCATTGTACCTAAGGACCACAACTTCTTTATCCATTTTTCTCTTTCCTGGGATATTTAAGGTGGAATGAAGTGGAGGTTCTTGTCAACAGAGCAACCCTAAACTTTGGAGTGCCTGTGCCTTGCTGATTTTTAGTTTTCCCAAATTAGACGCCCATGAGTGGAAGTGCCCTATGCTCTCTAAGCCGAGTTTTTTAGATGTTTCAGGACACACCATACACTTCTCCAGAGTGGCTGTTGGCAATTTACATCCCACCCATCAGCGTAGCAAGGCTCCCATTTCTCCATGGCCTCTCCTGCATTTCTGGTATTGACACTTTATTCAGCATGGCCCTTTTGACCGATGGGAAGCGAGACTTCTTTGTAGCGCTGATTTGCCTTTCCAGGTTGCTTGGTTGGCCAAAAAGGGCGTATGCGTTTTTTCCTGAATATATTCAGGAAAAAACGCATACGCCCTTTTTGGCCAAGGGCATCATTGTCGAGGTTTTGCCGCTTTTCCTGTGCTTTAAAGGCGATTCGAATCTACCTCCTGAAATCTGTTTCCTGCAATTCTGCCTTGCTTTCAAATCCTCTTCGTTGCCTTCCCTCAATATTTTTGTGGGCGAGAGTTATCATTTATAACTCTGCAGGTTTGTGATTTGCAGGGCCCCTGAGCTCCATTTTTCAACTCGCTTTTTTGGGAGCTGGCCGCAAAAGCGTAGGATTGCTTCAGGCCCTATTCTGGTTCCGGGCGGCAGGCTGAGCCTGTGGTTAATTCTTCTTCCTGATGGGAAAATAGAGTGACCTGTGACTGTCCCACCACCTAGAGCTAGTCGCTCATTGGTTCCCCCTCTTCCCGTTCATCCTCAGGACAAACTGAAACCTGTACGGAACAGGAGGTTAAAGTGCTGATTCTCCAAGGAGGGAGATTGCTATTAAAGTGGCTGGAATGGCGACCCCGAGCACAAGGAGATGAGAAATGAGGTGCGTTTTAGAAACATTTCCCGATCACACAGTGTACCATCTTCTGGGTTTCTCATGCATGTTTTCGATGTAGGAAGATGCCCTTGAACCTGGAGATTTGAGACCCATCAGACGGGTACCACGCAGTATTACTTTAAAGGGTCTGCGTTTGCTCACCCAACCTCACCAAACCTCTCAGCCCCAAGAGTGTCCACCCTTATGTCTCAATCAGCTGTGGGTCTAGATATGGTCAATCCAGGTGGCATCACAGCCCCTGAACGAATTTTGTAAGAATTTCTCTCTCTTTCACTGTCTTTGTTTCACGGGTTTTTAAAAGTAATTGATTTTCCTAATGGGGTTTAGCTGCTTTTCACTGCTGTGTTTATGCCGCTTTACTCCCACTTGACTCACTTACGGAGAGATATCAATACATAGGTTTGAAGATTCTTACTAGTCAGATATATTCTTGGGCGGTGAATAGGGGGTGTTGAGTCCAGTTCACTGAGCAAGCAGTAGGTCTTGTCTATTACATATTGGGTTTATGGAACGGTATCTGAGCTAATTTGAAACCCTTGTTTTATGCATCACCCCACCTCGCCTTTCCCGTTAGGCAGCCATAGTGTGTTTTCTAAATGTGTGACTCTGTTCTGTTTTGTAATTCAGTTCAAGTGTAGCGGTTTTTACATTCCCTCTATAAGTGATATCTTCTGATTAGTGTCTTTTTCTGTGTGACTTATTTCACTTAGAACCGTCGTACCTGAATCCACTCATCATGCTGCTACTAGCCTTATGACGTTGATTTCATGGCTGAGTGATATTCCATTGTACCTAAGGACCACAACTTCTTTATCCATTTTTCTCTTTCCTGGGATATTTAAGGTGGAATGAAGTGGAGGTTCTTGTCAACAGAGCAACCCTAAACTTTGGAGTGCCTGTGCCTTGCTGATTTTTAGTTTTCCCAAATTAGACGCCCATGAGTGGAAGTGCCCTATGCTCTCTAAGCCGAGTTTCTTAGATGTTTCAGGACACACCATACACTTCTCCAGAGTGGCTGTTGGCAATTTACATCCCACCCATCAGCGTAGCAAGGCTCCCATTTCTCCATGGCCTCTCCTGCATTTCTGGTATTGACACTTTATTCAGCATGGCCGTTTTGACCGATGGGAAGCGAGACTTCTTTGTAGCGCTGATTTGCCTTTCCAGGTTGCTTGGTTGGCCAAAAAGGGCGTATGCGTTTTTTCCTGAATATATTCAGGAAAAAACGCATACGCCCTTTTTGGCCAAGGGCATCATTGTCGAGGTTTTGCCGCTTTTTCTGTGCTTTAAAGGCGATTCGAATCTACCTCCTGAAATCTGTTTCCTGCAATTCTGCCTTGCTTTCAAATCCTCTTCGTTGCCTTCCCTCAATATTTTTGTGGGCGAGAGTTATCATTTCTAACTCTGCAGGTTTGTGATTTGCAGGGCCCCTGAGCTCCATTTTTCAACTCGCTTTTTTGGGAGCTGGCCGCAAAAGCGTAGGATTGCTTCAGGCCCTATTCTGGTTCCGGGCGGCAGGCTGAGCCTGTGGTTAATTCTTCTTCCTGATGGGAAAATAGAGTGACCTGTGCCTGTCCCACCACCTAGAGCTAGTCGCTCATTGGTTCCCCCTCTTCCCGTTCATCCTCAGGACAAATTGAAACCTGTACGGAACAGGAGGTTAAAGTGCTGATTCTCCAAGGAGGGAGGTTGCTATTAAAGTGGCTGGAATGGCGAACCCGAACACAAGGAGATGAGAAATGAGGTGCGTTTTAGAAACCTTTCCCGATCACACAGTGTACCATCTTCTGGGTTTCTCATGCATGTTTTCGATGTAGGAAGATGCCCTTGAACCTGGAGATTTGGGACCCATCAGACGGGTACCAAGCAGTATTATTTTAAAGGGTCTGCGTTTGCTCACCCAACCTCACCAAACCTCTCAGCCCCAAGAGTGTCCACCCTTATGTCTCAATCAGCTGTGGGTCTAGATATGGTCAATCCAGGTGGCATCACAGCCCCTGAACGAATTTTGTAAGAATTTCTCTCTCTTTCACTGTCTTTGTTTCACGGGTTTTTAAAAGTAATTGATTTTCCTAATGGGGTTTAGCTGCTTTTCACTGCTGTGTTTATGCCGCTTTACTCCCACTTGACTCACTTACGGAGAGATATCAATACATAGGTTTGAAGATTCTTACTAGTCAGATCTATTCTTGGGCGGTGAATAGGGGGTGTTGAGTCCAGTTCACTGAGCAAGGAGTAGGTCTTGTCTATTACATATTGGGTTTATGGAACGGTATCTGAGCTAATTTGAAACCCTTGTTTTAGGCATCACCCCACCTCACCTTTCCCGTTAGGCAGCCATAGTGTGTTTTCTAAATGTGTGACTCTGTTCTGTTTTGTAATTCAGTTCAAGTGTAGCGGTTTTTACATTCCCTCTATAAGTGATATCTTCTGATTAGTGTCTTTTTCTGTGTGACTTATTTCACTTAGAACCGTCGTACCTGAATCCACTCATCATGCTGCTACTAGCCTTATGACGTTGATTTCATGGCTGAGTGATATTCCATTGTACCTAAGGACCACAACTTCTTTATCCATTTTTCTCTTTCCTGGGATATTTAAGGTGGAATGAAGTGGAGGTTCTTGTCAACAGAGCAACCCTAAACTTTGGAGTGCCTGTGCCTTGCTGATTTTTAGTTTTCCCAAATTAGACGCCCATGAGTGGAAGTGCCCTATGCTCTCTAAGCCGAGTTTTTTAGATGTTTCAGGACACACCATACACTTCTCCAGAGTGGCTGTTGGCAATTTACATCCCACCCATCAGCGTAGCAAGGCTCCCATTTCTCCATGGCCTCTCCTGCATTTCTGGTATTGACACTTTATTCAGCATGGCCCTTTTGACCGATGGGAAGCGAGACTTCTTTGTAGCGCTGATTTGCCTTTCCAGGTTGCTTGGTTGGCCAAAAAGGGCGTATGCGTTTTTTCCTGAATATATTCAGGAAAAAACGCATACGCCCTTTTTGGCCAAGGGCATCATTGTCGAGGTTTTGCCGCTTTTCCTGTGCTTTAAAGGCGATTCGAATCTACCTCCTGAAATCTGTTTCCTGCAATTCTGCCTTGCTTTCAAATCCTCTTCGTTGCCTTCCCTCAATATTTTTGTGGGCGAGAGTTATCATTTATAACTCTGCAGGTTTGTGATTTGCAGGGCCCCTGAGCTCCATTTTTCAACTCGCTTTTTTGGGAGCTGGCCGCAAAAGCGTAGGATTGCTTCAGGACCTATTCTGGTTCCGGGCGGCAGGCTGAGCCGGTGGTTAATTCTTCTTCCTGATGGGAAAATAGAGTGACCTGTGACTGTCCCACCACCTAGAGCTAGTCGCTCATTGGTTCCCCCTCTTCCCGTTCATCCTCAGGACAAATTGCAACCTGTACGGAACAGGAGGTTAAACGTGCTGATTCTCCAAGGAGGGAGATTGCTATTAAAGTGGCTGGAATGGCGAACCCGAGCACAAGGAGATGAGAAATGAGGTGCGTTTTAGAAACCTTTCCCGATCACACGGTGTACCATCTTCTGGGTTTCTCATGCATGTTTTCGATGTAGGAAGATGCCCTTGATCCTGGAGATTTGGGACCCATGGGATGGGTTCCACGCAGTATTACTTTAAAGGGTCTGCGTTTGCTCACCCAACCTCACCAAACCTCTCAGCCCCAAGAGTGTCCACCCTTATGTCTCAATCAGCTGTGGGTCTAGATATGGTCAATCCAGGTGGCATCACAGCCCCTGAACGAATTTTGTAAGAATTTCTCTCTCTTTCACTGTCTTTGTTTCACGGGTTTTTAAAAGTAATTGATTTTCCTAATGGGGTTTAGCTGCTTTTCACTGCTGTGTTTATGCCGCTTTACTCCCACTTGACTCACTTACGGAGAGATATCAATACATAGGTTTGAAGATTCTTACTAGTCAGATCTATTCTTGGGCGGTGAATAGGGGGTGTTGAGTCCAGTTCACTGAGCAAGGAGTAGGTCTTGTCTATTACATATTGGGTTTATGGAACGGTATCTGAGCTAATTTGAAACCCTTGTTTTAGGCATCACCCCACCTCACCTTTCCCGTTAGGCAGCCATAGTGTGTTTTCTAAATGTGTGACTCTGTTCTGTTTTGTAATTCAGTTCAAGTGTAGCGGTTTTTACATTCCCTCTATAAGTGATATCTTCTGATTAGTGTCTTTTTCTGTGTGACTTATTTCACTTAGAACCGTCGTACCTGAATCCACTCATCATGCTGCTACTAGCCTTATGACGTTGATTTCATGGCTGAGTGATATTCCATTGTACCTAAGGACCACAACTTCTTTATCCATTTTTCTCTTTCCTGGGATATTTAAGGTGGAATGAAGTGGAGGTTCTTGTCAACAGAGCAACCCTAAACTTTGGAGTGCCTGTGCCTTGCTGATTTTTAGTTTTCCCAAATTAGACGCCCATGAGTGGAAGTGCCCTATGCTCTCTAAGCCGAGTTTTTTAGATGTTTCAGGACACACCATACACTTCTCCAGAGTGGCTGTTGGCAATTTACATCCCACCCATCAGCGTAGCAAGGCTCCCATTTCTCCATGGCCTCTCCTGCATTTCTGGTATTGACACTTTATTCAGCATGGCCCTTTTGACCGATGGGAAGCGAGACTTCTTTGTAGCGCTGATTTGCCTTTCCAGGTTGCTTGGTTGGCCAAAAAGGGCGTATGCGTTTTTTCCTGAATATATTCAGGAAAAAACGCATACGCCCTTTTTGGCCAAGGGCATCATTGTCGAGGTTTTGCCGCTTTTCCTGTGCTTTAAAGGCGATTCGAATCTACCTCCTGAAATCTGTTTCCTGCAATTCTGCCTTGCTTTCAAATCCTCTTCGTTGCCTTCCCTCAATATTTTTGTGGGCGAGAGTTATCATTTCTAACTCTGCAGGTTTGAGATTTGCAGGGCCCCTGAGCTCCATTTTTCAACTCGCTTTTTTGGGAGCTGGCCGCAAAAGCGTAGGATTGCTTCAGGACCTATTCTGGTTCCGGGCGGCAGGCTGAGCCGGTGGTTAATTCTTCTTCCTGATGGGAAAATAGAGTGACCTGTGACTGTCCCACCACCTAGAGCTAGTCGCTCATTGGTTCCCCCTCTTCCCGTTCATCCTCAGAACAAACTGAAACCTGTAAGGAACAGGAGGTTAAAGTGCTGATTCTCCAAGGAGGGAGATTGCTATTAAAGTGGCTGGAATGGCGAACCCGAGCACAAGGAGATGAGAAATGAGGTGCGTTTTAGAAACATTTCCCGATCACACAGTGTACCATCTTCTGGGTTTCTCATGCATGTTTTCGATGTAGGAAGATGCCCTTGAACCTGGAGATTTGGGACCCATCAGACGGGTACCACGCAGTATTACTTTAAAGGGTCTGCGTTTGCTCACCCAACCTCACCAAACCTCTCAGCCCCAAGAGTGTCCACCCTTATGTCTCAATCAGCTGTGGGTCTAGATATGGTCAATCCAGGTGGCATCACAGCCCCTGAACGAATTTTGTAAGAATTTCTCTCTCTTTCACTGTCTTTGTTTCACGGGTTTTTAAAAGTAATTGATTTTCCTAATGGGGTTTAGCTGCTTTTCACTGCTGTGTTTATGCCGCTTTACTCCCACTTGACTCACTTACGGAGAGATATCAATACATAGGTTTGAAGATTCTTACTACTCAGATCTATTCTTGGGCGGTGAATAGGGGGTGTTGAGTCCAGTTCACTTAGCAAGGAGTAGGTCTTGTCTATTACATATTGGGTTTATGGAACGGTATCTGAGCTAATTTGAAACCCTTGTTTTAGGCATCACCCCACCTCGCCTTTCCCGTTAGGCAGCCATAGTGTGTTTTCTAAATGTGTGACTCTGTTCTGTTTTGTAATTCAGTTCAAGTGTAGCGGTTTTTACATTCCCTCTATAAGTGATATCTTCTGATTAGTGTCTTTTTCTGTGTGACTTATTTCACTTAGAACCGTCGTACCTGAATCCACTCATCATGCTGCTACTAGCCTTATGACGTTGGTTTCAAGGCTGAGTGATATTCCATTGTACCTAAGGACCACAACTTCTTTATCCATTTTTCTCTTTCCTGGGATATTTAAGGTGGAATGAAGTGGAGGTTCTTGTCAACAGAGCAACCCTAAACTTTGGAGTGCCTGTGCCTTGCTGATTTTTAGTTTTCCCAAATTAGACGCCCATGAGTGGAAGTGCCCTATGCTCTCTAAGCCGAGTTTTTTAGATATTTCAGGACACACCGTACACTTCTCCAGAGTGGCTGTTGGCAATTTACATCCCACCCATCAGCGTAGCAAGGCTCCCATTTCTCCATGGCCTCTCCTGCATTTCTGGTATTGACACTTTATTCAGCATGGCCGTTTTGACCGATGGGAAGCGAGACTTCTTTGTAGCGCTGATTTGCCTTTCCAGGTTGCTTGGTTGGCCAAAAAGGGCGTATGCGTTTTTTCCTGAATATATTCAGGAAAAAACGCATACGCCCTTTTTGGCCAAGGGCATCATTGTCGAGGTTTTGCCGCTTTTTCTGTGCTTTAAAGGCGATTCGAATCTACCTCCTGAAATCTGTTTCCTGCAATTCTGCCTTGCTTTCAAATCCTCTTCGTTGCCTTCCCTCAATATTTTTGTGGGCGAGAGTTATCATTTCTAACTCTGCAGGTTTGTGATTTGCAGGGCCCCTGAGCTCCATTTTTCAACTCGCTTTTTTGGGAGCTGGCCGCAAAAGCGTAGGATTGCTTCAGGCCCTATTCTGGTTCCGGGCGGCAGGCTGAGCCTGTGGTTAATTCTTCTTCCTGATGGGAAAATAGAGTGACCTGTGCCTGTCCCACCACCTAGAGCTAGTCGCTCATTGGTTCCCCCTCTTCCCGTTCATCCTCAGGACAAATTGAAACCTGTACGGAACAGGAGGTTAAAGTGCTGATTCTCCAAGGAGGGAGGTTGCTATTAAAGTGGCTGGAATGGCGAACCCGAACACAAGGAGATGAGAAATGAGGTGCGTTTTAGAAACCTTTCCCGATCACACAGTGTACCATCTTCTGGGTTTCTCATGCATGTTTTCGATGTAGGAAGATGCCCTTGAACCTGGAGATTTGGGACCCATCAGACGGGTACCAAGCAGTATTATTTTAAAGGGTCTGCGTTTGCTCACCCAACCTCACCAAACCTCTCAGCCCCAAGAGTGTCCACCCTTATGTCTCAATCAGCTGTGGGTCTAGATATGGTCAATCCAGGTGGCATCACAGCCCCTGAACGAATTTTGTAAGAATTTCTCTCTCTTTCACTGTCTTTGTTTCACGGGTTTTTAAAAGTAATTGATTTTCCTAATGGGGTTTAGCTGCTTTTCACTGCTGTGTTTATGCCGCTTTACTCCCACTTGACTCACTTACGGAGAGATATCAATACATAGGTTTGAAGATTCTTACTAGTCAGATCTATTCTTGGGCGGTGAATAGGGGGTGTTGAGTCCAGTTCACTGAGCAAGGAGTAGGTCTTGTCTATTACATATTGGGTTTATGGAACGGTATCTGAGCTAATTTGAAACCCTTGTTTTAGGCATCACCCCACCTCACCTTTCCCGTTAGGCAGCCATAGTGTGTTTTCTAAATGTGTGACTCTGTTCTGTTTTGTAATTCAGTTCAAGTGTAGCGGTTTTTACATTCCCTCTATAAGTGATATCTTCTGATTAGTGTCTTTTTCTGTGTGACTTATTTCACTTAGAACCGTCGTACCTGAATCCACTCATCATGCTGCTACTAGCCTTATGACGTTGATTTCATGGCTGAGTGATATTCCATTGTACCTAAGGACCACAACTTCTTTATCCATTTTTCTCTTTCCTGGGATATTTAAGGTGGAATGAAGTGGAGGTTCTTGTCAACAGAGCAACCCTAAACTTTGGAGTGCCTGTGCCTTGCTGATTTTTAGTTTTCCCAAATTAGACGCCCATGAGTGGAAGTGCCCTATGCTCTCTAAGCCGAGTTTTTTAGATGTTTCAGGACACACCATACACTTCTCCAGAGTGGCTGTTGGCAATTTACATCCCACCCATCAGCGTAGCAAGGCTCCCATTTCTCCATGGCCTCTCCTGCATTTCTGGTATTGACACTTTATTCAGCATGGCCCTTTTGACCGATGGGAAGCGAGACTTCTTTGTAGCGCTGATTTGCCTTTCCAGGTTGCTTGGTTGGCCAAAAAGGGCGTATGCGTTTTTTCCTGAATATATTCAGGAAAAAACGCATACGCCCTTTTTGGCCAAGGGCATCATTGTCGAGGTTTTGCCGCTTTTCCTGTGCTTTAAAGGCGATTCGAATCTACCTCCTGAAATCTGTTTCCTGCAATTCTGCCTTGCTTTCAAATCCTCTTCGTTGCCTTCCCTCAATATTTTTGTGGGCGAGAGTTATCATTTCTAACTCTGCAGGTTTGAGATTTGCAGGGCCCCTGAGCTCCATTTTTCAACTCGCTTTTTTGGGAGCTGGCCGCAAAAGCGTAGGATTGCTTCAGGACCTATTCTGGTTCCGGGCGGCAGGCTGAGCCGGTGGTTAATTCTTCTTCCTGATGGGAAAATAGAGTGACCTGTGACTGTCCCACCACCTAGAGCTAGTCGCTCATTGGTTCCCCCTCTTCCCGTTCATCCTCAGAACAAACTGAAACCTGTAAGGAACAGGAGGTTAAAGTGCTGATTCTCCAAGGAGGGAGATTGCTATTAAAGTGGCTGGAATGGCGAACCCGAGCACAAGGAGATGAGAAATGAGGTGCGTTTTAGAAACATTTCCCGATCACACAGTGTACCATCTTCTGGGTTTCTCATGCATGTTTTCGATGTAGGAAGATGCCCTTGAACCTGGAGATTTGGGACCCATCAGACGGGTACCACGCAGTATTACTTTAAAGGGTCTGCGTTTGCTCACCCAACCTCACCAAACCTCTCAGCCCCAAGAGTGTCCACCCTTATGTCTCAATCAGCTGTGGGTCTAGATATGGTCAATCCAGGTGGCATCACAGCCCCTGAACGAATTTTGTAAGAATTTCTCTCTCTTTCACTGTCTTTGTTTCACGGGTTTTTAAAAGTAATTGATTTTCCTAATGGGGTTTAGCTGCTTTTCACTGCTGTGTTTATGCCGCTTTACTCCCACTTGACTCACTTACGGAGAGATATCAATACATAGGTTTGAAGATTCTTACTACTCAGATCTATTCTTGGGCGGTGAATAGGGGGTGTTGAGTCCAGTTCACTTAGCAAGGAGTAGGTCTTGTCTATTACATATTGGGTTTATGGAACGGTATCTGAGCTAATTTGAAACCCTTGTTTTAGGCATCACCCCACCTCGCCTTTCCCGTTAGGCAGCCATAGTGTGTTTTCTAAATGTGTGACTCTGTTCTGTTTTGTAATTCAGTTCAAGTGTAGCGGTTTTTACATTCCCTCTATAAGTGATATCTTCTGATTAGTGTCTTTTTCTGTGTGACTTATTTCACTTAGAACCGTCGTACCTGAATCCACTCATCATGCTGCTACTAGCCTTATGACGTTGGTTTCAAGGCTGAGTGATATTCCATTGTACCTAAGGACCACAACTTCTTTATCCATTTTTCTCTTTCCTGGGATATTTAAGGTGGAATGAAGTGGAGGTTCTTGTCAACAGAGCAACCCTAAACTTTGGAGTGCCTGTGCCTTGCTGATTTTTAGTTTTCCCAAATTAGACGCCCATGAGTGGAAGTGCCCTATGCTCTCTAAGCCGAGTTTTTTAGATATTTCAGGACACACCGTACACTTCTCCAGAGTGGCTGTTGGCAATTTACATCCCGCCCATCAGCGTAGCAAGGCTCCCATTTCTCCATGGCCTCTCCTGCATTTCTAGTTTTGACACTTTATTCACCATGGCCCTTTTGACCGATGGGAAGCGAGACTTCTTTGTAGCGCTGATTTGCCTTTCCAGGTTGCTTGGTTGGCCAAAAAGGGCGTATGCGTTTTTTCCTGAATATATTCAGGAAAAAACGCATACGCCCTTTTTGGCCAAGGGCATCATTGTCGAGGTTTTGCCCCTTTTCCTGTGCTTTAAAGGCGATTCGAATCTACCTCCTGAAATCTGTTTCCTGCAATTCTGCCTTGCTTTCAAATCCTCTTCGTTGCCTTCCCTCAATATTTTTGTGGGCGAGAGTTATCATTTCTAACTCTGCAGGTTTGAGATTTGCAGGGCCCCTGAGCTCCATTTTTCAACTCGCTTTTTTGGGAGCTGGCCGCAAAAGCGTAGGATTGCTTCAGGACCTATTCTGGTTCCGGGCGGCAGGCTGAGCCTGTGGTTAATTCTTCTTCCTGATGGGAAAATAGAGTGACCTGTGACTGTCCCACCACCTAGAGCTAGTCGCTCATTGGTTCCCCCTCTTCCCGTTCATCCTCAGGACAAATTGCAACCTGTACGGAACAGGAGGTTAAACGTGCTGATTCTCCAAGGAGGGAGATTGCTATTAAAGTGGCTGGAATGGCGAACCCGAGCACAAGGAGATGAGAAATGAGGTGCGTTTTAGAAACCTTTCCCGATCACACGGTGTACCATCTTCTGGGTTTCTCATGCATGTTTTCGATGTAGGAAGATGCCCTTGATCCTGGAGATTTGGGACCCATGGGATGGGTTCCACGCAGTATTACTTTAAAGGGTCTGCGTTTGCTCACCCAACCTCACCAAACCTCTCAGCCCCAAGAGTGTCCACCCTTATGTCTCAATCAGCTGTGGGTCTAGATATGGTCAATCCAGGTGGCATCACAGCCCCTGAACGAATTTTGTAAGAATTTCTCTCTCTTTCACTGTCTTTGTTTCACGGGTTTTTAAAAGTAATTGATTTTCCTAATGGGGTTTAGCTGCTTTTCACTGCTGTGTTTATGCCGCTTTACTCCCACTTGACTCACTTACGGAGAGATATCAATACATAGGTTTGAAGATTCTTACTAGTCAGATCTATTCTTGGGCGGTGAATAGGGGGTTTTGAGTCCAGTTCACTGAGCAAGGAGTAGGTCTTGTCTATTACATATTGGGTTTATGGAACGGTATCTGAGCTAATTTGAAACCCTTGTTTTAGGCATCAGCCCACCTCACCTTTCCCGTTAGGCAGCCATAGTGTGTTTTCTAAATGTGTGACTCTGTTCTGTTTTGTAATTCAGTTCAAGTGTAGCGGTTTTTACATTCCCTCTATAAGTGATATCTTCTGATTAGTGTCTTTTTCTGTGTGACTTATTTCACTTAGAACCGTCGTACCTGAATCCACTCATCATGCTGCTACTAGCCTTATGACGTTGATTTCATGGCTGAGTGATATTCCATTGTACCTAAGGACCACAACTTCTTTATCCATTTTTCTCTTTCCTGGGATATTTAAGGTGGAATGAAGTGGAGGTTCTTGTCAACAGAGCAACCCTAAACTTTGGAGTGCCTGTGCCTTGCTGATTTTTAGTTTTCCCAAATTAGACGCCCATGAGTGGAAGTGCCCTATGCTCTCTAAGCCGAGTTTCTTAGATGTTTCAGGACACACCATACACTTCTCCAGAGTGGCTGTTGGCAATTTACATCCCACCCATCAGCGTAGCAAGGCTCCCATTTCTCCATGGCCTCTCCTGCATTTCTGGTATTGACACTTTATTCAGCATGGCCCTTTTGACCGATGGGAAGCGAGACTTCTTTGTAGCGCTGATTTGCCTTTCCAGGTTGCTTGGTTGGCCAAAAAGGGCGTATGCGTTTTTTCCTGAATATATTCAGGAAAAAACGCATACGCCCTTTTTGGCCAAGGGCATCATTGTCGAGGTTTTGCCCCTTTTCCTGTGCTTTAAAGGCGATTCGAATCTACCTCCTGAAATCTGTTTCCTGCAATTCTGCCTTGCTTTCAAATCCTCTTCGTTGCCTTCCCTCAATATTTTTGTGGGCGAGAGTTATCATTTCTAACTCTGCAGGTTTGAGATTTGCAGGGCCCCTGAGCTCCATTTTTCAACTCGCTTTTTTGGGAGCTGGCCGCAAAAGCGTAGGATTGCTTCAGGACCTATTCTGGTTCCGGGCGGCAGGCTGAGCCTGTGGTTAATTCTTCTTCCTGATGGGAAAATAGAGTGACCTGTGACTGTCCCACCACCTAGAGCTAGTCGCTCATTGGTTCCCCCTCTTCCCGTTAATCCTCAGGACAAACTGAAACCTGTACGGAACAGGAGGTTAAAGTGCTGATTCTCCAAGGAGGGAGATTGCTATTAAAGTGGCTGGAATGGCGACCCCGAGCACAAGGAGATGAGAAATGAGGTGCGTTTTAGAAACCTTTCCCGATCACACGGTGTACCATCTTCTGGGTTTCTCATGCATGTTTTCGATGTAGGAAGATGCCCTTGATCCTGGAGATTTGGGACCCATGGGATGGGTACCACGCAGTATTACTTTAAAGGGTCTGCGTTTGCTCACCCAACCTCACCAAACCTCTCAGCCCCAAGAGTGTCCACCCTTATGTCTCAATCAGCTGTGGGTCTAGATATGGTCAATCCAGGTGGCATCACAGCCCCTGAACGAATTTTGTAAGAATTTCTCTCTCTTTCACTGTCTTTGTTTCACGGGTTTTTAAAAGTAATTGATTTTCCTAATGGGGTTTAGCTGCTTTTCACTGCTGTGTTTATGCCGCTTTACTCCCACTTGACTCACTTACGGAGAGATATCAATACATAGGTTTGAAGATTCTTACTAGTCAGATCTATTCTTGGGCGGTGAATAGGGGGTGTTGAGTCCAGTTCACTGAGCAAGGAGTAGGTCTTGTCTATTACATATTGGGTTTATGGAACGGTATCTGAGCTAATTTGAAACCCTTGTTTTAGGCATCACCCCACCTCACCTTTCCCGTTAGGCAGCCATAGTGTGTTTTCTAAATGTGTGACTCTGTTCTGTTTTGTAATTCAGTTCAAGTGTAGCGGTTTTTACATTCCCTCTATAAGTGATATCTTCTGATTAGTGTCTTTTTCTGTGTGACTTATTTCACTTAGAACCGTCGTACCTGAATCCACTCATCATGCTGCTACTAGCCTTATGACGTTGATTTCATGGCTGAGTGATATTCCATTGTACCTAAGGACCACAACTTCTTTATCCATTTTTCTCTTTCCTGGGATATTTAAGGTGGAATGAAGTGGAGGTTCTTGTCAACAGAGCAACCCTAAACTTTGGAGTGCCTGTGCCTTGCTGATTTTTAGTTTTCCCAAATTAGACGCCCATGAGTGGAAGTGCCCTATGCTCTCTAAGCCGAGTTTCTTAGATGTTTCAGGACACACCATACACTTCTCCAGAGTGGCTGTTGGCAATTTACATCCCACCCATCAGCGTAGCAAGGCTCCCATTTCTCCATGGCCTCTCCTGCATTTCTGGTATTGACACTTTATTCAGCATGGCCCTTTTGACCGATGGGAAGCGAGACTTCTTTGTAGCGCTGATTTGCCTTTCCAGGTTGCTTGGTTGGCCAAAAAGGGCGTATGCGTTTTTTCCTGAATATATTCAGGAAAAAACGCATACGCCCTTTTTGGCCAAGGGCATCATTGTCGAGGTTTTGCCGCTTTTTCTGTGCTTTAAAGGCGATTCGAATCTACCTCCTGAAATCTGTTTCCTGCAATTCTGCCTTGCTTTCAAATCCTCTTCGTTGCCTTCCCTCAATATTTTTGTGGGCGAGAGTTATCATTTCTAACTCTGCAGGTTTGTGATTTGCAGGGCCCCTGAGCTCCATTTTTCAACTCGCTTTTTTGGGAGCTGGCCGCAAAAGCGTAGGATTGCTTCAGGCCCTATTCTGGTTCCGGGCGGCAGGCTGAGCCTGTGGTTAATTCTTCTTCCTGATGGGAAAATAGAGTGACCTGTGCCTGTCCCACCACCTAGAGCTAGTCGCTCATTGGTTCCCCCTCTTCCCGTTCATCCTCAGGACAAATTGAAACCTGTACGGAACAGGAGGTTAAAGTGCTGATTCTCCAAGGAGGGAGGTTGCTATTAAAGTGGCTGGAATGGCGAACCCGAACACAAGGAGATGAGAAATGAGGTGCGTTTTAGAAACCTTTCCCGATCACACGGTGTACCATCTTCTGGGTTTCTCATGCATGTTTTCGATGTAGGAAGATGCCCTTGAACCTGGAGATTTGGGACCCATCAGACGGGTACCAAGCAGTATTATTTTAAAGGGTCTGCGTTTGCTCACCCAACCTCACCAAACCTCTCAGCCCCAAGAGTGTCCACCCTTATGTCTCAATCAGCTGTGGGTCTAGATATGGTCAATCCAGGTGGCATCACAGCCCCTGAACGAATTTTGTAAGAATTTCTCTCTCTTTCACTGTCTTTGTTTCACGGGTTTTTAAAAGTAATTGATTTTCCTAATGGGGTTTAGCTGCTTTTCACTGCTGTGTTTATGCCGCTTTACTCCCACTTGACTCACTTACGGAGAGATATCAATACATAGGTTTGAAGATTCTTACTAGTCAGATCTATTCTTGGGCGGTGAATAGGGGGTGTTGAGTCCAGTTCACTGAGCAAGGAGTAGGTCTTGTCTATTACATATTGGGTTTATGGAACGGTATCTGAGCTAATTTGAAACCCTTGTTTTAGGCATCACCCCACCTCACCTTTCCCGTTAGGCAGCCATAGTGTGTTTTCTAAATGTGTGACTCTGTTCTGTTTTGTAATTCAGTTCAAGTGTAGCGGTTTTTACATTCCCTCTATAAGTGATATCTTCTGATTAGTGTCTTTTTCTGTGTGACTTATTTCACTTAGAACCGTCGTACCTGAATCCACTCATCATGCTGCTACTAGCCTTATGACGTTGATTTCATGGCTGAGTGATATTCCATTGTACCTAAGGACCACAACTTCTTTATCCATTTTTCTCTTTCCTGGGATATTTAAGGTGGAATGAAGTGGAGGTTCTTGTCAACAGAGCAACCCTAAACTTTGGAGTGCCTGTGCCTTGCTGATTTTTAGTTTTCCCAAATTAGACGCCCATGAGTGGAAGTGCCCTATGCTCTCTAAGCCGAGTTTTTTAGATGTTTCAGGACACACCATACACTTCTCCAGAGTGGCTGTTGGCAATTTACATCCCACCCATCAGCGTAGCAAGGCTCCCATTTCTCCATGGCCTCTCCTGCATTTCTGGTATTGACACTTTATTCAGCATGGCCCTTTTGACCGATGGGAAGCGAGACTTCTTTGTAGCGCTGATTTGCCTTTCCAGGTTGCTTGGTTGGCCAAAAAGGGCGTATGCGTTTTTTCCTGAATATATTCAGGAAAAAACGCATACGCCCTTTTTGGCCAAGGGCATCATTGTCGAGGTTTTGCCGCTTTTCCTGTGCTTTAAAGGCGATTCGAATCTACCTCCTGAAATCTGTTTCCTGCAATTCTGCCTTGCTTTCAAATCCTCTTCGTTGCCTTCCCTCAATATTTTTGTGGGCGAGAGTTATCATTTATAACTCTGCAGGTTTGTGATTTGCAGGGCCCCTGAGCTCCATTTTTCAACTCGCTTTTTTGGGAGCTGGCCGCAAAAGCGTAGGATTGCTTCAGGACCTATTCTGGTTCCGGGCGGCAGGCTGAGCCGGTGGTTAATTCTTCTTCCTGATGGGAAAATAGAGTGACCTGTGACTGTCCCACCACCTAGAGCTAGTCGCTCATTGGTTCCCCCTCTTCCCGTTCATCCTCAGGACAAATTGCAACCTGTACGGAACAGGAGGTTAAACGTGCTGATTCTCCAAGGAGGGAGATTGCTATTAAAGTGGCTGGAATGGCAAACCCGAGCACAAGGAGATGAGAAATGAGGTGCGTTTTAGAAACCTTTCCCGATCACACGGTGTACCATCTTCTGGGTTTCTCATGCATGTTTTCGATGTAGGAAGATGCCCTTGATCCTGGAGATTTGGGACCCATGGGATGGGTTCCACGCAGTATTACTTTAAAGGGTCTGCGTTTGCTCACCCAACCTCACCAAACCTCTCAGCCCCAAGAGTGTCCACCCTTATGTCTCAATCAGCTGTGGGTCTAGATATGGTCAATCCAGGTGGCATCACAGCCCCTGAACGAATTTTGTAAGAATTTCTCTCTCTTTCACTGTCTTTGTTTCACGGGTTTTTAAAAGTAATTGATTTTCCTAATGGGGTTTAGCTGCTTTTCACTGCTGTGTTTATGCCGCTTTACTCCCACTTGACTCACTTACGGAGAGATATCAATACATAGGTTTGAAGATTCTTACTAGTCAGATCTATTCTTGGGCGGTGAATAGGGGGTGTTGAGTCCAGTTCACTGAGCAAGCAGTAGGTCTTGTCTATTACATATTGGGTTTATGGAACGGTATCTGAGCTAATTTGAAACCCTTGTTTTAGGCATCACCCCACCTCACCTTTCCCGTTAGGCAGCCATAGTGTGTTTTCTAAATGTGTGACTCTGTTCTGTTTTGTAATTCAGTTCAAGTGTAGCGGTTTTTACATTCCCTCTATAAGTGATATCTTCTGATTAGTGTCTTTTTCTGTGTGACTTATTTCACTTAGAACCGTCGTACCTGAATCCACTCATCATGCTGCTACTAGCCTTATGACGTTGATTTCATGGCTGAGTGATATTCCATTGTACCTAAGGACCACAACTTCTTTATCCATTTTTCTCTTTCCTGGGATATTTAAGGTGGAATGAAGTGGAGGTTCTTGTCAACAGAGCAACCCTAAACTTTGGAGTGCCTGTGCCTTGCTGATTTTTAGTTTTCCCAAATTAGACGCCCATGAGTGGAAGTGCCCTATGCTCTCTAAGCCGAGTTTTTTAGATGTTTCAGGACACACCATACACTTCTCCAGAGTGGCTGTTGGCAATTTACATCCCACCCATCAGCGTAGCAAGGCTCCCATTTCTCCATGGCCTCTCCTGCATTTCTGGTATTGACACTTTATTCAGCATGGCCCTTTTGACCGATGGGAAGCGAGACTTCTTTGTAGCGCTGATTTGCCTTTCCAGGTTGCTTGGTTGGCCAAAAAGGGCGTATGCGTTTTTTCCTGAATATATTCAGGAAAAAACGCATACGCCCTTTTTGGCCAAGGGCTTCATTGTCGAGGTTTTGCCGCTTTTCCTGTGCTTTAAAGGCGATTCGAATCTACCTCCTGAAATCTGTTTCCTGCAATTCTGCCTTGCTTTCAAATCCTCTTCGTTGCCTTCCCTCAATATTTTTGTGGGCGAGAGTTATCATTTCTAACTCTGCAGGTTTGTGATTTGCAGGGCCCCTGAGCTCCATTTTTCAACTCGCTTTTTTGGGAGCTGGCCGCAAAAGCGTAGGATTGCTTCAGGACCTATTCTGGTTCCGGGCGGCAGGCTGAGCCGGTGGTTAATTCTTCTTCCTGATGGGAAAATAGAGTGACCTGTGACTGTCCCACCACCTAGAGCTAGTCGCTCATTGGTTCCCCCTCTTCCCGTTCATCCTCAGGACAAATTGCAACCTGTACGGAACAGGAGGTTAAACGTGCTGATTCTCCAAGGAGGGAGATTGCTATTAAAGTGGCTGGAATGGCGAACCCGAGCACAAGGAGATGAGAAATGAGGTGCGTTTTAGAAACCTTTCCCGATCACACGGTGTACCATCTTCTGGGTTTCTCATGCATGTTTTCGATGTAGGAAGATGCCCTTGATCCTGGAGATTTGGGACCCATGGGATGGGTACCACGCAGTATTACTTTAAAGGGTCTGCGTTTGCTCACCCAACCTCACCAAACCTCTCAGCCCCAAGAGTGTCCACCCTTATGTCTCAATCAGCTGTGGGTCTAGATATGGTCAATCCAGGTGGCATCACAGCCCCTGAACGAATTTTGTAAGAATTTCTCTCTCTTTCACTGTCTTTGTTTCACGGGTTTTTAAAAGTAATTGATTTTCCTAATGGGGTTTAGCTGCTTTTCACTGCTGTCTTTATGCCGCTTTACTCCCACTTGACTCACTTCCAGAGAGATATCAATACATAGGTTTGAAGATTCTTACTAGTCAGATCTATTCTTGGGCGGTGAATAGGGGGTGTTGAGTCCAGTTCACTGAGCAAGGAGTAGGTCTTGTCTATTACATATTGGGTTTATGGAACGGTATCTGAGCTAATTTGAAACCCTTGTTTTAGGCATCACCCCACCTCACCTTTCCCGTTAGGCAGCCATAGTGTGTTTTCTAAATGTGTGACTCTGTTCTGTTTTGTAATTCAGTTCAAGTGTAGCGGTTTTTACATTCCCTCTATAAGTGATATCTTCTGATTAGTGTCTTTTTCTGTGTGACTTATTTCACTTAGAACCGTCGTACCTGAATCCACTCATCATGCTGCTACTAGCCTTATGACGTTGATTTCATGGCTGAGTGATATTCCATTGTACCTAAGGACCACAACTTCTTTATCCATTTTTCTCTTTCCTGGGATATTTAAGGTGGAATGAAGTGGAGGTTCTTGTCAACAGAGCAACCCTAAACTTTGGAGTGCCTGTGCCTTGCTGATTTTTAGTTTTCCCAAATTAGACGCCCATGAGTGGAAGTGCCCTATGCTCTCTAAGCCGAGTTTTTTAGATGTTTCAGGACACACCATACACTTCTCCAGAGTGGCTGTTGGCAATTTACATCCCACCCATCAGCGTAGCAAGGCTCCCATTTCTCCATGGCCTCTCCTGCATTTCTGGTATTGACACTTTATTCAGCATGGCCCTTTTGACCGATGGGAAGCGAGACTTCTTTGTAGCGCTGATTTGCCTTTCCAGGTTGCTTGGTTGGCCAAAAAGGGCGTATGCGTTTTTTCCTGAATATATTCAGGAAAAAACGCATACGCCCTTTTTGGCCAAGGGCATCATTGTCGAGGTTTTGCCGCTTTTCCTGTGCTTTAAAGGCGATTCGAATCTACCTCCTGAAATCTGTTTCCTGCAATTCTGCCTTGCTTTCAAATCCTCTTCGTTGCCTTCCCTCAATATTTTTGTGGGCGAGAGTTATCATTTATAACTCTGCAGGTTTGTGATTTGCAGGGCCCCTGAGCTCCATTTTTCAACTCGCTTTTTTGGGAGCTGGCCGCAAAAGCGTAGGATTGCTTCAGGACCTATTCTGGTTCCGGGCGGCAGGCTGAGCCGGTGGTTAATTCTTCTTCCTGATGGGAAAATAGAGTGACCTGTGACTGTCCCACCACCTAGAGCTAGTCGCTCATTGGTTCCCCCTCTTCCCGTTCATCCTCAGGACAAATTGCAACCTGTACGGAACAGGAGGTTAAACGTGCTGATTCTCCAAGGAGGGAGATTGCTATTAAATTGGCTGGAATGGCGAACCCGAGCACAAGGAGATGAGAAATGAGGTGCGTTTTAGAAACCTTTCCCGATCACACGGTGTACCATCTTCTGGGTTTCTCATGCATGTTTTCGATGTAGGAAGATGCCCTTGAACCTGGAGATTTGGGACCCATCAGACGGGTACCACGCAGTATTACTTTAAAGGGTCTGCGTTTGCTCACCCAACCTCACCAAAACTCTCAGCCCCAAGAGTGTCCACCCTTATGTCTCAATCAGCTGTGGGTCTAGATATGGTCAATCCAGGTGGCATCACAGCCCCTGAACGAATTTTGTAAGAATTTCTCTCTCTTTCACTGTCTTTGTTTTACGGGTTTTTAAAAGTAATTGATTTTCCTAATGGGGTTTAGCTGCTTTTCACTGCTGTGTTTATGCCGCTTTACTCCCACTTGACTCACTTCCGGAGAGATATCAATACATAGGTTTGAAGATTCTTACTAGTCAGATCTATTCTTGGGCGGTGAATAGGGGGTGTTGAGTCCAGTTCACTGAGCAAGGAGTAGGTCTTGTCTATTACATATTGGGTTTATGGAACGGTATCTGAGCTAATTTGAAACCCTTGTTTTAGGCATCACCCCACCTCACCTTTCCCGTTAGGCAGCCATAGTGTGTTTTCTAAATGTGTGACTCTGTTCTGTTTTGTAATTCAGTTCAAGTGTAGCGGTTTTTACATTCCCTCTATAAGTGATATCTTCTGATTAGTGTCTTTTTCTGTGTGACTTATTTCACTTAGAACCGTCGTACCTGAATCCACTCATCATGCTGCTACTAGCCTTATGACGTTGATTTCATGGCTGAGTGATATTCCATTGTACCTAAGGACCACAACTTCTTTATCCATTTTTCTCTTTCCTGGGATATTTAAGGTGGAATGAAGTGGAGGTTCTTGTCAACAGAGCAACCCTAAACTTTGGAGTGCCTGTGCCTTGCTGATTTTTAGTTTTCCCAAATTAGACGCCCATGAGTGGAAGTGCCCTATGCTCTCTAAGCCGAGTTTTTTAGATGTTTCAGGACACACCATACACTTCTCCAGAGTGGCTGTTGGCAATTTACATCCCACCCATCAGCGTAGCAAGGCTCCCATTTCTCCATGGCCTCTCCTGCATTTCTGGTATTGACACTTTATTCAGCATGGCCCTTTTGACCGATGGGAAGCGAGACTTCTTTGTAGCGCTGATTTGCCTTTCCAGGTTGCTTGGTTGGCCAAAAAGGGCGTATGCGTTTTTTCCTGAATATATTCAGGAAAAAACGCATACGCCCTTTTTGGCCAAGGGCTTCATTGTCGAGGTTTTGCCGCTTTTCCTGTGCTTTAAAGGCGATTCGAATCTACCTCCTGAAATCTGTTTCCTGCAATTCTGCCTTGCTTTCAAATCCTCTTCGTTGCCTTCCCTCAATATTTTTGTGGGCGAGAGTTATCATTTCTAACTCTGCAGGTTTGTGATTTGCAGGGCCCCTGAGCTCCATTTTTCAACTCGCTTTTTTGGGAGCTGGCCGCAAAAGCGTAGGATTGCTTCAGGACCTATTCTGGTTCCGGGCGGCAGGCTGAGCCGGTGGTTAATTCTTCTTCCTGATGGGAAAATAGAGTGACCTGTGCCTGTCCCACCACCTAGAGCTAGTCGCTCATTGGTTCCCCCTCTTCCCGTTCATCCTCAGGACAAATTGAAACCTGTACGGAACAGGAGGTTAAAGTGCTGATTCTCCAAGGAGGGAGGTTGCTATTAAAGTGGCTGGAATGGCGAACCCGAACACAAGGAGATGAGAAATGAGGTGCGTTTTAGAAACCTTTCCCGATCACACAGTGTACCATCTTCTGGGTTTCTCATGCATGTTTTCGATGTAGGAAGATGCCCTTGAACCTGGAGATTTGGGACCCATCAGACGGGTACCAAGCAGTATTATTTTAAAGGGTCTGCGTTTGCTCACCCAACCTCACCAAAACTCTCAGCCCCAAGAGTGTCCACCCTTATGTCTCAATCAGCTGTGGGTCTAGATATGGTCAATCCAGGTGGCATCACAGCCCCTGAACGAATTTTGTAAGAATTTCTCTCTCTTTCACTGTCTTTGTTTCACGGGTTTTTAAAAGTAATTGATTTTCCTAATGGGGTTTAGCTGCTTTTCACTGCTGTGTTTATGCCGCTTTACTCCCACTTGACTCACTTACGGAGAGATATCAATACATAGGTTTGAAGATTCTTACTAGTCAGATCTATTCTTGGGCGGTGAATAGGGGGTGTTGAGTCCAGTTCACTGAGCAAGGAGTAGGTCTTGTCTATTACATATTGGGTTTATGGAACGGTATCTGAGCTAATTTGAAACCCTTGTTTTAGGCATCACCCCACCTCACCTTTCCCGTTAGGCAGCCATAGTGTGTTTTCTAAATGTGTGACTCTGTTCTGTTTTGTAATTCAGTTCAAGTGTAGCGGTTTTTACATTCCCTCTATAAGTGATATCTTCTGATTAGTGTCTTTTTCTGTGTGACTTATTTCACTTAGAACCGTCGTACCTGAATCCACTCATCATGCTGCTACTAGCCTTATGACGTTGATTTCATGGCTGAGTGATATTCCATTGTACCTAAGGACCACAACTTCTTTATCCATTTTTCTCTTTCCTGGGATATTTAAGGTGGAATGAAGTGGAGGTTCTTGTCAACAGAGCAACCCTAAACTTTGGAGTGCCTGTGCCTTGCTGATTTTTAGTTTTCCCAAATTAGACGCCCATGAGTGGAAGTGCCCTATGCTCTCTAAGCCGAGTTTTTTAGATGTTTCAGGACACACCATACACTTCTCCAGAGTGGCTGTTGGCAATTTACATCCCACCCATCAGCGTAGCAAGGCTCCCATTTCTCCATGGCCTCTCCTGCATTTCTGGTATTGACACTTTATTCAGCATGGCCCTTTTGACCGATGGGAAGCGAGACTTCTTTGTAGCGCTGATTTGCCTTTCCAGGTTGCTTGGTTGGCCAAAAAGGGCGTATGCGTTTTTTCCTGAATATATTCAGGAAAAAACGCATACGCCCTTTTTGGCCAAGGGCATCATTGTCGAGGTTTTGCCGCTTTTCCTGTGCTTTAAAGGCGATTCGAATCTACCTCCTGAAATCTGTTTCCTGCAATTCTGCCTTGCTTTCAAATCCTCTTCGTTGCCTTCCCTCAATATTTTTGTGGGCGAGAGTTATCATTTATAACTCTGCAGGTTTGTGATTTGCAGGGCCCCTGAGCTCCATTTTTCAACTCGCTTTTTTGGGAGCTGGCCGCAAAAGCGTAGGATTGCTTCAGGACCTATTCTGGTTCCGGGCGGCAGGCTGAGCCGGTGGTTAATTCTTCTTCCTGATGGGAAAATAGAGTGACCTGTGACTGTCCCACCACCTAGAGCTAGTCGCTCATTGGTTCCCCCTCTTCCCGTTCATCCTCAGGACAAATTGCAACCTGTACGGAACAGGAGGTTAAACGTGCTGATTCTCCAAGGAGGGAGATTGCTATTAAATTGGCTGGAATGGCGAACCCGAGCACAAGGAGATGAGAAATGAGGTGCGTTTTAGAAACCTTTCCCGATCACACGGTGTACCATCTTCTGGGTTTCTCATGCATGTTTTCGATGTAGGAAGATGCCCTTGAACCTGGAGATTTGGGACCCATCAGACGGGTACCACGCAGTATTACTTTAAAGGGTCTGCGTTTGCTCACCCAACCTCACCAAACCTCTCAGCCCCAAGAGTGTCCACCCTTATGTCTCAATCAGCTGTGGGTCTAGATATGGTCAATCCAGGTGACATCACAGCCCCTGAACGAATTTTGTAAGAATTTCTCTCTCTTTCACTGTCTTTGTTTCACGGGTTTTTAAAAGTAATTGATTTTCCTAATGGGGTTTAGCTGCTTTTCACTGCTGTGTTTATGCCGCTTTACTCCCACTTGACTCACTTACGGAGAGATATCAATACATAGGTTTGAAGATTCTTACTAGTCAGATCTATTCTTGGGCGGTGAATAGGGGGTGTTGAGTCCAGTTCACTGAGCAAGGAGTAGGTCTTGTCTATTACATATTGGGTTTATGGAACGGTATCTGAGCTAATTTGAAACCCTTGTTTTAGGCATCACCCCACCTCACCTTTCCCGTTAGGCAGCCATAGTGTGTTTTCTAAATGTGTGACTCTGTTCTGTTTTGTAATTCAGTTCAAGTGTAGCGGTTTTTACATTCCCTCTATAAGTGATATCTTCTGATTAGTGTCTTTTTCTGTGTGACTTATTTCACTTAGAACCGTCGTACCTGAATCCACTCATCATGCTGCTACTAGCCTTATGACGTTGATTTCATGGCTGAGTGATATTCCATTGTACCTAAGGACCACAACTTCTTTATCCATTTTTCTCTTTCCTGGGATATTTAAGGTGGAATGAAGTGGAGGTTCTTGTCAACAGAGCAACCCTAAACTTTGGAGTGCCTGTGCCTTGCTGATTTTTAGTTTTCCCAAATTAGACGCCCATGAGTGGAAGTGCCCTATGCTCTCTAAGCCGAGTTTTTTAGATGTTTCAGGACACACCATACACTTCTCCAGAGTGGCTGTTGGCAATTTACATCCCACCCATCAGCGTAGCAAGGCTCCCATTTCTCCATGGCCTCTCCTGCATTTCTGGTATTGACACTTTATTCAGCATGGCCCTTTTGACCGATGGGAAGCGAGACTTCTTTGTAGCGCTGATTTGCCTTTCCAGGTTGCTTGGTTGGCCAAAAAGGGCGTATGCGTTTTTTCCTGAATATATTCAGGAAAAAACGCATACGCCCTTTTTGGCCAAGGGCATCATTGTCGAGGTTTTGCCGCTTTTCCTGTGCTTTAAAGGCGATTCGAATCTACCTCCTGAAATCTGTTTCCTGCAATTCTGCCTTGCTTTCAAATCCTCTTCGTTGCCTTCCCTCAATATTTTTGTGGGCGAGAGTTATCATTTATAACTCTGCAGGTTTGTGATTTGCAGGGCCCCTGAGCTCCATTTTTCAACTCGCTTTTTTGGGAGCTGGCCGCAAAAGCGTAGGATTGCTTCAGGACCTATTCTGGTTCCGGGCGGCAGGCTGAGCCGGTGGTTAATTCTTCTTCCTGATGGGAAAATAGAGTGACCTGTGACTGTCCCACCACCTAGAGCTAGTCGCTCATTGGTTCCCCCTCTTCCCGTTCATCCTCAGGACAAATTGCAACCTGTACGGAACAGGAGGTTAAACGTGCTGATTCTCCAAGGAGGGAGATTGCTATTAAATTGGCTGGAATGGCGAACCCGAGCACAAGGAGATGAGAAATGAGGTGCGTTTTAGAAACCTTTCCCGATCACACGGTGTACCATCTTCTGGGTTTCTCATGCATGTTTTCGATGTAGGAAGATGCCCTTGAACCTGGAGATTTGGGACCCATCAGACGGGTACCACGCAGTATTACTTTAAAGGGTCTGCGTTTGCTCACCCAACCTCACCAAAACTCTCAGCCCCAAGAGTGTCCACCCTTATGTCTCAATCAGCTGTGGGTCTAGATATGGTCAATCCAGGTGGCATCACAGCCCCTGAACGAATTTTGTAAGAATTTCTCTCTCTTTCACTGTCTTTGTTTCACGGGTTTTTAAAAGTAATTGATTTTCCTAATGGGGTTTAGCTGCTTTTCACTGCTGTGTTTATGCCGCTTTACTCCCACTTGACTCACTTACGGAGAGATATCAATACATAGGTTTGAAGATTCTTACTAGTCAGATCTATTCTTGGGCGGTGAATAGGGGGTGTTGAGTCCAGTTCACTGAGCAAGGAGTAGGTCTTGTCTATTACATATTGGGTTTATGGAACGGTATCTGAGCTAATTTGAAACCCTTGTTTTAGGCATCACCCCACCTCACCTTTCCCGTTAGGCAGCCATAGTGTGTTTTCTAAATGTGTGACTCTGTTCTGTTTTGTAATTCAGTTCAAGTGTAGCGGTTTTTACATTCCCTCTATAAGTGATATCTTCTGATTAGTGTCTTTTTCTGTGTGACTTATTTCACTTAGAACCGTCGTACCTGAATCCACTCATCATGCTGCTACTAGCCTTATGACGTTGATTTCATGGCTGAGTGATATTCCATTGTACCTAAGGACCACAACTTCTTTATCCATTTTTCTCTTTCCTGGGATATTTAAGGTGGAATGAAGTGGAGGTTCTTGTCAACAGAGCAACCCTAAACTTTGGAGTGCCTGTGCCTTGCTGATTTTTAGTTTTCCCAAATTAGACGCCCATGAGTGGAAGTGCCCTATGCTCTCTAAGCCGAGTTTTTTAGATGTTTCAGGACACACCATACACTTCTCCAGAGTGGCTGTTGGCAATTTACATCCCACCCATCAGCGTAGCAAGGCTCCCATTTCTCCATGGCCTCTCCTGCATTTCTGGTATTGACACTTTATTCAGCATGGCCCTTTTGACCGATGGGAAGCGAGACTTCTTTGTAGCGCTGATTTGCCTTTCCAGGTTGCTTGGTTGGCCAAAAAGGGCGTATGCGTTTTTTCCTGAATATATTCAGGAAAAAACGCATACGCCCTTTTTGGCCAAGGGCTTCATTGTCGAGGTTTTGCCGCTTTTCCTGTGCTTTAAAGGCGATTCGAATCTACCTCCTGAAATCTGTTTCCTGCAATTCTGCCTTGCTTTCAAATCCTCTTCGTTGCCTTCCCTCAATATTTTTGTGGGCGAGAGTTATCATTTCTAACTCTGCAGGTTTGTGATTTGCAGGGCCCCTGAGCTCCATTTTTCAACTCGCTTTTTTGGGAGCTGGCCGCAAAAGCGTAGGATTGCTTCAGGACCTATTCTGGTTCCGGGCGGCAGGCTGAGCCGGTGGTTAATTCTTCTTCCTGATGGGAAAATAGAGTGACCTGTGACTGTCCCACCACCTAGAGCTAGTCGCTCATTGGTTCCCCCTCTTCCCGTTCATCCTCAGGACAAATTGCAACCTGTACGGAACAGGAGGTTAAACGTGCTGATTCTCCAAGGAGGGAGATTGCTATTAAAGTGGCTGGAATGGCGAACCCGAGCACAAGGAGATGAGAAATGAGGTGCGTTTTAGAAACCTTTCCCGATCACACGGTGTACCATCTTCTGGGTTTCTCATGCATGTTTTCGATGTAGGAAGATGCCCTTGAACCTGGAGATTTGGGACCCATCAGACGGGTACCACGCAGTATTACTTTAAAGGGTCTGCGTTTGCTCACCCAACCTCACCAAACCTCTCAGCCCCAAGAGTGTCCACCCTTATGTCTCAATCAGCTGTGGGTCTAGATATGGTCAATCCAGGTGGCATCACAGCCCCTGAACGAATTTTGTAAGAATTTCTCTCTCTTTCACTGTCTTTGTTTCACGGGTTTTTAAAAGTAATTGATTTTCCTAATGGGGTTTAGCTGCTTTTCACTGCTGTGTTTATGCCGCTTTACTCCCACTTGACTCACTTACGGAGAGATATCAATACATAGGTTTGAAGATTCTTACTAGTCAGATCTATTCTTGGGCGGTGAATAGGGGGTGTTGAGTCCAGTTCACTGAGCAAGGAGTAGGTCTTGTCTATTACATATTGGGTTTATGGAACGGTATCTGAGCTAATTTGAAACCCTTGTTTTAGGCATCACCCCACCTCACCTTTCCCGTTAGGCAGCCATAGTGTGTTTTCTAAATGTGTGACTCTGTTCTGTTTTGTAATTCAGTTCAAGTGTAGCGGTTTTTACATTCCCTCTATAAGTGATATCTTCTGATTAGTGTCTTTTTCTGTGTGACTTATTTCACTTAGAACCGTCGTACCTGAATCCACTCATCATGCTGCTACTAGCCTTATGACGTTGATTTCATGGCTGAGTGATATTCCATTGTACCTAAGGACCACAACTTCTTTATCCATTTTTCTCTTTCCTGGGATATTTAAGGTGGAATGAAGTGGAGGTTCTTGTCAACAGAGCAACCCTAAACTTTGGAGTGCCTGTGCCTTGCTGATTTTTAGTTTTCCCAAATTAGACGCCCATGAGTGGAAGTGCCCTATGCTCTCTAAGCCGAGTTTTTTAGATGTTTCAGGACACACCATACACTTCTCCAGAGTGGCTGTTGGCAATTTACATCCCACCCATCAGCGTAGCAAGGCTCCCATTTCTCCATGGCCTCTCCTGCATTTCTGGTATTGACACTTTATTCAGCATGGCCCTTTTGACCGATGGGAAGCGAGACTTCTTTGTAGCGCTGATTTGCCTTTCCAGGTTGCTTGGTTGGCCAAAAAGGGCGTATGCGTTTTTTCCTGAATATATTCAGGAAAAAACGCATACGCCCTTTTTGGCCAAGGGCTTCATTGTCGAGGTTTTGCCGCTTTTCCTGTGCTTTAAAGGCGATTCGAATCTACCTCCTGAAATCTGTTTCCTGCAATTCTGCCTTGCTTTCAAATCCTCTTCGTTGCCTTCCCTCAATATTTTTGTGGGCGAGAGTTATCATTTCTAACTCTGCAGGTTTGTGATTTGCAGGGCCCCTGAGCTCCATTTTTCAACTCGCTTTTTTGGGAGCTGGCCGCAAAAGCGTAGGATTGCTTCAGGACCTATTCTGGTTCCGGGCGGCAGGCTGAGCCGGTGGTTAATTCTTCTTCCTGATGGGAAAATAGAGTGACCTGTGACTGTCCCACCACCTAGAGCTAGTCGCTCATTGGTTCCCCCTCTTCCCGTTCATCCTCAGGACAAATTGCAACCTGTACGGAACAGGAGGTTAAACGTGCTGATTCTCCAAGGAGGGAGATTGCTATTAAAGTGGCTGGAATGGCGAACCCGAGCACAAGGAGATGAGAAATGAGGTGCGTTTTAGAAACCTTTCCCGATCACACGGTGTACCATCTTCTGGGTTTCTCATGCATGTTTTCGATGTAGGAAGATGCCCTTGATCCTGGAGATTTGGGACCCATGGGATGGGTACCACGCAGTATTACTTTAAAGGGTCTGCGTTTGCTCACCCAACCTCACCAAACCTCTCAGCCCCAAGAGTGTCCACCCTTATGTCTCAATCAGCTGTGGGTCTAGATATGGTCAATCCAGGTGGCATCACAGCCCCTGAACGAATTTTGTAAGAATTTCTCTCTCTTTCACTGTCTTTGTTTCACGGGTTTTTAAAAGTAATTGATTTTCCTAATGGGGTTTAGCTGCTTTTCACTGCTGTGTTTATGCCGCTTTACTCCCACTTGACTCACTTACGGAGAGATATCAATACATAGGTTTGAAGATTCTTACTAGTCAGATCTATTCTTGGGCGGTGAATAGGGGGTGTTGAGTCCAGTTCACTGAGCAAGGAGTAGGTCTTGTCTATTACATATTGGGTTTATGGAACGGTATCTGAGCTAATTTGAAACCCTTGTTTTAGGCATCACCCCACCTCACCTTTCCCGTTAGGCAGCCATAGTGTGTTTTCTAAATGTGTGACTCTGTTCTGTTTTGTAATTCAGTTCAAGTGTAGCGGTTTTTACATTCCCTCTATAAGTGATATCTTCTGATTAGTGTCTTTTTCTGTGTGACTTATTTCACTTAGAACCGTCGTACCTGAATCCACTCATCATGCTGCTACTAGCCTTATGACGTTGATTTCATGGCTGAGTGATATTCCATTGTACCTAAGGACCACAACTTCTTTATCCATTTTTCTCTTTTCTGGGATATTTAAGGTGGAATGAAGTGGAGGTTCTTGTCAACAGAGCAACCCTAAACTTTGGAGTGCCTGTGCCTTGCTGATTTTTAGTTTTCCCAAATTAGACGCCCATGAGTGGAAGTGCCCTATGCTCTCTAAGCCGAGTTTTTTAGATGTTTCAGGACACACCATACACTTCTCCAGAGTGGCTGTTGGCAATTTACATCCCACCCATCAGCGTAGCAAGGCTCCCATTTCTCCATGGCCTCTCCTGCATTTCTGGTATTGACACTTTATTCAGCATGGCCCTTTTGACCGATGGGAAGCGAGACTTCTTTGTAGCGCTGATTTGCCTTTCCAGGTTGCTTGGTTGGCCAAAAAGGGCGTATGCGTTTTTTCCTGAATATATTCAGGAAAAAACGCATACGCCCTTTTTGGCCAAGGGCTTCATTGTCGAGGTTTTGCCGCTTTTCCTGTGCTTTAAAGGCGATTCGAATCTACCTCCTGAAATCTGTTTCCTGCAATTCTGCCTTGCTTTCAAATCCTCTTCGTTGCCTTCCCTCAATATTTTTGTGGGCGAGAGTTATCATTTCTAACTCTGCAGGTTTGTGATTTGCAGGGCCCCTGAGCTCCATTTTTCAACTCGCTTTTTTGGGAGCTGGCCGCAAAAGCGTAGGATTGCTTCAGGACCTATTCTGGTTCCGGGCGGCAGGCTGAGCCGGTGGTTAATTCTTCTTCCTGATGGGAAAATAGAGTGACCTGTGACTGTCCCACCACCTAGAGCTAGTCGCTCATTGGTTCCCCCTCTTCCCGTTCATCCTCAGGACAAATTGCAACCTGTACGGAACAGGAGGTTAAACGTGCTGATTCTCCAAGGAGGGAGATTGCTATTAAAGTGGCTGGAATGGCGAACCCGAGCACAAGGAGATGAGAAATGAGGTGCGTTTTAGAAACCTTTCCCGATCACACGGTGTACCATCTTCTGGGTTTCTCATGCATGTTTTCGATGTAGGAAGATGCCCTTGATCCTGGAGATTTGGGACCCATGGGATGGGTACCACGCAGTATTACTTTAAAGGGTCTGCGTTTGCTCACCCAACCTCACCAAACCTCTCAGCCCCAAGAGTGTCCACCCTTATGTCTCAATCAGCTGTGGGTCTAGATATGGTCAATCCAGGTGGCATCACAGCCCCTGAACGAATTTTGTAAGAATTTCTCTCTCTTTCACTGTCTTTGTTTCACGGGTTTTTAAAAGTAATTGATTTTCCTAATGGGGTTTAGCTGCTTTTCACTGCTGTGTTTATGCCGCTTTACTCCCACTTGACTCACTTACGGAGAGATATCAATACATAGGTTTGAAGATTCTTACTAGTCAGATCTATTCTTGGGCGGTGAATAGGGGGTGTTGAGTCCAGTTCACTGAGCAAGGAGTAGGTCTTGTCTATTACATATTGGGTTTATGGAACGGTATCTGAGCTAATTTGAAACCCTTGTTTTAGGCATCACCCCACCTCACCTTTCCCGTTAGGCAGCCATAGTGTGTTTTCTAAATGTGTGACTCTGTTCTGTTTTGTAATTCAGTTCAAGTGTAGCGGTTTTTACATTCCCTCTATAAGTGATATCTTCTGATTAGTGTCTTTTTCTGTGTGACTTATTTCACTTAGAACCGTCGTACCTGAATCCACTCATCATGCTGCTACTAGCCTTATGACGTTGATTTCATGGCTGAGTGATATTCCATTGTACCTAAGGACCACAACTTCTTTATCCATTTTTCTCTTTTCTGGGATATTTAAGGTGGAATGAAGTGGAGGTTCTTGTCAACAGAGCAACCCTAAACTTTGGAGTGCCTGTGCCTTGCTGATTTTTAGTTTTCCCAAATTAGACGCCCATGAGTGGAAGTGCCCTATGCTCTCTAAGCCGAGTTTTTTAGATGTTTCAGGACACACCATACACTTCTCCAGAGTGGCTGTTGGCAATTTACATCCCACCCATCAGCGTAGCAAGGCTCCCATTTCTCCATGGCCTCTCCTGCATTTCTGGTATTGACACTTTATTCAGCATGGCCCTTTTGACCGATGGGAAGCGAGACTTCTTTGTAGCGCTGATTTGCCTTTCCAGGTTGCTTGGTTGGCCAAAAAGGGCGTATGCGTTTTTTCCTGAATATATTCAGGAAAAAACGCATACGCCCTTTTTGGCCAAGGGCTTCATTGTCGAGGTTTTGCCGCTTTTCCTGTGCTTTAAAGGCGATTCGAATCTACCTCCTGAAATCTGTTTCCTGCAATTCTGCCTTGCTTTCAAATCCTCTTCGTTGCCTTCCCTCAATATTTTTGTGGGCGAGAGTTATCATTTCTAACTCTGCAGGTTTGTGATTTGCAGGGCCCCTGAGCTCCATTTTTCAACTCGCTTTTTTGGGAGCTGGCCGCAAAAGCGTAGGATTGCTTCAGGACCTATTCTGGTTCCGGGCGGCAGGCTGAGCCGGTGGTTAATTCTTCTTCCTGATGGGAAAATAGAGTGACCTGTGACTGTCCCACCACCTAGAGCTAGTCGCTCATTGGTTCCCCCTCTTCCCGTTCATCCTCAGGACAAATTGCAACCTGTACGGAACAGGAGGTTAAACGTGCTGATTCTCCAAGGAGGGAGATTGCTATTAAAGTGGCTGGAATGGCGAACCCGAGCACAAGGAGATGAGAAATGAGGTGCGTTTTAGAAACCTTTCCCGATCACACGGTGTACCATCTTCTGGGTTTCTCATGCATGTTTTCGATGTAGGAAGATGCCCTTGATCCTGGAGATTTGGGACCCATGGGATGGGTACCACGCAGTATTACTTTAAAGGGTCTGCGTTTGCTCACCCAACCTCACCAAACCTCTCAGCCCCAAGAGTGTCCACCCTTATGTCTCAATCAGCTGTGGGTCTAGATATGGTCAATCCAGGTGGCATCACAGCCCCTGAACGAATTTTGTAAGAATTTCTCTCTCTTTCACTGTCTTTGTTTCACGGGTTTTTAAAAGTAATTGATTTTCCTAATGGGGTTTAGCTGCTTTTCACTGCTGTGTTTATGCCGCTTTACTCCCACTTGACTCACTTACGGAGAGATATCAATACATAGGTTTGAAGATTCTTACTAGTCAGATCTATTCTTGGGCGGTGAATAGGGGGTGTTGAGTCCAGTTCACTGAGCAATGAGTAGGTCTTGTCTATTACATATTGGGTTTATGGAACGGTATCTGAGCTAATTTGAAACCCTTGTTTTAGGCATCACCCCACCTCACCTTTCCCGTTAGGCAGCCATAGTGTGTTTTCTAAATGTGTGACTCTGTTCTGTTTTGTAATTCAGTTCAAGTGTAGCGGTTTTTACATTCCCTCTATAAGTGATATCTTCTGATTAGTGTCTTTTTCTGTGTGACTTATTTCACTTAGAACCGTCGTACCTGAATCCACTCATCATGCTGCTACTAGCCTTATGACGTTGATTTCATGGCTGAGTGATATTCCATTGTACCTAAGGACCACAACTTCTTTATCCATTTTTCTCTTTCCTGGGATATTTAAGGTGGAATGAAGTGGAGGTTCTTGTCAACAGAGCAACCCTAAACTTTGGAGTGCCTGTGCCTTGCTGATTTTTAGTTTTCCCAAATTAGACGCCCATGAGTGGAAGTGCCCTATGCTCTCTAAGCCGAGTTTTTTAGATGTTTCAGGACACACCATACACTTCTCCAGAGTGGCTGTTGGCAATTTACATCCCACCCATCAGCGTAGCAAGGCTCCCATTTCTCCATGGCCTCTCCTGCATTTCTGGTATTGACACTTTATTCAGCATGGCCCTTTTGACCGATGGGAAGCGAGACTTCTTTGTAGCGCTGATTTGCCTTTCCAGGTTGCTTGGTTGGCCAAAAAGGGCGTATGCGTTTTTTCCTGAATATATTCAGGAAAAAACGCATACGCCCTTTTTGGCCAAGGGCATCATTGTCGAGGTTTTGCCGCTTTTTCTGTGCTTTAAAGGCGATTCGAATCTACCTCCTGAAATCTGTTTCCTGCAATTCTGCCTTGCTTTCAAATCCTCTTCGTTGCCTTCCCTCAATATTTTTGTGGGCGAGAGTTATCATTTCTAACTCTGCAGGTTTGAGATTTGCAGGGCCCCTGAGCTCCATTTTTCAACTCGCTTTTTTGGGAGCTGGCCGCAAAAGCGTAGGATTGCTTCAGGCCCTATTCTGTTTCCGGGCGGCAGGCTGAGCCTGTGGTTAATTCTTCTTCCTGATGGGAAAATAGAGTGACCTGTGACTGTCCCACCACCTAGAGCTAGTCGCTCATTGGTTCCCCCTCTTCCCGTTCATCCTCAGGACAAACTGAAACCTGTAAGGAACAGGAGGTTAAAGTGCTGATTCTCCAAGGAGGGAGATTGCTATTAAAGTGGCTGGAATGGCGAACCCGAGCACAAGGAGATGAGAAATGAGGTGCGTTTTAGAAACATTTCCGGATCACACAGTGTACCATCTTCTGGGTTTCTCATGCATGTTTTCGATGTAGGAAGATGCCCTTGAACCTGGAGATTTGGGACCCATCAGACGGGTACCACGCAGTATTACTTTAAAGGGTCTGCGTTTGCTCACCCAACCTCACCAAACCTCTCAGCCCCAAGAGTGTCCACCCTTATGTCTCAATCAGCTGTGGGTCTAGATATGGTCAATCCAGGTGGCATCACAGCCCCTGAACGAATTTTGTAAGAATTTCTCTCTCTTTCACTGTCTTTGTTTCACGGGTTTTTAAAAGTAATTGATTTTCCTAATGGGGTTTAGCTGCTTTTCACTGCTGTGTTTATGCCGCTTTACTCCCACTTGACTCACTTACGGAGAGATATCAATACATAGGTTTGAAGATTCTTACTACTCAGATCTATTCTTGGGCGGTGAATAGGGGGTGTTGAGTCCAGTTCACTTAGCAAGGAGTAGGTCTTGTCTATTACATATTGGGTTTATGGAACGGTATCTGAGCTAATTTGAAACCCTTGTTTTAGGCATCACCCCACCTCGCCTTTCCCGTTAGGCAGCCATAGTGTGTTTTCTAAATGTGTGACTCTGTTCTGTTTTGTAATTCAGTTCAAGTGTAGCGGTTTTTACATTCCCTCTATAAGTGATATCTTCTGATTAGTGTCTTTTTCTGTGTGACTTATTTCACTTAGAACCGTCGTACCTGAATCCACTCATCATGCTGCTACTAGCCTTATGACGTTGGTTTCAAGGCTGAGTGATATTCCATTGTACCTAAGGACCACAACTTCTTTATCCATTTTTCTCTTTCCTGGGATATTTAAGGTGGAATGAAGTGGAGGTTCTTGTCAACAGAGCAACCCTAAACTTTGGAGTGCCTGTGCCTTGCTGATTTTTAGTTTTCCCAAATTAGACGCCCATGAGTGGAAGTGCCCTATGCTCTCTAAGCCGAGTTTTTTAGATATTTCAGGACACACCGTACACTTCTCCAGAGTTGCTGTTGGCAATTTACATCCCGCCCATCAGCGTAGCAAGGCTCCCATTTCTCCATGGCCTCTCCTGCATTTCTAGTTTTGACACTTTATTCACCATGGCCCTTTTGACCAATGGGAAGCGAGACTTCTTTGTAGCGCTGATTTGCCTTTCCAGGTTGCTTGGTTGGCCAAAAAGGGCGTATGCGTTTTTTCCTGAATATATTCAGGAAAAAACGCATACGCCCTTTTTGGCCAAGGGCATCATTGTCGAGGTTTTGCCCCTTTTCCTGTGCTTTAAAGGCGATTCGAATCTACCTCCTGAAATCTGTTTCCTGCAATTCTGCCTTGCTTTCAAATCCTCTTCGTTGCCTTCCCTCAATATTTTTGTGGGCGAGAGTTATCATTTCTAACTCTGCAGGTTTGAGATTTGCAGGGCCCCTGAGCTCCATTTTTCAACTCGCTTTTTTGGGAGCTGGCCGCAAAAGCGTAGGATTGCTTCAGGACCTATTCTGGTTCCGGGCGGCAGGCTGAGCCGGTGGTTAATTCTTCTTCCTGATGGGAAAATAGAGTGACCTGTGACTGTCCCACCACCTAGAGCTAGTCGCTCATTGGTTCCCCCTCTTCCCGTTCATCCTCAGGACAAATTGCAACCTGTACGGAACAGGAGGTTAAACGTGCTGATTCTCCAAGGAGGGAGATTGCTATTAAAGTGGCTGGAATGGCGAACCCGAGCACAAGGAGATGAGAAATGAGGTGCGTTTTAGAAACCTTTCCCGATCACACGGTGTACCATCTTCTGGGTTTCTCATGCATGTTTTCGATGTAGGAAGATGCCCTTGATCCTGGAGATTTGGGACCCATGGGATGGGTTCCACGCAGTATTACTTTAAAGGGTCTGCGTTTGCTCACCCAACCTCACCAAACCTCTCAGCCCCAAGAGTGTCCACCCTTATGTCTCAATCAGCTGTGGGTCTAGATATGGTCAATCCAGGTGGCATCACAGCCCCTGAACGAATTTTGTAAGAATTTCTCTCTCTTTCACTGTCTTTGTTTCACGGGTTTTTAAAAGTAATTGATTTTCCTAATGGGGTTTAGCTGCTTTTCACTGCTGTGTTTATGCCGCTTTACTCCCACTTGACTCACTTACGGAGAGATATCAATACATAGGTTTGAAGATTCTTACTAGTCAGATCTATTCTTGGGCGGTGAATAGGGGGTGTTGAGTCCAGTTCACTGAGCAAGGAGTAGGTCTTGTCTATTACATATTGGGTTTATGGAACGGTATCTGAGCTAATTTGAAACCCTTGTTTTAGGCATCACCCCACCTCACCTTTCCCGTTAGGCAGCCATAGTGTGTTTTCTAAATGTGTGACTCTGTTCTGTTTTGTAATTCAGTTCAAGTGTAGCGGTTTTTACATTCCCTCTATAAGTGATATCTTCTGATTAGTGTCTTTTTCTGTGTGACTTATTTCACTTAGAACCGTCGTACCTGAATCCACTCATCATGCTGCTACTAGCCTTATGACGTTGATTTCATGGCTGAGTGATATTCCATTGTACCTAAGGACCACAACTTCTTTATCCATTTTTCTCTTTTCTGGGATATTTAAGGTGGAATGAAGTGGAGGTTCTTGTCAACAGAGCAACCCTAAACTTTGGAGTGCCTGTGCCTTGCTGATTTTTAGTTTTCCCAAATTAGACGCCCATGAGTGGAAGTGCCCTATGCTCTCTAAGCCGAGTTTTTTAGATGTTTCAGGACACACCATACACTTCTCCAGAGTGGCTGTTGGCAATTTACATCCCACCCATCAGCGTAGCAAGGCTCCCATTTCTCCATGGCCTCTCCTGCATTTCTGGTATTGACACTTTATTCAGCATGGCCCTTTTGACCGATGGGAAGCGAGACTTCTTTGTAGCGCTGATTTGCCTTTCCAGGTTGCTTGGTTGGCCAAAAAGGGCGTATGCGTTTTTTCCTGAATATATTCAGGAAAAAACGCATACGCCCTTTTTGGCCAAGGGCTTCATTGTCGAGGTTTTGCCGCTTTTCCTGTGCTTTAAAGGCGATTCGAATCTACCTCCTGAAATCTGTTTCCTGCAATTCTGCCTTGCTTTCAAATCCTCTTCGTTGCCTTCCCTCAATATTTTTGTGGGCGAGAGTTATCATTTCTAACTCTGCAGGTTTGTGATTTGCAGGGCCCCTGAGCTCCATTTTTCAACTCGCTTTTTTGGGAGCTGGCCGCAAAAGCGTAGGATTGCTTCAGGACCTATTCTGGTTCCGGGCGGCAGGCTGAGCCGGTGGTTAATTCTTCTTCCTGATGGGAAAATAGAGTGACCTGTGACTGTCCCACCACCTAGAGCTAGTCGCTCATTGGTTCCCCCTCTTCCCGTTCATCCTCAGGACAAATTGCAACCTGTACGGAACAGGAGGTTAAACGTGCTGATTCTCCAAGGAGGGAGATTGCTATTAAAGTGGCTGGAATGGCGAACCCGAGCACAAGGAGATGAGAAATGAGGTGCGTTTTAGAAACCTTTCCCGATCACACGGTGTACCATCTTCTGGGTTTCTCATGCATGTTTTCGATGTAGGAAGATGCCCTTGATCCTGGAGATTTGGGACCCATGGGATGGGTACCACGCAGTATTACTTTAAAGGGTCTGCGTTTGCTCACCCAACCTCACCAAACCTCTCAGCCCCAAGAGTGTCCACCCTTATGTCTCAATCAGCTGTGGGTCTAGATATGGTCAATCCAGGTGGCATCACAGCCCCTGAACGAATTTTGTAAGAATTTCTCTCTCTTTCACTGTCTTTGTTTCACGGGTTTTTAAAAGTAATTGATTTTCCTAATGGGGTTTAGCTGCTTTTCACTGCTGTGTTTATGCCGCTTTACTCCCACTTGACTCACTTACGGAGAGATATCAATACATAGGTTTGAAGATTCTTACTAGTCAGATCTATTCTTGGGCGGTGAATAGGGGGTGTTGAGTCCAGTTCACTGAGCAATGAGTAGGTCTTGTCTATTACATATTGGGTTTATGGAACGGTATCTGAGCTAATTTGAAACCCTTGTTTTAGGCATCACCCCACCTCACCTTTCCCGTTAGGCAGCCATAGTGTGTTTTCTAAATGTGTGACTCTGTTCTGTTTTGTAATTCAGTTCAAGTGTAGCGGTTTTTACATTCCCTCTATAAGTGATATCTTCTGATTAGTGTCTTTTTCTGTGTGACTTATTTCACTTAGAACCGTCGTACCTGAATCCACTCATCATGCTGCTACTAGCCTTATGACGTTGATTTCATGGCTGAGTGATATTCCATTGTACCTAAGGACCACAACTTCTTTATCCATTTTTCTCTTTCCTGGGATATTTAAGGTGGAATGAAGTGGAGGTTCTTGTCAACAGAGCAACCCTAAACTTTGGAGTGCCTGTGCCTTGCTGATTTTTAGTTTTCCCAAATTAGACGCCCATGAGTGGAAGTGCCCTATGCTCTCTAAGCCGAGTTTTTTAGATGTTTCAGGACACACCATACACTTCTCCAGAGTGGCTGTTGGCAATTTACATCCCACCCATCAGCGTAGCAAGGCTCCCATTTCTCCATGGCCTCTCCTGCATTTCTGGTATTGACACTTTATTCAGCATGGCCCTTTTGACCGATGGGAAGCGAGACTTCTTTGTAGCGCTGATTTGCCTTTCCAGGTTGCTTGGTTGGCCAAAAAGGGCGTATGCGTTTTTTCCTGAATATATTCAGGAAAAAACGCATACGCCCTTTTTGGCCAAGGGCATCATTGTCGAGGTTTTGCCGCTTTTCCTGTGCTTTAAAGGCGATTCGAATCTACCTCCTGAAATCTGTTTCCTGCAATTCTGCCTTGCTTTCAAATCCTCTTCGTTGCCTTCCCTCAATATTTTTGTGGGCGAGAGTTATCATTTATAACTCTGCAGGTTTGTGATTTGCAGGGCCCCTGAGCTCCATTTTTCAACTCGCTTTTTTGGGAGCTGGCCGCAAAAGCGTAGGATTGCTTCAGGCCCTATTCTGGTTCCGGGCGGCAGGCTGAGCCTGTGGTTAATTCTTCTTCCTGATGGGAAAATAGAGTGACCTGTGACTGTCCCACCACCTAGAGCTAGTCGCTCATTGGTTCCCCCTCTTCCCGTTCATCCTCAGGACAAACTGAAACCTGTACGGAACAGGAGGTTAAAGTGCTGATTCTCCAAGGAGGGAGATTGCTATTAAAGTGGCTGGAATGGCGACCCCGAGCACAAGGAGATGAGAAATGAGGTGCGTTTTAGAAACATTTCCCGATCACACAGTGTACCATCTTCTGGGTTTCTCATGCATGTTTTCGATGTAGGAAGATGCCCTTGAACCTGGAGATTTGAGACCCATCAGACGGGTACCACGCAGTATTACTTTAAAGGGTCTGCGTTTGCTCACCCAACCTCACCAAACCTCTCAGCCCCAAGAGTGTCCACCCTTATGTCTCAATCAGCTGTGGGTCTAGATATGGTCAATCCAGGTGGCATCACAGCCCCTGAACGAATTTTGTAAGAATTTCTCTCTCTTTCACTGTCTTTGTTTCACGGGTTTTTAAAAGTAATTGATTTTCCTAATGGGGTTTAGCTGCTTTTCACTGCTGTGTTTATGCCGCTTTACTCCCACTTGACTCACTTACGGAGAGATATCAATACATAGGTTTGAAGATTCTTACTAGTCAGATATATTCTTGGGCGGTGAATAGGGGGTGTTGAGTCCAGTTCACTGAGCAAGCAGTAGGTCTTGTCTATTACATATTGGGTTTATGGAACGGTATCTGAGCTAATTTGAAACCCTTGTTTTATGCATCACCCCACCTCGCCTTTCCCGTTAGGCAGCCATAGTGTGTTTTCTAAATGTGTGACTCTGTTCTGTTTTGTAATTCAGTTCAAGTGTAGCGGTTTTTACATTCCCTCTATAAGTGATATCTTCTGATTAGTGTCTTTTTCTGTGTGACTTATTTCACTTAGAACCGTCGTACCTGAATCCACTCATCATGCTGCTACTAGCCTTATGACGTTGATTTCATGGCTGAGTGATATTCCATTGTACCTAAGGACCACAACTTCTTTATCCATTTTTCTCTTTCCTGGGATATTTAAGGTGGAATGAAGTGGAGGTTCTTGTCAACAGAGCAACCCTAAACTTTGGAGTGCCTGTGCCTTGCTGATTTTTAGTTTTCCCAAATTAGACGCCCATGAGTGGAAGTGCCCTATGCTCTCTAAGCCGAGTTTCTTAGATGTTTCAGGACACACCATACACTTCTCCAGAGTGGCTGTTGGCAATTTACATCCCACCCATCAGCGTAGCAAGGCTCCCATTTCTCCATGGCCTCTCCTGCATTTCTGGTATTGACACTTTATTCAGCATGGCCCTTTTGACCGATGGGAAGCGAGACTTCTTTGTAGCGCTGATTTGCCTTTCCAGGTTGCTTGGTTGGCCAAAAAGGGCGTATGCGTTTTTTCCTGAATATATTCAGGAAAAAACGCATACGCCCTTTTTGGCCAAGGGCTTCATTGTCGAGGTTTTGCCGCTTTTCCTGTGCTTTAAAGGCGATTCGAATCTACCTCCTGAAATCTGTTTCCTGCAATTCTGCCTTGCTTTCAAATCCTCTTCGTTGCCTTCCCTCAATATTTTTGTGGGCGAGAGTTATCATTTCTAACTCTGCAGGTTTGTGATTTGCAGGGCCCCTGAGCTCCATTTTTCAACTCGCTTTTTTGGGAGCTGGCCGCAAAAGCGTAGGATTGCTTCAGGCCCTATTCTGGTTCCGGGCGGCAGGCTGAGCCTGTGGTTAATTCTTCTTCCTGATGGGAAAATAGAGTGACCTGTGCCTGTCCCACCACCTAGAGCTAGTCGCTCATTGGTTCCCCCTCTTCCCGTTCATCCTCAGGACAAATTGAAACCTGTACGGAACAGGAGGTTAAAGTGCTGATTCTCCAAGGAGGGAGGTTGCTATTAAAGTGGCTGGAATGGCGAACCCGAACACAAGGAGATGAGAAATGAGGTGCGTTTTAGAAACCTTTCCCGATCACACAGTGTACCATCTTCTGGGTTTCTCATGCATGTTTTCGATGTAGGAAGATGCCCTTGAACCTGGAGATTTGGGACCCATCAGACGGGTACCAAGCAGTATTATTTTAAAGGGTCTGCGTTTGCTCACCCAACCTCACCAAACCTCTCAGCCCCAAGAGTGTCCACCCTTATGTCTCAATCAGCTGTGGGTCTAGATATGGTCAATCCAGGTGGCATCACAGCCCCTGAACGAATTTTGTAAGAATTTCTCTCTCTTTCACTGTCTTTGTTTCACGGGTTTTTAAAAGTAATTGATTTTCCTAATGGGGTTTAGCTGCTTTTCACTGCTGTGTTTATGCCGCTTTACTCCCACTTGACTCACTTACGGAGAGATATCAATACATAGGTTTGAAGATTCTTACTACTCAGATCTATTCTTGGGCGGTGAATAGGGGGTGTTGAGTCCAGTTCACTTAGCAAGGAGTAGGTCTTGTCTATTACATATTGGGTTTATGGAACGGTATCTGAGCTAATTTGAAACCCTTGTTTTAGGCATCACCCCACCTCGCCTTTCCCGTTAGGCAGCCATAGTGTGTTTTCTAAATGTGTGACTCTGTTCTGTTTTGTAATTCAGTTCAAGTGTAGCGGTTTTTACATTCCCTCTATAAGTGATATCTTCTGATTAGTGTCTTTTTCTGTGTGACTTATTTCACTTAGAACCGTCGTACCTGAATCCACTCATCATGCTGCTACTAGCCTTATGACGTTGGTTTCAAGGCTGAGTGATATTCCATTGTACCTAAGGACCACAACTTCTTTATCCATTTTTCTCTTTCCTGGGATATTTAAGGTGGAATGAAGTGGAGGTTCTTGTCAACAGAGCAACCCTAAACTTTGGAGTGCCTGTGCCTTGCTGATTTTTAGTTTTCCCAAATTAGACGCCCATGAGTGGAAGTGCCCTATGCTCTCTAAGCCGAGTTTTTTAGATATTTAAGGACACACCGTACACTTCTCCAGAGTGGCTGTTGGCAATTTACATCCCGCCCATCAGCGTAGCAAGGCTCCCATTTCTCCATGGCCTCTCCTGCATTTCTAGTTTTGACACTTTATTCACCATGGCCCTTTTGACCGATGGGAAGCGAGACTTCTTTGTAGCGCTGATTTGCCTTTCCAGGTTGCTTGGTTGGCCAAAAAGGGCGTATGCGTTTTTTCCTGAATATATTCAGGAAAAAACGCATACGCCCTTTTTGGCCAAGGGCATCATTGTCGAGGTTTTGCCCCTTTTCCTGTGCTTTAAAGGCGATTCGAATCTACCTCCTGAAATCTGTTTCCTGCAATTCTGCCTTGCTTTCAAATCCTCTTCGTTGCCTTCCCTCAATATTTTTGTGGGCGAGAGTTATCATTTCTAACTCTGCAGGTTTGAGATTTGCAGGGCCCCTGAGCTCCATTTTTCAACTCGCTTTTTTGGGAGCTGGCCGCAAAAGCGTAGGATTGCTTCAGGACCTATTCTGGTTCCGGGCGGCAGGCTGAGCCGGTGGTTAATTCTTCTTCCTGATGGGAAAATAGAGTGACCTGTGACTGTCCCACCACCTAGAGCTAGTCGCTCATTGGTTCCCCCTCTTCCCGTTCATCCTCAGGACAAATTGCAACCTGTACGGAACAGGAGGTTAAACGTGCTGATTCTCCAAGGAGGGAGATTGCTATTAAAGTGGCTGGAATGGCGAACCCGAGCACAAGGAGATGAGAAATGAGGTGCGTTTTAGAAACCTTTCCCGATCACACGGTGTACCATCTTCTGGGTTTCTCAGGCATGTTTTCGATGTAGGAAGATGCCCTTGATCCTGGAGATTTGGGACCCATGGGATGGGTTCCACGCAGTATTACTTTAAAGGGTCTGCGTTTGCTCACCCAACCTCACCAAACCTCTCAGCCCCAAGAGTGTCCACCCTTATGTCTCAATCAGCTGTGGGTCTAGATATGGTCAATCCAGGTGGCATCACAGCCCCTGAACGAATTTTGTAAGAATTTCTCTCTCTTTCACTGTCTTTGTTTCACGGGTTTTTAAAAGTAATTGATTTTCCTAATGGGGTTTAGCTGCTTTTCACTGCTGTGTTTATGCCGCTTTACTCCCACTTGACTCACTTACGGAGAGATATCAATACATAGGTTTGAAGATTCTTACTAGTCAGATCTATTCTTGGGCGGTGAATAGGGGGTGTTGAGTCCAGTTCACTGAGCAAGGAGTAGGTCTTGTCTATTACATATTGGGTTTATGGAACGGTATCTGAGCTAATTTGAAACCCTTGTTTTAGGCATCACCCCACCTCACCTTTCCCGTTAGGCAGCCATAGTGTGTTTTCTAAATGTGTGACTCTGTTCTGTTTTGTAATTCAGTTCAAGTGTAGCGGTTTTTACATTCCCTCTATAAGTGATATCTTCTGATTAGTGTCTTTTTCTGTGTGACTTATTTCACTTAGAACCGTCGTACCTGAATCCACTCATCATGCTGCTACTAGCCTTATGACGTTGATTTCATGGCTGAGTGATATTCCATTGTACCTAAGGACCACAACTTCTTTATCCATTTTTCTCTTTTCTGGGATATTTAAGGTGGAATGAAGTGGAGGTTCTTGTCAACAGAGCAACCCTAAACTTTGGAGTGCCTGTGCCTTGCTGATTTTTAGTTTTCCCAAATTAGACGCCCATGAGTGGAAGTGCCCTATGCTCTCTAAGCCGAGTTTTTTAGATGTTTCAGGACACACCATACACTTCTCCAGAGTGGCTGTTGGCAATTTACATCCCACCCATCAGCGTAGCAAGGCTCCCATTTCTCCATGGCCTCTCCTGCATTTCTGGTATTGACACTTTATTCAGCATGGCCCTTTTGACCGATGGGAAGCGAGACTTCTTTGTAGCGCTGATTTGCCTTTCCAGGTTGCTTGGTTGGCCAAAAAGGGCGTATGCGTTTTTTCCTGAATATATTCAGGAAAAAACGCATACGCCCTTTTTGGCCAAGGGCTTCATTGTCGAGGTTTTGCCGCTTTTCCTGTGCTTTAAAGGCGATTCGAATCTACCTCCTGAAATCTGTTTCCTGCAATTCTGCCTTGCTTTCAAATCCTCTTCGTTGCCTTCCCTCAATATTTTTGTGGGCGAGAGTTATCATTTCTAACTCTGCAGGTTTGTGATTTGCAGGGCCCCTGAGCTCCATTTTTCAACTCGCTTTTTTGGGAGCTGGCCGCAAAAGCGTAGGATTGCTTCAGGACCTATTCTGGTTCCGGGCGGCAGGCTGAGCCGGTGGTTAATTCTTCTTCCTGATGGGAAAATAGAGTGACCTGTGACTGTCCCACCACCTAGAGCTAGTCGCTCATTGGTTCCCCCTCTTCCCGTTCATCCTCAGGACAAATTGCAACCTGTACGGAACAGGAGGTTAAACGTGCTGATTCTCCAAGGAGGGAGATTGCTATTAAAGTGGCTGGAATGGCGAACCCGAGCACAAGGAGATGAGAAATGAGGTGCGTTTTAGAAACCTTTCCCGATCACACGGTGTACCATCTTCTGGGTTTCTCATGCATGTTTTCGATGTAGGAAGATGCCCTTGATCCTGGAGATTTGGGACCCATGGGATGGGTACCACGCAGTATTACTTTAAAGGGTCTGCGTTTGCTCACCCAACCTCACCAAACCTCTCAGCCCCAAGAGTGTCCACCCTTATGTCTCAATCAGCTGTGGGTCTAGATATGGTCAATCCAGGTGGCATCACAGCCCCTGAACGAATTTTGTAAGAATTTCTCTCTCTTTCACTGTCTTTGTTTCACGGGTTTTTAAAAGTAATTGATTTTCCTAATGGGGTTTAGCTGCTTTTCACTGCTGTGTTTATGCCGCTTTACTCCCACTTGACTCACTTACGGAGAGATATCAATACATAGGTTTGAAGATTCTTACTAGTCAGATCTATTCTTGGGCGGTGAATAGGGGGTGTTGAGTCCAGTTCACTGAGCAATGAGTAGGTCTTGTCTATTACATATTGGGTTTATGGAACGGTATCTGAGCTAATTTGAAACCCTTGTTTTAGGCATCACCCCACCTCACCTTTCCCGTTAGGCAGCCATAGTGTGTTTTCTAAATGTGTGACTCTGTTCTGTTTTGTAATTCAGTTCAAGTGTAGCGGTTTTTACATTCCCTCTATAAGTGATATCTTCTGATTAGTGTCTTTTTCTGTGTGACTTATTTCACTTAGAACCGTCGTACCTGAATCCACTCATCATGCTGCTACTAGCCTTATGACGTTGATTTCATGGCTGAGTGATATTCCATTGTACCTAAGGACCACAACTTCTTTATCCATTTTTCTCTTTCCTGGGATATTTAAGGTGGAATGAAGTGGAGGTTCTTGTCAACAGAGCAACCCTAAACTTTGGAGTGCCTGTGCCTTGCTGATTTTTAGTTTTCCCAAATTAGACGCCCATGAGTGGAAGTGCCCTATGCTCTCTAAGCCGAGTTTTTTAGATGTTTCAGGACACACCATACACTTCTCCAGAGTGGCTGTTGGCAATTTACATCCCACCCATCAGCGTAGCAAGGCTCCCATTTCTCCATGGCCTCTCCTGCATTTCTGGTATTGACACTTTATTCAGCATGGCCCTTTTGACCGATGGGAAGCGAGACTTCTTTGTAGCGCTGATTTGCCTTTCCAGGTTGCTTGGTTGGCCAAAAAGGGCGTATGCGTTTTTTCCTGAATATATTCAGGAAAAAACGCATACGCCCTTTTTGGCCAAGGGCTTCATTGTCGAGGTTTTGCCGCTTTTCCTGTGCTTTAAAGGCGATTCGAATCTACCTCCTGAAATCTGTTTCCTGCAATTCTGCCTTGCTTTCAAATCCTCTTCGTTGCCTTCCCTCAATATTTTTGTGGGCGAGAGTTATCATTTCTAACTCTGCAGGTTTGTGATTTGCAGGGCCCCTGAGCTCCATTTTTCAACTCGCTTTTTTGGGAGCTGGCCGCAAAAGCGTAGGATTGCTTCAGGACCTATTCTGGTTCCGGGCGGCAGGCTGAGCCGGTGGTTAATTCTTCTTCCTGATGGGAAAATAGAGTGACCTGTGCCTGTCCCACCACCTAGAGCTAGTCGCTCATTGGTTCCCCCTCTTCCCGTTCATCCTCAGGACAAATTGAAACCTGTACGGAACAGGAGGTTAAAGTGCTGATTCTCCAAGGAGGGAGGTTGCTATTAAAGTGGCTGGAATGGCGAACCCGAACACAAGGAGATGAGAAATGAGGTGCGTTTTAGAAACCTTTCCCGATCACACAGTGTACCATCTTCTGGGTTTCTCATGCATGTTTTCGATGTAGGAAGATGCCCTTGAACCTGGAGATTTGGGACCCATCAGACGGGTACCAAGCAGTATTATTTTAAAGGGTCTGCGTTTGCTCACCCAACCTCACCAAAACTCTCAGCCCCAAGAGTGTCCACCCTTATGTCTCAATCAGCTGTGGGTCTAGATATGGTCAATCCAGGTGGCATCACAGCCCCTGAACGAATTTTGTAAGAATTTCTCTCTCTTTCACTGTCTTTGTTTCACGGGTTTTTAAAAGTAATTGATTTTCCTAATGGGGTTTAGCTGCTTTTCACTGCTGTGTTTATGCCGCTTTACTCCCACTTGACTCACTTACGGAGAGATATCAATACATAGGTTTGAAGATTCTTACTAGTCAGATCTATTCTTGGGCGGTGAATAGGGGGTGTTGAGTCCAGTTCACTGAGCAAGGAGTAGGTCTTGTCTATTACATATTGGGTTTATGGAACGGTATCTGAGCTAATTTGAAACCCTTGTTTTAGGCATCACCCCACCTCACCTTTCCCGTTAGGCAGCCATAGTGTGTTTTCTAAATGTGTGACTCTGTTCTGTTTTGTAATTCAGTTCAAGTGTAGCGGTTTTTACATTCCCTCTATAAGTGATATCTTCTGATTAGTGTCTTTTTCTGTGTGACTTATTTCACTTAGAACCGTCGTACCTGAATCCACTCATCATGCTGCTACTAGCCTTATGACGTTGATTTCATGGCTGAGTGATATTCCATTGTACCTAAGGACCACAACTTCTTTATCCATTTTTCTCTTTCCTGGGATATTTAAGGTGGAATGAAGTGGAGGTTCTTGTCAACAGAGCAACCCTAAACTTTGGAGTGCCTGTGCCTTGCTGATTTTTAGTTTTCCCAAATTAGACGCCCATGAGTGGAAGTGCCCTATGCTCTCTAAGCCGAGTTTTTTAGATGTTTCAGGACACACCATACACTTCTCCAGAGTGGCTGTTGGCAATTTACATCCCACCCATCAGCGTAGCAAGGCTCCCATTTCTCCATGGCCTCTCCTGCATTTCTGGTATTGACACTTTATTCAGCATGGCCCTTTTGACCGATGGGAAGCGAGACTTCTTTGTAGCGCTGATTTGCCTTTCCAGGTTGCTTGGTTGGCCAAAAAGGGCGTATGCGTTTTTTCCTGAATATATTCAGGAAAAAACGCATACGCCCTTTTTGGCCAAGGGCATCATTGTCGAGGTTTTGCCGCTTTTCCTGTGCTTTAAAGGCGATTCGAATCTACCTCCTGAAATCTGTTTCCTGCAATTCTGCCTTGCTTTCAAATCCTCTTCGTTGCCTTCCCTCAATATTTTTGTGGGCGAGAGTTATCATTTATAACTCTGCAGGTTTGTGATTTGCAGGGCCCCTGAGCTCCATTTTTCAACTCGCTTTTTTGGGAGCTGGCCGCAAAAGCGTAGGATTGTTTCAGGACCTATTCTGGTTCCGGGCGGCAGGCTGAGCCGGTGGTTAATTCTTCTTCCTGATGGGAAAATAGAGTGACCTGTGACTGTCCCACCACCTAGAGCTAGTCGCTCATTGGTTCCCCCTCTTCCCGTTCATCCTCAGGACAAATTGCAACCTGTACGGAACAGGAGGTTAAACGTGCTGATTCTCCAAGGAGGGAGATTGCTATTAAATTGGCTGGAATGGCGAACCCGAGCACAAGGAGATGAGAAATGAGGTGCGTTTTAGAAACCTTTCCCGATCACACGGTGTACCATCTTCTGGGTTTCTCATGCATGTTTTCGATGTAGGAAGATGCCCTTGAACCTGGAGATTTGGGACCCATCAGACGGGTACCACGCAGTATTACTTTAAAGGGTCTGCGTTTGCTCACCCAACCTCACCAAAACTCTCAGCCCCAAGAGTGTCCACCCTTATGTCTCAATCAGCTGTGGGTCTAGATATGGTCAATCCAGGTGGCATCACAGCCCCTGAACGAATTTTGTAAGAATTTCTCTCTCTTTCACTGTCTTTGTTTCACGGGTTTTTAAAAGTAATTGATTTTCCTAATGGGGTTTAGCTGCTTTTCACTGCTGTGTTTATGCCGCTTTACTCCCACTTGACTCACTTACGGAGAGATATCAATACATAGGTTTGAAGATTCTTACTAGTCAGATCTATTCTTGGGCGGTGAATAGGGGGTGTTGAGTCCAGTTCACTGAGCAAGGAGTAGGTCTTGTCTATTACATATTGGGTTTATGGAACGGTATCTGAGCTAATTTGAAACCCTTGTTTTAGGCATCACCCCACCTCACCTTTCCCGTTAGGCAGCCATAGTGTGTTTTCTAAATGTGTGACTCTGTTCTGTTTTGTAATTCAGTTCAAGTGTAGCGGTTTTTACATTCCCTCTATAAGTGATATCTTCTGATTAGTGTCTTTTTCTGTGTGACTTATTTCACTTAGAACCGTCGTACCTGAATCCACTCATCATGCTGCTACTAGCCTTATGACGTTGATTTCATGGCTGAGTGATATTCCATTGTACCTAAGGACCACAACTTCTTTATCCATTTTTCTCTTTCCTGGGATATTTAAGGTGGAATGAAGTGGAGGTTCTTGTCAACAGAGCAACCCTAAACTTTGGAGTGCCTGTGCCTTGCTGATTTTTAGTTTTCCCAAATTAGACGCCCATGAGTGGAAGTGCCCTATGCTCTCTAAGCCGAGTTTTTTAGATGTTTCAGGACACACCATACACTTCTCCAGAGTGGCTGTTGGCAATTTACATCCCACCCATCAGCGTAGCAAGGCTCCCATTTCTCCATGGCCTCTCCTGCATTTCTGGTATTGACACTTTATTCAGCATGGCCCTTTTGACCGATGGGAAGCGAGACTTCTTTGTAGCGCTGATTTGCCTTTCCAGGTTGCTTGGTTGGCCAAAAAGGGCGTATGCGTTTTTTCCTGAATATATTCAGGAAAAAACGCATACGCCCTTTTTGGCCAAGGGCTTCATTGTCGAGGTTTTGCCGCTTTTCCTGTGCTTTAAAGGCGATTCGAATCTACCTCCTGAAATCTGTTTCCTGCAATTCTGCCTTGCTTTCAAATCCTCTTCGTTGCCTTCCCTCAATATTTTTGTGGGCGAGAGTTATCATTTCTAACTCTGCAGGTTTGTGATTTGCAGGGCCCCTGAGCTCCATTTTTCAACTCGCTTTTTTGGGAGCTGGCCGCAAAAGCGTAGGATTGCTTCAGGACCTATTCTGGTTCCGGGCGGCAGGCTGAGCCGGTGGTTAATTCTTCTTCCTGATGGGAAAATAGAGTGACCTGTGACTGTCCCACCACCTAGAGCTAGTCGCTCATTGGTTCCCCCTCTTCCCGTTCATCCTCAGGACAAATTGCAACCTGTACGGAACAGGAGGTTAAACGTGCTGATTCTCCAAGGAGGGAGATTGCTATTAAAGTGGCTGGAATGGCGAACCCGAGCACAAGGAGATGAGAAATGAGGTGCGTTTTAGAAACCTTTCCCGATCACACGGTGTACCATCTTCTGGGTTTCTCATGCATGTTTTCGATGTAGGAAGATGCCCTTGAACCTGGAGATTTGGGACCCATCAGACGGGTACCACGCAGTATTACTTTAAAGGGTCTGCGTTTGCTCACCCAACCTCACCAAACCTCTCAGCCCCAAGAGTGTCCACCCTTATGTCTCAATCAGCTGTGGGTCTAGATATGGTCAATCCAGGTGGCATCACAGCCCCTGAACGAATTTTGTAAGAATTTCTCTCTCTTTCACTGTCTTTGTTTCACGGGTTTTTAAAAGTAATTGATTTTCCTAATGGGGTTTAGCTGCTTTTCACTGCTGTGTTTATGCCGCTTTACTCCCACTTGACTCACTTACGGAGAGATATCAATACATAGGTTTGAAGATTCTTACTAGTCAGATCTATTCTTGGGCGGTGAATAGGGGGTGTTGAGTCCAGTTCACTGAGCAAGGAGTAGGTCTTGTCTATTACATATTGGGTTTATGGAACGGTATCTGAGCTAATTTGAAACCCTTGTTTTAGGCATCACCCCACCTCACCTTTCCCGTTAGGCAGCCATAGTGTGTTTTCTAAATGTGTGACTCTGTTCTGTTTTGTAATTCAGTTCAAGTGTAGCGGTTTTTACATTCCCTCTATAAGTGATATCTTCTGATTAGTGTCTTTTTCTGTGTGACTTATTTCACTTAGAACCGTCGTACCTGAATCCACTCATCATGCTGCTACTAGCCTTATGACGTTGATTTCATGGCTGAGTGATATTCCATTGTACCTAAGGACCACAACTTCTTTATCCATTTTTCTCTTTCCTGGGATATTTAAGGTGGAATGAAGTGGAGGTTCTTGTCAACAGAGCAACCCTAAACTTTGGAGTGCCTGTGCCTTGCTGATTTTTAGTTTTCCCAAATTAGACGCCCATGAGTGGAAGTGCCCTATGCTCTCTAAGCCGAGTTTTTTAGATGTTTCAGGACACACCATACACTTCTCCAGAGTGGCTGTTGGCAATTTACATCCCACCCATCAGCGTAGCAAGGCTCCCATTTCTCCATGGCCTCTCCTGCATTTCTGGTATTGACACTTTATTCAGCATGGCCCTTTTGACCGATGGGAAGCGAGACTTCTTTGTAGCGCTGATTTGCCTTTCCAGGTTGCTTGGTTGGCCAAAAAGGGCGTATGCGTTTTTTCCTGAATATATTCAGGAAAAAACGCATACGCCCTTTTTGGCCAAGGGCTTCATTGTCGAGGTTTTGCCGCTTTTCCTGTGCTTTAAAGGCGATTCGAATCTACCTCCTGAAATCTGTTTCCTGCAATTCTGCCTTGCTTTCAAATCCTCTTCGTTGCCTTCCCTCAATATTTTTGTGGGCGAGAGTTATCATTTCTAACTCTGCAGGTTTGTGATTTGCAGGGCCCCTGAGCTCCATTTTTCAACTCGCTTTTTTGGGAGCTGGCCGCAAAAGCGTAGGATTGCTTCAGGACCTATTCTGGTTCCGGGCGGCAGGCTGAGCCGGTGGTTAATTCTTCTTCCTGATGGGAAAATAGAGTGACCTGTGACTGTCCCACCACCTAGAGCTAGTCGCTCATTGGTTCCCCCTCTTCCCGTTCATCCTCAGGACAAATTGCAACCTGTACGGAACAGGAGGTTAAACGTGCTGATTCTCCAAGGAGGGAGATTGCTATTAAAGTGGCTGGAATGGCGAACCCGAGCACAAGGAGATGAGAAATGAGGTGCGTTTTAGAAACCTTTCCCGATCACACGGTGTACCATCTTCTGGGTTTCTCATGCATGTTTTCGATGTAGGAAGATGCCCTTGATCCTGGAGATTTGGGACCCATGGGATGGGTACCACGCAGTATTACTTTAAAGGGTCTGCGTTTGCTCACCCAACCTCACCAAACCTCTCAGCCCCAAGAGTGTCCACCCTTATGTCTCAATCAGCTGTGGGTCTAGATATGGTCAATCCAGGTGGCATCACAGCCCCTGAACGAATTTTGTAAGAATTTCTCTCTCTTTCACTGTCTTTGTTTCACGGGTTTTTAAAAGTAATTGATTTTCCTAATGGGGTTTAGCTGCTTTTCACTGCTGTGTTTATGCCGCTTTACTCCCACTTGACTCACTTACGGAGAGATATCAATACATAGGTTTGAAGATTCTTACTAGTCAGATCTATTCTTGGGCGGTGAATAGGGGGTGTTGAGTCCAGTTCACTGAGCAATGAGTAGGTCTTGTCTATTACATATTGGGTTTATGGAACGGTATCTGAGCTAATTTGAAACCCTTGTTTTAGGCATCACCCCACCTCACCTTTCCCGTTAGGCAGCCATAGTGTGTTTTCTAAATGTGTGACTCTGTTCTGTTTTGTAATTCAGTTCAAGTGTAGCGGTTTTTACATTCCCTCTATAAGTGATATCTTCTGATTAGTGTCTTTTTCTGTGTGACTTATTTCACTTAGAACCGTCGTACCTGAATCCACTCATCATGCTGCTACTAGCCTTATGACGTTGATTTCATGGCTGAGTGATATTCCATTGTACCTAAGGACCACAACTTCTTTATCCATTTTTCTCTTTCCTGGGATATTTAAGGTGGAATGAAGTGGAGGTTCTTGTCAACAGAGCAACCCTAAACTTTGGAGTGCCTGTGCCTTGCTGATTTTTAGTTTTCCCAAATTAGACGCCCATGAGTGGAAGTGCCCTATGCTCTCTAAGCCGAGTTTTTTAGATGTTTCAGGACACACCATACACTTCTCCAGAGTGGCTGTTGGCAATTTACATCCCACCCATCAGCGTAGCAAGGCTCCCATTTCTCCATGGCCTCTCCTGCATTTCTGGTATTGACACTTTATTCAGCATGGCCCTTTTGACCGATGGGAAGCGAGACTTCTTTGTAGCGCTGATTTGCCTTTCCAGGTTGCTTGGTTGGCCAAAAAGGGCGTATGCGTTTTTTCCTGAATATATTCAGGAAAAAACGCATACGCCCTTTTTGGCCAAGGGCATCATTGTCGAGGTTTTGCCGCTTTTTCTGTGCTTTAAAGGCGATTCGAATCTACCTCCTGAAATCTGTTTCCTGCAATTCTGCCTTGCTTTCAAATCCTCTTCGTTGCCTTCCCTCAATATTTTTGTGGGCGAGAGTTATCATTTCTAACTCTGCAGGTTTGAGATTTGCAGGGCCCCTGAGCTCCATTTTTCAACTCGCTTTTTTGGGAGCTGGCCGCAAAAGCGTAGGATTGCTTCAGGCCCTATTTTGTTTCCGGGCGGCAGGCTGAGCCTGTGGTTAATTCTTCTTCCTGATGGGAAAATAGAGTGACCTGTGACTGTCCCACCACCTAGAGCTAGTCGCTCATTGGTTCCCCCTCTTCCCGTTCATCCTCAGGACAAACTGAAACCTGTAAGGAACAGGAGGTTAAAGTGCTGATTCTCCAAGGAGGGAGATTGCTATTAAAGTGGCTGGAATGGCGAACCCGAGCACAAGGAGATGAGAAATGAGGTGCGTTTTAGAAACATTTCCCGATCACACAGTGTACCATCTTCTGGGTTTCTCATGCATGTTTTCGATGTAGGAAGATGCCCTTGAACCTGGAGATTTGGGACCCATCAGACGGGTACCACGCAGTATTACTTTAAAGGGTCTGCGTTTGCTCACCCAACCTCACCAAACCTCTCAGCCCCAAGAGTGTCCACCCTTATGTCTCAATCAGCTGTGGGTCTAGATATGGTCAATCCAGGTGGCATCACAGCCCCTGAACGAATTTTGTAAGAATTTCTCTCTCTTTCACTGTCTTTGTTTCACGGGTTTTTAAAAGTAATTGATTTTCCTAATGGGGTTTAGCTGCTTTTCACTGCTGTGTTTATGCCGCTTTACTCCCACTTGACTCACTTACGGAGAGATATCAATACATAGGTTTGAAGATTCTTACTACTCAGATCTATTCTTGGGCGGTGAATAGGGGGTGTTGAGTCCAGTTCACTTAGCAAGGAGTAGGTCTTGTCTATTACATATTGGGTTTATGGAACGGTATCTGAGCTAATTTGAAACCCTTGTTTTAGGCATCACCCCACCTCGCCTTTCCCGTTAGGCAGCCATAGTGTGTTTTCTAAATGTGTGACTCTGTTCTGTTTTGTAATTCAGTTCAAGTGTAGCGGTTTTTACATTCCCTCTATAAGTGATATCTTCTGATTAGTGTCTTTTTCTGTGTGACTTATTTCACTTAGAACCGTCGTACCTGAATCCACTCATCATGCTGCTACTAGCCTTATGACGTTGGTTTCAAGGCTGAGTGATATTCCATTGTACCTAAGGACCACAACTTCTTTATCCATTTTTCTCTTTCCTGGGATATTTAAGGTGGAATGAAGTGGAGGTTCTTGTCAACAGAGCAACCCTAAACTTTGGAGTGCCTGTGCCTTGCTGATTTTTAGTTTTCCCAAATTAGACGCCCATGAGTGGAAGTGCCCTATGCTCTCTAAGCCGAGTTTTTTAGATATTTCAGGACACACCGTACACTTCTCCAGAGTTGCTGTTGGCAATTTACATCCCGCCCATCAGCGTAGCAAGGCTCCCATTTCTCCATGGCCTCTCCTGCATTTCTAGTTTTGACACTTTATTCACCATGGCCCTTTTGACCAATGGGAAGCGAGACTTCTTTGTAGCGCTGATTTGCCTTTCCAGGTTGCTTGGTTGGCCAAAAAGGGCGTATGCGTTTTTTCCTGAATATATTCAGGAAAAAACGCATACGCCCTTTTTGGCCAAGGGCATCATTGTCGAGGTTTTGCCCCTTTTCCTGTGCTTTAAAGGCGATTCGAATCTACCTCCTGAAATCTGTTTCCTGCAATTCTGCCTTGCTTTCAAATCCTCTTCGTTGCCTTCCCTCAATATTTTTGTGGGCGAGAGTTATCATTTCTAACTCTGCAGGTTTGAGATTTGCAGGGCCCCTGAGCTCCATTTTTCAACTCGCTTTTTTGGGAGCTGGCCGCAAAAGCGTAGGATTGCTTCAGGACCTATTCTGGTTCCGGGCGGCAGGCTGAGCCGGTGGTTAATTCTTCTTCCTGATGGGAAAATAGAGTGACCTGTGACTGTCCCACCACCTAGAGCTAGTCGCTCATTGGTTCCCCCTCTTCCCGTTCATCCTCAGGACAAATTGCAACCTGTACGGAACAGGAGGTTAAACGTGCTGATTCTCCAAGGAGGGAGATTGCTATTAAAGTGGCTGGAATGGCGAACCCGAGCACAAGGAGATGAGAAATGAGGTGCGTTTTAGAAACCTTTCCCGATCACACGGTGTACCATCTTCTGGGTTTCTCATGCATGTTTTCGATGTAGGAAGATGCCCTTGATCCTGGAGATTTGGGACCCATGGGATGGGTTCCACGCAGTATTACTTTAAAGGGTCTGCGTTTGCTCACCCAACCTCACCAAACCTCTCAGCCCCAAGAGTGTCCACCCTTATGTCTCAATCAGCTGTGGGTCTAGATATGGTCAATCCAGGTGGCATCACAGCCCCTGAACGAATTTTGTAAGAATTTCTCTCTCTTTCACTGTCTTTGTTTCACGGGTTTTTAAAAGTAATTGATTTTCCTAATGGGGTTTAGCTGCTTTTCACTGCTGTGTTTATGCCGCTTTACTCCCACTTGACTCACTTACGGAGAGATATCAATACATAGGTTTGAAGATTCTTACTAGTCAGATCTATTCTTGGGCGGTGAATAGGGGGTGTTGAGTCCAGTTCACTGAGCAAGGAGTAGGTCTTGTCTATTACATATTGGGTTTATGGAACGGTATCTGAGCTAATTTGAAACCCTTGTTTTAGGCATCACCCCACCTCACCTTTCCCGTTAGGCAGCCATAGTGTGTTTTCTAAATGTGTGACTCTGTTCTGTTTTGTAATTCAGTTCAAGTGTAGCGGTTTTTACATTCCCTCTATAAGTGATATCTTCTGATTAGTGTCTTTTTCTGTGTGACTTATTTCACTTAGAACCGTCGTACCTGAATCCACTCATCATGCTGCTACTAGCCTTATGACGTTGATTTCATGGCTGAGTGATATTCCATTGTACCTAAGGACCACAACTTCTTTATCCATTTTTCTCTTTTCTGGGATATTTAAGGTGGAATGAAGTGGAGGTTCTTGTCAACAGAGCAACCCTAAACTTTGGAGTGCCTGTGCCTTGCTGATTTTTAGTTTTCCCAAATTAGACGCCCATGAGTGGAAGTGCCCTATGCTCTCTAAGCCGAGTTTTTTAGATGTTTCAGGACACACCATACACTTCTCCAGAGTGGCTGTTGGCAATTTACATCCCACCCATCAGCGTAGCAAGGCTCCCATTTCTCCATGGCCTCTCCTGCATTTCTGGTATTGACACTTTATTCAGCATGGCCCTTTTGACCGATGGGAAGCGAGACTTCTTTGTAGCGCTGATTTGCCTTTCCAGGTTGCTTGGTTGGCCAAAAAGGGCGTATGCGTTTTTTCCTGAATATATTCAGGAAAAAACGCATACGCCCTTTTTGGCCAAGGGCTTCATTGTCGAGGTTTTGCCGCTTTTCCTGTGCTTTAAAGGCGATTCGAATCTACCTCCTGAAATCTGTTTCCTGCAATTCTGCCTTGCTTTCAAATCCTCTTCGTTGCCTTCCCTCAATATTTTTGTGGGCGAGAGTTATCATTTCTAACTCTGCAGGTTTGTGATTTGCAGGGCCCCTGAGCTCCATTTTTCAACTCGCTTTTTTGGGAGCTGGCCGCAAAAGCGTAGGATTGCTTCAGGACCTATTCTGGTTCCGGGCGGCAGGCTGAGCCGGTGGTTAATTCTTCTTCCTGATGGGAAAATAGAGTGACCTGTGACTGTCCCACCACCTAGAGCTAGTCGCTCATTGGTTCCCCCTCTTCCCGTTCATCCTCAGGACAAATTGCAACCTGTACGGAACAGGAGGTTAAACGTGCTGATTCTCCAAGGAGGGAGATTGCTATTAAAGTGGCTGGAATGGCAAACCCGAGCACAAGGAGATGAGAAATGAGGTGCGTTTTAGAAACCTTTCCCGATCACACGGTGTACCATCTTCTGGGTTTCTCATGCATGTTTTCGATGTAGGAAGATGCCCTTGATCCTGGAGATTTGGGACCCATGGGATGGGTACCACGCAGTATTACTTTAAAGGGTCTGCGTTTGCTCACCCAACCTCACCAAACCTCTCAGCCCCAAGAGTGTCCACCCTTATGTCTCAATCAGCTGTGGGTCTAGATATGGTCAATCCAGGTGGCATCACAGCCCCTGAACGAATTTTGTAAGAATTTCTCTCTCTTTCACTGTCTTTGTTTCACGGGTTTTTAAAAGTAATTGATTTTCCTAATGGGGTTTAGCTGCTTTTCACTGCTGTGTTTATGCCGCTTTACTCCCACTTGACTCACTTACGGAGAGATATCAATACATAGGTTTGAAGATTCTTACTAGTCAGATCTATTCTTGGGCGGTGAATAGGGGGTGTTGAGTCCAGTTCACTGAGCAATGAGTAGGTCTTGTCTATTACATATTGGGTTTATGGAACGGTATCTGAGCTAATTTGAAACCCTTGTTTTAGGCATCACCCCACCTCACCTTTCCCGTTAGGCAGCCATAGTGTGTTTTCTAAATGTGTGACTCTGTTCTGTTTTGTAATTCAGTTCAAGTGTAGCGGTTTTTACATTCCCTCTATAAGTGATATCTTCTGATTAGTGTCTTTTTCTGTGTGACTTATTTCACTTAGAACCGTCGTACCTGAATCCACTCATCATGCTGCTACTAGCCTTATGACGTTGATTTCATGGCTGAGTGATATTCCATTGTACCTAAGGACCACAACTTCTTTATCCATTTTTCTCTTTCCTGGGATATTTAAGGTGGAATGAAGTGGAGGTTCTTGTCAACAGAGCAACCCTAAACTTTGGAGTGCCTGTGCCTTGCTGATTTTTAGTTTTCCCAAATTAGACGCCCATGAGTGGAAGTGCCCTATGCTCTCTAAGCCGAGTTTTTTAGATGTTTCAGGACACACCATACACTTCTCCAGAGTGGCTGTTGGCAATTTACATCCCACCCATCAGCGTAGCAAGGCTCCCATTTCTCCATGGCCTCTCCTGCATTTCTGGTATTGACACTTTATTCAGCATGGCCCTTTTGACCGATGGGAAGCGAGACTTCTTTGTAGCGCTGATTTGCCTTTCCAGGTTGCTTGGTTGGCCAAAAAGGGCGTATGCGTTTTTTCCTGAATATATTCAGGAAAAAACGCATACGCCCTTTTTGGCCAAGGGCATCATTGTCGAGGTTTTGCCGCTTTTCCTGTGCTTTAAAGGCGATTCGAATCTACCTCCTGAAATCTGTTTCCTGCAATTCTGCCTTGCTTTCAAATCCTCTTCGTTGCCTTCCCTCAATATTTTTGTGGGCGAGAGTTATCATTTATAACTCTGCAGGTTTGTGATTTGCAGGGCCCCTGAGCTCCATTTTTCAACTCGCTTTTTTGGGAGCTGGCCGCAAAAGCGTAGGATTGCTTCAGGCCCTATTCTGGTTCCGGGCGGCAGGCTGAGCCTGTGGTTAATTCTTCTTCCTGATGGGAAAATAGAGTGACCTGTGACTGTCCCACCACCTAGAGCTAGTCGCTCATTGGTTCCCCCTCTTCCCGTTCATCCTCAGGACAAACTGAAACCTGTACGGAACAGGAGGTTAAAGTGCTGATTCTCCAAGGAGGGAGATTGCTATTAAAGTGGCTGGAATGGCGACCCCGAGCACAAGGAGATGAGAAATGAGGTGCGTTTTAGAAACATTTCCCGATCACACAGTGTACCATCTTCTGGGTTTCTCATGCATGTTTTCGATGTAGGAAGATGCCCTTGAACCTGGAGATTTGAGACCCATCAGACGGGTACCACGCAGTATTACTTTAAAGGGTCTGCGTTTGCTCACCCAACCTCACCAAACCTCTCAGCCCCAAGAGTGTCCACCCTTATGTCTCAATCAGCTGTGGGTCTAGATATGGTCAATCCAGGTGGCATCACAGCCCCTGAACGAATTTTGTAAGAATTTCTCTCTCTTTCACTGTCTTTGTTTCACGGGTTTTTAAAAGTAATTGATTTTCCTAATGGGGTTTAGCTGCTTTTCACTGCTGTGTTTATGCCGCTTTACTCCCACTTGACTCACTTACGGAGAGATATCAATACATAGGTTTGAAGATTCTTACTAGTCAGATATATTCTTGGGCGGTGAATAGGGGGTGTTGAGTCCAGTTCACTGAGCAAGCAGTAGGTCTTGTCTATTACATATTGGGTTTATGGAACGGTATCTGAGCTAATTTGAAACCCTTGTTTTATGCATCACCCCACCTCGCCTTTCCCGTTAGGCAGCCATAGTGTGTTTTCTAAATGTGTGACTCTGTTCTGTTTTGTAATTCAGTTCAAGTGTAGCGGTTTTTACATTCCCTCTATAAGTGATATCTTCTGATTAGTGTCTTTTTCTGTGTGACTTATTTCACTTAGAACCGTCGTACCTGAATCCACTCATCATGCTGCTACTAGCCTTATGACGTTGATTTCATGGCTGAGTGATATTCCATTGTACCTAAGGACCACAACTTCTTTATCCATTTTTCTCTTTCCTGGGATATTTAAGGTGGAATGAAGTGGAGGTTCTTGTCAACAGAGCAACCCTAAACTTTGGAGTGCCTGTGCCTTGCTGATTTTTAGTTTTCCCAAATTAGACGCCCATGAGTGGAAGTGCCCTATGCTCTCTAAGCCGAGTTTCTTAGATGTTTCAGGACACACCATACACTTCTCCAGAGTGGCTGTTGGCAATTTACATCCCACCCATCAGCGTAGCAAGGCTCCCATTTCTCCATGGCCTCTCCTGCATTTCTGGTATTGACACTTTATTCAGCATGGCCCTTTTGACCGATGGGAAGCGAGACTTCTTTGTAGCGCTGATTTGCCTTTCCAGGTTGCTTGGTTGGCCAAAAAGGGCGTATGCGTTTTTTCCTGAATATATTCAGGAAAAAACGCATACGCCCTTTTTGGCCAAGGGCATCATTGTCGAGGTTTTGCCCCTTTTCCTGTGCTTTAAAGGCGATTCGAATCTACCTCCTGAAATCTGTTTCCTGCAATTCTGCCTTGCTTTCAAATCCTCTTCGTTGCCTTCCCTCAATATTTTTGTGGGCGAGAGTTATCATTTCTAACTCTGCAGGTTTGAGATTTGCAGGGCCCCTGAGCTCCATTTTTCAACTCGCTTTTTTGGGAGCTGGCCGCAAAAGCGTAGGATTGCTTCAGGACCTATTCTGGTTCCGGGCGGCAGGCTGAGCCGGTGGTTAATTCTTCTTCCTGATGGGAAAATAGAGTGACCTGTGACTGTCCCACCACCTAGAGCTAGTCGCTCATTGGTTCCCCCTCTTCCCGTTCATCCTCAGGACAAATTGCAACCTGTACGGAACAGGAGGTTAAACGTGCTGATTCTCCAAGGAGGGAGATTGCTATTAAAGTGGCTGGAATGGCGAACCCGAGCACAAGGAGATGAGAAATGAGGTGCGTTTTAGAAACCTTTCCCGATCACACGGTGTACCATCTTCTGGGTTTCTCAGGCATGTTTTCGATGTAGGAAGATGCCCTTGATCCTGGAGATTTGGGACCCATGGGATGGGTTCCACGCAGTATTACTTTAAAGGGTCTGCGTTTGCTCACCCAACCTCACCAAACCTCTCAGCCCCAAGAGTGTCCACCCTTATGTCTCAATCAGCTGTGGGTCTAGATATGGTCAATCCAGGTGGCATCACAGCCCCTGAACGAATTTTGTAAGAATTTCTCTCTCTTTCACTGTCTTTGTTTCACGGGTTTTTAAAAGTAATTGATTTTCCTAATGGGGTTTAGCTGCTTTTCACTGCTGTGTTTATGCCGCTTTACTCCCACTTGACTCACTTACGGAGAGATATCAATACATAGGTTTGAAGATTCTTACTAGTCAGATCTATTCTTGGGCGGTGAATAGGGGGTGTTGAGTCCAGTTCACTGAGCAAGGAGTAGGTCTTGTCTATTACATATTGGGTTTATGGAACGGTATCTGAGCTAATTTGAAACCCTTGTTTTAGGCATCACCCCACCTCACCTTTCCCGTTAGGCAGCCATAGTGTGTTTTCTAAATGTGTGACTCTGTTCTGTTTTGTAATTCAGTTCAAGTGTAGCGGTTTTTACATTCCCTCTATAAGTGATATCTTCTGATTAGTGTCTTTTTCTGTGTGACTTATTTCACTTAGAACCGTCGTACCTGAATCCACTCATCATGCTGCTACTAGCCTTATGACGTTGATTTCATGGCTGAGTGATATTCCATTGTACCTAAGGACCACAACTTCTTTATCCATTTTTCTCTTTTCTGGGATATTTAAGGTGGAATGAAGTGGAGGTTCTTGTCAACAGAGCAACCCTAAACTTTGGAGTGCCTGTGCCTTGCTGATTTTTAGTTTTCCCAAATTAGACGCCCATGAGTGGAAGTGCCCTATGCTCTCTAAGCCGAGTTTTTTAGATGTTTCAGGACACACCATACACTTCTCCAGAGTGGCTGTTGGCAATTTACATCCCACCCATCAGCGTAGCAAGGCTCCCATTTCTCCATGGCCTCTCCTGCATTTCTGGTATTGACACTTTATTCAGCATGGCCCTTTTGACCGATGGGAAGCGAGACTTCTTTGTAGCGCTGATTTGCCTTTCCAGGTTGCTTGGTTGGCCAAAAAGGGCGTATGCGTTTTTTCCTGAATATATTCAGGAAAAAACGCATACGCCCTTTTTGGCCAAGGGCTTCATTGTCGAGGTTTTGCCGCTTTTCCTGTGCTTTAAAGGCGATTCGAATCTACCTCCTGAAATCTGTTTCCTGCAATTCTGCCTTGCTTTCAAATCCTCTTCGTTGCCTTCCCTCAATATTTTTGTGGGCGAGAGTTATCATTTCTAACTCTGCAGGTTTGTGATTTGCAGGGCCCCTGAGCTCCATTTTTCAACTCGCTTTTTTGGGAGCTGGCCGCAAAAGCGTAGGATTGCTTCAGGACCTATTCTGGTTCCGGGCGGCAGGCTGAGCCGGTGGTTAATTCTTCTTCCTGATGGGAAAATAGAGTGACCTGTGACTGTCCCACCACCTAGAGCTAGTCGCTCATTGGTTCCCCCTCTTCCCGTTCATCCTCAGGACAAATTGCAACCTGTACGGAACAGGAGGTTAAACGTGCTGATTCTCCAAGGAGGGAGATTGCTATTAAAGTGGCTGGAATGGCGAACCCGAGCACAAGGAGATGAGAAATGAGGTGCGTTTTAGAAACCTTTCCCGATCACACGGTGTACCATCTTCTGGGTTTCTCATGCATGTTTTCGATGTAGGAAGATGCCCTTGATCCTGGAGATTTGGGACCCATGGGATGGGTACCACGCAGTATTACTTTAAAGGGTCTGCGTTTGCTCACCCAACCTCACCAAACCTCTCAGCCCCAAGAGTGTCCACCCTTATGTCTCAATCAGCTGTGGGTCTAGATATGGTCAATCCAGGTGGCATCACAGCCCCTGAACGAATTTTGTAAGAATTTCTCTCTCTTTCACTGTCTTTGTTTCACGGGTTTTTAAAAGTAATTGATTTTCCTAATGGGGTTTAGCTGCTTTTCACTGCTGTGTTTATGCCGCTTTACTCCCACTTGACTCACTTACGGAGAGATATCAATACATAGGTTTGAAGATTCTTACTAGTCAGATCTATTCTTGGGCGGTGAATAGGGGGTGTTGAGTCCAGTTCACTGAGCAATGAGTAGGTCTTGTCTATTACATATTGGGTTTATGGAACGGTATCTGAGCTAATTTGAAACCCTTGTTTTAGGCATCACCCCACCTCACCTTTCCCGTTAGGCAGCCATAGTGTGTTTTCTAAATGTGTGACTCTGTTCTGTTTTGTAATTCAGTTCAAGTGTAGCGGTTTTTACATTCCCTCTATAAGTGATATCTTCTGATTAGTGTCTTTTTCTGTGTGACTTATTTCACTTAGAACCGTCGTACCTGAATCCACTCATCATGCTGCTACTAGCCTTATGACGTTGATTTCATGGCTGAGTGATATTCCATTGTACCTAAGGACCACAACTTCTTTATCCATTTTTCTCTTTCCTGGGATATTTAAGGTGGAATGAAGTGGAGGTTCTTGTCAACAGAGCAACCCTAAACTTTGGAGTGCCTGTGCCTTGCTGATTTTTAGTTTTCCCAAATTAGACGCCCATGAGTGGAAGTGCCCTATGCTCTCTAAGCCGAGTTTTTTAGATGTTTCAGGACACACCATACACTTCTCCAGAGTGGCTGTTGGCAATTTACATCCCACCCATCAGCGTAGCAAGGCTCCCATTTCTCCATGGCCTCTCCTGCATTTCTGGTATTGACACTTTATTCAGCATGGCCCTTTTGACCGATGGGAAGCGAGACTTCTTTGTAGCGCTGATTTGCCTTTCCAGGTTGCTTGGTTGGCCAAAAAGGGCGTATGCGTTTTTTCCTGAATATATTCAGGAAAAAACGCATACGCCCTTTTTGGCCAAGGGCATCATTGTCGAGGTTTTGCCGCTTTTCCTGTGCTTTAAAGGCGATTCGAATCTACCTCCTGAAATCTGTTTCCTGCAATTCTGCCTTGCTTTCAAATCCTCTTCGTTGCCTTCCCTCAATATTTTTGTGGGCGAGAGTTATCATTTATAACTCTGCAGGTTTGTGATTTGCAGGGCCCCTGAGCTCCATTTTTCAACTCGCTTTTTTGGGAGCTGGCCGCAAAAGCGTAGGATTGCTTCAGGCCCTATTCTGGTTCCGGGCGGCAGGCTGAGCCTGTGGTTAATTCTTCTTCCTGATGGGAAAATAGAGTGACCTGTGACTGTCCCACCACCTAGAGCTAGTCGCTCATTGGTTCCCCCTCTTCTCGTTCATCCTCAGGACAAACTGAAACCTGTACGGAACAGGAGGTTAAAGTGCTGATTCTCCAAGGAGGGAGATTGCTATTAAAGTGGCTGGAATGGCGACCCCGAGCACAAGGAGATGAGAAATGAGGTGCGTTTTAGAAACATTTCCCGATCACACAGTGTACCATCTTCTGGGTTTCTCATGCATGTTTTCGATGTAGGAAGATGCCCTTGAACCTGGAGATTTGGGACCCATCAGACGGGTACCACGCAGTATTACTTTAAAGGGTCTGCGTTTGCTCACCCAACCTCACCAAACCTCTCAGCCCCAAGAGTGTCCACCCTTATGTCTCAATCAGCTGTGGGTCTAGATATGGTCAATCCAGGTGGCATCACAGCCCCTGAACGAATTTTGTAAGAATTTCTCTCTCTTTCACTGTCTTTGTTTCACGGGTTTTTAAAAGTAATTGATTTTCCTAATGGGGTTTAGCTGCTTTTCACTGCTGTGTTTATGCCGCTTTACTCCCACTTGACTCACTTACGGAGAGATATCAATACATAGGTTTGAAGATTCTTACTAGTCAGATATATTCTTGGGCGGTGAATAGGGGGTGTTGAGTCCAGTTCACTGAGCAAGCAGTAGGTCTTGTCTATTACATATTGGGTTTATGGAACGGTATCTGAGCTAATTTGAAACCCTTGTTTTATGCATCACCCCACCTCGCCTTTCCCGTTAGGCAGCCATAGTGTGTTTTCTAAATGTGTGACTCTGTTCTGTTTTGTAATTCAGTTCAAGTGTAGCGGTTTTTACATTCCCTCTATAAGTGATATCTTCTGATTAGTGTCTTTTTCTGTGTGACTTATTTCACTTAGAACCGTCGTACCTGAATCCACTCATCATGCTGCTACTAGCCTTATGACGTTGATTTCATGGCTGAGTGATATTCCATTGTACCTAAGGACCACAACTTCTTTATCCATTTTTCTCTTTCCTGGGATATTTAAGGTGGAATGAAGTGGAGGTTCTTGTCAACAGAGCAACCCTAAACTTTGGAGTGCCTGTGCCTTGCTGATTTTTAGTTTTCCCAAATTAGACGCCCATGAGTGGAAGTGCCCTATGCTCTCTAAGCCGAGTTTCTTAGATGTTTCAGGACACACCATACACTTCTCCAGAGTGGCTGTTGGCAATTTACATCCCACCCATCAGCGTAGCAAGGCTCCCATTTCTCCATGGCCTCTCCTGCATTTCTGGTATTGACACTTTATTCAGCATGGCCCTTTTGACCGATGGGAAGCGAGACTTCTTTGTAGCGCTGATTTGCCTTTCCAGGTTGCTTGGTTGGCCAAAAAGGGCGTATGCGTTTTTTCCTGAATATATTCAGGAAAAAACGCATACGCCCTTTTTGGCCAAGGGCATCATTGTCGAGGTTTTGCCGCTTTTTCTGTGCTTTAAAGGCGATTCGAATCTACCTCCTGAAATCTGTTTCCTGCAATTCTGCCTTGCTTTCAAATCCTCTTCGTTGCCTTCCCTCAATATTTTTGTGGGCGAGAGTTATCATTTCTAACTCTGCAGGTTTGTGATTTGCAGGGCCCCTGAGCTCCATTTTTCAACTCGCTTTTTTGGGAGCTGGCCGCAAAAGCGTAGGATTGCTTCAGGCCCTATTCTGGTTCCGGGCGGCAGGCTGAGCCTGTGGTTAAATCTTCTTCCTGATGGGAAAATAGAGTGACCTGTGCCTGTCCCACCACCTAGAGCTAGTCGCTCATTGGTTCCCCCTCTTCCCGTTCATCCTCAGGACAAATTGAAACCTGTACGGAACAGGAGGTTAAAGTGCTGATTCTCCAAGGAGGGAGGTTGCTATTAAAGTGGCTGGAATGGCGAACCCGAACACAAGGAGATGAGAAATGAGGTGCGTTTTAGAAACCTTTCCCGATCACACAGTGTACCATCTTCTGGGTTTCTCATGCATGTTTTCGATGTAGGAAGATGCCCTTGAACCTGGAGATTTGGGACCCATCAGACGGGTACCAAGCAGTATTATTTTAAAGGGTCTGCGTTTGCTCACCCAACCTCACCAAACCTCTCAGCCCCAAGAGTGTCCACCCTTATGTCTCAATCAGCTGTGGGTCTAGATATGGTCAATCCAGGTGGCATCACAGCCCCTGAACGAATTTTGTAAGAATTTCTCTCTCTTTCACTGTCTTTGTTTCACGGGTTTTTAAAAGTAATTGATTTTCCTAATGGGGTTTAGCTGCTTTTCACTGCTGTGTTTATGCCGCTTTACTCCCACTTGACTCACTTACGGAGAGATATCAATACATAGGTTTGAAGATTCTTACTAGTCAGATCTATTCTTGGGCGGTGAATAGGGGGTGTTGAGTCCAGTTCACTGAGCAAGGAGTAGGTCTTGTCTATTACATATTGGGTTTATGGAACGGTATCTGAGCTAATTTGAAACCCTTGTTTTAGGCATCACCCCACCTCACCTTTCCCGTTAGGCAGCCATAGTGTGTTTTCTAAATGTGTGACTCTGTTCTGTTTTGTAATTCAGTTCAAGTGTAGCGGTTTTTACATTCCCTCTATAAGTGATATCTTCTGATTAGTGTCTTTTTCTGTGTGACTTATTTCACTTAGAACCGTCGTACCTGAATCCACTCATCATGCTGCTACTAGCCTTATGACGTTGATTTCATGGCTGAGTGATATTCCATTGTACCTAAGGACCACAACTTCTTTATCCATTTTTCTCTTTCCTGGGATATTTAAGGTGGAATGAAGTGGAGGTTCTTGTCAACAGAGCAACCCTAAACTTTGGAGTGCCTGTGCCTTGCTGATTTTTAGTTTTCCCAAATTAGACGCCCATGAGTGGAAGTGCCCTATGCTCTCTAAGCCGAGTTTTTTAGATGTTTCAGGACACACCATACACTTCTCCAGAGTGGCTGTTGGCAATTTACATCCCACCCATCAGCGTAGCAAGGCTCCCATTTCTCCATGGCCTCTCCTGCATTTCTGGTATTGACACTTTATTCAGCATGGCCCTTTTGACCGATGGGAAGCGAGACTTCTTTGTAGCGCTGATTTGCCTTTCCAGGTTGCTTGGTTGGCCAAAAAGGGCGTATGCGTTTTTTCCTGAATATATTCAGGAAAAAACGCATACGCCCTTTTTGGCCAAGGGCATCATTGTCGAGGTTTTGCCGCTTTTCCTGTGCTTTAAAGGCGATTCGAATCTACCTCCTGAAATCTGTTTCCTGCAATTCTGCCTTGCTTTCAAATCCTCTTCGTTGCCTTCCCTCAATATTTTTGTGGGCGAGAGTTATCATTTCTAACTCTGCAGGTTTGTGATTTGCAGGGCCCCTGAGCTCCATTTTTCAACTCGCTTTTTTGGGAGCTGGCCGCAAAAGCGTAGGATTGCTTCAGGACCTATTCTGGTTCCGGGCGGCAGGCTGAGCCGGTGGTTAATTCTTCTTCCTGATGGGAAAATAGAGTGACCTGTGACTGTCCCACCACCTAGAGCTAGTCGCTCATTGGTTCCCCCTCTTCCCGTTCATCCTCAGGACAAATTGCAACCTGTACGGAACAGGAGGTTAAACGTGCTGATTCTCCAAGGAGGGAGATTGCTATTAAAGTGGCTGGAATGGCGAACCCGAGCACAAGGAGATGAGAAATGAGGTGCGTTTTAGAAACCTTTCCCGATCACACGGTGTACCATCTTCTGGGTTTCTCATGCATGTTTTCGATGTAGGAAGATGCCCTTGATCCTGGAGATTTGGGACCCATGGGATGGGTTCCACGCAGTATTACTTTAAAGGGTCTGCGTTTGCTCACCCAACCTCACCAAACCTCTCAGCCCCAAGAGTGTCCACCCTTATGTCTCAATCAGCTGTGGGTCTAGATATGGTCAATCCAGGTGGCATCACAGCCCCTGAACGAATTTTGTAAGAATTTCTCTCTCTTTCACTGTCTTTGTTTCACGGGTTTTTAAAAGTAATTGATTTTCCTAATGGGGTTTAGCTGCTTTTCACTGCTGTGTTTATGCCGCTTTACTCCCACTTGACTCACTTACGGAGAGATATCAATACATAGGTTTGAAGATTCTTACTAGTCAGATCTATTCTTGGGCGGTGAATAGGGGGTGTTGAGTCCAGTTCACTGAGCAAGCAGTAGGTCTTGTCTATTACATATTGGGTTTATGGAACGGTATCTGAGCTAATTTGAAACCCTTGTTTTAGGCATCACCCCACCTCACCTTTCCCGTTAGGCAGCCATAGTGTGTTTTCTAAATGTGTGACTCTGTTCTGTTTTGTAATTCAGTTCAAGTGTAGCGGTTTTTACATTCCCTCTATAAGTGATATCTTCTGATTAGTGTCTTTTTCTGTGTGACTTATTTCACTTAGAACCGTCGTACCTGAATCCACTCATCATGCTGCTACTAGCCTTATGACGTTGATTTCATGGCTGAGTGATATTCCATTGTACCTAAGGACCACAACTTCTTTATCCATTTTTCTCTTTCCTGGGATATTTAAGGTGGAATGAAGTGGAGGTTCTTGTCAACAGAGCAACCCTAAACTTTGGAGTGCCTGTGCCTTGCTGATTTTTAGTTTTCCCAAATTAGACGCCCATGAGTGGAAGTGCCCTATGCTCTCTAAGCCGAGTTTTTTAGATGTTTCAGGACACACCATACACTTCTCCAGAGTGGCTGTTGGCAATTTACATCCCACCCATCAGCGTAGCAAGGCTCCCATTTCTCCATGGCCTCTCCTGCATTTCTGGTATTGACACTTTATTCAGCATGGCCCTTTTGACCGATGGGAAGCGAGACTTCTTTGTAGCGCTGATTTGCCTTTCCAGGTTGCTTGGTTGGCCAAAAAGGGCGTATGCGTTTTTTCCTGAATATATTCAGGAAAAAACGCATACGCCCTTTTTGGCCAAGGGCTTCATTGTCGAGGTTTTGCCGCTTTTCCTGTGCTTTAAAGGCGATTCGAATCTACCTCCTGAAATCTGTTTCCTGCAATTCTGCCTTGCTTTCAAATCCTCTTCGTTGCCTTCCCTCAATATTTTTGTGGGCGAGAGTTATCATTTCTAACTCTGCAGGTTTGTGATTTGCAGGGCCCCTGAGCTCCATTTTTCAACTCGCTTTTTTGGGAGCTGGCCGCAAAAGCGTAGGATTGCTTCAGGACCTATTCTGGTTCCGGGCGGCAGGCTGAGCCGGTGGTTAATTCTTCTTCCTGATGGGAAAATAGAGTGACCTGTGACTGTCCCACCACCTAGAGCTAGTCGCTCATTGGTTCCCCCTCTTCCCGTTCATCCTCAGGACAAATTGCAACCTGTACGGAACAGGAGGTTAAACGTGCTGATTCTCCAAGGAGGGAGATTGCTATTAAAGTGGCTGGAATGGCGAACCCGAGCACAAGGAGATGAGAAATGAGGTGCGTTTTAGAAACCTTTCCCGATCACACGGTGTACCATCTTCTGGGTTTCTCATGCATGTTTTCGATGTAGGAAGATGCCCTTGATCCTGGAGATTTGGGACCCATGGGATGGGTACCACGCAGTATTACTTTAAAGGGTCTGCGTTTGCTCACCCAACCTCACCAAACCTCTCAGCCCCAAGAGTGTCCACCCTTATGTCTCAATCAGCTGTGGGTCTAGATATGGTCAATCCAGGTGGCATCACAGCCCCTGAACGAATTTTGTAAGAATTTCTCTCTCTTTCACTGTCTTTGTTTCACGGGTTTTTAAAAGTAATTGATTTTCCTAATGGGGTTTAGCTGCTTTTCACTGCTGTGTTTATGCCGCTTTACTCCCACTTGACTCACTTACGGAGAGATATCAATACATAGGTTTGAAGATTCTTAGTAGTCAGATCTATTCTTGGGCGGTGAATAGGGGGTGTTGAGTCCAGTTCACTGAGCAATGAGTAGGTCTTGTCTATTACATATTGGGTTTATGGAACGGTATCTGAGCTAATTTGAAACCCTTGTTTTAGGCATCACCCCACCTCACCTTTCCCGTTAGGCAGCCATAGTGTGTTTTCTAAATGTGTGACTCTGTTCTGTTTTGTAATTCAGTTCAAGTGTAGCGGTTTTTACATTCCCTCTATAAGTGATATCTTCTGATTAGTGTCTTTTTCTGTGTGACTTATTTCACTTAGAACCGTCGTACCTGAATCCACTCATCATGCTGCTACTAGCCTTATGACGTTGATTTCATGGCTGAGTGATATTCCATTGTACCTAAGGACCACAACTTCTTTATCCATTTTTCTCTTTCCTGGGATATTTAAGGTGGAATGAAGTGGAGGTTCTTGTCAACAGAGCAACCCTAAACTTTGGAGTGCCTGTGCCTTGCTGATTTTTAGTTTTCCCAAATTAGACGCCCATGAGTGGAAGTGCCCTATGCTCTCTAAGCCGAGTTTCTTAGATGTTTCAGGACACACCATACACTTCTCCAGAGTGGCTGTTGGCAATTTACATCCCACCCATCAGCGTAGCAAGGCTCCCATTTCTCCATGGCCTCTCCTGCATTTCTGGTATTGACACTTTATTCAGCATGGCCCTTTTGACCGATGGGAAGCGAGACTTCTTTGTAGCGCTGATTTGCCTTTCCAGGTTGCTTGGTTGGCCAAAAAGGGCGTATGCGTTTTTTCCTGAATATATTCAGGAAAAAACGCATACGCCCTTTTTGGCCAAGGGCATCATTGTCGAGGTTTTGCCGCTTTTTCTGTGCTTTAAAGGCGATTCGAATCTACCTCCTGAAATCTGTTTCCTGCAATTCTGCCTTGCTTTCAAATCCTCTTCGTTGCCTTCCCTCAATATTTTTGTGGGCGAGAGTTATCATTTCTAACTCTGCAGGTTTGTGATTTGCAGGGCCCCTGAGCTCCATTTTTCAACTCGCTTTTTTGGGAGCTGGCCGCAAAAGCGTAGGATTGCTTCAGGCCCTATTCTGGTTCCGGGCGGCAGGCTGAGCCTGTGGTTAATTCTTCTTCCTGATGGGAAAATAGAGTGACCTGTGCCTGTCCCACCACCTAGAGCTAGTCGCTCATTGGTTCCCCCTCTTCCCGTTCATCCTCAGGACAAATTGAAACCTGTACGGAACAGGAGGTTAAAGTGCTGATTCTCCAAGGAGGGAGGTTGCTATTAAAGTGGCTGGAATGGCGAACCCGAACACAAGGAGATGAGAAATGAGGTGCGTTTTAGAAACCTTTCCCGATCACACAGTGTACCATCTTCTGGGTTTCTCATGCATGTTTTCGATGTAGGAAGATGCCCTTGAACCTGGAGATTTGGGACCCATCAGACGGGTACCAAGCAGTATTATTTTAAAGGGTCTGCGTTTGCTCACCCAACCTCACCAAAACTCTCAGCCCCAAGAGTGTCCACCCTTATGTCTCAATCAGCTGTGGGTCTAGATATGGTCAATCCAGGTGGCATCACAGCCCCTGAACGAATTTTGTAAGAATTTCTCTCTCTTTCACTGTCTTTGTTTCACGGGTTTTTAAAAGTAATTGATTTTCCTAATGGGGTTTAGCTGCTTTTCACTGCTGTGTTTATGCCGCTTTACTCCCACTTGACTCACTTACGGAGAGATATCAATACATAGGTTTGAAGATTCTTACTAGTCAGATCTATTCTTGGGCGGTGAATAGGGGGTGTTGAGTCCAGTTCACTGAGCAAGGAGTAGGTCTTGTCTATTACATATTGGGTTTATGGAACGGTATCTGAGCTAATTTGAAACCCTTGTTTTAGGCATCACCCCACCTCACCTTTCCCGTTAGGCAGCCATAGTGTGTTTTCTAAATGTGTGACTCTGTTCTGTTTTGTAATTCAGTTCAAGTGTAGCGGTTTTTACATTCCCTCTATAAGTGATATCTTCTGATTAGTGTCTTTTTCTGTGTGACTTATTTCACTTAGAACCGTCGTACCTGAATCCACTCATCATGCTGCTACTAGCCTTATGACGTTGATTTCATGGCTGAGTGATATTCCATTGTACCTAAGGACCACAACTTCTTTATCCATTTTTCTCTTTCCTGGGATATTTAAGGTGGAATGAAGTGGAGGTTCTTGTCAACAGAGCAACCCTAAACTTTGGAGTGCCTGTGCCTTGCTGATTTTTAGTTTTCCCAAATTAGACGCCCATGAGTGGAAGTGCCCTATGCTCTCTAAGCCGAGTTTTTTAGATGTTTCAGGACACACCATACACTTCTCCAGAGTGGCTGTTGGCAATTTACATCCCACCCATCAGCGTAGCAAGGCTCCCATTTCTCCATGGCCTCTCCTGCATTTCTGGTATTGACACTTTATTCAGCATGGCCCTTTTGACCGATGGGAAGCGAGACTTCTTTGTAGCGCTGATTTGCCTTTCCAGGTTGCTTGGTTGGCCAAAAAGGGCGTATGCGTTTTTTCCTGAATATATTCAGGAAAAAACGCATACGCCCTTTTTGGCCAAGGGCATCATTGTCGAGGTTTTGCCGCTTTTCCTGTGCTTTAAAGGCGATTCGAATCTACCTCCTGAAATCTGTTTCCTGCAATTCTGCCTTGCTTTCAAATCCTCTTCGTTGCCTTCCCTCAATATTTTTGTGGGCGAGAGTTATCATTTATAACTCTGCAGGTTTGTGATTTGCAGGGCCCCTGAGCTCCATTTTTCAACTCGCTTTTTTGGGAGCTGGCCGCAAAAGCGTAGGATTGCTTCAGGACCTATTCTGGTTCCGGGCGGCAGGCTGAGCCGGTGGTTAATTCTTCTTCCTGATGGGAAAATAGAGTGACCTGTGACTGTCCCACCACCTAGAGCTAGTCGCTCATTGGTTCCCCCTCTTCCCGTTCATCCTCAGGACAAATTGCAACCTGTACGGAACAGGAGGTTAAACGTGCTGATTCTCCAAGGAGGGAGATTGCTATTAAATTGGCTGGAATGGCGAACCCGAGCACAAGGAGATGAGAAATGAGGTGCGTTTTAGAAACCTTTCCCGATCACACGGTGTACCATCTTCTGGGTTTCTCATGCATGTTTTCGATGTAGGAAGATGCCCTTGAACCTGGAGATTTGGGACCCATCAGACGGGTACCACGCAGTATTACTTTAAAGGGTCTGCGTTTGCTCACCCAACCTCACCAAAACTCTCAGCCCCAAGAGTGTCCACCCTTATGTCTCAATCAGCTGTGGGTCTAGATATGGTCAATCCAGGTGGCATCACAGCCCCTGAACGAATTTTGTAAGAATTTCTCTCTCTTTCACTGTCTTTGTTTCACGGGTTTTTAAAAGTAATTGATTTTCCTAATGGGGTTTAGCTGCTTTTCACTGCTGTGTTTATGCCGCTTTACTCCCACTTGACTCACTTACGGAGAGATATCAATACATAGGTTTGAAGATTCTTACTAGTCAGATCTATTCTTGGGCGGTGAATAGGGGGTGTTGAGTCCAGTTCACTGAGCAAGGAGTAGGTCTTGTCTATTACATATTGGGTTTATGGAACGGTATCTGAGCTAATTTGAAACCCTTGTTTTAGGCATCACCCCACCTCACCTTTCCCGTTAGGCAGCCATAGTGTGTTTTCTAAATGTGTGACTCTGTTCTGTTTTGTAATTCAGTTCAAGTGTAGCGGTTTTTACATTCCCTCTATAAGTGATATCTTCTGATTAGTGTCTTTTTCTGTGTGACTTATTTCACTTAGAACCGTCGTACCTGAATCCACTCATCATGCTGCTACTAGCCTTATGACGTTGATTTCATGGCTGAGTGATATTCCATTGTACCTAAGGACCACAACTTCTTTATCCATTTTTCTCTTTCCTGGGATATTTAAGGTGGAATGAAGTGGAGGTTCTTGTCAACAGAGCAACCCTAAACTTTGGAGTGCCTGTGCCTTGCTGATTTTTAGTTTTCCCAAATTAGACGCCCATGAGTGGAAGTGCCCTATGCTCTCTAAGCCGAGTTTTTTAGATGTTTCAGGACACACCATACACTTCTCCAGAGTGGCTGTTGGCAATTTACATCCCACCCATCAGCGTAGCAAGGCTCCCATTTCTCCATGGCCTCTCCTGCATTTCTGGTATTGACACTTTATTCAGCATGGCCCTTTTGACCGATGGGAAGCGAGACTTCTTTGTAGCGCTGATTTGCCTTTCCAGGTTGCTTGGTTGGCCAAAAAGGGCGTATGCGTTTTTTCCTGAATATATTCAGGAAAAAACGCATACGCCCTTTTTGGCCAAGGGCTTCATTGTCGAGGTTTTGCCGCTTTTCCTGTGCTTTAAAGGCGATTCGAATCTACCTCCTGAAATCTGTTTCCTGCAATTCTGCCTTGCTTTCAAATCCTCTTCGTTGCCTTCCCTCAATATTTTTGTGGGCGAGAGTTATCATTTCTAACTCTGCAGGTTTGTGATTTGCAGGGCCCCTGAGCTCCATTTTTCAACTCGCTTTTTTGGGAGCTGGCCGCAAAAGCGTAGGATTGCTTCAGGACCTATTCTGGTTCCGGGCGGCAGGCTGAGCCGGTGGTTAATTCTTCTTCCTGATGGGAAAATAGAGTGACCTGTGACTGTCCCACCACCTAGAGCTAGTCGCTCATTGGTTCCCCCTCTTCCCGTTCATCCTCAGGACAAATTGCAACCTGTACGGAACAGGAGGTTAAACGTGCTGATTCTCCAAGGAGGGAGATTGCTATTAAAGTGGCTGGAATGGCGACCCCGAGCACAAGGAGATGAGAAATGAGGTGCGTTTTAGAAACCTTTCCCGATCACACGGTGTACCATCTTCTGGGTTTCTCATGCATGTTTTCGATGTAGGAAGATGCCCTTGAACCTGGAGATTTGGGACCCATCAGACGGGTACCACGCAGTATTACTTTAAAGGGTCTGCGTTTGCTCACCCAACCTCACCAAACCTCTCAGCCCCAAGAGTGTCCACCCTTATGTCTCAATCAGCTGTGGGTCTAGATATGGTCAATCCAGGTGGCATCACAGCCCCTGAACGAATTTTGTAAGAATTTCTCTCTCTTTCACTGTCTTTGTTTCACGGGTTTTTAAAAGTAATTGATTTTCCTAATGGGGTTTAGCTGCTTTTCACTGCTGTGTTTATGCCGCTTTACTCCCACTTGACTCACTTACGGAGAGATATCAATACATAGGTTTGAAGATTCTTACTAGTCAGATCTATTCTTGGGCGGTGAATAGGGGGTGTTGAGTCCAGTTCACTGAGCAAGGAGTAGGTCTTGTCTATTACATATTGGGTTTATGGAACGGTATCTGAGCTAATTTGAAACCCTTGTTTTAGGCATCACCCCACCTCACCTTTCCCGTTAGGCAGCCATAGTGTGTTTTCTAAATGTGTGACTCTGTTCTGTTTTGTAATTCAGTTCAAGTGTAGCGGTTTTTACATTCCCTCTATAAGTGATATCTTCTGATTAGTGTCTTTTTCTGTGTGACTTATTTCACTTAGAACCGTCGTACCTGAATCCACTCATCATGCTGCTACTAGCCTTATGACGTTGATTTCATGGCTGAGTGATATTCCATTGTACCTAAGGACCACAACTTCTTTATCCATTTTTCTCTTTCCTGGGATATTTAAGGTGGAATGAAGTGGAGGTTCTTGTCAACAGAGCAACCCTAAACTTTGGAGTGCCTGTGCCTTGCTGATTTTTAGTTTTCCCAAATTAGACGCCCATGAGTGGAAGTGCCCTATGCTCTCTAAGCCGAGTTTTTTAGATGTTTCAGGACACACCATACACTTCTCCAGAGTGGCTGTTGGCAATTTACATCCCACCCATCAGCGTAGCAAGGCTCCCATTTCTCCATGGCCTCTCCTGCATTTCTGGTATTGACACTTTATTCAGCATGGCCCTTTTGACCGATGGGAAGCGAGACTTCTTTGTAGCGCTGATTTGCCTTTCCAGGTTGCTTGGTTGGCCAAAAAGGGCGTATGCGTTTTTTCCTGAATATATTCAGGAAAAAACGCATACGCCCTTTTTGGCCAAGGGCTTCATTGTCGAGGTTTTGCCGCTTTTCCTGTGCTTTAAAGGCGATTCGAATCTACCTCCTGAAATCTGTTTCCTGCAATTCTGCCTTGCTTTCAAATCCTCTTCGTTGCCTTCCCTCAATATTTTTGTGGGCGAGAGTTATCATTTCTAACTCTGCAGGTTTGTGATTTGCAGGGCCCCTGAGCTCCATTTTTCAACTCGCTTTTTTGGGAGCTGGCCGCAAAAGCGTAGGATTGCTTCAGGACCTATTCTGGTTCCGGGCGGCAGGCTGAGCCGGTGGTTAATTCTTCTTCCTGATGGGAAAATAGAGTGACCTGTGACTGTCCCACCACCTAGAGCTAGTCGCTCATTGGTTCCCCCTCTTCCCGTTCATCCTCAGGACAAATTGCAACCTGTACGGAACAGGAGGTTAAACGTGCTGATTCTCCAAGGAGGGAGATTGCTATTAAAGTGGCTGGAATGGCGAACCCGAGCACAAGGAGATGAGAAATGAGGTGCGTTTTAGAAACCTTTCCCGATCACACGGTGTACCATCTTCTGGGTTTCTCATGCATGTTTTCGATGTAGGAAGATGCCCTTGATCCTGGAGATTTGGGACCCATGGGATGGGTACCACGCAGTATTACTTTAAAGGGTCTGCGTTTGCTCACCCAACCTCACCAAACCTCTCAGCCCCAAGAGTGTCCACCCTTATGTCTCAATCAGCTGTGGGTCTAGATATGGTCAATCCAGGTGGCATCACCGCCCCTGAACGAATTTTGTAAGAATTTCTCTCTCTTTCACTGTCTTTGTTTCACGGGTTTTTAAAAGTAATTGATTTTCCTAATGGGGTTTAGCTGCTTTTCACTGCTGTGTTTATGCCGCTTTACTCCCACTTGACTCACTTACGGAGAGATATCAATACATAGGTTTGAAGATTCTTACTAGTCAGATCTATTCTTGGGCGGTGAATAGGGGGTGTTGAGTCCAGTTCACTGAGCAATGAGTAGGTCTTGTCTATTACATATTGGGTTTATGGAACGGTATCTGAGGTAATTTGAAACCCTTGTTTTAGGCATCACCCCACCTCACCTTTCCCGTTAGGCAGCCATAGTGTGTTTTCTAAATGTGTGACTCTGTTCTGTTTTGTAATTCAGTTCAAGTGTAGCGGTTTTTACATTCCCTCTATAAGTGATATCTTCTGATTAGTGTCTTTTTCTGTGTGACTTATTTCACTTAGAACCGTCGTACCTGAATCCACTCATCATGCTGCTACTAGCCTTATGACGTTGATTTCATGGCTGAGTGATATTCCATTGTACCTAAGGACCACAACTTCTTTATCCATTTTTCTCTTTCCTGGGATATTTAAGGTGGAATGAAGTGGAGGTTCTTGTCAACAGAGCAACCCTAAACTTTGGAGTGCCTGTGCCTTGCTGATTTTTAGTTTTCCCAAATTAGACGCCCATGAGTGGAAGTGCCCTATGCTCTCTAAGCCGAGTTTTTTAGATGTTTCAGGACACACCATACACTTCTCCAGAGTGGCTGTTGGCAATTTACATCCCACCCATCAGCGTAGCAAGGCTCCCATTTCTCCATGGCCTCTCCTGCATTTCTGGTATTGACACTTTATTCAGCATGGCCCTTTTGACCGATGGGAAGCGAGACTTCTTTGTAGCGCTGATTTGCCTTTCCAGGTTGCTTGGTTGGCCAAAAAGGGCGTATGCGTTTTTTCCTGAATATATTCAGGAAAAAACGCATACGCCCTTTTTGGCCAAGGGCATCATTGTCGAGGTTTTGCCGCTTTTCCTGTGCTTTAAAGGCGATTCGAATCTACCTTCTGAAATCTGTTTCCTGCAATTCTGCCTTGCTTTCAAATCCTCTTCGTTGCCTTCCCTCAATATTTTTGTGGGCGAGAGTTATCATTTATAACTCTGCAGGTTTGTGATTTGCAGGGCCCCTGAGCTCCATGTTTCAACTCGCTTTTTTGGGAGCTGGCCGCAAAAGCGTAGGATTGCTTCAGGCCCTATTCTGGTTCCGGGCGGCAGGCTGAGCCTGTGGTTAATTCTTCTTCCTGATGGGAAAATAGAGTGACCTGTGACTGTCCCACCACCTAGAGCTAGTCGCTCATTGGTTCCCCCTCTTCCCGTTCATCCTCAGGACAAACTGAAACCTGTACGGAACAGGAGGTTAAAGTGCTGATTCTCCAAGGAGGGAGATTGCTATTAAAGTGGCTGGAATGGCGACCCCGAGCACAAGGAGATGAGAAATGAGGTGCGTTTTAGAAACATTTCCCGATCACACAGTGTACCATCTTCTGGGTTTCTCATGCATGTTTTCGATGTAGGAAGATGCCCTTGAACCTGGAGATTTGGGACCCATCAGACGGGTACCACGCAGTATTACTTTAAAGGGTCTGCGTTTGCTCACCCAACCTCACCAAACCTCTCAGCCCCAAGAGTGTCCACCCTTATGTCTCAATCAGCTGTGGGTCTAGATATGGTCAATCCAGGTGGCATCACAGCCCCTGAACGAATTTTGTAAGAATTTCTCTCTCTTTCACTGTCTTTGTTTCACGGGTTTTTAAAAGTAATTGATTTTCCTAATGGGGTTTAGCTGCTTTTCACTGCTGTGTTTATGCCGCTTTACTCCCACTTGACTCACTTACGGAGAGATATCAATACATAGGTTTGAAGATTCTTACTAGTCAGATATATTCTTGGGCGGTGAATAGGGGGTGTTGAGTCCAGTTCACTGAGCAAGCAGTAGGTCTTGTCTATTACATATTGGGTTTATGGAACGGTATCTGAGCTAATTTGAAACCCTTGTTTTATGCATCACCCCACCTCGCCTTTCCCGTTAGGCAGCCATAGTGTGTTTTCTAAATGTGTGACTCTGTTCTGTTTTGTAATTCAGTTCAAGTGTAGCGGTTTTTACATTCCCTCTATAAGTGATATCTTCTGATTAGTGTCTTTTTCTGTGTGACTTATTTCACTTAGAACCGTCGTACCTGAATCCACTCATCATGCTGCTACTAGCCTTATGACGTTGATTTCATGGCTGAGTGATATTCCATTGTACCTAAGGACCACAACTTCTTTATCCATTTTTCTCTTTCCTGGGATATTTAAGGTGGAATGAAGTGGAGGTTCTTGTCAACAGAGCAACCCTAAACTTTGGAGTGCCTGTGCCTTGCTGATTTTTAGTTTTCCCAAATTAGACGCCCATGAGTGGAAGTGCCCTATGCTCTCTAAGCCGAGTTTTTTAGATGTTTCAGGACACACCATACACTTCTCCAGAGTGGCTGTTGGCAATTTACATCCCACCCATCAGCGTAGCAAGGCTCCCATTTCTCCATGGCCTCTCCTGCATTTCTGGTATTGACACTTTATTCAGCATGGCCCTTTTGACCGATGGGAAGCGAGACTTCTTTGTAGCGCTGATTTGCCTTTCCAGGTTGCTTGGTTGGCCAAAAAGGGCGTATGCGTTTTTTCCTGAATATATTCAGGAAAAAACGCATACGCCCTTTTTGGCCAAGGGCATCATTGTCGAGGTTTTGCCGCTTTTCCTGTGCTTTAAAGGCGATTCGAATCTACCTCCTGAAATCTGTTTCCTGCAATTCTGCCTTGCTTTCAAATCCTCTTCGTTGCCTTCCCTCAATATTTTTGTGGGCGAGAGTTATCATTTATAACTCTGCAGGTTTGTGATTTGCAGGGCCCCTGAGCTCCATTTTTCAACTCGCTTTTTTGGGAGCTGGCCGCAAAAGCGTAGGATTGCTTCAGGACCTATTCTGGTTCCGGGCGGCAGGCTGAGCCGGTGGTTAAATCTTCTTCCTGATGGGAAATTAGAGTGACCTGTGACTGTCCCACCACCTAGAGCTAGTCGCTCATTGGTTCCCCCTCTTCCCGTTCATCCTCAGGACAAATTGCAACCTGTACGGAACAGGAGGTTAAACGTGCTGATTCTCCAAGGAGGGAGATTGCTATTAAATTGGCTGGAATGGCGAACCCGAGCACAAGGAGATGAGAAATGAGGTGCGTTTTAGAAACCTTTCCCGATCACACGGTGTACCATCTTCTGGGTTTCTCATGCATGTTTTCGATGTAGGAAGATGCCCTTGAACCTGGAGATTTGGGACCCATCAGACGGGTACCACGCAGTATTACTTTAAAGGGTCTGCGTTTGCTCACCCAACCTCACCAAAACTCTCAGCCCCAAGAGTGTCCACCCTTATGTCTCAATCAGCTGTGGGTCTAGATATGGTCAATCCAGGTGGCATCACAGCCCCTGAACGAATTTTGTAAGAATTTCTCTCTCTTTCACTGTCTTTGTTTCACGGGTTTTTAAAAGTAATTGATTTTCCTAATGGGGTTTAGCTGCTTTTCACTGCTGTGTTTATGCCGCTTTACTCCCACTTGACTCACTTACGGAGAGATATCAATACATAGGTTTGAAGATTCTTACTAGTCAGATCTATTCTTGGGCGGTGAATAGGGGGTGTTGAGTCCAGTTCACTGAGCAAGGAGTAGGTCTTGTCTATTACATATTGGGTTTATGGAACGGTATCTGAGCTAATTTGAAACCCTTGTTTTAGGCATCACCCCACCTCACCTTTCCCGTTAGGCAGCCATAGTGTGTTTTCTAAATGTGTGACTCTGTTCTGTTTTGTAATTCAGTTCAAGTGTAGCGGTTTTTACATTCCCTCTATAAGTGATATCTTCTGATTAGTGTCTTTTTCTGTGTGACTTATTTCACTTAGAACCGTCGTACCTGAATCCACTCATCATGCTGCTACTAGCCTTATGACGTTGATTTCATGGCTGAGTGATATTCCATTGTACCTAAGGACCACAACTTCTTTATCCATTTTTCTCTTTCCTGGGATATTTAAGGTGGAATGAAGTGGAGGTTCTTGTCAACAGAGCAACCCTAAACTTTGGAGTGCCTGTGCCTTGCTGATTTTTAGTTTTCCCAAATTAGATGCCCATGAGTGGAAGTGCCCTATGCTCTCTAAGCCGAGTTTTTTAGATGTTTCAGGACACACCATACACTGCTCCAGTGTGGCTGTTGGCAATTTACATCCCACCCATCAGCGTAGCAAGGCTCCCATTTCTCCATGGCCTCTCCTGCATTTCTGGTATTGACACTTTATTCAGCATGGCCCTTTTGACCGATGGGAAGCGAGACTTCTTTGTAGCGCTGATTTTCCTTTCCAGGTTGCTTGGTTGGCCAAAAAGGGCGTATGCGTTTTTTCCTGAATATATTCAGGAAAAAACGCATACGCCCTTTTTGGCCAAGGGCATCATTGTCGAGGTTTTGCCGCTTTTCCTGTGCTTTAAAGGCGATTCGAATCTACCTCCTGAAATCTGTTTCCTGCAATTCTGCCTTGCTTTCAAATCCTCTTCGTTGCCTTCCCTCAATATTTTTGTGGGCGAGAGTTATCATTTATAACTCTGCAGGTTTGTGATTTGCAGGGCCCCTGAGCTCCATTTTTCAACTCGCTTTTTTGGGAGCTGGCCGCAAAAGCGTAGGATTGCTTCAGGACCTATTCTGGTTCCGGGCGGCAGGCTGAGCCGGTGGTTAATTCTTCTTCCTGATGGGAAAATAGAGTGACCTGTGACTGTCCCACCACCTAGAGCTAGTCGCTCATTGGTTCCCCCTCTTCCCGTTCATCCTCAGGACAAATTGCAACCTGTACGGAACAGGAGGTTAAACGTGCTGATTCTCCAAGGAGGGAGATTGCTATTAAAGTGGCTGGAATGGCGAACCCGAGCACAAGGAGATGAGAAATGAGGTGCGTTTTAGAAACCTTTCCCGATCACACGGTGTACCATCTTCTGGGTTTCTCATGCATGTTTTCGATGTAGGAAGATGCCCTTGATCCTGGAGATTTGGGACCCATGGGATGGGTACCACGCAGTATTACTTTAAAGGGTCTGCGTTTGCTCACCCAACCTCACCAAACCTCTCAGCCCCAAGAGTGTCCACCCTTATGTCTCAATCAGCTGTGGGTCTAGATATGGTCAATCCAGGTGGCATCACAGCCCCTGAACGAATTTTGTAAGAATGTCTCTCTCTTTCACTGTCTTTGTTTCACGGGTTTTTAAAAGTAATTGATTTTCCTAATGGGGTTTAGCTGCTTTTCACTGCTGTGTTTATGCCGCTTTACTCCCACTTGACTCACTTACGGAGAGATATCAATACATAGGTTTGAAGATTCTTACTAGTCAGATCTATTCTTGGGCGGTGAATAGGGGGTGTTGAGTCCAGTTCACTGAGCAAGGAGTAGGTCTTGTCTATTACATATTGGGTTTATGGAAAGGTATCTGAGCTAATTTGAAACCCTTGTTTTAGGCATCACCCCACCTCACCTTTCCCGTTAGGCAGCCATAGTGTGTTTTCTAAATGTGTGACTCTGTTCTGTTTTGTAATTCAGTTCAAGTGTAGCGGTTTTTACATTCCCTCTATAAGTGATATCTTCTGATTAGTGTCTTTTTCTGTGTGACTTATTTCACTTAGAACCGTCGTACCTGAATCCACTCATCATGCTGCTACTAGCCTTATGACGTTGATTTCATGGCTGAGTGATATTCCATTGTACCTAAGGACCACAACTTCTTTATCCATTTTTCTCTTTCCTGGGATATTTAAGGTGGAATGAAGTGGAGGTTCTTGTCAACAGAGCAACCCTAAACTTTGGAGTGCCTGTGCCTTGCTGATTTTTAGTTTTCCCAAATTAGACGCCCATGAGTGGAAGTGCCCTATGCTCTCTAAGCCGAGTTTTTTAGATGTTTCAGGACACACCATACACTTCTCCAGAGTGGCTGTTGGCAATTTACATCCCACCCATCAGCGTAGCAAGGCTCCCATTTCTCCATGGCCTCTCCTGCATTTCTGGTATTGACACTTTATTCAGCATGGCCCTTTTGACCGATGGGAAGCGAGACTTCTTTGTAGCGCTGATTTGCCTTTCCAGGTTGCTTGGTTGGCCAAAAAGGGCGTATGCGTTTTTTCCTGAATATATTCAGGAAAAAACGCATACGCCCTTTTTGGCCAAGGGCATCATTGTCGAGGTTTTGCCGCTTTTCCTGTGCTTTAAAGGCGATTCGAATCTACCTCCTGAAATCTGTTTCCTGCAATTCTGCCTTGCTTTCAAATCCTCTTCGTTGCCTTCCCTCAATATTTTTGTGGGCGAGAGTTATCATTTATAACTCTGCAGGTTTGTGATTTGCAGGGCCCCTGAGCTCCATTTTTCAACTCGCTTTTTTGGGAGCTGGCCGCAAAAGCGTAGGATTGCTTCAGGACCTATTCTGGTTCCGGGCGGCAGGCTGAGCCGGTGGTTAATTCTTCTTCCTGATGGGAAAATAGAGTGACCTGTGACTGTCCCACCACCTAGAGCTAGTCGCTCATTGGTTCCCCCTCTTCCCGTTCATCCTCAGGACAAATTGCAACCTGTACGGAACAGGAGGTTAAACGTGCTGATTCTCCAAGGAGGGAGATTGCTATTAAATTGGCTGGAATGGCGAACCCGAGCACAAGGAGATGAGAAATGAGGTGCGTTTTAGAAACCTTTCCCGATCACACGGTGTACCATCTTCTGGGTTTCTCATGCATGTTTTCGATGTAGGAAGATGCCCTTGAACCTGGAGATTTGGGACCCATCAGACGGGTACCACGCAGTATTACTTTAAAGGGTCTGCGTTTGCTCACCCAACCTCACCAAAACTCTCAGCCCCAAGAGTGTCCACCCTTATGTCTCAATCAGCTGTGGGTCTAGATATGGTCAATCCAGGTGGCATCACAGCCCCTGAACGAATTTTGTAAGAATTTCTCTCTCTTTCACTGTCTTTGTTTCACGGGTTTTTAAAAGTAATTGATTTTCCTAATGGGGTTTAGCTGCTTTTCACTGCTGTGTTTATGCCGCTTTACTCCCACTTGACTCACTTACGGAGAGATATCAATACATAGGTTTGAAGATTCTTACTAGTCAGATCTATTCTTGGGCGGTGAATAGGGGGTGTTGAGTCCAGTTCACTGAGCAAGGAGTAGGTCTTGTCTATTACATATTGGGTTTATGGAACGGTATCTGAGCTAATTTGAAACCCTTGTTTTAGGCATCACCCCACCTCACCTTTCCCGTTAGGCAGCCATAGTGTGTTTTCTAAATGTGTGACTCTGTTCTGTTTTGTAATTCAGTTCAAGTGTAGCGGTTTTTACATTCCCTCTATAAGTGATATCTTCTGATTAGTGTCTTTTTCTGTGTGACTTATTTCACTTAGAACCGTCGTACCTGAATCCACTCATCATGCTGCTACTAGCCTTATGACGTTGATTTCATGGCTGAGTGATATTCCATTGTACCTAAGGACCACAACTTCTTTATCCATTTTTCTCTTTCCTGGGATATTTAAGGTGGAATGAAGTGGAGGTTCTTGTCAACAGAGCAACCCTAAACTTTGGAGTGCCTGTGCCTTGCTGATTTTTAGTTTTCCCAAATTAGACGCCCATGAGTGGAAGTGCCCTATGCTCTCTAAGCCGAGTTTTTTAGATGTTTCAGGACACACCATACACTTCTCCAGAGTGGCTGTTGGCAATTTACATCCCACCCATCAGCGTAGCAAGGCTCCCATTTCTCCATGGCCTCTCCTGCATTTCTGGTATTGACACTTTATTCAGCATGGCCCTTTTGACCGATGGGAAGCGAGACTTCTTTGTAGCGCTGATTTGCCTTTCCAGGTTGCTTGGTTGGCCAAAAAGGGCGTATGCGTTTTTTCCTGAATATATTCAGGAAAAAACGCATACGCCCTTTTTGGCCAAGGGCTTCATTGTCGAGGTTTTGCCGCTTTTCCTGTGCTTTAAAGGCGATTCGAATCTACCTCCTGAAATCTGTTTCCTGCAATTCTGCCTTGCTTTCAAATCCTCTTCGTTGCCTTCCCTCAATATTTTTGTGGGCGAGAGTTATCATTTCTAACTCTGCAGGTTTGTGATTTGCAGGGCCCCTGAGCTCCATTTTTCAACTCGCTTTTTTGGGAGCTGGCCGCAAAAGCGTAGGATTGCTTCAGGACCTATTCTGGTTCCGGGCGGCAGGCTGAGCCGGTGGTTAATTCTTCTTCCTGATGGGAAAATAGAGTGACCTGTGACTGTCCCACCACCTAGAGCTAGTCGCTCATTGGTTCCCCCTCTTCCCGTTCATCCTCAGGACAAATTGCAACCTGTACGGAACAGGAGGTTAAACGTGCTGATTCTCCAAGGAGGGAGATTGCTATTAAAGTGGCTGGAATGGCGACCCCGAGCACAAGGAGATGAGAAATGAGGTGCGTTTTAGAAACCTTTCCCGATCACACGGTGTACCATCTTCTGGGTTTCTCATGCATGTTTTCGATGTAGGAAGATGCCCTTGAACCTGGAGATTTGGGACCCATCAGACGGGTACCACGCAGTATTACTTTAAAGGGTCTGCGTTTGCTCACCCAACCTCACCAAACCTCTCAGCCCCAAGAGTGTCCACCCTTATGTCTCAATCAGCTGTGGGTCTAGATATGGTCAATCCAGGTGGCATCACAGCCCCTGAACGAATTTTGTAAGAATTTCTCTCTCTTTCACTGTCTTTGTTTCACGGGTTTTTAAAAGTAATTGATTTTCCTAATGGGGTTTAGCTGCTTTTCACTGCTGTGTTTATGCCGCTTTACTCCCACTTGACTCACTTACGGAGAGATATCAATACATAGGTTTGAAGATTCTTACTAGTCAGATCTATTCTTGGGCGGTGAATAGGGGGTGTTGAGTCCAGTTCACTGAGCAAGGAGTAGGTCTTGTCTATTACATATTGGGTTTATGGAACGGTATCTGAGCTAATTTGAAACCCTTGTTTTAGGCATCACCCCACCTCACCTTTCCCGTTAGGCAGCCATAGTGTGTTTTCTAAATGTGTGACTCTGTTCTGTTTTGTAATTCAGTTCAAGTGTAGCGGTTTTTACATTCCCTCTATAAGTGATATCTTCTGATTAGTGTCTTTTTCTGTGTGACTTATTTCACTTAGAACCGTCGTACCTGAATCCACTCATCATGCTGCTACTAGCCTTATGACGTTGATTTCATGGCTGAGTGATATTCCATTGTACCTAAGGACCACAACTTCTTTATCCATTTTTCTCTTTCCTGGGATATTTAAGGTGGAATGAAGTGGAGGTTCTTGTCAACAGAGCAACCCTAAACTTTGGAGTGCCTGTGCCTTGCTGATTTTTAGTTTTCCCAAATTAGACGCCCATGAGTGGAAGTGCCCTATGCTCTCTAAGCCGAGTTTTTTAGATGTTTCAGGACACACCATACACTTCTCCAGAGTGGCTGTTGGCAATTTACATCCCACCCATCAGCGTAGCAAGGCTCCCATTTCTCCATGGCCTCTCCTGCATTTCTGGTATTGACACTTTATTCAGCATGGCCCTTTTGACCGATGGGAAGCGAGACTTCTTTGTAGCGCTGATTTGCCTTTCCAGGTTGCTTGGTTGGCCAAAAAGGGCGTATGCGTTTTTTCCTGAATATATTCAGGAAAAAACGCATACGCCCTTTTTGGCCAAGGGCTTCATTGTCGAGGTTTTGCCGCTTTTCCTGTGCTTTAAAGGCGATTCGAATCTACCTCCTGAAATCTGTTTCCTGCAATTCTGCCTTGCTTTCAAATCCTCTTCGTTGCCTTCCCTCAATATTTTTGTGGGCGAGAGTTATCATTTCTAACTCTGCAGGTTTGTGATTTGCAGGGCCCCTGAGCTCCATTTTTCAACTCGCTTTTTTGGGAGCTGGCCGCAAAAGCGTAGGATTGCTTCAGGACCTATTCTGGTTCCGGGCGGCAGGCTGAGCCGGTGGTTAATTCTTCTTCCTGATGGGAAAATAGAGTGACCTGTGACTGTCCCACCACCTAGAGCTAGTCGCTCATTGGTTCCCCCTCTTCCCGTTCATCCTCAGGACAAATTGCAACCTGTACGGAACAGGAGGTTAAACGTGCTGATTCTCCAAGGAGGGAGATTGCTATTAAAGTGGCTGGAATGGCGAACCCGAGCACAAGGAGATGAGAAATGAGGTGCGTTTTAGAAACCTTTCCCGATCACACGGTGTACCATCTTCTGGGTTTCTCATGCATGTTTTCGATGTAGGAAGATGCCCTTGATCCTGGAGATTTGGGACCCATGGGATGGGTACCACGCAGTATTACTTTAAAGGGTCTGCGTTTGCTCACCCAACCTCACCAAACCTCTCAGCCCCAAGAGTGTCCACCCTTATGTCTCAATCAGCTGTGGGTCTAGATATGGTCAATCCAGGTGGCATCACCGCCCCTGAACGAATTTTGTAAGAATTTCTCTCTCTTTCACTGTCTTTGTTTCACGGGTTTTTAAAAGTAATTGATTTTCCTAATGGGGTTTAGCTGCTTTTCACTGCTGTGTTTATGCCGCTTTACTCCCACTTGACTCACTTACGGAGAGATATCAATACATAGGTTTGAAGATTCTTACTAGTCAGATCTATTCTTGGGCGGTGAATAGGGGGTGTTGAGTCCAGTTCACTGAGCAATGAGTAGGTCTTGTCTATTACATATTGGGTTTATGGAACGGTATCTGAGGTAATTTGAAACCCTTGTTTTAGGCATCACCCCACCTCACCTTTCCCGTTAGGCAGCCATAGTGTGTTTTCTAAATGTGTGACTCTGTTCTGTTTTGTAATTCAGTTCAAGTGTAGCGGTTTTTACATTCCCTCTATAAGTGATATCTTCTGATTAGTGTCTTTTTCTGTGTGACTTATTTCACTTAGAACCGTCGTACCTGAATCCACTCATCATGCTGCTACTAGCCTTATGACGTTGATTTCATGGCTGAGTGATATTCCATTGTACCTAAGGACCACAACTTCTTTATCCATTTTTCTCTTTCCTGGGATATTTAAGGTGGAATGAAGTGGAGGTTCTTGTCAACAGAGCAACCCTAAACTTTGGAGTGCCTGTGCCTTGCTGATTTTTAGTTTTCCCAAATTAGACGCCCATGAGTGGAAGTGCCCTATGCTCTCTAAGCCGAGTTTTTTAGATGTTTCAGGACACACCATACACTTCTCCAGAGTGGCTGTTGGCAATTTACATCCCACCCATCAGCGTAGCAAGGCTCCCATTTCTCCATGGCCTCTCCTGCATTTCTGGTATTGACACTTTATTCAGCATGGCCCTTTTGACCGATGGGAAGCGAGACTTCTTTGTAGCGCTGATTTGCCTTTCCAGGTTGCTTGGTTGGCCAAAAAGGGCGTATGCGTTTTTTCCTGAATATATTCAGGAAAAAACGCATACGCCCTTTTTGGCCAAGGGCATCATTGTCGAGGTTTTGCCGCTTTTCCTGTGCTTTAAAGGCGATTCGAATCTACCTCCTGAAATCTGTTTCCTGCAATTCTGCCTTGCTTTCAAATCCTCTTCGTTGCCTTCCCTCAATATTTTTGTGGGCGAGAGTTATCATTTATAACTCTGCAGGTTTGTGATTTGCAGGGCCCCTGAGCTCCATTTTTCAACTCGCTTTTTTGGGAGCTGGCCGCAAAAGCGTAGGATTGCTTCAGGACCTATTCTGGTTCCGGGCGGCAGGCTGAGCCGGTGGTTAATTCTTCTTCCTGATGGGAAAATAGAGTGACCTGTGACTGTCCCACCACCTAGAGCTAGTCGCTCATTGGTTCCCCCTCTTCCCGTTCATCCTCAGGACAAACTGAAACCTGTACGGAACAGGAGGTTAAAGTGCTGATTCTTCAAGGAGGGAGATTGCTATTAAAGTGGCTGGAATGGCGAACCCGAGCACAAGGAGATGAGAAATGAGGTGCGTTTTAGAAACATTTCCCGATCACACGGTGTACCATCTTCTGGGTTTCTCATGCATGTTTTCGATGTAGGAAGATGCCCTTGAACCTGGAGATTTGGGACCCATCAGACGGGTACCACGCAGTATTACTTTAAAGGGTCTGCGTTTGCTCACCCAACCTCACCAAACCTCTCAGCCCCAAGAGTGTCCACCCTTATGTCTCAATCAGCTGTGGGTCTAGATATGGTCAATCCAGGTGGCATCACAGCCCCTGAACGAATTTTGTAAGAATTTCTCTCTCTTTCACTGTCTTTGTTTCACGGGTTTTTAAAAGTAATTGATTTTCCTAATGGGGTTTAGCTGCTTTTCACTGCTGTGTTTATGCCGCTTTACTCCCACTTGACTCACTTACGGAGAGATATCAATACATAGGTTTGAAGATTCTTACTAGTGAGATCTATTCTTGGGCGGTGAATAGGGGGTGTTGAGTCCAGTTCACTGAGCAAGCAGTAGGTCTTGTCTATTACATATTGGGTTTATGGAACGGTATCTGAGCTAATTTGAAACCCTTGTTTTATGCATCACCCCACCTCGCCTTTCCCGTTAGGCAGCCATAGTGTGTTTTCTAAATGTGTGACTCTGTTCTGTTTTGTAATTCAGTTCAAGTGTAGCGGTTTTTACATTCCCTCTATAAGTGATATCTTCTGATTAGTGTCTTTTTCTGTGTGACTTATTTCACTTAGAACCGTCGTACCTGAATCCACTCATCATGCTGCTACTAGCCTTATGACGTTGATTTCATGGCTGAGTGATATTCCATTGTACCTAAGGACCACAACTTCTTTATCCATTTTTCTCTTTCCTGGGATATTTAAGGTGGAATGAAGTGGAGGTTCTTGTCAACAGAGCAACCCTAAACTTTGGAGTGCCTGTGCCTTGCTGATTTTTAGTTTTCCCAAATTAGACGCCCATGAGTGGAAGTGCCCTATGCTCTCTAAGCCGAGTTTTTTAGATGTTTCAGGACACACCATACACTTCTCCAGAGTGGCTGTTGGCAATTTACATCCCACCCATCAGCGTAGCAAGGCTCCCATTTCTCCATGGCCTCTCCTGCATTTCTGGTATTGACACTTTATTCAGCATGGCCCTTTTGACCGATGGGAAGCGAGACTTCTTTGTAGCGCTGATTTGCCTTTCCAGGTTGCTTGGTTGGCCAAAAAGGGCGTATGCGTTTTTTCCTGAATATATTCAGGAAAAAACGCATACGCCCTTTTTGGCCAAGGGCATCATTGTCGAGGTTTTGCCGCTTTTCCTGTGCTTTAAAGGCGATTCGAATCTACCTCCTGAAATCTGTTTCCTGCAATTCTGCCTTGCTTTCAAATCCTCTTCGTTGCCTTCCCTCAATATTTTTGTGGGCGAGAGTTATCATTTCTAACTCTGCAGGTTTGTGATTTGCAGGGCCCCTGAGCTCCATTTTTCAACTCGCTTTTTTGGGAGCTGGCCGCAAAAGCGTAGGATTGCTTCAGGCCCTATTCTGGTTCCGGGCGGCAGGCTGAGCCTGTGGTTAATTCTTCTTCCTGATGGGAAAATAGAGTGACCTGTGCCTGTCCCACCACCTAGAGCTAGTCGCTCATTGGTTCCCCCTCTTCCCGTTCATCCTCAGGACAAATTGAAACCTGTACGGAACAGGAGGTTAAAGTGCTGATTCTCCAAGGAGGGAGGTTGCTATTAAAGTGGCTGGAATGGCGAACCCGAGCACAAGGAGATGAGAAATGAGGTGCGTTTTAGAAACCTTTCCCGATCACACAGTGTACCATCTTCTGGGTTTCTCATGCATGTTTTCGATGTAGGAAGATGCCCTTGAACCTGGAGATTTGGGACCCATCAGACGGGTACCACGCAGTATTACTTTAAAGGGTCTGCGTTTGCTCACCCAACCTCACCAAACCTCTCAGCCCCAAGAGTGTCCACCCTTATGTCTCAATCAGCTGTGGGTCTAGATATGGTCAATCCAGGTGGCATCACAGCCCCTGAACGAATTTTGTAAGAATTTCTCTCTCTTTCACTGTCTTTGTTTCACGGGTTTTTAAAAGTAATTGATTTTCCTAATGGGGTTTAGCTGCTTTTCACTGCTGTGTTTATGCCGCTTTACTCCCACTTGACTCACTTACGGAGAGATATCAATACATAGGTTTGAAGATTCTTACTAGTCAGATCTATTCTTGGGCGGTGAATAGGGGGTGTTGGGTCCAGTTCACTGAGCAAGGAGTAGGTCTTGTCTATTACATATTGGGTTTATGGAACGGTATCTGAGCTAATTTGAAACCCTTGTTTTAGGCATCACCCCACCTCACCTTTCCCGTTAGGCAGCCATAGTGTGTTTTCTAAATGTGTGACTCTGTTCTGTTTTGTAATTCAGTTCAAGTGTAGCGGTTTTTACATTCCCTCTATAAGTGATATCTTCTGATTAGTGTCTTTTTCTGTGTGACTTATTTCACTTAGAACCGTCGTACCTGAATCCACTCATCATGCTGCTACTAGCCTTATGACGTTGATTTCATGGCTGAGTGATATTCCATTGTACCTAAGGACCACAACTTCTTTATCCATTTTTCTCTTTCCTGGGATATTTAAGGTGGAATGAAGTGGAGGTTCTTGTCAACAGAGCAACCCTAAACTTTGGAGTGCCTGTGCCTTGCTGATTTTTAGTTTTCCCAAATTAGACGCCCATGAGTGGAAGTGCCCTATGCTCTCTAAGCCGAGTTTTTTAGATGTTTCAGGACACACCATACACTTCTCCAGAGTGGCTGTTGGCAATTTACATCCCACCCATCAGCGTAGCAAGGCTCCCATTTCTCCATGGCCTCTCCTGCATTTCTGGTATTGACACTTTATTCAGCATGGCCCTTTTGACCGATGGGAAGCGAGACTTCTTTGTAGCGCTGATTTGCCTTTCCAGGTTGCTTGGTTGGCCAAAAAGGGCGTATGCGTTTTTTCCTGAATATATTCAGGAAAAAACGCATACGCCCTTTTTGGCCAAGGGCATCATTGTCGAGGTTTTGCCGCTTTTCCTGTGCTTTAAAGGCGATTTGAATCTACCTCCTGAAATCTGTTTCCTGCAATTCTGCCTTGCTTTCAAATCCTCTTCGTTGCCTTCCCTCAATATTTTTGTGGGCGAGAGTTATCATTTCTAACTCTGCAGGTTTGTGATTTGCAGGGCCCCTGAGCTCCATTTTTCAACTCGCTTTTTTGGGAGCTGGCCGCAAAAGCGTAGGATTGCTTCAGGACCTATTCTGGTTCCGGGCGGCAGGCTGAGCCGGTGGTTAATTCTTCTTCCTGATGGGAAAATAGAGTGACCTGTGACTGTCCCACCACCTAGAGCTAGTCGCTCATTGGTTCCCCCTCTTCCCGTTCATCCTCAGGACAAACTGAAACCTGTACGGAACAGGAGGTTAAAGTGCTGATTCTCCAAGGAGGGAGATTGCTATTAAAGTGGCTGGAATGGCGAACCCGAGCACAAGGAGATGAGAAATGAGGTGCGTTTTAGAAACATTTCCCGATCACACAGTGTACCATCTTCTGGGTTTCTCATGCATGTTTTCGATGTAGGAAGATGCCCTTGAACCTGGAGATTTGGGACCCATCAGACGGGTACCACGCAGTATTACTTTAAAGGGTCTGCGTTTGCTCACCCAACCTCACCAAAACTCTCAGCCCCAAGAGTGTCCACCCTTATGTCTCAATCAGCTGTGGGTCTAGATATGGTCAATCCAGGTGGCATCACAGCCCCTGAACGAATTTTGTAAGAATTTCTCTCTCTTTCACTGTCTTTGTTTCACGGGTTTTTAAAAGTAATTGATTTTCCTAATGGGGTTTAGCTGCTTTTCACTGCTGTGTTTATGCCGCTTTACTCCCACTTGACTCACTTACGGAGAGATATCAATACATAGGTTTGAAGATTCTTACTAGTCAGATCTATTCTTGGGCGGTGAATAGGGGGTGTTGAGTCCAGTTCACTGAGCAAGGAGTAGGTCTTGTCTATTACATATTGGGTTTATGGAACGGTATCTGAGCTAATTTGAAACCCTTGTTTTAGGCATCACCCCACCTCACCTTTCCCGTTAGGCAGCCATAGTGTGTTTTCTAAATGTGTGACTCTGTTCTGTTTTGTAATTCAGTTCAAGTGTAGCGGTTTTTACATTCCCTCTATAAGTGATATCTTCTGATTAGTGTCTTTTTCTGTGTGAATTATTTCACTTAGAACCGTCGTACCTGAATCCACTCATCATGCTGCTACTAGCCTTATGACGTTGATTTCATGGCTGAGTGATATTCCATTGTACCTAAGGACCACAACTTCTTTATCCATTTTTCTCTTTCCTGGGGTATTTAAGGTGGAATGAAGTGGAGGTTCTTGTCAACAGAGCAACCCTAAACTTTGGAGTGCCTGTGCCTTGCTGATTTTAGTTTTCCAAATTAGACGCCCATGAGTGGAAGTGCCCTATGCTCTCTAAGCCGAGTTTTTTAGATGTTTCAGGACACACCCATACACTTCTCCAGAGTGGCTGTTGGCAATTTACATCCCACCCATCAGCGTAGCAAGGCTCCCATTTCTCCATGGCCTCTCCTGCATTTCTGGTATTGACACTTTATTCAGCATGGCCCTTTTGACCGATGGGAAGCGAGACTTCTTTGTAGCGCTGATTTGCCTTTCCAGGTTGCTTGGTTGGCCAAAAAGGGCGTATGCGTTTTTTCCTGAATATATTCAGGAAAAAACGCATACGCCCTTTTTGGCCAAGGGCATCATTGTCGAGGTTTATGCCGCTTTTCCTGTGCTTTAAAGGCGATTCGAATCTACCTCCTGAAATCTGTTTCCTGCAATTCTGCCTTGCTTTCAAATCCTCTTCGTTGCCTTCCCTCAATATTTTTGTGGGCGAGAGTTATCAATTTATAACTCTGCAGGTTTGTGATTTGCAGGGGCCCCTGAGCTCCATTTTTCAACTCGCTTTTTTGGGAGCTGGCCGCAAAAGCGTAGGATTGCTTCAGGACCTATTCTGGTTCCGGGCGGCAGGCTGAGCCGGTGGTTAATTCTTCTTCCTGATGGGAAAATAGAGTGACCTGTGACTGTCCCACCACCTAGAGCTAGTCGCTCATTGGTTCCCCCTCTTCCCGTTCATCCTCAGGACAAACTGAAACCTGTACGGAACAGGAGGTTAAAGTGCTGATTCTCCAAGGAGGGAGATTGCTATTAAAGTGGCTGGAATGGCGAACCCGAGCACAAGGAGATGAGAAATGAGGTGCGTTTTAGAAACATTTCCCGATCACACAGTGTACCATCTTCTGGGTTTCTCATGCATGTTTTCTATGTAGGAAGATGCCCTTGAACCTGGAGATTTGGGACCCATCAGACGGGTACCCACGCAGTATTACTTTAAAGGGTCTGCGTTTGCTCACCCAACCTCACCAAAACTCTCAGCCCCAAGAGTGTCCACCCTTATGTCTCAATCAGCTGTGGGTCTAGATATGGTCATCCAGGTGGCATCACAGCCCCTGAACGAATTTTGTAAGAATTTCTCTCTCTTTCACTGTCTTTGTTTCACGGGTTTTTAAAAGTAATTGATTTTCCTAATGGGGTTTAGCTGCTTTTCACTGCTGTGTTTATGCCGCTTTACTCCCACTTGACTCACTTACGGAGAGATATCAATACATAGGTTTGAAGATTCTTACTAGTCAGATCTATTCTTGGGCGGTGAATAGGGGGTGTTGAGTCCAGTTCACTGAGCAAGGAGTAGGTCTTGTCTATTACATATTGGGTTTATGGAACGGTATCTGAGCTAATTTGAAACCCTTGTTTTAGGCATCACCCCACCTCACCTTTCCCGTTAGGCAGCCATAGTGTGTTTTCTAAATGTGTGACTCTGTTCTGTTTTGTAATTCAGTTCAAGTGTAGCGGTTTTTACATTCCCTCTATAAGTGATATCTTCTGATTAGTGTCTTTTTCTGTGTGACTTATTTCACTTAGAACCGTCGTACCTGAATCCACTCATCATGCTGCTACTAGCCTTATGACGTTGATTTCATGGCTGAGTGATATTCCATTGTACCTAAGGACCACAACTTCTTTATCCATTTTTCTCTTTCCTGGGGTATTTAAGGTGGAATGAAGTGGAGGTTCTTGTCAACACAGCAACCCTAAACTTTGGAGTGCCTGTGCCTTGCTGATTTTTAGTTTTCCCAAATTAGACGCCCATGAGTGGAAGTGCCCTATGCTCTCTAAGCCGAGTTTTTTAGATGTTTCAGGACACACCATACACTTCTCCAGAGTGGCTGTTGGCAATTTACATCCCACCCATCAGCGTAGCAAGGCTCCCATTTCTCCATGGCCTCTCCTGCATTTCTGGTATTGACACTTTATTCAGCATGGCCCTTTTGACCGATGGGAAGCGAGACTTCTTTGTAGCGCTGATTTGCCTTTCCAGGTTGCTTGGTTGGCCAAAAAGGGCGTATGCGTTTTTTCCTGAATATATTCAGGAAAAAACGCATACGCCCTTTTTGGCCAAGGGCATCATTGTCGAGGTTTTGCCGCTTTTCCTGTGCTTTAAAGGCGATTCGAATCTACCTCCTGAAATCTGTTTCCTGCAATTCTGCCTTGCTTTCAAATCCTCTTCGTTGCCTTCCCTCAATATTTTTGTGGGCGAGAGTTATCATTTCTAACTCTGCAGGTTTGTGATTTGCAGGGCCCCTGAGCTCCATTTTTCAACTCGCTTTTTTGGGAGCTGGCCGCAAAAGCGTAGGATTGCTTCAGGACCTATTCTGGTTCCGGGCGGCAGGCTGAGCCGGTGGTTAATTCTTCTTCCTGATGGGAAAATAGAGTGACCTGTGACTGTCCCACCACCTAGAGCTAGTCGCTCATTGGTTCCCCCTCTTCCCGTTCATCCTCAGGACAAACTGAAACCTGTACGGAACAGGAGGTTAAAGTGCTGATTCTCCAAGGAGGGAGATTGCTATTAAAGTGGCTGGAATGGCGAACCCGAGCACAAGGAGATGAGAAATGAGGTGCGTTTTAGAAACATTTCCCGATCACACAGTGTACCATCTTCTGGGTTTCTCATGCATGTTTTCGATGTAGGAAGATGCCCTTGAACCTGGAGATTTGGGACCCATCAGACGGGTACCACGCAGTATTACTTTAAAGGGTCTGCGTTTGCTCACCCAACCTCACCAAAACTCTCAGCCCCAAGAGTGTCCACCCTTATGTCTCAATCAGCTGTGGGTCTAGATATGGTCAATCCAGGTGGCATCACAGCCCCTGAACGAATTTTGTAAGAATTTCTCTCTCTTTCACTGTCTTTGTTTCACGGGTTTTTAAAAGTAATTGATTTTCCTAATGGGGTTTAGCTGCTTTTCACTGCTGTGTTTATGCCGCTTTACTCCCACTTGACTCACTTACGGAGAGATATCAATACATAGGTTTGAAGATTCTTACTAGTCAGATCTATTCTTGGGCGGTGAATAGGGGGTGTTGAGTCCAGTTCACTGAGCAAGGAGTAGGTCTTGTCTATTACATATTGGGTTTATGGAACGGTATCTGAGCTAATTTGAAACCCTTGTTTTAGGCATCACCCCACCTCACCTTTCCCGTTAGGCAGCCATAGTGTGTTTTCTAAATGTGTGACTCTGTTCTGTTTTGTAATTCAGTTCAAGTGTAGCGGTTTTTACATTCCCTCTATAAGTGATATCTTCTGATTAGTGTCTTTTTCTGTGTGACTTATTTCACTTAGAACATTCGTACCTGAATCCACTCATCATGCTGCTACTAGCCTTATGACGTTGATTTCATGGCTGAGTGATATTCCATTGTACCTAAGGACCACAACTTCTTTATCCATTTTTCTCTTTCCTGGGGTATTTAAGGTGGAATGAAGTGGAGGTTCTTGTCAACACAGCAACCCTAAACTTTGGAGTGCCTGTGCCTTGCTGATTTTTAGTTTTCCCAAATTAGACGCCCATGAGTGGAAGTGCCCTATGCTCTCTAAGCCGAGTTTTTTAGATGTTTCAGGACACACCATACACTTCTCCAGAGTGGCTGTTGGCAATTTACATCCCACCCATCAGCGTAGCAAGGCTCCCATTTCTCCATGGCCTCTCCTGCATTTCTGGTATTGACACTTTATTCAGCATGGCCCTTTTGACCGATGGGAAGCGAGACTTCTTTGTAGCGCTGATTTGCCTTTCCAGGTTGCTTGGTTGGCCAAAAAGGGCGTATGCGTTTTTTCCTGAATATATTCAGGAAAAAACGCATACGCCCTTTTTGGCCAAGGGCATCATTGTCGAGGTTTTGCCGCTTTTCCTGTGCTTTAAAGGCGATTCGAATCTACCTCCTGAAATCTGTTTCCTGCAATTCTGCCTTGCTTTCAAATCCTCTTCGTTGCCTTCCCTCAATATTTTTGTGGGCGAGAGTTATCATTTATAACTCTGCAGGTTTGTGATTTGCAGGGCCCCTGAGCTCCATTTTTCAACTCGCTTTTTTGGGAGCTGGCCGCAAAAGCGTAGGATTGCTTCAGGACCTATTCTGGTTCCGGGCGGCAGGCTGAGCCGGTGGTTAATTCTTCTTCCTGATGGGAAAATAGAGTGACCTGTGACTGTCCCACCACCTAGAGCTAGTCGCTCATTGGTTCCCCCTCTTCCCGTTCATCCTCAGGACAAACTGAAACCTGTACGGAACAGGAGGTTAAAGTGCTGATTCTCCAAGGAGGGAGATTGCTATTAAAGTGGCTGGAATGGCGAACCCGAGCACAAGGAGATGAGAAATGAGGTGCGTTTTAGAAACATTTCCCGATCACACAGTGTACCATCTTCTGGGTTTCTCATGCATGTTTTCGATGTAGGAAGATGCCCTTGAACCTGGAGATTTGGGACCCATCAGACGGGTACCACGCAGTATTACTTTAAAGGGTCTGCGTTTGCTCACCCAACCTCACCAAAACTCTCAGCCCCAAGAGTGTCCACCCTTATGTCTCAATCAGCTGTGGGTCTAGATATGGTCAATCCAGGTGGCATCACAGCCCCTGAACGAATTTTGTAAGAATTTCTCTCTCTTTCACTGTCTTTGTTTCACGGGTTTTTAAAAGTAATTGATTTTCCTAATGGGGTTTAGCTGCTTTTCACTGCTGTGTTTATGCCGCTTTACTCCCACTTGACTCACTTACGGAGAGATATCAATACATAGGTTTGAAGATTCTTACTAGTCAGATCTATTCTTGGGCGGTGAATAGGGGGTGTTGAGTCCAGTTCACTGAGCAAGGAGTAGGTCTTGTCTATTACATATTGGGTTTATGGAACGGTATCTGAGCTAATTTGAAACCCTTGTTTTAGGCATCACCCCACCTCACCTTTCCCGTTAGGCAGCCATAGTGTGTTTTCTAAATGTGTGACTCTGTTCTGTTTTGTAATTCAGTTCAAGTGTAGCGGTTTTTACATTCCCTCTATAAGTGATATCTTCTGATTAGTGTCTTTTTCTGTGTGACTTATTTCACTTAGAACCGTCGTACCTGAATCCACTCATCATGCTGCTACTAGCCTTATGACGTTGATTTCATGGCTGAGTGATATTCCATTGTACCTAAGGACCACAACTTCTTTATCCATTTTTCTCTTTCCTGGGGTATTTAAGGTGGAATGAAGTGGAGGTTCTTGTCAACACAGCAACCCTAAACTTTGGAGTGCCTGTGCCTTGCTGATTTTTAGTTTTCCCAAATTAGACGCCCATGAGTGGAAGTGCCCTATGCTCTCTAAGCCGAGTTTTTTAGATGTTTCAGGACACACCATACACTTCTCCAGAGTGGCTGTTGGCAATTTACATCCCACCCATCAGCGTAGCAAGGCTCCCATTTCTCCATGGCCTCTCCTGCATTTCTGGTATTGACACTTTATTCAGCATGGCCCTTTTGACCGATGGGAAGCGAGACTTCTTTGTAGCGCTGATTTGCCTTTCCAGGTTGCTTGGTTGGCCAAAAAGGGCGTATGCGTTTTTTCCTGAATATATTCAGGAAAAAACGCATACGCCCTTTTTGGCCAAGGGCATCATTGTCGAGGTTTTGCCGCTTTTCCTGTGCTTTAAAGGCGATTCGAATCTACCTCCTGAAATCTGTTTCCTGCAATTCTGCCTTGCTTTCAAATCCTCTTCGTTGCCTTCCCTCAATATTTTTGTGGGCGAGAGTTATCATTTATAACTCTGCAGGTTTGTGATTTGCAGGGCCCCTGAGCTCCATTTTTCAACTCGCTTTTTTGGGAGCTGGCCGCAAAAGCGTAGGATTGCTTCAGGACCTATTCTGGTTCCGGGCGGCAGGCTGAGCCGGTGGTTAATTCTTCTTCCTGATGGGAAAATAGAGTGACCTGTGACTGTCCCACCACCTAGAGCTAGTCGCTCATTGGTTCCCCCTCTTCCCGTTCATCCTCAGGACAAACTGAAACCTGTACGGAACAGGAGGTTAAAGTGCTGATTCTCCAAGGAGGGAGATTGCTATTAAAGTGGCTGGAATGGCGAACCCGAGCACAAGGAGATGAGAAATGAGGTGCGTTTTAGAAACATTTCCCGATCACACAGTGTACCATCTTCTGGGTTTCTCATGCATGTTTTCGATGTAGGAAGATGCCCTTGAACCTGGAGATTTGGGACCCATCAGACGGGTACCACGCAGTATTACTTTAAAGGGTCTGCGTTTGCTCACCCAACCTCACCAAAACTCTCAGCCCCAAGAGTGTCCACCCTTATGTCTCAATCAGCTGTGGGTCTAGATATGGTCAATCCAGGTGGCATCACAGCCCCTGAACGAATTTTGTAAGAATTTCTCTCTCTTTCACTGTCTTTGTTTCACGGGTTTTTAAAAGTAATTGATTTTCCTAATGGGGTTTAGCTGCTTTTCACTGCTGTGTTTATGCCGCTTTACTCCCACTTGACTCACTTACGGAGAGATATCAATACATAGGTTTGAAGATTCTTACTAGTCAGATCTATTCTTGGGCGGTGAATAGGGGGTGTTGAGTCCAGTTCACTGAGCAAGGAGTAGGTCTTGTCTATTACATATTGGGTTTATGGAACGGTATCTGAGCTAATTTGAAACCCTTGTTTTAGGCATCACCCCACCTCACCTTTCCGTTAGGCAGCCATAGTGTGTTTTCTAAATGTGTGACTCTGTTCTGTTTTGTAATTCAGTTCAAGTGTAGCGGTTTTTACATTCCCTCTATAAGTGATATCTTCTGATTAGTGTCTTTTTCTGTGTGACTTATTTCACTTAGAACCGTCGTACCTGAATCCACTCATCATGCTGCTACTAGCCTTATGACGTTGATTTCATGGCTGAGTGATATTCCATTGTACCTAAGGACCACAACTTCTTTATCCATTTTTCTCTTTCCTGGGATATTTAAGGTGGAATGAAGTGGAGGTTCTTGTCAACAGAGCAACCCTAAACTTTGGAGTGCCTGTGCCTTGCTGATTTTTAGTTTTCCCAAATTAGACGCCCATGAGTGGAAGTGCCCTATGCTCTCTAAGCCGAGTTTTTTAGATGTTTCAGGACACACCGTACACTTCTCCAGAGTGGCTGTTGGCAATTTACATCCCGCCCATCAGCGTAGCAAGGCTCCCATTTCTCCATGGCCTCTCTTGCATTTCTGGTATTGACACTTTATTCAGCATGGCCCTTTTGACCGATGGGAAGCGAGACTTCTTTGTAGCGCTGATTTGCCTTTCCAGGTTGCTTGGTTGGCCAAAAAGGGCGTATGCGTTTTTTCCTGAATATATTCAGGAAAAAACGCATACGCCCTTTTTGGCCAAGGGCATCATTGTCGAGGTTTTGCCGCTTTTCCTGTGCTTTAAAGGCGATTCGAATCTACCTCCTGAAATCTGTTTCCTGCAATTCTGCCTTGCTTTCAAATCCTCTTCGTTGCCTTCCCTCAATATTTTTGTGGGCGAGAGTTATCATTTCTAACTCTGCAGGTTTGTGATTTGCAGGGCCCCTGAGCTCCATTTTTCAACTCGCTTTTTTGGGAGCTGGCCGCAAAAGCGTAGGATTGCTTCAGGACCTATTCTGGTTCCGGGCGGCAGGCTGAGCCGGTGGTTAATTCTTCTTCCTGATGGGAAAATAGAGTGACCTGTGCCTGTCCCACCACCTAGAGCTAGTCGCTCATTGGTTCCCCCTCTTCCCGTTCATCCTCAGGACAAATTGAAACCTGTACGGAACAGGAGGTTAAAGTGCTGTTTCTCCAAGGAGGGAGATTGCTATTAAAGTGGCTGGAATGGCGAACCCGAGCACAAGGAGATGAGAAATGAGGTGCGTTTTAGAAACCTTTCCCGATCACACGGTGTACCATCTTCTGGGGTTCTCATGCATGTTTTCGATGTAGGAAGATGCCCTTGAACCTGGAGATTTGGGACCCATGGGATGGGTACCACACAGTATTACTTTAAAGGGTCTGCGTTTGCTCACCCAACCTCACCAAATCTCTGAGCCCCAAGAGTGTCCACCCTTATGTCTCAATCAGCTGTGGGTCTAGATATGGTCAATCCAGGTGGCATCACAGCCCCTGAACGAATTTTGTAAGAATTTCTCTCTCTTTCACTGTCTTTGTTTCACGGGTTTTTAAAAGTAATTGATTTTCCTAATGGGGTTTAGCTGCTTTTCACTGCTGTGTTTATGCCGCTTTACTCCCACTTGACTCACTTACGGAGAGATATCAATACATAGGTTTGAAGATTCTTACTAGTCAGATCTATTCTTGGGCGGTGAATAGGGGGTGTTGAGTCCAGTTCACTGAGCAAGGAGTAGGTCTTGTCTATTACATATTGGGTTTATGGAACGGTATCTGAGCTAATTTGAAACCCTTGTTTTAGGCATCACCCCACCTCACCTTTCCCGTTAGGCAGCCATAGTGTGTTTTCTAAATGTGTGACTCTGTTCTGTTTTGTAATTCAGTTCAAGTGTAGCGGTTTTTACATTCCCTCTATAAGTGATATCTTCTGATTAGTGTCTTTTTCTGTGTGACTTATTTCACTTAGAACCGTCGTACCTGAATCCACTCATCATGCTGCTACTAGCCTTATGACGTTGATTTCATGGCTGAGTGATATTCCATTGTACCTAAGGACCACAACTTCTTTATCCATTTTTCTCTTTCCTGGGATATTTAAGGTGGAATGAAGTGGAGGTTCTTGTCAACAGAGCAACCCTAAACTTTGGAGTGCCTGTGCCTTGCTGATTTTTAGTTTTCCCAAATTAGACGCCCATGAGTGGAAGTGCCCTATGCTCTCTAAGCCGAGTTTTTTAGATGTTTCAGGACACACCGTACACGTCTCCAGAGTGGCTGTTGGCAATTTACATCCCGCCCATCAGCGTAGCAAGGCTCCCATTTCTCCATGGCCTCTCCTGCATTTCTGGTATTGACACTTTATTCAGCATGGCCCTTTTGACCGATGGGAAGCGAGACTTCTTTGTAGCGCTGATTTGCCTTTCCAGGTTGCTTGGTTGGCCAAAAAGGGCGTATGCGTTTTTTCCTGAATATATTCAGGAAAAAACGCATACGCCCTTTTTGGCCAAGGGCATCATTGTCGAGGTTTTGCCGCTTTTCCTGTGCTTTAAAGGCGATTCGAATCTACCTCCTGAAATCTGTTTCCTGCAATTCTGCATTGCTTTCAAATCCTCTTCGTTGCCTTCCCTCAATATTTTTGTGGGCGAGAGTTATCATTTATAACTCTGCAGGTTTGTGATTTGCAGTGCCCCTGAGCTCCATTTTTCAACTCGCTTTTTTGGGAGCTGGCCGCAAAAGCGTAGGATTGCTTCAGGACCTATTCTGGTTCCGGGCGGCAGGCTGAGCCTGTGGTTAATTCTTCTTCCTGATGGGAAAATAGAGTGACCTGTGCCTTTCCCAACACCTAGAGCTAGTCGCTCATTGGTTCCCCCTCTTCCCGTTCATCCTCAGGACAAATTGCAACCTGTACGGTACAGGAGGTTAAACGTGTTGATTCTCCAAGGAGGGAGATTGCTAGTAAAGCGGATGGAATGGCGAACCCGAGCACAAGGAGATGAGAAATGAGGTGCGTTTTAGAAACCTTTCCCGATCACACGGTGTACCATCTTCTGGGGTTCTCATGCATGTTTTCGATGTAGGAAGATGCCCTTGAACCTGGAGATTTGGGACCCATCAGACGGGTACCACGCAGTATTACTTTAAAGGGTCTGCGTTTGCTCACCCAACCTCACCAAACCTCTCAGCCCCAAGAGTGTCCACCCTTATGTCTCAATCAGCTGTGGGTCTAGATATGGTCGATCCAGGTGGCATCACAGCCCCTGAACGAATTTTGTAAGAATTTCTCTCTCTTTCACTGTCTTTGTTTCACGGGTTTTTAAAAGTAATTGATTTTCCTAATGGGGTTTAGCTGCTTTTCACTGCTGTGTTTATGCCGCTTTACTCCCACTTGACTCACTTACGGAGAGATATCAATACATAGGTTTGAAGATTCTTACTAGTCAGATCTATTCTTGGGCGGTGAATAGGGGGTGTTGAGTCCAGTTCACTGAGCAAGCAGTAGGTCTTGTCTATTACATATTGGGTTTATGGAACGGTATCTGAGCTAATTTGAAACCCTTGTTTTATGCATCACCCCACCTCGCCTTTCCCGTTAGGCAGCCATAGTGTGTTTTCTAAATGTGGGACTCTGTTCTGTTTTGTAATTCAGTTCAAGTGTAGCGGTTTTTACTTTCCCTCTATAAGTGATATCTTATGATTAGTGTCTTTTTCTGTGTGACTTATTTCACTTAGAACCGTCCTACCTGAATCCACTCATCATGCTGCTACTAGCCTTATGACGTTGATTTCATGGCTGAGTGATATTCCATTGTACCTAAGGACCACAACTTCTTTATCCATTTTTCTCTTTCCTGGGATATTTAAGGTGGAATGAAGTGGAGGTTCTTGTCAACAGAGCAACCCTAAACTTTGGAGTGCCTGTGCCTTGCTGATTTTTAGTTTTCCCAAATTAGACGCCCATTAGTGGAAGTGCCCTATGCTCTCTAAGCCGAGTTTTTTAGATATTTCAGGACACACCGTACACTTCTCCAGAGTGGCTGTTGGCAATTTACATCCCGCCCATCAGCGTAGCAAGGCTCCCATTTCTCCATGGCCTCTCTTGCATTTCTGGTATTGACACTTTATTCAGCATGGCCCTTTTGACCGATGGGAAGCGAGACTTCTTTGTAGCGCTGATTTGCCTTTCCAGGTTGCTTGGTTGGCCAAAAAGGGCGTATGCGTTTTTTCCTGAATATATTCAGGAAAAAACGCATACGCCCTTTTTGGCCAAGGGCATCATTGTCGAGGTTTTGCCGCTTTTCCTGTGCTTTAAAGGCGATTCGAATCTACCTCCTGAAATCTGTTTCCTGCAATTCTGCCTTGCTTTCAAATCCTCTTCGTTGCCTTCCCTCAATATTTTTGTGGGCGAGAGTTATCATTTATAACTCTGCAGGTTTGTGATTTGCAGGGCCCCTGAGCTCCATTTTTCAACTCGCTTTTTTGGGAGCTGGCCGCAAAAGCGTAGGATTGCTTCAGGACCTATTCTGGTTCCGGGCGGCAGGCTGAGCCGGTGGTTAATTCTTCTTCCTGATGGGAAAATAGAGTGACCTGTGCCTGTCCCACCACCTAGAGCTAGTCGATCATTGTTTCCCCCTCTTCCCGTTCATCCTCAGGACAAATTGAAACCTGTACGGAACAGGAGGTTAAAGTGCTGTTTCTCCAAGGAGGGAGATTGCTATTAAAGTGGCTGGAATGGCGAACCCGAGCACAAGGAGATGAGAAACGAGGTGCGTTTTAGAAACCTTTCCCGATCACACGGTGTACCATCTTCTGGGGTTCTCATGCATGTTTTCGATGTAGGAAGATGCCCTTGAACCTGGAGATTTGGGACCCATGGGATGGGTACCACACAGTATTACTTTAAAGGGTCTACGTTTGCTCACCCAACCTCACCAAACCTCTCAGCCCAAAGAGTGTCCACCCTTATGTCTCAATCAGCTGTGGGTCTAGATATGGTCAATCCAGGTGGCATCACAGCCCCTGAACGAATTTTGTAAGAATGTCTCTCTCTTTCACTGTCTTTGTTTCACGGGTTTTTAAAAGTAATTGATTTTCTTAATGGGGTTTAGCTGCTTTTCACTGCTGTGTTTATGCCGCTTTACTCCCACTTGACTCACTTACGAAGAGATATCAATACATAGGTTTGAAGATTCTTACTAGTCAGATCTATTCTTGGGCGGTGAATAGGGGGTGTTGAGTCCAGTTCACTGAGCAAGGAGTAGGTCTTGTCTATTACATATTGGGTTTATGGAACGGTATCTGAGCTAATTTGAAACCCTTGTTTTAGGCATCACCCCACCTCACCTTTCCCGTTAGGCAGCCATAGTGTGTTTTCTAAATGTGTGACTCTGTTCTGTTTTGTAATTCAGTTCAAGTGTAGCGGTTTTTACATTCCCTCTATAAGTGATATCTTCTGATTAGTGTCTTTTTCTGTGTGACTTATTTCACTTAGAACCGTCGTACCTGAATCCACTCATCATGCTGCTACTAGCCTTATGACGTTGATTTCATGGCTGAGTGATATTCCATTGTACCTAAGGACCACAACTTCTTTATCCATTTTTCTCTTTCCTGGGATATTTAAGGTGGAATGAAGTGGAGGTTCTTGTCAACAGAGCAACCCTAAACTTTGGAGTGCCTGTGCCTTGCTGATTTTTAGTTTTCCCAAATTAGACGCCCATGAGTGGAAGTGCCCTATGCTCTCTAAGCCGAGTTTTTTAGATGTTTCAGGACACACCGTACACTTCTCCAGAGTGGCTGTTGGCAATTTACATCCCGCCCATCAGCGTAGCAAGGCTCCCATTTCTCCATGGCCTCTCTTGCATTTCTGGTATTGACACTTTATTCAGCATGGCCCTTTTGACCGATGGGAAGCGAGACTTCTTTGTAGCGCTGATTTGCCTTTCCAGGTTGCTTGGTTGGCCAAAAAGGGCGTATGCGTTTTTTCCTGAATATATTCAGGAAAAAACGCATACGCCCTTTTTGGCCAAGGGCATCATTGTCGAGGTTTTGCCGCTTTTCCTGTGCTTTAAAGGCGATTCGAATCTACCTCCTGAAATCTGTTTCCTGCAATTCTGCCTTGCTTTCAAATCCTCTTCGTTGCCTTCCCTCAATATTTTTGTGGGCGAGAGTTATCATTTATAACTCTGCAGGTTTGTGATTTGCAGGGCCCCTGAGCTCCATTTTTCAACTCGCTTTTTTGGGAGCTGGCCGCAAAAGCGTAGGATTGCTTCAGGACCTATTCTGGTTCCGGGCGGCAGGCTGAGCCGGTGGTTAATTCTTCTTCCTGATGGGAAAATAGAGTGACCTGTGCCTGTCCCACCACCTAGAGCTAGTCGCTCATTGGTTCCCCCTCTTCCCGTTCATCCTCAGGACAAATTGAAACCTGTACGGAACAGGAGGTTAAAGTGCTGTTTCTCCAAGGAGGGAGATTGCTATTAAAGTGGCTGGAATGGCGAACCCGAGCACAAGGAGATGAGAAATGAGGTGCGTTTTAGAAACCTTTCCCGATCACACGGTGTACCATCTTCTGGGGTTCTCATGCATGTTTTCGATGTAGGAAGATGCCCTTGAACCTGGAGATTTGGGACCCATGGGATGGGTACCACACAGTATTACTTTAAAGGGTCTGCGTTTGCTCACCCAACCTCACCAAACGTCTCAGCCCCAAGAGTGTCCACCCTTATGTCTCAATCAGCTGTGGGTCTAGATATGGTCAATCCAGGTGGCATCACAGCCCCTGAACGAATTTTGTAAGAATTTCTCTCTCTTTCACTGTCTTTGTTTCACGGGTTTTTAAAAGTAATTGATTTTCCTAATGGGGTTTAGCTGCTTTTCACTGCTGTGTTTATGCCGCTTTACTCCCACTTGACTCACTTACGGAGAGATATCAATACATAGGTTTGAAGATTCTTACTAGTCAGATCTATTCTTGGGCGGTGAATAGGGGGTGTTGAGTCCAGTTCACTGAGCAAGGAGTAGGTCTTGTCTATTACATATTGGGTTTATGGAACGGTATCTGAGCTAATTTGAAACCCTTGTTTTAGGCATCACCCCACCTCACCTTTCCCGTTAGGCAGCCATAGTGTGTTTTCTAAATGTGTGACTCTGTTCTGTTTTGTAATTCAGTTCAAGTGTAGCGGTTTTTACATTCCCTCTATAAGTGATATCTTCTGATTAGTGTCTTTTTCTGTGTGACTTATTTCACTTAGAACCGTCGTACCTGAATCCACTCATCATGCTGCTACTAGCCTTATGACGTTGATTTCATGGCTGAGTGATATTCCATTGTACCTAAGGACCACAACTTCTTTATCCATTTTTCTCTTTCCTGGGATATTTAAGGTGGAATGAAGTGGAGGTTCTTGTCAACAGAGCAACCCTAAACTTTGGAGTGCCTGTGCCTTGCTGATTTTTAGTTTTCCCAAATTAGACGCCCATGAGTGGAAGTGCCCTATGCTCTCTAAGCCGAGTTTTTTAGATGTTTCAGGACACACCGTACACTTCTCCAGAGTGGCTGTTGGCAATTTACATCCCGCCCATCAGCGTAGCAAGGCTCCCATTTCTCCATGGCCTCTCCTGCATTTCTGGTATTGACACTTTATTCAGCATGGCCCTTTTGACCGATGGGAAGCGAGACTTCTTTGTAGCGCTGATTTGCCTTTCCAGGTTGCTTGGTTGGCCAAAAAGGGCGTATGCGTTTTTTCCTGAATATATTCAGGAAAAAACGCATACGCCCTTTTTGGCCAAGGGCATCATTGTCGAGGTTTTGCCGCTTTTCCTGTGCTTTAAAGGCGATTCGAATCTACCTCCTGAAATCTGTTTCCTGCAATTCTGCCTTGCTTTCAAATCCTCTTCGTTGCCTTCCCTCAATATTTTTGTGGGCGAGAGTTATCATTTATAACTCTGCAGGTTTGTGATTTGCAGTGCCCCTGAGCTCCATTTTTCAACTCGCTTTTTTGGGAGCTGGCCGCAAAAGCGTAGGATTGCTTCAGGACCTATTCTGGTTCCGGGCGGCAGGCTGAGCCTGTGGTTAATTATTCTTCCTGATGGGAAAATAGAGTGACCTGTGCCTTTCCCAACACCTAGAGCTAGTCGCTCATTGGTTCCCCCTCTTCCCGTTCATCCTCAGGACAAATTGCAACCTGTACGGAACAGGAGGTTAAACGTGTTGATTCTCCAAGGAGGGAGATTGCTAGTAAAGCGGATGGAATGGCGAACCCGAGCACAAGGAGATGAGAAATGAGGTGCGTTTTAGAAACCTTTCCCGATCACACGGTGTACCATCTTCTGGGGTTCTCATGCATGTTTTCGATGTAGGAAGATGCCCTTGAACCTGGAGATTTGGGACCCATCAGACGGGTACCACGCAGTATTACTTTAAAGGGTCTGCGTTTGCTCACCCAAACTCACCAAACCTCTCAGCCCCAAGAGTGTCCACCCTTATGTCTCAATCAGCTGTGGGTCTAGATATGGTCGATCCAGGTGGCATCACAGCCCCTGAACGAATTTTGTAAGAATTTCTCTCTCTTTCACTGTCTTTGTTTCACGGGTTTTTAAAAGTAATTGATTTTCCTAATGGGGTTTAGCTGCTTTTCACTGCTGTGTTTATGCCGCTTTACTCCCACTTGACTCACTTACGGAGAGATATCAATACATAGGTTTGAAGAATCTTACTAGTCAGATCTATTCTTGGGCGGTGAATAGGGGGTGTTGAGTCCAGTTCACTGAGCAAGCAGTAGGTCTTGTCTATTACATATTGGGTTTATGGAACGGTATCTGAGCTAATTTGAAACCCTTGTTTTATGAATCACCCCACCTCGCCTTTCCCGTTAGGCAGCCATAGTGTGTTTTCTAAATGTGGGACTCTGTTCTGTTTTGTAATTCAGTTCAAGTGTAGCGGTTTTTACTTTCCCTCTATAAGTGATATCTTATGATTAGTGTCTTTTTCTGTGTGACTAATTTCACTTAGAACCGTCCTACCTGAATCCACTCATCATGCTGCTACTAGCCTTATGACGTTGATTTCATGGCTGAGTGATATTCCATTGTACCTAAGGACCACAACTTCTTTATCCATTTTTCTCTTTCCTGGGATATTTAAGGTGGAATGAAGTGGAGGTTCTTGTCAACAGAGCAACCCTAAACTTTGGAGTGCCTATGCCTTGCTGATTTTTAGTTTTCCCAAATTAGACGCCCATGAGTGGAAGTGCCCTATGCTCTCTAAGCCGAGTTTTTTAGATATTTCAGGACACACCGTACACTTCTCCAGAGTGGCTGTTGGCAATTTACATCCCGCCCATCAGCGTAGCAAGGCTCCCATTTCTCCATGGCCTCTCTTGCATTTCTGGTATTGACACTTTATTCAGCATGGCCCTTTTGACCGATGGGAAGCGAGACTTCTTTGTAACGCTGATTTGCCTTTCCAGGTTGCTTGGTTGGCCAAAAAGGGCGTATGCGTTTTTTCCTGAATATATTCAGGAAAAAACGCATACGCCCTTTTTGGCCAAGGGCATCATTGTCGAGGTTTTGCCGCTTTTCCTGTGCTTTAAAGGCGATTCGAATCTACCTCCTGAAATCTGTTTCCTGCAATTCTGCCTTGCTTTCAAATCCTCTTCGTTGCCTTCCCTCAATATTTTTGTGGGCGAGAGTTATCATTTATAACTCTGCAGGTTTGTGATTTGCAGGGCCCCTGAGCTCCATTTTTCAACTCGCTTTTTTGGGAGCTGGCCGCAAAAGCGTAGGATTGCTTCAGGACCTATTCTGGTTCCGGGCGGCAGGCTGAGCCGGTGGTTAATTCTTCTTCCTGATGGGAAAATAGAGTGACCTGTGACTGTCCCACCACCTAGAGCTAGTCGCTCATTGGTTCCCCCTCTTCCCGTTCATCCTCAGGACAAATTGAAACCTGTACGGAACAGGAGGTTAAAGTGCTGTTTCTCCAAGGAGGGAGATTGCTATTAAAGTGGCTGGAATGGCGAACACGAGCACAAGGAGATGAGAAATGAGGTGCGTTTTAGAAACCTTTCCCGATCACACGGTGTACCATCTTCTGGGGTTCTCATGCATGTTTTCGATGTAGGAAGATGCCCTTGAACCTGGAGATTTGGGACCCATGGGACGGGTACCACGCAGTATTACTTTAAAGGGTCTGCGTTTGCTCACCCAACCTCACCAAACCTCTCAGCCCCAAGAGTGTCCACCCTTATGTCTCAATCAGCTGTGGGTCTAGATATGGTCAATCCAGGTGGCATCACAGCCCCTGAACGAATTTTGTAAGAATTTCTCTCTCTTTCACTGTCTTTGTTTCACGGGTTTTTAAAAGTAATTGATTTTCCTAATGGGGTTTAGCTGCTTTTCACTGCTGTGTTTATGCCGCTTTACTCCCACTTGACTCACTTACGGAGAGATATCAATACATAGGTTTGAAGATTCTTACTAGTCAGATCTATTCTTGGGCGGTGAATAGGGGGTGTTGAGTCCAGTTCACTGAGCAAGCAGTAGGTCTTGTCTATTACATATTGGGTTTATGGAACGGTATCTGAGCTAATTTGAAACCCTTGTTTTATGAATCACCCCACCTCGCCTTTCCCGTTAGGCAGCCATAGTGTGTTTTCTAAATGTGGGACTCTGTTCTGTTTTGTAATTCAGTTCAAGTGTAGCGGTTTTTACTTTCCCTCTATAAGTGATATCTTATGATTAGTGTCTTTTTCTGTGTGACTAATTTCACTTAGAACCGTCCTACCTGAATCCACTCATCATGCTGCTACTAGCCTTATGACGTTGATTTCATGGCTGAGTGATATTCCATTGTACCTAAGGACCACAACTTCTTTATCCATTTTTCTCTTTCCTGGGATATTTAAGGTGGAATGAAGTGGAGGTTCTTGTCAACAGAGCAACCCTAAACTTTGGAGTGCCTATGCCTTGCTGATTTTTAGTTTTCCCAAATTAGACGCCCATGAGTGGAAGTGCCCTATGCTCTCTAAGCCGAGTTTTTTAGATATTTCAGGACACACCGTACACTTCTCCAGAGTGGCTGTTGGCAATTTACATCCCGCCCATCAGCGTAGCAAGGCTCCCATTTCTCCATGGCCTCTCTTGCATTTCTGGTATTGACACTTTATTCAGCATGGCCCTTTTGACCGATGGGAAGCGAGACTTCTTTGTAGCGCTGATTTGCCTTTCCAGGTTGCTTGGTTGGCCAAAAAGGGCGTATGCGTTTTTTCCTGAATATATTCAGGAAAAAACGCATACGCCCTTTTTGGCCAAGGGCATCATTGTCGAGGTTTTGCCGCTTTTCCTGTGCTTTAAAGGCGATTCGAATCTACCTCCTGAAATCTGTTTCCTGCAATTCTGCCTTGCTTTCAAATCCTCTTCGTTGCCTTCCCTCAATATTTTTGTGGGCGAGAGTTATCATTTATAACTCTGCAGGTTTGTGATTTGCAGGGCCCCTGAGCTCCATTTTTCAACTCGCTTTTTTGGGAGCTGGCCGCAAAAGCGTAGGATTGCTTCAGGACCTATTCTGGTTCCGGGCGGCAGGCTGAGCCGGTGGTTAATTCTTCTTCCTGATGGGAAAATAGAGTGACCTGTGACTGTCCCACCACCTAGAGCTAGTCGCTCATTGGTTCCCCCTCTTCCCGTTCATCCTCAGGACAAATTGAAACCTGTACGGAACAGGAGGTTAAAGTGCTGTTTCTCCAAGGAGGGAGATTGCTATTAAAGTGGCTGGAATGGCGAACACGAGCACAAGGAGATGAGAAATGAGGTGCGTTTTAGAAACCTTTCCCGATCACACGGTGTACCATCTTCTGGGGTTCTCATGCATGTTTTCGATGTAGGAAGATGCCCTTGAACCTGGAGATTTGGGACCCATGGGACGGGTACCACGCAGTATTACTTTAAAGGGTCTGCGTTTGCTCACCCAACCTCACCAAACCTCTCAGCCCCAAGAGTGTCCACCCTTATGTCTCAATCAGCTGTGGGTCTAGATATGGTCAATCCAGGTGGCATCACAGCCCCTGAACGAATTTTGTAAGAATTTCTCTCTCTTTCACTGTCTTTGTTTCACGGGTTTTTAAAAGTAATTGATTTTCCTAATGGGGTTTAGCTGCTTTTCACTGCTGTGTTTATGCCGCTTTACTCCCACTTGACTCACTTACGGAGAGATATCAATACATAGGTTTGAAGATTCTTACTAGTCAGATCTATTCTTGGGCGGTGAATAGGGGGTGTTGAGTCCAGTTCACTGAGCAAGGAGTAGGTCTTGTCTATTACATATTGGGTTTATGGAACGGTATCTGAGCTAATTTGAAACCCTTGTTTTAGGCATCACCCCACCTCACCTTTCCCGTTAGGCAGCCATAGTGTGTTTTCTAAATGTGTGACTCTGTTCTGTTTTGTAATTCAGTTCAAGTGTAGCGGTTTTTACATTCCCTCTATAAGTGATATCTTCTGATTAGTGTCTTTTTCTGTGTGACTTATTTCACTTAGAACCGTCGTACCTGAATCCACTCATCATGCTGCTACTAGCCTTATGACGTTGATTTCATGGCTGAGTGATATTCCATTGTACCTAAGGACCACAACTTCTTTATCCATTTTTCTCTTTCCTGGGATATTTAAGGTGGAATGAAGTGGAGGTTCTTGTCAACAGAGCAACCCTAAACTTTGGAGTGCCTGTGCCTTGCTGATTTTTAGTTTTCCCAAATTAGACGCCCATGAGTGGAAGTGCCCTATGCTCTCTAAGCCGAGTTTTTTAGATGTTTCAGGACACACCGTACACGTCTCCAGAGTGGCTGTTGGCAATTTACATCCCGCCCATCAGCGTAGCAAGGCTCCCATTTCTCCATGGCCTCTCCTGCATTTCTGGTATTGACACTTTATTCAGCATGGCCCTTTTGACCGATGGGAAGCGAGACTTCTTTGTAGCGCTGATTTGCCTTTCCAGGTTGCTTGGTTGGCCAAAAAGGGCGTATGCGTTTTTTCCTGAATATATTCAGGAAAAAACGCATACGCCCTTTTTGGCCAAGGGCATCATTGTCGAGGTTTTGCCGCTTTTCCTGTGCTTTAAAGGCGATTCGAATCTACCTCCTGAAATCTGTTTCCTGCAATTCTGCCTTGCTTTCAAATCCTCTTCGTTGCCTTCCCTCAATATTTTTGTGGGCGAGAGTTATCATTTATAACTCTGCAGGTTTGTGATTTGCAGTGCCCCTGAGCTCCATTTTTCAACTCGCTTTTTTGGGAGCTGGCCGCAAAAGCGTAGGATTGCTTCAGGACCTATTCTGGTTCCGGGCGGCAGGCTGAGCCTGTGGTTAATTCTTCTTCCTGATGGGAAAATAGAGTGACCTGTGCCTTTCCCAACACCTAGAGCTAGTCGCTCATTGGTTCCCCCTCTTCCCGTTCATCCTCAGGACAAATTGCAACCTGTACGGAACAGGAGGTTAAACGTGTTGATTCTCCAAGGAGGGAGATTGCTAGTAAAGCGGATGGAATGGCGAACCCGAGCACAAGGAGATGAGAAATGAGGTGCGTTTTAGAAACCTTTCCCGATCACACGGTGTACCATCTTCTGGGGTTCTCATGCATGTTTTCGATGTAGGAAGATGCCCTTGAACCTGGAGATTTGGGACCCATCAGACGGGTACCACGCAATATAACTTTAAAGGGTCTGCGTTTGCTCACCCAACCTCACCAAACCTCTCAGCCCCAAGAGTGTCCACCCTTATGTCTCAATCAGCTGTGGGTCTAGATATGGTCAATCCAGGTGGCATCACAGCCCCTGAACGAATTTTGTAAGAATTTCTCTCTCTTTCACTGTCTTTGTTTCACGGGTTTTTAAAAGTAATTGATTTTCCTAATGGGGTTTAGCTGCTTTTCACTGCTGTGTTTATGCCGCTTTACTCCCACTTGACTCACTTACGGAGAGATATCAATACATAGGTTTGAAGATTCTTACTAGTCAGATCTATTCTTGGGCGGTGAATAGGGGGTGTTGAGTCCAGTTCACTGAGCAAGCAGTAGGTCTTGTCTATTACATATTGGGTTTATGGAACGGTATCTGAGCTAATTTGAAACCCTTGTTTTATGCATCACCCCACCTCGCCTTTCCCGTTAGGCAGCCATAGTGTGTTTTCTAAATGTGGGACTCTGTTCTGTTTTGTAATTCAGTTCAAGTGTAGCGGTTTTTACTTTCCCTCTATAAGTGATATCTTATGATTAGTGTCTTTTTCTGTGTGACTTATTTCACTTAGAACCGTCCTACCTGAATCCACTCATCATGCTGCTACTAGCCTTATGACGTTGATTTCATGGCTGAGTGATATTCCATTGTACCTAAGGACCACAACTTCTTTATCCATTTTTCTCTTTCCTGGGATATTTAAGGTGGAATGAAGTGGAGGTTCTTGTCAACAGAGCAACCCTAAACTTTGGAGTGCCTGTGCCTTGCTGATTTTTAGTTTTCCCAAATTAGACGCCCATGAGTGGAAGTGCCCTATGCTCTCTAAGCCGAGTTTTTTAGATATTTCAGGACACACCGTACACTTCTCCAGAGTGGCTGTTGGCAATTTACATCCCGCCCATCAGCGTAGCAAGGCTCCCATTTCTCCATGGCCTCTCTTGCATTTCTGGTATTGACACTTTATTCAGCATGGCCCTTTTGACCGATGGGAAGCGAGACTTCTTTGTAGCGCTGATTTGCCTTTCCAGGTTGCTTGGTTGGCCAAAAAGGGCGTATGCGTTTTTTCCTGAATATATTCAGGAAAAAACGCATACGCCCTTTTTGGCCAAGGGCATCATTGTCGAGGTTTTGCCGCTTTTCCTGTGCTTTAAAGGCGATTCGAATCTACCTCCTGAAATCTGTTTCCTGCAATTCTGCCTTGCTTTCAAATCCTCTTCGTTGCCTTCCCTCAATATTTTTGTGGGCGAGAGTTATCATTTATAACTCTGCAGGTTTGTGATTTGCAGGGCCCCTGAGCTCCATTTTTCAACTCGCTTTTTTGGGAGCTGGCCGCAAAAGCGTAGGATTGCTTCAGGACCTATTCTGGTTCCGGGCGGCAGGCTGAGCCGGTGGTTAATTCTTCTTCCTGATGGGAAAATAGAGTGACCTGTGCCTGTCCCACCACCTAGAGCTAGTCGCTCATTGGTTCCCCCTCTTCCCGTTCATCCTCAGGACAAATATAAACCTGTACGGAAAAGGAGGTTAAAGTGCTGATTCTCCAAGGAGGGAGATTGCTATTAAAGTGGCTGGAATGGCGAACCCGAGCACAAGGAGATGAGAAATGAGGTGCGTTTTAGAAACCTTTCCCGATCACACGGTGTACCATCTTCTGGGTTTCTCATGCATGTTTTCGATGTAGGAAGATGCCCTTGAACCTGGAGATTTGGGACCCATGGGATGGGTACCACACAGTATTACTTTAAAGGGTCTGCGTTTGCTCACCCAACCTCACCAAACCTCTCAGCCCCAAGAGTGTCCACCATTATGTCTCAATCAGCTGTGGGTCTAGATATGGTCAATCCAGGTGGCATCACAGCCCCTGAACGAATTTTGTAAGAATGTCTCTCTCTTTCACTGTCTTTGTTTCACGGGTTTTTAAAAGTAATTGATTTTCCTAATGGGGTTTAGCTGCTTTTCACTGCTGTGTTTATGCCGCTTTACTCCCACTTGACTCACTTACGGAGAGATATCAATACATAGGTTTGAAGATTCTTACTAGTCAGATCTATTCTTGGGCGGTGAATAGGGGGTGTTGAGTCCAGTTCACTGAGCAAGGAGTAGGTCTTGTCTATTACATATTGGGTTTATGGAACGGTATCTGAGCTAATTTGAAACCCTTGTTTTAGGCATCACCCCACCTCACCTTTCCCGTTAGGCAGCCATAGTGTGTTTTCTAAATGTGTGACTCTGTTCTGTTTTGTAATTCAGTTCAAGTGTAGCGGTTTTTACATTCCCTCTATAAGTGATATCTTCTGATTAGTGTCTTTTTCTGTGTGACTTATTTCACTTAGAACCGTCGTACCTGAATCCACTCATCATGCTGCTACTAGCCTTATGACGTTGATTTCATGGCTGAGTGATATTCCATTGTACCTAAGGACCACAAATTCTTTATCCATTTTTCTCTTTCCTGGGATATTTAAGGTGGAATGAAGTGGAGGTTCTTGTCAACAGAGCAACCCTAAACTTTGGAGTGCCTGTGCCTTGCTGATTTTTAGTTTTCCCAAATTAGACGCCCATGAGTGGAAGTGCCCTATGCTCTCTAAGCCGAGTTTTTTAGATATTTCAGGACACACCGTACACTTCTCCAGAGTGGCTGTTGGCAATTTACATCCCGCCCATCAGCGTAGCAAGGCTCCCATTTCTCCATGGCCTCTCTTGCATTTCTGGTATTGACACTTTATTCAGCATGGCCCTTTTGACCGATGGGAAGCGAGACTTCTTTGTAGCGCTGATTTGCCTTTCCAGGTTGCTTGGTTGGCCAAAAAGGGCGTATGCGTTTTTTCCTGAATATATTCAGGAAAAAACGCATACGCCCTTTTTGGCCAAGGGCATCATTGTCGAGGTTTTGCCGCTTTTCCTGTGCTTTAAAGGCGATTCGAATCTACCTCCTGAAATCTGTTTCCTGCAATTCTGCCTTGCTTTCAAATCCTCTTCGTTGCCTTCCCTCAATATTTTTGTGGGCGAGAGTTATCATTTATAACTCTGCAGGTTTGTGATTTGCAGGGCCCCTGAGCTCCATTTTTCAACTCGCTTTTTTTGGGAGCTGGCCGCAAAAGCGTAGGATTGCTTCAGGACCTATTCTGGTTCCGGGCGGCAGGCTGAGCCGGTGGTTAATTCTTCTTCCTGATGGGAAAATAGAGTGACCTGTGCCTGTCCCACCACCTAGAGCTAGTCGCTCATTGGTTCCCCCTCTTCCCGTTCATCCTCAGGACAAATTGAAACCTGTACGGAAAAGGAGGTTAAAGTGCTGATTCTCCAAGGAGGGAGATTGCTATTAAAGTGGCTGGAATGGCGAACCCGAGCACAAGGAGATGAGAAATGAGGTGCGTTTTAGAAACCTTTCCCGATCACACGGTGTACCATCTTCTGGGTTTCTCATGCATGTTTTCGATGTAGGAAGATGCCCTTGAACCTGGAGATTTGGGACCCATCAGACGGGTACCACGCAGTATTACTTTAAAGGGTCTGCGTTTGCTCACCCAACCTCACCAAACCTCTCAGCCCCAAGAGTGTCCACCCTTATGTCTCAATCAGCTGTGGGTCTAGATATGGTCAATCCAGGTGGCATCACAGCCCCTGAACGAATTTTGTAAGAATTTCTCTCTCTTTCACTGTCTTTGTTTCACGGGTTTTTAAAAGTAATTGATTTTCCTAATGGGGTTTAGCTGCTTTTCACTGCTGTGTTTATGCCGCTTTACTCCCACTTGACTCACTTACGGAGAGATATCAATACATAGGTTTGAAGATTCTTACTAGTCAGATCTATTCTTGGGCGGTGAATAGGGGGTGTTGAGTCCAGTTCACTGAGCAAGGAGTAGGTCTTGTCTATTACATATTGGGTTTATGGAACGGTATCTGAGCTAATTTGAAACCCTTGTTTTAGGCATCACCCCACCTCACCTTTCCCGTTAGGCAGCCATAGTGTGTTTTCTAAATGTGTGACTCTGTTCTGTTTTGTAATTCAGTTCAAGTGTAGCGGTTTTTACATTCCCTCTATAAGTGATATCTTCTGATTAGTGTCTTTTTCTGTGTGACTTATTTCACTTAGAACCGTCGTACCTGAATCCACTCATCATGCTGCTACTAGCCTTATGACGTTGATTTCATGGCTGAGTGATATTCCATTGTACCTAAGGACCACAACTTCTTTATCCATTTTTCTCTTTCCTGGGATATTTAAGGTGGAATGAAGTGGAGGTTCTTGTCAACAGAGCAACCCTAAACTTTGGAGTGCCTGTGCCTTGCTGATTTTTAGTTTTCCCAAATTAGACGCCCATGAGTGGAAGTGCCCTATGCTCTCTAAGCCGAGTTTTTTAGATGTTTCAGGACACACCGTACACTTCTCCAGAGTGGCTGTTGGCAATTTACATCCCGCCCATCAGCGTAGCAAGGCTCCCATTTCTCCATGGCCTCTCCTGCATTTCTGGTATTGACACTTTATTCAGCATGGCCCTTTTGACCGATGGGAAGCGAGACTTCTTTGTAGCGCTGATTTGCCTTTCCAGGTTGCTTGGTTGGCCAAAAAGGGCGTATGCGTTTTTTCCTGAATATATTCAGGAAAAAACGCATACGCCCTTTTTGGCCAAGGGCATCATTGTCGAGGTTTTGCCGCTTTTCCTGTGCTTTAAAGGCGATTCGAATCTACCTCCTGAAATCTGTTTCCTGCGATTCTGCCTTGCTTTCAAATCCTCTTCGTTGCCTTCCCTCAATATTTTTGTGGGCGAGAGTTATCATTTATAACTCTGCAGGTTTGTGATTTGCAGTGCCCCTGAGCTCCATTTTTCAACTCGCTTTTTTGGGAGCTGGCCGCAAAAGCGTAGGATTGCTTCAGGACCTATTCTGGTCCCGGTCGGCAGGCTGAGCCTGTGGTTAATTCTTCTTCCTGATGGGAAAATAGAGTGACCTGTGCCTTTCCCAACACCTAGAGCTAGTCGCTCATTGGTTCCCCCTCTTCCCGTTCATCCTCAGGACAAATTGCAACCTGTACGGAACAGGAGGTTAAACGTGTTGATTCTCCAAGGAGGGAGATTGCTAGTAAAGCGGATGGAATGGCGAACCCGAGCACAAGGAGATGAGAAATGAGGTGCGTTTTAGAAACCTTTCCCGATCACACGGTGTACCATCTTCTGGGGTTCTCATGCATGTTTTCGATGTAGGAAGATGCCCTTGAACCTGGAGATTTGGGACCCATCAGACGGGTACCACGCAGTATTACTTTAAAGGGTCTGCGTTTGCTCACCCAACCTCACCAAACCTCTCAGCCCCAAGAGTGTCCACCCTTATGTCTCAATCAGCTGTGGGTCTAGATATGGTCAATCCAGGTGGCATCACAGCCCCTGAACGAATTTTGTAAGAATTTCTCTCTCTTTCACTGTCTTTGTTTCACGGGTTTTTAAAAGTAATTGATTTTCCTAATGGGGTTTAGCTGCTTTTCACTGCTGTGTTTATGCCGCTTTACTCCCACTTGACTCACTTACGGAGAGATATCAATACATAGGTTTGAAGATTCTTACTAGTCAGATCTATTCTTGGGCGGTGAATAGGGGGTGTTGAGTCCAGTTCACTGAGCAAGCAGTAGGTCTTGTCTATTACATATTGGGTTTATGGAACGGTATCTGAGCTAATTTGAAACCCTTGTTTTATGCATCACCCCACCTCGCCTTTCCCGTTAGGCAGCCATAGTGTGTTTTCTAAATGTGGGACTCTGTTCTGTTTTGTAATTCAGTTCAAGTGTAGCGGTTTTTACTTTCCCTCTATAAGTGATATCTTATGATTAGTGTCTTTTTCTGTGTGACTTATTTCACTTAGAACCGTCCTACCTGAATCCACTCATCATGCTGCTACTAGCCTTATGACGTTGATTTCATGGCTGAGTGATATTCCATTGTACCTAAGGACCACAACTTCTTTATCCATTTTTCTCTTTCCTGGGATATTTAAGGTGGAATGAAGTGGAGGTTCTTGTCAACAGAGCAACCCTAAACTTTGGAGTGCCTGTGCCTTGCTGATTTTTAGTTTTCCCAAATTAGACGCCCATGAGTGGAAGTGCCCTATGCTCTCTAAGCCGAGTTTTTTAGATATTTCAGGACACACCGTACACTTCTCCAGAGTGGCTGTTGGCAATTTACATCCCGCCCATCAGCGTAGCAAGGCTCCCATTTCTCCATGGCCTCTCTTGCATTTCTGGTATTGACACTTTATTCAGCATGGCCCTTTTGACCGATGGGAAGCGAGACTTCTTTGTAGCGCTGATTTGCCTTTCCAGGTTGCTTGGTTGGCCAAAAAGGGCGTATGCGTTTTTTCCTGAATATATTCAGGAAAAAACGCATACGCCCTTTTTGGCCAAGGGCATCATTGTCGAGGTTTTGCCGCTTTTCCTGTGCTTTAAAGGCGATTCGAATCTACCTCCTGAAATCTGTTTCCTGCAATTCTGCCTTGCTTTCAAATCCTCTTTGTTGCCTTCCCTCAATATTTTTGTGGGCGAGAGTTATCATTTATAACTCTGCAGGTTTGTGATTTGCAGGGCCCCTGAGCTCCATTTTTCAACTCGCTTTTTTTGGGAGCTGGCCGCAAAAGTGTAGGATTGCTTCAGGACCTATTCTGGTTCCGGGCGGCAGGCTGAGCCGGTGGTTAATTCTTCTTCCTGATGGGAAAATAGAGTGACCTGTGCCTGTCCCACCACCTAGAGCTAGTCGCTCATTGGTTCCCCCTCTTCCCGTTCATCCTCAGGACAAATTGAAACCTGTACGGAAAAGGAGGTTAAAGTGCTGATTCTCCAAGGAGGGAGATTGCTATTAAAGTGGCTGGAATGGCGAACCCGAGCACAAGGAGATGAGAAATGAGGTGCGTTTTAGAAACCTTTCCCGATCACACGGTGTACCATCTTCTGGGTTTCTCATGCATGTTTTCGATGTAGGAAGATGCCCTTGAACCTGGAGATTTGGGACCCATGGGATGGGTACCACACAGTATTACTTTAAAGGGTCTGCGTTTGCTCACCCAACCTCACCAAACCTCTCAGCCCCAAGAGTGTCCACCTTTATGTCTCAATCAGCTGTGGGTCTAGATATGGTCAATCCAGGTGGCATCACAGCCCCTGAACGAATTTTGTAAGAATTTCTCTCTCTTTCACTGTCTTTGTTTCACGGGTTTTTAAAAGTAATTGATTTTCCTAATGGGGTTTAGCTGCTTTTCACTGCTGTGTTTATGCCGCTTTACTCCCACTTGACTCACTTACGGAGAGATATCAATACATAGGTTTGAAGATTCTTACTAGTCAGATCTATTCTTGGGCGGTGAATAGGGGGTGTTGAGTCCAGTTCACTGAGCAAGGAGTAGGTCTTGTCTATTACATATTGGGTTTATGGAACGGTATCTGAGCTAATTTGAAACCCTTGTTTTAGGCATCACCCCACCTCACCTTTCCCGTTAGGCAGCCATAGTGTGTTTTCTAAATGTGTGACTCTGTTCTGTTTTGTAATTCAGTTCAAGTGTAGCGGTTTTTACATTCCCTCTATAAGTGATATCTTCTGATTAGTGTCTTTTTCTGTGTGACTTATTTCACTTAGAACCGTCGTACCTGAATCCACTCATCATGCTGCTACTAGCCTTATGACGTTGATTTCATGGCTGAGTGATATTCCATTGTACCTAAGGACCACAACTTCTTTATCCATTTTTCTCTTTCCTGGGATATTTAAGGTGGAATGAAGTGGAGGTTCTTGTCAACAGAGCAACCCTAAACTTTGGAGTGCCTGTGCCTTGCTGATTTTTAGTTTTCCCAAATTAGACGCCCATGAGTGGAAGTGCCCTATGCTCTCTAAGCCGAGTTTTTTAGATGTTTCAGGACACACCGTACACTTCTCCAGAGTGGCTGTTGGCAATTTACATCCCGCCCATCAGCGTAGCAAGGCTCCCATTTCTCCATGGCCTCTCCTGCATTTCTGGTATTGACACTTTATTCAGCATGGCCCTTTTGACCGATGGGAAGCGAGACTTCTTTGTAGCGCTGATTTGCCTTTCCAGGTTGCTTGGTTGGCCAAAAAGGGCGTATGCGTTTTTTCCTGAATATATTCAGGAAAAAACGCATACGCCCTTTTTGGCCAAGGGCATCATTGTCGAGGTTTTGCCGCTTTTCCTGTGCTTTAAAGGCGATTCGAATCTACCTCCTGAAATCTGTTTCCTGCAATTCTGCCTTGCTTTCAAATCCTCTTCGTTGCCTTCCCTCAATATTTTTGTGGGCGAGAGTTATCATTTCTAACTCTGCAGGTTTGTGATTTGCAGTGCCCCTGAGCTCCATTTTTCAACTCGCTTTTTTGGGAGCTGGCCGCAAAAGCGTAGGATTGCTTCAGGACCTATTCTGGTTCCGGGCGGCAGGCTGAGCCTGTGGTTAATTCTTCTTCCTGATGGGAAAATAGAGTGACCTGTGCCTTTCCCAACACCTAGAGCTAGTCGCTCATTGGTTCCCCCTCTTCCCGTTCATCCTCAGGACAAATTGCAACCTGTACGGAACAGGAGGTTAAACGTGTTGATTCTCCAAGGAGGGAGATTGCTAGTAAAGCGGATGGAATGGCGAACCCGAGCACAAGGAGATGAGAAATGAGGTGCGTTTTAGAAACCTTTCCCGATCACACGGTGTACCATCTTCTGGGGTTCTCATGCATGTTTTCGATGTAGGAAGATGCCCTTGAACCTGGAGATTTGGGACCCATCAGACGGGTACCACGCAGTATTACTTTAAAGGGTCTGCGTTTGCTCACCCAACCTCACCAAACCTCTCAGCCCCAAGAGTGTCCACCCTTATGTCTCAATCAGCTGTGGGTCTAGATATGGTCAATCCAGGTGGCATCACAGCCCCTGAACGAATTTTGTAAGAATGTCTCTCTCTTTCACTGTCTTTGTTTCACGGGTTTTTAAAAGTAATTGATTTTCCTAATGGGGTTTAGCTGCTTTTCACTGCTGTGTTTATGCCGCTTTACTCCCACTTGACTCACTTACGGAGAGATATCAATACATAGGTTTGAAGATTCTTACTAGTCAGATCTATTCTTGGGCGGTGAATAGGGGGTGTTGAGTCCAGTTCACTGAGCAAGCAGTAGGTCTTGTCTATTACATATTGGGTTTATGGAACGGTATCTGAGCTAATTTGAAACCCTTGTTTTATGCATCACCCCACCTCGCCTTTCCCGTTAGGCAGCCATAGTGTGTTTTCTAAATGTGGGACTCTGTTCTGTTTTGTAATTCAGTTCAAGTGTAGCGGTTTTTACTTTCCCTCTATAAGTGATATCTTATGATTAGTGTCTTTTTCTGTGTGACTTATTTCACTTAGAACCGTCCTACCTGAATCCACTCATCATGCTGCTACTAGCCTTATGACGTTGATTTCATGGCTGAGTGATATTCCATTGTACCTAAGGACCACAACTTCTTTATCCATTTTTCTCTTTCCTGGGATATTTAAGGTGGAATGAAGTGGAGGTTCTTGTCAACAGAGCAACCCTAAACTTTGGAGTGCCTGTGCCTTGCTGATTTTTAGTTTTCCCAAATTAGACGCCCATGAGTGGAAGTGCCCTATGCTCTCTAAGCCGAGTTTTTTAGATATTTCAGGACACACCGTACACTTCTCCAGAGTGGCTGTTGGCAATTTACATCCCGCCCATCAGCGTAGCAAGGCTCCCATTTCTCCATGGCCTCTCTTGCATTTCTGGTATTGACACTTTATTCAGCATGGCCCTTTTGACCGATGGGAAGCGAGACTTCTTTGTAGCGCTGATTTGCCTTTCCAGGTTGCTTGGTTGGCCAAAAAGGGCGTATGCGTTTTTTCCTGAATATATTCAGGAAAAAACGCATACGCCCTTTTTGGCCAAGGGCATCATTGTCGAGGTTTTGCCGCTTTTCCTGTGCTTTAAAGGCGATTCGAATCTACCTCCTGAAATCTGTTTCCTGCAATTCTGCCTTGCTTTCAAATCCTCTTCGTTGCCTTCCCTCAATATTTTTGTGGGCGAGAGTTATCATTTATAACTCTGCAGGTTTGTGATTTGCAGGGCCCCTGAGCTCCATTTTTCAACTCGCTTTTTTGGGAGCTGGCCGCAAAAGCGTAGGATTGCTTCAGGACCTATTCTGGTTCCGGGCGGCAGGCTGAGCCTGTGGTTAATTCTTCTTCCTGATGGGAAAATAGAGTGACCTGTGCCTTTCCCAACACCTAGAGCTAGTCGCTCATTGGTTCCCCCTCTTCCCGTTCATCCTCAGGACAAATTGCAACCTGTACGGAACAGGAGGTTAAACGTGCTGATTCTCCAAGGAGGGAGATTGCTAGTAAAGCGGATGGAATGGCGAACCCGAGCACAAGGAGATGAGAAATGAGGTGCGTTTTAGAAACCTTTCCCGATCACACGGTGTACCATCTTCTGGGGTTCTCATGCATGTTTTCGATGTAGGAAGATGCCCTTGAACCTGGAGATTTGGGACCCATCAGACGGGTACCACGCAGTATTACTTTAAAGGGTCTGCGTTTGCTCACCCAACCTCACCAAACCTCTCAGCCCCAAGAGTGTCCACCCTTATGTCTCAATCAGCTGTGGGTCTAGATATGGTCAATCCAGGTGGCATCACAGCCCCTGAACGAATTTTGTAAGAATGTCTCTCTCTTTCACTGTCTTTGTTTCACGGGTTTTTAAAAGTAATTGATTTTCCTAATGGGGTTTAGCTGCTTTTCACTGCTGTGTTTATGCCGCTTTACTCCCACTTGACTCACTTACGGAGAGATATCAATACATAGGTTTGAAGATTCTTACTAGTCAGATCTATTCTTGGGCGGTGAATAGGGGGTGTTGAGTCCAGTTCACTGAGCAAGGAGTAGGTCTTGTCTATTACATATTGGGTTTATGGAACGGTATCTGAGCTAATTTGAAACCCTTGTTTTAGGCATCACCCCACCTCACCTTTCCCGTTAGGCAGCCATAGTGTGTTTTCTAAATGTGTGACTCTGTTCTGTTTTGTAATTCAGTTCAAGTGTAGCGGTTTTTGCATTCCCTCTATAAGTGATATCTTCTGATTAGTGTCTTTTTCTGTGTGACTTATTTCACTTAGAACCGTCGTACCTGAATCCACTCATCATGCTGCTACTAGCCTTATGACGTTGATTTCATGGCTGAGTGATATTCCATTGTACCTAAGGACCACAACTTCTTTATCCATTTTTCTCTTTCCTGGGATATTTAAGGTGGAATGAAGTGGAGGTTCTTGTCAACAGAGCAACCCTAAACTTTGGAGTGCCTGTGCCTTGCTGATTTTTAGTTTTCCCAAATTAGACGCCCATGAGTGGAAGTGCCCTATGCTCTCTAAGCCGAGTTTTTTAGATGTTTCAGGACACACCGTACACTTCTCCAGAGTGGCTGTTGGCAATTTACATCCCGCCCATCAGCGTAGCAAGGCTCCCATTTCTCCATGGCCTCTCTTGCATTTCTGGTATTGACACTTTATTCAGCATGGCCCTTTTGACCGATGGGAAGCGAGACTTCTTTGTAGCGCTGATTTGCCTTTCCAGGTTGCTTGGTTGGCCAAAAAGGGCGTATGCGTTTTTTCCTGAATATATTCAGGAAAAAACGCATACGCCCTTTTTGGCCAAGGGCATCATTGTCGAGGTTTTGCCGCTTTTCCTGTGCTTTAAAGGCGATTCGAATCTACCTCCTGAAATCTGTTTCCTGCGATTCTGCCTTGCTTTCAAATCCTCTTCGTTGCCTTCCCTCAATATTTTTGTGGGCGAGAGTTATCATTTATAACTCTGCAGGTTTGTGATTTGCAGGGCCCCTGAGCTCCATTTTTCAACTCGCTTTTTTGGGAGCTGGCCGCAAAAGCGTAGGATTGCTTCAGGACCTATTCTGGTTCCGGGCGGCAGGCTGAGCCGGTGGTTAATTCTTCTTCCTGATGGGAAAATAGAGTGACCTGTGCCTGTCCCACCACCTAGAGCTAGTCGCTCATTGTTTCCCCCTCTTCCCGTTCATCCTCAGGACAAATTGAAACCTGTACGGAACAGGAGGTTAAAGTGCTGTTTCTCCAAGGAGGGAGATTGCTATTAAAGTGGCTGGAATGGCGAACCCGAGCACAAGGAGATGAGAAATGAGGTGCGTTTTAGAAACCTTTCCCGATCACACGGTGTACCATCTTCTGGGGTTCTCATGCATGTTTTCGATGTAGGAAGATGCCCTTGAACCTGGAGATTTGGGACCCATGGGATGGGTACCACACAGTATTACTTTAAAGGGTCTACGTTTGCTCACCCAACCTCACCAAACCTCTCAGCCCCAAGAGTGTCCACCCTTATGTCTCAATCAGCTGTGGGTCTAGATATGGTCAATCCAGGTGGCATCACAGCCCCTGAACGAATTTTGTAAGAATGTCTCTCTCTTTCACTGTCTTTGTTTCACGGGTTTTTAAAAGTAATTGATTTTCTTAATGGGGTTTAGCTGCTTTTCACTGCTGTGTTTATGCCGCTTTACTCCCACTTGACTCACTTACGAAGAGATATCAATACATAGGTTTGAAGATTCTTACTAGTCAGATCTATTCTTGGGCGGTGAATAGGGGGTGTTGAGTCCAGTTCACTGAGCAAGGAGTAGGTCTTGTCTATTACATATTGGGTTTATGGAACGGTATCTGAGCTAATTTGAAACCCTTGTTTTAGGCATCACCCCACCTCACCTTTCCCGTTAGGCAGCCATAGTGTGTTTTCTAAATGTGTGACTCTGTTCTGTTTTGTAATTCAGTTCAAGTGTAGCGGTTTTTACATTCCCTCTGTAAGTGATATCTTCTGATTAGTGTCTTTTTCTGTGTGACTTATTTCACTTAGAACCGTCGTACCTGAATCCACTCATCATGCTGCTACTAGCCTTATGACGTTGATTTCATGGCTGAGTGATATTCCATTGTACCTAAGGACCACAACTTCTTTATCCATTTTTCTCTTTCCTGGGATATTTAAGGTGGAATGAAGTGGAGGTTCTTGTCAACAGAGCAACCCTAAACTTTGGAGTGCCTGTGCCTTGCTGATTTTTAGTTTTCCCAAATTAGACGCCCATGAGTGGAAGTGCCCTATGCTCTCTAAGCCGAGTTTTTTAGATGTTTCAGGACACACCGTACACTTCTCCAGAGTGGCTGTTGGCAATTTACATCCCGCCCATCAGCGTAGCAAGGCTCCCATTTCTCCATGGTCTCTCTTGCATTTTTGGTATTGACACTTTATTCAGCATGGCCCTTTTGACCGATGGGAAGCGAGACTTCTTTGTAGCGCTGATTTGCCTTTCCAGGTTGCTTGGTTGGCCAAAAAGGGCGTATGCGTTTTTTCCTGAATATATTCAGGAAAAAACGCATACGCCCTTTTTGGCCAAGGGCATCATTGTCGAGGTTTTGCCGCTTTTCCTGTGCTTTAAAGGCGATTCGAATCTACCTCCTGAAATCTGTTTCCTGCAATTCTGGCTTGCTTTCAAATCCTCTTCGTTGCCTTCCCTCAATAATTTTGTGGGCGAGAGTTATCATTTATAACTCTGCAGGTTTGTGATTTGCAGGGCCCCTGAGCTCCATTTTTCAACTCGCTTTTTTGGGAGCTGGCCGCAAATGCGTAGGATTGCTTCAGGACCTATTCTGGTTCCGTGCGGCAGGCTGAGCCGGTGGTTAATTCTTCTTCCTGATGGGAAAATAGAGTGACCTGTGCCTGTCCCACCACCTAGAGCTAGTCGCTCATTGGTTCCCCCTCTTCCCGTTCATCCTCAGGACAAATTGAAACCTGTACGGAACAGGAGGTTAAAGTGCTGTTTCTCCAAGGAGGGAGATTGCTATTAAAGTGGCTGCAATGGCGAACCCGAGCACAAGGAGATGAGAAATGAGGTGCGTTTTAGAAACCTTTCCCGATCACGCGGTGTACCATCTTCTGGGGTTCTCATGCATGTTTTCGATGTAGGAAGATGCCCTTGAACCTGGAGATTTGGGACCCATGGGATGGGTACCACACAGTATTACTTTAAAGGGTCTACGTTTGCTCACCCAACCTCACCTAACCTCTCAGCACCAAGAGTGTCCACCCTTATGTCTCAATCAGCTGTGGGTCTAGATATGGTCAATCCAGGTGGCATCACAGCCCCTGAACGAATTTTGTAAGAATTTCTCTCTCTTTCACTGTCTTTGTTTCACGGGTTTTTAAAAGTAATTGATTTTCCTAATGGGGTTTAGCTGCTTTTCACTGCTGTGTTTATGCCGCTTTACTCCCACTTGACTCACTTACGGAGAGATATCAATACATAGGTTTGAAGATTCTTACTAGTCAGATCTATTCTTGGGCGGTGAATAGGGGGTGTTGAGTCCAGTTCACTGAGCAAGGAGTAGGTCTTGTCTATTACATATTGGGTTTATGGAACGGTATCTGAGCTAATTTGAAACCCTTGTTTTAGGCATCACCCCACCTCACCTTTCCCGTTAGGCAGCCATAGTGTGTTTTCTAAATGTGTGACTCTGTTCTGTTTTGTAATTCAGTTCAAGTGTAGCGGTTTTTACATTCCCTCTATAAGTGATATCTTCTGATTAGTGTCTTTTTCTGTGTGACTTATTTCACTTAGAACCGTCGTACCTGAATCCACTCATCATGCTGCTACTAGCCTTATGACGTTGATTTCATGGCTGAGTGATATTCCATTGTACCTAAGGACCACAACTTCTTTATCCATTTTTCTCTTTCCTGGGATATTTAAGGTGGAATGAAGTGGAGGTTCTTGTCAACAGAGCAACCCTAAACTTTGGAGTGCCTGTGCCTTGCTGATTTTTAGTTTTCCCAAATTAGACGCCCATGAGTGGAAGTGCCCTATGCTCTCTAAGCCGAGTTTTTTAGATGTTTCAGGACACACCGTACACTTCTCCAGAGTGGCTGTTGGCAATTTACATCCCGCCCATCAGCGTAGCAAGGCTCCCATTTCTCCATGGCCTCTCCTGCATTTCTGGTATTGACACTTTATTCAGCATGGCCCTTTTGACCGATGGGAAGCGAGACTTCTTTGTAGCGCTGATTTGCCTTTCCAGGTTGCTTGGTTGGCCAAAAAGGGCGTATGCGTTTTTTCCTGAATATATTCAGGAAAAAACGCGTACGCCCTTTTTGGCCAAGGGCATCATTGTCGAGGTTTTGCCGCTTTTCCTGTGCTTTAAAGGCGATTCGAATCTACCTCCTGAAATCTGTTTCCTGCAATTCTGCCTTGCTTTCAAATCCTCTTCGTTGCCTTCCCTCAATATTTTTGTGGGCGAGAGTTATCATTTATAACTCTGCAGGTTTGTGATTTGCAGTGCCCCTGAGCTCCATTTTTCAACTCGCTTTTTTGGGAGCTGGCCGCAAAAGCGTAGGATTGCTTCAGGACCTATTCTGGTTCCGGGCGGCAGGCTGAGCCTGTGGTTAATTCTTCTTCCTGATGGGAAAATAGAGTGACCTGTGCCTTTCCCAACACCTAGAGCTAGTCGCTCATTGGTTCCCCCTCTTCCCGTTCATCCTCAGGACAAATTGCAACCTGTACGGAACAGGAGGTTAAACGTGTTGATTCTCCAAGGAGGGAGATTGCTAGTAAAGCGGATGGAATGGCGAACCCGAGCACAAGGAGATGAGAAATGAGGTGCGTTTTAGAAACCTTTCCCGATCACACGGTGTACCATCTTCTGGGTTTCTCATGCATGTTTTCGATGTAGGAAGATGCCCTTGAACCTGGAGATTTGGGACCCATCAGACGGGTACCACGCAGTATTACTTTAAAGGGTCTGCGTTTGCTCACCCAACCTCACCAAACCTCTCAGCCCCAAGAGTGTCCACCCTTATGTCTCAATCAGCTGTGGGTCTAGATATGGTCAATCCAGGTGGCATCACAGCCCCTGAACGAATTTTGTAAGAATTTCTCTCTCTTTCACTGTCTTTGTTTCACGGGTTTTTAAAAGTAATTGATTTTCCTAATGGGGTTTAGCTGCTTTTCACTGCTGTGTTTATGCCGCTTTACTCCCACTTGACTCACTTACGGAGAGATATCAATACATAGGTTTGAAGATTCTTACTAGTCAGATCTATTCTTGGGCGGTGAATAGGGGGTGTTGAGTCCAGTTCACTGAGCAAGGAGTAGGTCTTGTCTATTACATATTGGGTTTATGGAACGGTATCTGAGCTAATTTGAAACCCTTGTTTTAGGCATCACCCCACCTCACCTTTCCCGTTAGGCAGCCATAGTGTGTTTTCTAAATGTGTGACTCTGTTCTGTTTTGTAATTCAGTTCAAGTGTAGCGGTTTTTACATTCCCTCTATAAGTGATATCTTCTGATTAGTGTCTTTTTCTGTGTGACTTATTTCACTTAGAACCGTCGTACCTGAATCCACTCATCATGCTGCTACTAGCCTTATGACGTTGATTTCATGGCTGAGTGATATTCCATTGTACCTAAGGACCACAACTTCTTTATCCATTTTTCTCTTTCCTGGGATATTTAAGGTGGAATGAAGTGGAGGTTCTTGTCAACAGAGCAACCCTAAACTTTGGAGTGCCTGTGCCTTGCTGATTTTTAGTTTTCCCAAATTAGACGCCCATGAGTGGAAGTGCCCTATGCTCTCTAAGCCGAGTTTTTTAGATGTTTCAGGACACACCGTACACTTCTCCAGAGTGGCTGTTGGCAATTTACATCCCGCCCATCAGCGTAGCAAGGCTCCCATTTCTCCATGGCCTCTCCTGCATTTCTGGTATTGACACTTTATTCAGCATGGCCCTTTTGACCGATGGGAAGCGAGACTTCTTTGTAGCGCTGATTTGCCTTTCCAGGTTGCTTGGTTGGCCAAAAAGGGCGTATGCGTTTTTTCCTGAATATATTCAGGAAAAAACGCGTACGCCCTTTTTGGCCAAGGGCATCATTGTCGAGGTTTTGCCGCTTTTCCTGTGCTTTAAAGGCGATTCGAATCTACCTCCTGAAATCTGTTTCCTGCAATTCTGCCTTGCTTTCAAATCCTCTTCGTTGCCTTCCCTCAATATTTTTGTGGGCGAGAGTTATCATTTATAACTCTGCAGGTTTGTGATTTGCAGTGCCCCTGAGCTCCATTTTTCAACTCGCTTTTTTGGGAGCTGGCCGCAAAAGCGTAGGATTGCTTCAGGACCTATTCTGGTTCCGGGCGGCAGGCTGAGCCTGTGGTTAATTCTTCTTCCTGATGGGAAAATAGAGTGACCTGTGCCTTTCCCAACACCTAGAGCTAGTCGCTCATTGGTTCCCCCTCTTCCCGTTCATCCTCAGGACAAATTGCAACCTGTACGGAACAGGAGGTTAAACGTGTTGATTCTCCAAGGAGGGAGATTGCTAGTAAAGCGGATGGAATGGCGAACCCGAGCACAAGGAGATGAGAAATGAGGTGCGTTTTAGAAACCTTTCCCGATCACACGGTGTACCATCTTCTGGGTTTCTCATGCATGTTTTCGATGTAGGAAGATGCCCTTGAACCTGGAGATTTGGGACCCATCAGACGGGTACCACGCAGTATTACTTTAAAGGGTCTGCGTTTGCTCACCCAAACTCACCAAACCTCTCAGCCCCAAGAGTGTCCACCCTTATGTCTCAATCAGCTGTGGGTCTAGATATGGTCAATCCAGGTGGCATCACAGCCCCTGAACGAATTTTGTAAGAATTTCTCTCTCTTTCACTGTCTTTGTTTCACGGGTTTTTAAAAGTAATTGATTTTCCTAATGGGGTTTAGCTGCTTTTCACTGCTGTGTTTATGCCGCTTTACTCCCACTTGACTCACTTACGGAGAGATATCAATACATAGGTTTGAAGATTCTTACTAGTCAGATCTATTCTTGGGCGGTGAATAGGGGGTGTTGAGTCCAGTTCACTGAGCAAGGAGTAGGTCTTGTCTATTACATATTGGGTTTATGGAACGGTATCTGAGCTAATTTGAAACCCTTGTTTTATGCATCACCCCACCTCGCCTTTCCCGTTAGGCAGCCATAGTGTGTTTTCTAAATGTGTGACTCTGTTCTGTTTTGTAATTCAGTTCAAGTGTAGCGGTTTTTACATTCCCTCTATAAGTGATATCTTCTGATTAGTGTCTTTTTCTGTGTGACTTATTTCACTTAGAACCGTCGTACCTGAATCCACTCATCATGCTGCTACTAGCCTTATGACGTTGATTTCATGGCTGAGTGATATTCCATTGTACCTAAGGACCACAACTTCTTTATCCATTTTTCTCTTTCCTGGGATATTTAAGGTGGAATGAAGTGGAGGTTCTTGTCAACAGAGCAACCCTAAACTTTGGAGTGCCTGTGCCTTGCTGATTTTTAGTTTTCCCAAATTAGACGCCCATGAGTGGAAGTGCCCTATGCTCTCTAAGCCGAGTTTTTTAGATGTTTCAGGACACACCGTACACTTCTCCAGAGTGGCTGTTGGCAATTTACATCCCGCCCATCAGCGTAGCAAGGCTTCCATTTCTCCATGGCCTCTCCTGCATTTCTGGTTTTGACACTTTATTCAGCATGGCCCTTTTGACCGATGGGAAGCGAGACTTCTTTGTAGCGCTGATTTGCCTTTCCAGGTTGCTTGGTTGGCCAAAAAGGGCGTATGCGTTTTTTCCTGAATATATTCAGGAAAAAACGCATACGCCCTTTTTGGCCAAGGGCATCATTGTCGAGGTTTTGCCGCTTTTCCTGTGCTTTAAAGGCGATTCGAATCTACCTCCTGAAATCTGTTTCCTGCAATTCTGCCTTGCTTTCAAATCCTCTTCGTTGCCTTCCCTCAATATTTTTGTGGGCGAGAGTTATCATTTATAACTCTGCAGGTTTGTGATTTGCAGTGCCCCTGAGCTCCATTTTTCAACTCGCTTTTTTGGGAGCTGGCCGCAAAAGCGTAGGATTGCTTCAGGACCTATTCTGGTTCCGGGCGGCAGGCTGAGCCGGTGGTTAATTCTTCTTCCTGATGGGAAAATAGAGTGACCTGTGCCTGTCCCACCACCTAGAGCTAGTCGCTCATTGGTTCCCCCTCTTCCCGTTCATCCTCAGGACAAATTGAAACCTGTACGGAACAGGAGGTTAAAGTGCTGTTTCTCCAAGGAGGGAGATTGCTATTAAAGTGGCTGGAATGGCGAACCCGAGCACAAGGAGATGAGAAATGAGGTGCGTTTTAGAAACCTTTCCCGATCACACGGTGTACCATCTTCTGGGTTTCTCATTCATGTTTTCGATGTAGGAAGATGCCCTTGAACCTGGAGATTTGGGACCCATGGGATGGGTACCACACAGTATTACTTTAAAGGGTCTGCGTTTGCTCACCCAACCTCACCAAACCTCTCAGCCCCAAGAGTGTCCACCCTTATGTCTCAATCAGCTGTGGGTCTAGATATGGTCAATCCAGGTGGCATCACAGCCCCTGAACGAATTTTGTAAGAATTTCTCTCTCTTTCACTGTCTTTGTTTCACGGGTTTTTAAAAGTAATTGATTTTCCTAATGGGGTTTAGCTGCTTTTCACTGCTGTGTTTATGCCGCTTTACTCCCACTTGACTCACTTACGGAGAGGTATCAATACATAGGTTTGAAGATTCTTACTAGTCAGATCTATTCTTGGGCGGTGAATAGGGGGTGTTGAGTCCAGTTCACTGAGCAAGGAGTAGGTCTTGTCTATTACATATTGGGTTTATGGAACGGTATCTGAGCTAATTTGAAACCCTTGTTTTAGGCATCACCCCACCTCACCTTTCCCGTTAGGCAGCCATAGTGTGTTTTCTAAATGTGTGACTCTGTTCTGTTTTGTAATTCAGTTCAAGTGTAGCGGTTTTTACATTCCCTCTATAAGTGATATCTTCTGATTAGTGTCTTTTTCTGTGTGACTTATTTCACTTAGAACCGTCGTACCTGAATCCACTCATCATGCTGCTACTAGCCTTATGACGTTGATTTCATGGCTGAGTGATATTCCATTGTACCTAAGGACCACAACTTCTTTATCCATTTTTCTCTTTCCTGGGATATTTAAGGTGGAATGAAGTGGAGGTTCTTGTCAACAGAGCAACCCTAAACTTTGGAGTGCCTGTGCCTTGCTGATTTTTAGTTTTCCCAAATTAGACGCCCATGAGTGGAAGTGCCCTATGCTCTCTAAGCCGAGTTTTTTAGATGTTTCAGGACACACCGTACACTTCTCCAGAGTGGCTGTTGGCAATTTACATCCCGCCCATCAGCGTAGCAAGGCTCCCATTTCTCCATGGCCTCTCTTGCATTTCTGGTATTGACACTTTATTCAGCATGGCCCTTTTGACCGATGGGAAGCGAGACTTCTTTGTAGCGCTGATTTGCCTTTCCAGGTTGCTTGGTTGGCCAAAAAGGGCGTATGCGTTTTTTCCTGAATATATTCAGGAAAAAACGCATACGCCCTTTTTGGCCAAGGGCATCATTGTCGAGGTTTTGCCGCTTTTCCTGTGCTTTAAAGGCGATTCGAATCTACCTCCTGAAATCTGTTTCCTGCAATTCTGCCTTGCTTTCAAATCCTCTTCGTTGCCTTCCCTCAATATTTTTGTGGGCGAGAGTTATCATTTATAACTCTGCAGGTTTGTGATTTGCAGGGCCCCTGAGCTCCATTTTTCAACTCGCTTTTTTGGGAGCTGGCCGCAAAAGCGTAGGATTGCTTCAGGACCTATTCTGGTTCCGGGCGGCAGGCTGAGCCGGTGGTTAATTCTTCTTCCTGATGGGAAAATAGAGTGACCTGTGCCTGTCCCACCACCTAGAGCTAGTCGCTCATTGGTTCCCCCTCTTCCCGTTCATCCTCAGGACAAATTGAAACCTGTACGGAACAGGAGGTTAAAGTGCTGTTTCTCCAAGGAGGGAGATTGCTATTAAAGTGGCTGGAATGGCGAACACGAGCACAAGGAGATGAGAAATGAGGTGCGTTTTAGAAACCTTTCCCGATCACACGGTGTACCATCTTCTGGGGTTCTCATGCATGTTTTCGATGTAGGAAGATGCCCTTGAACCTGGAGATTTGGGACCCATGGGATGGGTACCACACAGTATTACTTTAAAGGGTCTACGTTTGCTCACCCAACCTCACCAAACCTCTCAGCCCCAAGAGTGTCCACCCTTATGTCTCAATCAGCTGTGGGTCTAGATATGGTCAATCCAGGTGGCATCACAGCCCCTGAACGAATTTTGTAAGAATTTCTCTCTCTTTCACTGTCTTTGTTTCACGGGTTTTTAAAAGTAATTGATTTTCCTAATGGGGTTTAGCTGCTTTTCACTGCTGTGTTTATGCCGCTTTACTCCCACTTGACTCACTTACGGAGAGATATCAATACATAGGTTTGAAGATTCTTACTAGTCAGATCTATTCTTGGGCGGTGAATAGGGGGTGTTGAGTCCAGTTCACTGAGCAAGGAGTAGGTCTTGTCTATTACATATTGGGTTTATGGAACGGTATCTGAGCTAATTTGAAACCCTTGTTTTAGGCATCACCCCACCTCACCTTTCCCGTTAGGCAGCCATAGTGTGTTTTCTAAATGTGTGACTCTGTTCTGTTTTGTAATTCAGTTCAAGTGTAGCGGTTTTTACATTCCCTCTATAAGTGATATCTTCTGATTAGTGTCTTTTTCTGTGTGACTTATTTCACTTAGAACCGTCGTACCTGAATCCACTCATCATGCTGCTACTAGCCTTATGACGTTGATTTCATGGCTGAGTGATATTCCATTGTACCTAAGGACCACAACTTCTTTATCCATTTTTCTCTTTCCTGGGATATTTAAGGTGGAATGAAGTGGAGGTTCTTGTCAACAGAGCAACCCTAAACTTTGGAGTGCCTGTGCCTTGCTGATTTTTAGTTTTCCCAAATTAGACGCCCATGAGTGGAAGTGCCCTATGCTCTCTAAGCCGAGTTTTTTAGATGTTTCAGGACACACCGTACACTTCTCCAGAGTGGCTGTTGGCAATTTACATCCCGCCCATCAGCGTAGCAAGGCTCCCATTTCTCCATGGCCTCTCCTGCATTTCTGGTATTGACACTTTATTCAGCATGGCCCTTTTGACCGATGGGAAGCGAGACTTCTTTGTAGCGCTGATTTGCCTTTCCAGGTTGCTTGGTTGGCCAAAAAGGGCGTATGCGTTTTTTCCTGAATATATTCAGGAAAAAACGCGTACGCCCTTTTTGGCCAAGGGCATCATTGTCGAGGTTTTGCAGCTTTTCCTGTGCTTTAAAGGCGATTCGAATCTACCTCCTGAAATCTGTTTCCTGCAATTCTGCCTTGCTTTCAAATCCTCTTCGTTGCCTTCCCTCAATATTTTTGTGGGCGAGAGTTATCATTTATAACTCTGCAGGTTTGTGATTTGCAGTGCCCCTGAGCTCCATTTTTCAACTCGCTTTTTTGGGAGCTGGCCGCAAAAGCGTAGGATTGCTTCAGGACCTATTCTGGTTCCGGGCGGCAGGCTGAGCCTGTGGTTAATTCTTCTTCCTGATGGGAAAATAGAGTGACCTGTGCCTTTCCCAACACCTAGAGCTAGTCGCTCATTGGTTCCCCCTCTTCCCGTTCATCCTCAGGACAAATTGCAACCTGTACGGAACAGGAGGTTAAACGTGTTGATTCTCCAAGGAGGGAGATTGCTAGTAAAGCGGATGGAATGGCGAACCCGAGCACAAGGAGATGAGAAATGAGGTGCGTTTTAGAAACCTTTCCCGATCACACGGTGTACCATCTTCTGGGTTTCTCATGCATGTTTTCGATGTAGGAAGATGCCCTTGAACCTGGAGATTTGGGACCCATCAGACGGGTACCACGCAGTATTACTTTAAAGGGTCTGCGTTTGCTCACCCAACCTCACCAAACCTCTCAGCCCCAAGAGTGTCCACCCTTATGTCTCAATCAGCTGTGGGTCTAGATATGGTCAATCCAGGTGGCATCACAGCCCCTGAACGAATTTTGTAAGAATTTCTCTCTCTTTCACTGTCTTTGTTTCACGGGTTTTTAAAAGTAATTGATTTTCCTAATGGGGTTTAGCTGCTTTTCACTGCTGTGTTTATGCCGCTTTACTCCCACTTGACTCACTTACGGAGAGATATCAATACATAGGTTTGAAGATTCTTACTAGTCAGATCTATTCTTGGGCGGTGAATAGGGGGTGTTGAGTCCAGTTCACTGAGCAAGGAGTAGGTCTTGTCTATTACATATTGGGTTTATGGAACGGTATCTGAGCTAATTTGAAACCCTTGTTTTATGCATCACCCCACCTCGCCTTTCCCGTTAGGCAGCCATAGTGTGTTTTCTAAATGTGTGACTCTGTTCTGTTTTGTAATTCAGTTCAAGTGTAGCGGTTTTTACATTCCCTCTATAAGTGATATCTTCTGATTAGTGTCTTTTTCTGTGTGACTTATTTCACTTAGAACCGTCGTACCTGAATCCACTCATCATGCTGCTACTAGCCTTATGACGTTGATTTCATGGCTGAGTGATATTCCATTGTACCTAAGGACCACAACTTCTTTATCCATTTTTCTCTTTCCTGGGATATTTAAGGTGGAATGAAGTGGAGGTTCTTGTCAACAGAGCAACCCTAAACTTTGGAGTGCCTGTGCCTTGCTGATTTTTAGTTTTCCCAAATTAGACGCCCATGAGTGGAAGTGCCCTATGCTCTCTAAGCCGAGTTTTTTAGATGTTTCAGGACACACCGTACACTTCTCCAGAGTGGCTGTTGGCAATTTACATCCCGCCCATCAGCGTAGCAAGGCTTCCATTTCTCCATGGCCTCTCCTGCATTTCTGGTTTTGACACTTTATTCAGCATGGCCCTTTTGACCGATGGGAAGCGAGACTTCTTTGTAGCGCTGATTTGCCTTTCCAGGTTGCTTGGTTGGCCAAAAAGGGCGTATGCGTTTTTTCCTGAATATATTCAGGAAAAAACGCATACGCCCTTTTTGGCCAAGGGCATCATTGTCGAGGTTTTGCCGCTTTTCCTGTGCTTTAAAGGCGATTCGAATCTACCTCCTGAAATCTGTTTCCTGCAATTCTGCCTTGCTTTCAAATCCTCTTCGTTGCCTTCCCTCAATATTTTTGTGGGCGAGAGTTATCATTTATAACTCTGCAGGTTTGTGATTTGCAGTGCCCCTGAGCTCCATTTTTCAACTCGCTTTTTTGGGAGCTGGCCGCAAAAGCGTAGGATTGCTTCAGGACCTATTCTGGTTCCGGGCGGCAGGCTGAGCCGGTGGTTAATTCTTCTTCCTGATGGGAAAATAGAGTGACCTGTGCCTGTCCCACCACCTAGAGCTAGTCGCTCATTGGTTCCCCCTCTTCCCGTTCATCCTCAGGACAAATTGAAACCTGTACGGAACAGGAGGTTAAAGTGCTGTTTCTCCAAGGAGGGAGATTGCTATTAAAGTGGCTGGAATGGCGAACCCGAGCACAAGGAGATGAGAAATGAGGTGCGTTTTAGAAACCTTTCCCGATCACACGGTGTACCATCTTCTGGGTTTCTCATTCATGTTTTCGATGTAGGAAGATGCCCTTGAACCTGGAGATTTGGGACCCATGGGATGGGTACCACACAGTATTACTTTAAAGGGTCTGCGTTTGCTCACCCAACCTCACCAAACCTCTCAGCCCCAAGAGTGTCCACCCTTATGTCTCAATCAGCTGTGGGTCTAGATATGGTCAATCCAGGTGGCATCACAGCCCCTGAACGAATTTTGTAAGAATTTCTCTCTCTTTCACTGTCTTTGTTTCACGGGTTTTTAAAAGTAATTGATTTTCCTAATGGGGTTTAGCTGCTTTTCACTGCTGTGTTTATGCCGCTTTACTCCCACTTGACTCACTTACGGAGAGGTATCAATACATAGGTTTGAAGATTCTTACTAGTCAGATCTATTCTTGGGCGGTGAATAGGGGGTGTTGAGTCCAGTTCACTGAGCAAGGAGTAGGTCTTGTCTATTACATATTGGGTTTATGGAACGGTATCTGAGCTAATTTGAAACCCTTGTTTTAGGCATCACCCCACCTCACCTTTCCCGTTAGGCAGCCATAGTGTGTTTTCTAAATGTGTGACTCTGTTCTGTTTTGTAATTCAGTTCAAGTGTAGCGGTTTTTACATTCCCTCTATAAGTGATATCTTCTGATTAGTGTCTTTTTCTGTGTGACTTATTTCACTTAGAACCGTCGTACCTGAATCCACTCATCATGCTGCTACTAGCCTTATGACGTTGATTTCATGGCTGAGTGATATTCCATTGTACCTAAGGACCACAACTTCTTTATCCATTTTTCTCTTTCCTGGGATATTTAAGGTGGAATGAAGTGGAGGTTCTTGTCAACAGAGCAACCCTAAACTTTGGAGTGCCTGTGCCTTGCTGATTTTTAGTTTTCCCAAATTAGACGCCCATGAGTGGAAGTGCCCTATGCTCTCTAAGCCGAGTTTTTTAGATGTTTCAGGACACACCGTACACTTCTCCAGAGTGGCTGTTGGCAATTTACATCCCGCCCATCAGCGTAGCAAGGCTCCCATTTCTCCATGGCCTCTCTTGCATTTCTGGTATTGACACTTTATTCAGCATGGCCCTTTTGACCGATGGGAAGCGAGACTTCTTTGTAGCGCTGATTTGCCTTTCCAGGTTGCTTGGTTGGCCAAAAAGGGCGTATGCGTTTTTTCCTGAATATATTCAGGAAAAAACGCATACGCCCTTTTTGGCCAAGGGCATCATTGTCGAGGTTTTGCCGCTTTTCCTGTGCTTTAAAGGCGATTCGAATCTACCTCCTGAAATCTGTTTCCTGCAATTCTGCCTTGCTTTCAAATCCTCTTCGTTGCCTTCCCTCAATATTTTTGTGGGCGAGAGTTATCATTTATAACTCTGCAGGTTTGTGATTTGCAGGGCCCCTGAGCTCCATTTTTCAACTCGCTTTTTTGGGAGCTGGCCGCAAAAGCGTAGGATTGCTTCAGGACCTATTCTGGTTCCGGGCGGCAGGCTGAGCCGGTGGTTAATTCTTCTTCCTGATGGGAAAATAGAGTGACCTGTGCCTGTCCCACCACCTAGAGCTAGTCGCTCATTGGTTCCCCCTCTTCCCGTTCATCCTCAGGACAAATTGAAACCTGTACGGAACAGGAGGTTAAAGTGCTGTTTCTCCAAGGAGGGAGATTGCTATTAAAGTGGCTGGAATGGCGAACACGAGCACAAGGAGATGAGAAATGAGGTGCGTTTTAGAAACCTTTCCCGATCACACGGTGTACCATCTTCTGGGGTTCTCATGCATGTTTTCGATGTAGGAAGATGCCCTTGAACCTGGAGATTTGGGACCCATGGGATGGGTACCACACAGTATTACTTTAAAGGGTCTACGTTTGCTCACCCAACCTCACCAAACCTCTCAGCCCCAAGAGTGTCCACCCTTATGTCTCAATCAGCTGTGGGTCTAGATATGGTCAATCCAGGTGGCATCACAGCCCCTGAACGAATTTTGTAAGAATTTCTCTCTCTTTCACTGTCTTTGTTTCACGGGTTTTTAAAAGTAATTGATTTTCCTAATGGGGTTTAGCTGCTTTTCACTGCTGTGTTTATGCCGCTTTACTCCCACTTGACTCACTTACGGAGAGATATCAATACATAGGTTTGAAGATTCTTACTAGTCAGATCTATTCTTGGGCGGTGAATAGGGGGTGTTGAGTCCAGTTCACTGAGCAAGGAGTAGGTCTTGTCTATTACATATTGGGTTTATGGAACGGTATCTGAGCTAATTTGAAACCCTTGTTTTAGGCATCACCCCACCTCACCTTTCCCGTTAGGCAGCCATAGTGTGTTTTCTAAATGTGTGACTCTGTTCTGTTTTGTAATTCAGTTCAAGTGTAGCGGTTTTTACATTCCCTCTATAAGTGATATCTTCTGATTAGTGTCTTTTTCTGTGTGACTTATTTCACTTAGAACCGTCGTACCTGAATCCACTCATCATGCTGCTACTAGCCTTATGACGTTGATTTCATGGCTGAGTGATATTCCATTGTACCTAAGGACCACAACTTCTTTATCCATTTTTCTCTTTCCTGGGATATTTAAGGTGGAATGAAGTGGAGGTTCTTGTCAACAGAGCAACCCTAAACTTTGGAGTGCCTGTGCCTTGCTGATTTTTAGTTTTCCCAAATTAGACGCCCATGAGTGGAAGTGCCCTATGCTCTCTAAGCCGAGTTTTTTAGATGTTTCAGGACACACCGTACACTTCTCCAGAGTGGCTGTTGGCAATTTACATCCCGCCCATCAGCGTAGCAAGGCTCCCATTTCTCCATGGCCTCTCCTGCATTTCTGGTATTGACACTTTATTCAGCATGGCCCTTTTGACCGATGGGAAGCGAGACTTCTTTGTAGCGCTGATTTGCCTTTCCAGGTTGCTTGGTTGGCCAAAAAGGGCGTATGCGTTTTTTCCTGAATATATTCAGGAAAAAACGCATACGCCCTTTTTGGCCAAGGGCATCATTGTCGAGGTTTTGCCGCTTTTCCTGTGCTTTAAAGGCGATTCGAATCTACCTCCTGAAATCTGTTTCCTGCAATTCTGCCTTGCTTTCAAATCCTCTTCGTTGCCTTCCCTCAATATTTTTGTGGGCGAGAGTTATCATTTCTAACTCTGCAGGTTTGTGATTTGCAGTGCCCCTGAGCTCCATTTTTCAACTCGCTTTTTTGGGAGCTGGCCGCAAAAGCGTAGGATTGCTTCAGGCCCTATTCTGGTTCCGGGCGGCAGGCTGAGCCTGTGGTTAATTCTTCTTCCTGATGGGAAAATAGAGTGACCTGTGCCTTTCCCAACACCTAGAGCTAGTCGCTCATTGGTTCCCCCTCTTCCCGTTCATCCTCAGGACAAATTGCAACCTGTACGGAACAGGAGGTTAAACGTGTTGATTCTCCAAGGAGGGAGATTGCTAGTAAAGCGGATGGAATGGCGAACCCGAGCACAAGGAGATGAGAAATGAGGTGCGTTTTAGAAACCTTTCCCGATCACACGGTGTACCATCTTCTGGGTTTCTCATGCATGTTTTCGATGTAGGAAGATGCCCTTGAACCTGGAGATTTGGGACCCATGGGATGGGTACCACACAGTATTACTTTAAAGGGTCTGCGTTTGCTCACCCAACCTCACCAAACCTCTCAGCCCCAAGAGTGTCCACCCTTATGTCTCAATCAGCTGTGGGTCTAGATATGGTCAATCCAGGTGGCATCACAGCCCCTGAACGAATTTTGTAAGAATTTCTCTCTCTTTCACTGTCTTTGTTTCACGGGTTTTTAAAAGTAATTGATTTTCCTAATGGGGTTTAGCTGCTTTTCACTGCTGTGTTTATGCCGCTTTACTCCCACTTGACTCACTTACGGAGAGATATCAATACATAGGTTTGAAGATTCTTACTAGTCAGATCTATTCTTGGGCGGTGAATAGGGGGTGTTGAGTCCAGTTCACTGAGCAAGCAGTAGGTCTTGTCTATTACATATTGGGTTTATGGAACGGTATCTGAGCTAATTTGAAACCCTTGTTTTATGAATCACCCCACCTCGCCTTTCCCGTTAGGCAGCCATAGTGTGTTTTCTAAATGTGGGACTCTGTTCTGTTTTGTAATTCAGTTCAAGTGTAGCGGTTTTTACTTTCCCTCTATAAGTGATATCTTATGATTAGTGTCTTTTTCTGTGTGACTAATTTCACTTAGAACCGTCCTACCTGAATCCACTCATCATGCTGCTACTAGCCTTATGACGTTGATTTCATGGCTGAGTGATATTCCATTGTACCTAAGGACCACAACTTCTTTATCCATTTTTCTCTTTCCTGGGATATTTAAGGTGGAATGAAGTGGAGGTTCTTGTCAACAGAGCAACCCTAAACTTTGGAGTGCCTATGCCTTGCTGATTTTTAGTTTTCCCAAATTAGACGCCCATGAGTGGAAGTGCCCTATGCTCTCTAAGCCGAGTTTTTTAGATATTTCAGGACACACCGTACACTTCTCCAGAGTGGCTGTTGGCAATTTACATCCCGCCCATCAGCGTAGCAAGGCTCCCATTTCTCCATGGCCTCTCTTGCATTTCTGGTATTGACACTTTATTCAGCATGGCCCTTTTGACCGATGGGAAGCGAGACTTCTTTGTAGCGCTGATTTGCCTTTCCAGGTTGCTTGGTTGGCCAAAAAGGGCGTATGCGTTTTTTCCTGAATATATTCAGGAAAAAACGCATACGCCCTTTTTGGCCAAGGGCATCATTGTCGAGGTTTTGCCGCTTTTCCTGTGCTTTAAAGGCGATTCGAATCTACCTCCTGAAATCTGTTTCCTGCAATTCTGCCTTGCTTTCAAATCCTCTTCGTTGCCTTCCCTCAATATTTTTGTGGGCGAGAGTTATCATTTATAACTCTGCAGGTTTGTGATTTGCAGGGCCCCTGAGCTCCATTTTTCAACTCGCTTTTTTGGGAGCTGGCCGCAAAAGCGTAGGATTGCTTCAGGACCTATTCTGGTTCCGGGCGGCAGGCTGAGCCGGTGGTTAATTCTTCTTCCTGATGGGAAAATAGAGTGACCTGTGACTGTCCCACCACCTAGAGCTAGTCGCTCATTGGTTCCCCCTCTTCCCGTTCATCCTCAGGACAAATTGAAACCTGTACGGAACAGGAGGTTAAAGTGCTGTTTCTCCAAGGAGGGAGATTGCTATTAAAGTGGCTGGAATGGCGAACACGAGCACAAGGAGATGAGAAATGAGGTGCGTTTTAGAAACCTTTCCCGATCACACGGTGTACCATCTTCTGGGGTTCTCATGCATGTTTTCGATGTAGGAAGATGCCCTTGAACCTGGAGATTTGGGACCCATGGGACGGGTACCACGCAGTATTACTTTAAAGGGTCTGCGTTTGCTCACCCAACCTCACCAAACCTCTCAGCCCCAAGAGTGTCCACCCTTATGTCTCAATCAGCTGTGGGTCTAGATATGGTCAATCCAGGTGGCATCACAGCCCCTGAACGAATTTTGTAAGAATTTCTCTCTCTTTCACTGTCTTTGTTTCACGGGTTTTTAAAAGTAATTGATTTTCCTAATGGGGTTTAGCTGCTTTTCACTGCTGTGTTTATGCCGCTTTACTCCCACTTGACTCACTTACGGAGAGATATCAATACATAGGTTTGAAGATTCTTACTAGTCAGATCTATTCTTGGGCGGTGAATAGGGGGTGTTGAGTCCAGTTCACTGAGCAAGGAGTAGGTCTTGTCTATTACATATTGGGTGTATGGAACGGTATCTGAGCTAATTTGAAACCCTTGTTTTAGGCATCACCCCACCTCACCTTTCCCGTTAGGCAGCCATAGTGTGTTTTCTAAATGTGTGACTCTGTTCTGTTTTGTAATTCAGTTCAAGTGTAGCGGTTTTTACATTCCCTCTATAAGTGATATCTTCTGATTAGTGTCTTTTTCTGTGTGACTTATTTCACTTAGAACCGTCGTACCTGAATCCACTCATCATGCTGCTACTAGCCTTATGACGTTGATTTCATGGCTGAGTGATATTCCATTGTACCTAAGGACCACAACTTCTTTATCCATTTTTCTCTTTCCTGGGATATTTAAGGTGGAATGAAGTGGAGGTTCTTGTCAACAGAGCAACCCTAAACTTTGGAGTGCCTGTGCCTTGCTGATTTTTAGTTTTCCCAAATTAGACGCCCATGAGTGGAAGTGCCCTATGCTCTCTAAGCCGAGTTTTTTAGATGTTTCAGGACACACCGTACACGTCTCCAGAGTGGCTGTTGGCAATTTACATCCCGCCCATCAGCGTAGCAAGGCTCCCATTTCTCCATGGCCTCTCCTGCATTTCTGGTATTGACACTTTATTCAGCATGGCCCTTTTGACCGATGGGAAGCGAGACTTCTTTGTAGCGCTGATTTGCCTTTCCAGGTTGCTTGGTTGGCCAAAAAGGGCGTATGCGTTTTTTCCTGAATATATTCAGGAAAAAACGCATACGCCCTTTTTGGCCAAGGGCATCATTGTCGAGGTTTTGCCGCTTTTCCTGTGCTTTAAAGGCGATTCGAATCTACCTCCTGAAATCTGTTTCCTGCAATTCTGCCTTGCTTTCAAATCCTCTTCGTTGCCTTCCCTCAATATTTTTGTGGGCGAGAGTTATCATTTATAACTCTGCAGGTTTGTGATTTGCAGTGCCCCTGAGCTCCATTTTTCAACTCGCTTTTTTGGGAGCTGGCCGCAAAAGCGTAGGATTGCTTCAGGACCTATTCTGGTTCCGGGCGGCAGGCTGAGCCTGTGGTTAATTCTTCTTCCTGATGGGAAAATAGAGTGACCTGTGCCTTTCCCAACACCTAGAGCTAGTCGCTCATTGGTTCCCCCTCTTCCCGTTCATCCTCAGGACAAATTGCAACCTGTACGGAACAGGAGGTTAAACGTGTTGATTCTCCAAGGAGGGAGATTGCTAGTAAAGCGGATGGAATGGCGAACCCGAGCACAAGGAGATGAGAAATGAGGTGCGTTTTAGAAACCTTTCCCGATCACACGGTGTACCATCTTCTGGGGTTCTCATGCATGTTTTCGATGTAGGAAGATGCCCTTGAACCTGGAGATTTGGGACCCATCAGACGGGTACCACGCAATATAACTTTAAAGGGTCTGCGTTTGCTCACCCAACCTCACCAAACCTCTCAGCCCCAAGAGTGTCCACCCTTATGTCTCAATCAGCTGTGGGTCTAGATATGGTCAATCCAGGTGGCATCACAGCCCCTGAACGAATTTTGTAAGAATTTCTCTCTCTTTCACTGTCTTTGTTTCACGGGTTTTTAAAAGTAATTGATTTTCCTAATGGGGTTTAGCTGCTTTTCACTGCTGTGTTTATGCCGCTTTACTCCCACTTGACTCACTTACGGAGAGATATCAATACATAGGTTTGAAGATTCTTACTAGTCAGATCTATTCTTGGGCGGTGAATAGGGGGTGTTGAGTCCAGTTCACTGAGCAAGCAGTAGGTCTTGTCTATTACATATTGGGTTTATGGAACGGTATCTGAGCTAATTTGAAACCCTTGTTTTATGCATCACCCCACCTCGCCTTTCCCGTTAGGCAGCCATAGTGTGTTTTCTAAATGTGGGACTCTGTTCTGTTTTGTAATTCAGTTCAAGTGTAGCGGTTTTTACTTTCCCTCTATAAGTGATATCTTATGATTAGTGTCTTTTTCTGTGTGACTTATTTCACTTAGAACCGTCCTACCTGAATCCACTCATCATGCTGCTACTAGCCTTATGACGTTGATTTCATGGCTGAGTGATATTCCATTGTACCTAAGGACCACAACTTCTTTATCCATTTTTCTCTTTCCTGGGATATTTAAGGTGGAATGAAGTGGAGGTTCTTGTCAACAGAGCAACCCTAAACTTTGGAGTGCCTGTGCCTTGCTGATTTTTAGTTTTCCCAAATTAGACGCCCATGAGTGGAAGTGCCCTATGCTCTCTAAGCCGAGTTTTTTAGATATTTCAGGACACACCGTACACTTCTCCAGAGTGGCTGTTGGCAATTTACATCCCGCCCATCAGCGTAGCAAGGCTCCCATTTCTCCATGGCCTCTCTTGCATTTCTGGTATTGACACTTTATTCAGCATGGCCCTTTTGACCGATGGGAAGCGAGACTTCTTTGTAGCGCTGATTTGCCTTTCCAGGTTGCTTGGTTGGCCAAAAAGGGCGTATGCGTTTTTTCCTGAATATATTCAGGAAAAAACGCATACGCCCTTTTTGGCCAAGGGCATCATTGTCGAGGTTTTGCCGCTTTTCCTGTGCTTTAAAGGCGATTCGAATCTACCTCCTGAAATCTGTTTCCTGCAATTCTGCCTTGCTTTCAAATCCTCTTCGTTGCCTTCCCTCAATATTTTTGTGGGCGAGAGTTATCATTTATAACTCTGCAGGTTTGTGATTTGCAGGGCCCCTGAGCTCCATTTTTCAACTCGCTTTTTTGGGAGCTGGCCGCAAAAGCGTAGGATTGCTTCAGGACCTATTCTGGTTCCGGGCGGCAGGCTGAGCCGGTGGTTAATTCTTCTTCCTGATGGGAAAATAGAGTGACCTGTGCCTGTCCCACCACCTAGAGCTAGTCGCTCATTGGTTCCCCCTCTTCCCGTTCATCCTCAGGACAAATATAAACCTGTACGGAAAAGGAGGTTAAAGTGCTGATTCTCCAAGGAGGGAGATTGCTATTAAAGTGGCTGGAATGGCGAACCCGAGCACAAGGAGATGAGAAATGAGGTGCGTTTTAGAAACCTTTCCCGATCACACGGTGTACCATCTTCTGGGTTTCTCATGCATGTTTTCGATGTAGGAAGATGCCCTTGAACCTGGAGATTTGGGACCCATGGGATGGGTACCACACAGTATTACTTTAAAGGGTCTGCGTTTGCTCACCCAACCTCACCAAACCTCTCAGCCCCAAGAGTGTCCACCATTATGTCTCAATCAGCTGTGGGTCTAGATATGGTCAATCCAGGTGGCATCACAGCCCCTGAACGAATTTTGTAAGAATGTCTCTCTCTTTCACTGTCTTTGTTTCACGGGTTTTTAAAAGTAATTGATTTTCCTAATGGGGTTTAGCTGCTTTTCACTGCTGTGTTTATGCCGCTTTACTCCCACTTGACTCACTTACGGAGAGATATCAATACATAGGTTTGAAGATTCTTACTAGTCAGATCTATTCTTGGGCGGTGAATAGGGGGTGTTGAGTCCAGTTCACTGAGCAAGGAGTAGGTCTTGTCTATTACATATTGGGTTTATGGAACGGTATCTGAGCTAATTTGAAACCCTTGTTTTAGGCATCACCCCACCTCACCTTTCCCGTTAGGCAGCCATAGTGTGTTTTCTAAATGTGTGACTCTGTTCTGTTTTGTAATTCAGTTCAAGTGTAGCGGTTTTTACATTCCCTCTATAAGTGATATCTTCTGATTAGTGTCTTTTTCTGTGTGACTTATTTCACTTAGAACCGTCATACCTGAATCCACTCATCATGCTGCTACTAGCCTTATGACGTTGATTTCATGGCTGAGTGATATTCCATTGTACCTAAGGACCACAAATTCTTTATCCATTTTTCTCTTTCCTGGGATATTTAAGGTGGAATGAAGTGGAGGTTCTTGTCAACAGAGCAACCCTAAACTTTGGAGTGCCTGTGCCTTGCTGATTTTTAGTTTTCCCAAATTAGACGCCCATGAGTGGAAGTGCCCTATGCTCTCTAAGCCGAGTTTTTTAGATATTTCAGGACACACCGTACACTTCTCCAGAGTGGCTGTTGGCAATTTACATCCCGCCCATCAGCGTAGCAAGGCTCCCATTTCTCCATGGCCTCTCTTGCATTTCTGGTATTGACACTTTATTCAGCATGGCCCTTTTGACCGATGGGAAGCGAGACTTCTTTGTAGCGCTGATTTGCCTTTCCAGGTTGCTTGGTTGGCCAAAAAGGGCGTATGCGTTTTTTCCTGAATATATTCAGGAAAAAACGCATACGCCCTTTTTGGCCAAGGGCATCATTGTCGAGGTTTTGCCGCTTTTCCTGTGCTTTAAAGGCGATTCGAATCTACCTCCTGAAATCTGTTTCCTGCAATTCTGCCTTGCTTTCAAATCCTCTTCGTTGCCTTCCCTCAATATTTTTGTGGGCGAGAGTTATCATTTATAACTCTGCAGGTTTGTGATTTGCAGGGCCCCTGAGCTCCATTTTTCAACTCGCTTTTTTTGGGAGCTGGCCGCAAAAGCGTAGGATTGCTTCAGGACCTATTCTGGTTCCGGGCGGCAGGCTGAGCCGGTGGTTAATTCTTCTTCCTGATGGGAAAATAGAGTGACCTGTGCCTGTCCCACCACCTAGAGCTAGTCGCTCATTGGTTCCCCCTCTTCCCGTTCATCCTCAGGACAAATTGAAACCTGTACGGAAAAGGAGGTTAAAGTGCTGATTCTCCAAGGAGGGAGATTGCTATTAAAGTGGCTGGAATGGCGAACCCGAGCACAAGGAGATGAGAAATGAGGTGCGTTTTAGAAACCTTTCCCGATCACACGGTGTACCATCTTCTGGGTTTCTCATGCATGTTTTCGATGTAGGAAGATGCCCTTGAACCTGGAGATTTGGGACCCATGGGATGGGTACCACACAGTATTACTTTAAAGGGTCTGCGTTTGCTCACCCAACCTCACCAAACCTCTCAGCCCCAAGAGTGTCCACCCTTATGTCTCAATCAGCTGTGGGTCTAGATATGGTCAATCCAGGTGGCATCACAGCCCCTGAACGAATTTTGTAAGAATTTCTCTCTCTTTCACTGTCTTTGTTTCACGGGTTTTTAAAAGTAATTGATTTTCCTAATGGGGTTTAGCTGCTTTTCACTGCTGTGTTTATGCCGCTTTACTCCCACTTGACTCACTTACGGAGAGATATCAATACATAGGTTTGAAGATTCTTACTAGTCAGATCTATTCTTGGGCGGTGAATAGGGGGTGTTGAGTCCAGTTCACTGAGCAAGGAGTAGGTCTTGTCTATTACATATTGGGTTTATGGAACGGTATCTGAGCTAATTTGAAACCCTTGTTTTAGGCATCACCCCACCTCACCTTTCCCGTTAGGCAGCCATAGTGTGTTTTCTAAATGTGTGACTCTGTTCTGTTTTGTAATTCAGTTCAAGTGTAGCGGTTTTTACATTCCCTCTATAAGTGATATCTTCTGATTAGTGTCTTTTTCTGTGTGACTTATTTCACTTAGAACCGTCGTACCTGAATCCACTCATCATGCTGCTACTAGCCTTATGACGTTGATTTCATGGCTGAGTGATATTCCATTGTACCTAAGGACCACAACTTCTTTATCCATTTTTCTCTTTCCTGGGATATTTAAGGTGGAATGAAGTGGAGGTTCTTGTCAACAGAGCAACCCTAAACTTTGGAGTGCCTGTGCCTTGCTGATTTTTAGTTTTCCCAAATTAGACGCCCATGAGTGGAAGTGCCCTATGCTCTCTAAGCCGAGTTTTTTAGATGTTTCAGGACACACCGTACACTTCTCCAGAGTGGCTGTTGGCAATTTACATCCCGCCCATCAGCGTAGCAAGGCTCCCATTTCTCCATGGCCTCTCCTGCATTTCTGGTATTGACACTTTATTCAGCATGGCCCTTTTGACCGATGGGAAGCGAGACTTCTTTGTAGCGCTGATTTGCCTTTCCAGGTTGCTTGGTTGGCCAAAAAGGGCGTATGCGTTTTTTCCTGAATATATTCAGGAAAAAACGCATACGCCCTTTTTGGCCAAGGGCATCATTGTCGAGGTTTTGCCGCTTTTCCTGTGCTTTAAAGGCGATTCGAATCTACCTCCTGAAATCTGTTTCCTGCGATTCTGCCTTGCTTTCAAATCCTCTTCGTTGCCTTCCCTCAATATTTTTGTGGGCGAGAGTTATCATTTATAACTCTGCAGGTTTGTGATTTGCAGTGCCCCTGAGCTCCATTTTTCAACTCGCTTTTTTGGGAGCTGGCCGCAAAAGCGTAGGATTGCTTCAGGACCTATTCTGGTCCCGGTCGGCAGGCTGAGCCTGTGGTTAATTCTTCTTCCTGATGGGAAAATAGAGTGACCTGTGCCTTTCCCAACACCTAGAGCTAGTCGCTCATTGGTTCCCCCTCTTCCCGTTCATCCTCAGGACAAATTGCAACCTGTACGGAACAGGAGGTTAAACGTGTTGATTCTCCAAGGAGGGAGATTGCTAGTAAAGCGGATGGAATGGCGAACCCGAGCACAAGGAGATGAGAAATGAGGTGCGTTTTAGAAACCTTTCCCGATCACACGGTGTACCATCTTCTGGGGTTCTCATGCATGTTTTCGATGTAGGAAGATGCCCTTGAACCTGGAGATTTGGGACCCATCAGACGGGTACCACGCAGTATTACTTTAAAGGGTCTGCGTTTGCTCACCCAACCTCACCAAACCTCTCAGCCCCAAGAGTGTCCACCCTTATGTCTCAATCAGCTGTGGGTCTAGATATGGTCAATCCAGGTGGCATCACAGCCCCTGAACGAATTTTGTAAGAATTTCTCTCTCTTTCACTGTCTTTGTTTCACGGGTTTTTAAAAGTAATTGATTTTCCTAATGGGGTTTAGCTGCTTTTCACTGCTGTGTTTATGCCGCTTTACTCCCACTTGACTCACTTACGGAGAGATATCAATACATAGGTTTGAAGATTCTTACTAGTCAGATCTATTCTTGGGCGGTGAATAGGGGGTGTTGAGTCCAGTTCACTGACCAAGCAGTAGGTCTTGTCTATTACATATTGGGTTTATGGAACGGTATCTGAGCTAATTTGAAACCCTTGTTTTATGCATCACCCCACCTCGCCTTTCCCGTTAGGCAGCCATAGTGTGTTTTCTAAATGTGGGACTCTGTTCTGTTTTGTAATTCAGTTCAAGTGTAGCGGTTTTTACTTTCCCTCTATAAGTGATATCTTATGATTAGTGTCTTTTTCTGTGTGACTTATTTCACTTAGAACCGTCCTACCTGAATCCACTCATCATGCTGCTACTAGCCTTATGACGTTGATTTCATGGCTGAGTGATATTCCATTGTACCTAAGGACCACAACTTCTTTATCCATTTTTCTCTTTCCTGGGATATTTAAGGTGGAATGAAGTGGAGGTTCTTGTCAACAGAGCAACCCTAAACTTTGGAGTGCCTGTGCCTTGCTGATTTTTAGTTTTCCCAAATTAGACGCCCATGAGTGGAAGTGCCCTATGCTCTCTAAGCCGAGTTTTTTAGATATTTCAGGACACACCGTACACTTCTCCAGAGTGGCTGTTGGCAATTTACATCCCGCCCATCAGCGTAGCAAGGCTCCCATTTCTCCATGGCCTCTCTTGCATTTCTGGTATTGACACTTTATTCAGCATGGCCCTTTTGACCGATGGGAAGCGAGACTTCTTTGTAGCGCTGATTTGCCTTTCCAGGTTGCTTGGTTGGCCAAAAAGGGCGTATGCGTTTTTTCCTGAATATATTCAGGAAAAAACGCATACGCCCTTTTTGGCCAAGGGCATCATTGTCGAGGTTTTGCCGCTTTTCCTGTGCTTTAAAGGCGATTCGAATCTACCTCCTGAAATCTGTTTCCTGCAATTCTGCCTTGCTTTCAAATCCTCTTTGTTGCCTTCCCTCAATATTTTTGTGGGCGAGAGTTATCATTTATAACTCTGCAGGTTTGTGATTTGCAGGGCCCCTGAGCTCCATTTTTCAACTCGCTTTTTTTGGGAGCTGGCCGCAAAAGTGTAGGATTGCTTCAGGACCTATTCTGGTTCCGGGCGGCAGGCTGAGCCGGTGGTTAATTCTTCTTCCTGATGGGAAAATAGAGTGACCTGTGCCTGTCCCACCACCTAGAGCTAGTCGCTCATTGGTTCCCCCTCTTCCCGTTCATCCTCAGGACAAATTGAAACCTGTACGGAAAAGGAGGTTAAAGTGCTGATTCTCCAAGGAGGGAGATTGCTATTAAAGTGGCTGGAATGGCGAACCCGAGCACAAGGAGATGAGAAATGAGGTGCGTTTTAGAAACCTTTCCCGATCACACGGTGTACCATCTTCTGGGTTTCTCATGCATGTTTTCGATGTAGGAAGATGCCCTTGAACCTGGAGATTTGGGACCCATGGGATGGGTACCACACAGTATTACTTTAAAGGGTCTGCGTTTGCTCACCCAACCTCACCAAACCTCTCAGCCCCAAGAGTGTCCACCTTTATGTCTCAATCAGCTGTGGGTCTAGATATGGTCAATCCAGGTGGCATCACAGCCCCTGAACGAATTTTGTAAGAATTTCTCTCTCTTTCACTGTCTTTGTTTCACGGGTTTTTAAAAGTAATTGATTTTCCTAATGGGGTTTAGCTGCTTTTCACTGCTGTGTTTATGCCGCTTTACTCCCACTTGACTCACTTACGGAGAGATATCAATACATAGGTTTGAAGATTCTTACTAGTCAGATCTATTCTTGGGCGGTGAATAGGGGGTGTTGAGTCCAGTTCACTGAGCAAGGAGTAGGTCTTGTCTATTACATATTGGGTTTATGGAACGGTATCTGAGCTAATTTGAAACCCTTGTTTTAGGCATCACCCCACCTCACCTTTCCCGTTAGGCAGCCATAGTGTGTTTTCTAAATGTGTGACTCTGTTCTGTTTTGTAATTCAGTTCAAGTGTAGCGGTTTTTACATTCCCTCTATAAGTGATATCTTCTGATTAGTGTCTTTTTCTGTGTGACTTATTTCACTTAGAACCGTCGTACCTGAATCCACTCATCATGCTGCTACTAGCCTTATGACGTTGATTTCATGGCTGAGTGATATTCCATTGTACCTAAGGACCACAACTTCTTTATCCATTTTTCTCTTTCCTGGGATATTTAAGGTGGAATGAAGTGGAGGTTCTTGTCAACAGAGCAACCCTAAACTTTGGAGTGCCTGTGCCTTGCTGATTTTTAGTTTTCCCAAATTAGACGCCCATGAGTGGAAGTGCCCTATGCTCTCTAAGCCGAGTTTTTTAGATGTTTCAGGACACACCGTACACTTCTCCAGAGTGGCTGTTGGCAATTTACATCCCGCCCATCAGCGTAGCAAGGCTCCCATTTCTCCATGGCCTCTCCTGCATTTCTGGTATTGACACTTTATTCAGCATGGCCCTTTTGACCGATGGGAAGCGAGACTTCTTTGTAGCGCTGATTTGCCTTTCCAGGTTGCTTGGTTGGCCAAAAAGGGCGTATGCGTTTTTTCCTGAATATATTCAGGAAAAAACGCATACGCCCTTTTTGGCCAAGGGCATCATTGTCGAGGTTTTGCCGCTTTTCCTGTGCTTTAAAGGCGATTCGAATCTACCTCCTGAAATCTGTTTCCTGCAATTCTGCCTTGCTTTCAAATCCTCTTCGTTGCCTTCCCTCAATATTTTTGTGGGCGAGAGTTATCATTTCTAACTCTGCAGGTTTGTGATTTGCAGTGCCCCTGAGCTCCATTTTTCAACTCGCTTTTTTGGGAGCTGGCCGCAAAAGCGTAGGATTGCTTCAGGACCTATTCTGGTTCCGGGCGGCAGGCTGAGCCTGTGGTTAATTCTTCTTCCTGATGGGAAAATAGAGTGACCTGTGCCTTTCCCAACACCTAGAGCTAGTCGCTCATTGGTTCCCCCTCTTCCCGTTCATCCTCAGGACAAATTGCAACCTGTACGGAACAGGAGGTTAAACGTGTTGATTCTCCAAGGAGGGAGATTGCTAGTAAAGCGGATGGAATGGCGAACCCGAGCACAAGGAGATGAGAAATGAGGTGCGTTTTAGAAACCTTTCCCGATCACACGGTGTACCATCTTCTGGGGTTCTCATGCATGTTTTCGATGTAGGAAGATGCCCTTGAACCTGGAGATTTGGGACCCATCAGACGGGTACCACGCAGTATTACTTTAAAGGGTCTGCGTTTGCTCACCCAACCTCACCAAACCTCTCAGCCCCAAGAGTGTCCACCCTTATGTCTCAATCAGCTGTGGGTCTAGATATGGTCAATCCAGGTGGCATCACAGCCCCTGAACGAATTTTGTAAGAATGTCTCTCTCTTTCACTGTCTTTGTTTCACGGGTTTTTAAAAGTAATTGATTTTCCTAATGGGGTTTAGCTGCTTTTCACTGCTGTGTTTATGCCGCTTTACTCCCACTTGACTCACTTACGGAGAGATATCAATACATAGGTTTGAAGATTCTTACTAGTCAGATCTATTCTTGGGCGGTGAATAGGGGGTGTTGAGTCCAGTTCACTGAGCAAGCAGTAGGTCTTGTCTATTACATATTGGGTTTATGGAACGGTATCTGAGCTAATTTGAAACCCTTGTTTTATGCATCACCCCACCTCGCCTTTCCCGTTAGGCAGCCATAGTGTGTTTTCTAAATGTGGGACTCTGTTCTGTTTTGTAATTCAGTTCAAGTGTAGCGGTTTTTACTTTCCCTCTATAAGTGATATCTTATGATTAGTGTCTTTTTCTGTGTGACTTATTTCACTTAGAACCGTCCTACCTAAATCCACTCATCATGCTGCTACTAGCCTTATGACGTTGATTTCATGGCTGAGTGATATTCCATTGTACCTAAGGACCACAACTTCTTTATCCATTTTTCTCTTTCCTGGGATATTTAAGGTGGAATGAAGTGGAGGTTCTTGTCAACAGAGCAACCCTAAACTTTGGAGTGCCTGTGCCTTGCTGATTTTTAGTTTTCCCAAATTAGACGCCCATGAGTGGAAGTGCCCTATGCTCTCTAAGCCGAGTTTTTTAGATATTTCAGGACACACCGTACACTTCTCCAGAGTGGCTGTTGGCAATTTACATCCCGCCCATCAGCGTAGCAAGGCTCCCATTTCTCCATGGCCTCTCTTGCATTTCTGGTATTGACACTTTATTCAGCATGGCCCTTTTGACCGATGGGAAGCGAGACTTCTTTGTAGCGCTGATTTGCCTTTCCAGGTTGCTTGGTTGGCCAAAAAGGGCGTATGCGTTTTTTCCTGAATATATTCAGGAAAAAACGCATACGCCCTTTTTGGCCAAGGGCATCATTGTCGAGGTTTTGCCGCTTTTCCTGTGCTTTAAAGGCGATTCGAATCTACCTCCTGAAATCTGTTTCCTGCAATTCTGCCTTGCTTTCAAATCCTCTTCGTTGCCTTCCCTCAATATTTTTGTGGGCGAGAGTTATCATTTATAACTCTGCAGGTTTGTGATTTGCAGGGCCCCTGAGCTCCATTTTTCAACTCGCTTTTTTGGGAGCTGGCCGCAAAAGCGTAGGATTGCTTCAGGACCTATTCTGGTTCCGGGCGGCAGGCTGAGCCGGTGGTTAATTCTTCTTCCTGATGGGAAAATAGAGTGACCTGTGCCTGTCCCACCACCTAGAGCTAGTCGCTCATTGGTTCCCCCTCTTCCCGTTCATCCTCAGGACAAATTGAAACCTGTACGGAAAAGGAGGTTAAAGTGCTGATTCTCCAAGGAGGGAGATTGCTATTAAAGTGGCTGGAATGGCGAACCCGAGCACAAGGAGATGAGAAATGAGGTGCGTTTTAGAAACCTTTCCCGATCACACGGTGTACCATCTTCTGGGTTTCTCATGCATGTTTTCGATGTAGGAAGATGCCCTTGAACCTGGAGATTTGGGACCCATGGGATGGGTACCACACAGTATTACTTTAAAGGGTCTGCGTTTGCTCACCCAACCTCACCAAACCTCTCAGCCCCAAGAGTGTCCACCCTTATGTCTCAATCAGCTGTGGGTCTAGATATGGTCAATCCAGGTGGCATCACAGCCCCTGAACGAATTTTGTAAGAATGTCTCTCTCTTTCACTGTCTTTGTTTCACGGGTTTTTAAAAGTAATTGATTTTCCTAATGGGGTTTAGCTGCTTTTCACTGCTGTGTTTATGCCGCTTTACTCCCACTTGACTCACTTACGGAGAGATATCAATACATAGGTTTGAAGATTCTTACTAGTCAGATCTATTCTTGGGCGGTGAATAGGGGGTGTTGAGTCCAGTTCACTGAGCAAGGAGTAGGTCTTGTCTATTACATATTGGGTTTATGGAACGGTATCTGAGCTAATTTGAAACCCTTGTTTTATGCATCACCCCACCTCACCTTTCCCGTTAGGCAGCCATAGTGTGTTTTCTAAATGTGTGACTCTGTTCTGTTTTGTAATTCAGTTCAAGTGTAGCGGTTTGTACATTCCCTCTATAAGTGATATCTTCTGATTAGTGTCTTTTTCTGTGTGACTTATTTCACTTAGAACCGTCGTACCTGAATCCACTCATCATGCTGCTACTAGCCTTATGACGTTGATTTCATGGCTGAGTGATATTCCATTGTACCTAAGGACCACAACTTCTTTATCCATTTTTCTCTTTCCTGGGATATTTAAGGTGGAATGAAGTGGAGGTTCTTGTCAACAGAGCAACCCTAAACTTTGGAGTGCCTGTGCCTTGCTGATTTTTAGTTTTCCCAAATTAGACGCCCATGAGTGGAAGTGCCCTATGCTCTCTAAGCCGAGTTTTTTAGATGTTTCAGGACACACCGTACACGTCTCCAGAGTGGCTGTTGGCAATTTAAATCCCGCCCATCAGCGTAGCAAGGCTCCCATTTCTCCATGGCCTCTCCTGCATTTCTGGTATTGACACTTTATTCAGCATGGCCCTTTTGACCGATGGGAAGCGAGACTTCTTTGTAGCGCTGATTTGCCTTTCCAGGTTGCTTGGTTGGCCAAAAAGGGCGTATGCGTTTTTTCCTGAATATATTCAGGAAAAAACGCATACGCCCTTTTTGGCCAAGGGCATCATTGTCGAGGTTTTGCCGCTTTTCCTGTGCTTTAAAGGCGATTCGAATCTACCTCCTGAAATCTGTTTCCTGCAATTCTGCCTTGCTTTCAAATCCTCTTCGTTGCCTTCCCTCAATATTTTTGTGGGCGAGAGTTATCATTTCTAACTCTGCAGGTTTGTGATTTGCAGTGCCCCTGAGCTCCATTTTTCAACTCGCTTTTTTGGGAGCTGGCCGCAAAAGCGTAGGATTGCTTCAGGACCTATTCTGGTTCCGGGCGGCAGGCTGAGCCTGTGGTTAATTCTTCTTCCTGATGGGAAAATAGAGTGACCTGTGCCTTTCCCAACACCTAGAGCTAGTCGCTCATTGGTTCCCCCTCTTCCCGTTCATCCTCAGGACAAATTGCAACCTGTACGGAACAGGAGGTTAAACGTGTTGATTCTCCAAGGAGGGAGATTGCTAGTAAAGCGGATGGAATGGCGAACCCGAGCACAAGGAGATGAGAAATGAGGTGCGTTTTAGAAACCTTTCCCGATCACACGGTGTACCATCTTCTGGGGTTCTCATGCATGTTTTCGATGTAGGAAGATGCCCTTGAACCTGGAGATTTGGGACCCATCAGACGGGTACCACGCAGTATTACTTTAAAGGGTCTGCGTTTGCTCACCCAACCTCACCAAACCTCTCAGCCCCAAGAGTGTCCACCCTTATGTCTCAATCAGCTGTGGGTCTAGATATGGTCAATCCAGGTGGCATCACAGCCCCTGAACGAATTTTGTAAGAATGTCTCTCTCTTTCACTGTCTTTGTTTCACGGGTTTTTAAAAGTAATTGATTTTCCTAATGGGGTTTAGCTGCTTTTCACTGCTGTGTTTATGCCGCTTTACTCCCACTTGACTCACTTACGGAGAGATATCAATACATAGGTTTGAAGATTCTTACTAGTCAGATCTATTCTTGGGCGGTGAATAGGGGGTGTTGAGTCCAGTTCACTGAGCAAGGAGTAGGTCTTGTCTATTACATATTGGGTTTATGGAACGGTATCTGAGCTAATTTGAAACCCTTGTTTTAGGCATCACCCCACCTCACCTTTCCCGTTAGGCAGCCATAGTGTGTTTTCTAAATGTGTGACTCTGTTCTGTTTTGTAATTCAGTTCAAGTGTAGCGGTTTTTGCATTCCCTCTATAAGTGATATCTTCTGATTAGTGTCTTTTTCTGTGTGACTTATTTCACTTAGAACCGTCGTACCTGAATCCACTCATCATGCTGCTACTAGCCTTATGACGTTGATTTCATGGCTGAGTGATATTCCATTGTACCTAAGGACCACAACTTCTTTATCCATTTTTCTCTTTCCTGGGATATTTAAGGTGGAATGAAGTGGAGGTTCTTGTCAACAGAGCAACCCTAAACTTTGGAGTGCCTGTGCCTTGCTGATTTTTAGTTTTCCCAAATTAGACGCCCATGAGTGGAAGTGCCCTATGCTCTCTAAGCCGAGTTTTTTAGATGTTTCAGGACACACCGTACACTTCTCCAGAGTGGCTGTTGGCAATTTACATCCCGCCCATCAGCGTAGCAAGGCTCCCATTTCTCCATGGCCTCTCTTGCATTTCTGGTATTGACACTTTATTCAGCATGGCCCTTTTGACCGATGGGAAGCGAGACTTCTTTGTAGCGCTGATTTGCCTTTCCAGGTTGCTTGGTTGGCCAAAAAGGGCGTATGCGTTTTTTCCTGAATATATTCAGGAAAAAACGCATACGCCCTTTTTGGCCAAGGGCATCATTGTCGAGGTTTTGCCGCTTTTCCTGTGCTTTAAAGGCGATTCGAATCTACCTCCTGAAATCTGTTTCCTGCGATTCTGCCTTGCTTTCAAATCCTCTTCGTTGCCTTCCCTCAATATTTTTGTGGGCGAGAGTTATCATTTATAACTCTGCAGGTTTGTGATTTGCAGGGCCCCTGAGCTCCATTTTTCAACTCGCTTTTTTGGGAGCTGGCCGCAAAAGCGTAGGATTGCTTCAGGACCTATTCTGGTTCCGGGCGGCAGGCTGAGCCGGTGGTTAATTCTTCTTCCTGATGGGAAAATAGAGTGACCTGTGCCTGTCCCACCACCTAGAGCTAGTCGCTCATTGTTTCCCCCTCTTCCCGTTCATCCTCAGGACAAATTGAAACCTGTACGGAACAGGAGGTTAAAGTGCTGTTTCTCCAAGGAGGGAGATTGCTATTAAAGTGGCTGGAATGGCGAACCCGAGCACAAGGAGATGAGAAATGAGGTGCGTTTTAGAAACCTTTCCCGATCACACGGTGTACCATCTTCTGGGGTTCTCATGCATGTTTTCGATGTAGGAAGATGCCCTTGAACCTGGAGATTTGGGACCCATGGGATGGGTACCACACAGTATTACTTTAAAGGGTCTACGTTTGCTCACCCAACCTCACCAAACCTCTCAGCCCCAAGAGTGTCCACCCTTATGTCTCAATCAGCTGTGGGTCTAGATATGGTCAATCCAGGTGGCATCACAGCCCCTGAACGAATTTTGTAAGAATGTCTCTCTCTTTCACTGTCTTTGTTTCACGGGTTTTTAAAAGTAATTGATTTTCTTAATGGGGTTTAGCTGCTTTTCACTGCTGTGTTTATGCCGCTTTACTCCCACTTGACTCACTTACGAAGAGATATCAATACATAGGTTTGAAGATTCTTACTAGTCAGATCTATTCTTGGGCGGTGAATAGGGGGTGTTGAGTCCAGTTCACTGAGCAAGGAGTAGGTCTTGTCTATTACATATTGGGTTTATGGAACGGTATCTGAGCTAATTTGAAACCCTTGTTTTAGGCATCACCCCACCTCACCTTTCCCGTTAGGCAGCCATAGTGTGTTTTCTAAATGTGTGACTCTGTTCTGTTTTGTAATTCAGTTCAAGTGTAGCGGTTTTTACATTCCCTCTGTAAGTGATATCTTCTGATTAGTGTCTTTTTCTGTGTGACTTATTTCACTTAGAACCGTCGTACCTGAATCCACTCATCATGCTGCTACTAGCCTTATGACGTTGATTTCATGGCTGAGTGATATTCCATTGTACCTAAGGACCACAACTTCTTTATCCATTTTTCTCTTTCCTGGGATATTTAAGGTGGAATGAAGTGGAGGTTCTTGTCAACAGAGCAACCCTAAACTTTGGAGTGCCTGTGCCTTGCTGATTTTTAGTTTTCCCAAATTAGACGCCCATGAGTGGAAGTGCCCTATGCTCTCTAAGCCGAGTTTTTTAGATGTTTCAGGACACACCGTACACTTCTCCAGAGTGGCTGTTGGCAATTTACATCCCGCCCATCAGCGTAGCAAGGCTCCCATTTCTCCATGGTCTCTCTTGCATTTTTGGTATTGACACTTTATTCAGCATGGCCCTTTTGACCGATGGGAAGCGAGACTTCTTTGTAGCGCTGATTTGCCTTTCCAGGTTGCTTGGTTGGCCAAAAAGGGCGTATGCGTTTTTTCCTGAATATATTCAGGAAAAAACGCATACGCCCTTTTTGGCCAAGGGCATCATTGTCGAGGTTTTGCCGCTTTTCCTGTGCTTTAAAGGCGATTCGAATCTACCTCCTGAAATCTGTTTCCTGCAATTCTGGCTTGCTTTCAAATCCTCTTCGTTGCCTTCCCTCAATAATTTTGTGGGCGAGAGTTATCATTTATAACTCTGCAGGTTTGTGATTTGCAGGGCCCCTGAGCTCCATTTTTCAACTCGCTTTTTTGGGAGCTGGCCGCAAATGCGTAGGATTGCTTCAGGACCTATTCTGGTTCCGTGCGGCAGGCTGAGCCGGTGGTTAATTCTTCTTCCTGATGGGAAAATAGAGTGACCTGTGCCTGTCCCACCACCTAGAGCTAGTCGCTCATTGGTTCCCCCTCTTCCCGTTCATCCTCAGGACAAATTGAAACCTGTACGGAACAGGAGGTTAAAGTGCTGTTTCTCCAAGGAGGGAGATTGCTATTAAAGTGGCTGCAATGGCGAACCCGAGCACAAGGAGATGAGAAATGAGGTGCGTTTTAGAAACCTTTCCCGATCACGCGGTGTACCATCTTCTGGGGTTCTCATGCATGTTTTCGATGTAGGAAGATGCCCTTGAACCTGGAGATTTGGGACCCATGGGATGGGTACCACACAGTATTACTTTAAAGGGTCTACGTTTGCTCACCCAACCTCACCTAACCTCTCAGCACCAAGAGTGTCCACCCTTATGTCTCAATCAGCTGTGGGTCTAGATATGGTCAATCCAGGTGGCATCACAGCCCCTGAACGAATTTTGTAAGAATTTCTCTCTCTTTCACTGTCTTTGTTTCACGGGTTTTTAAAAGTAATTGATTTTCCTAATGGGGTTTAGCTGCTTTTCACTGCTGTGTTTATGCCGCTTTACTCCCACTTGACTCACTTACGGAGAGATATCAATACATAGGTTTGAAGATTCTTACTAGTCAGATCTATTCTTGGGCGGTGAATAGGGGGTGTTGAGTCCAGTTCACTGAGCAAGGAGTAGGTCTTGTCTATTACATATTGGGTTTATGGAACGGTATCTGAGCTAATTTGAAACCCTTGTTTTAGGCATCACCCCACCTCACCTTTCCCGTTAGGCAGCCATAGTGTGTTTTCTAAATGTGTGACTCTGTTCTGTTTTGTAATTCAGTTCAAGTGTAGCGGTTTTTACATTCCCTCTATAAGTGATATCTTCTGATTAGTGTCTTTTTCTGTGTGACTTATTTCACTTAGAACCGTCGTACCTGAATCCACTCATCATGCTGCTACTAGCCTTATGACGTTGATTTCATGGCTGAGTGATATTCCATTGTACCTAAGGACCACAACTTCTTTATCCATTTTTCTCTTTCCTGGGATATTTAAGGTGGAATGAAGTGGAGGTTCTTGTCAACAGAGCAACCCTAAACTTTGGAGTGCCTGTGCCTTGCTGATTTTTAGTTTTCCCAAATTAGACGCCCATGAGTGGAAGTGCCCTATGCTCTCTAAGCCGAGTTTTTTAGATGTTTCAGGACACACCGTACACTTCTCCAGAGTGGCTGTTGGCAATTTACATCCCGCCCATCAGCGTAGCAAGGCTCCCATTTCTCCATGGCCTCTCCTGCATTTCTGGTATTGACACTTTATTCAGCATGGCCCTTTTGACCGATGGGAAGCGAGACTTCTTTGTAGCGCTGATTTGCCTTTCCAGGTTGCTTGGTTGGCCAAAAAGGGCGTATGCGTTTTTTCCTGAATATATTCAGGAAAAAACGCGTACGCCCTTTTTGGCCAAGGGCATCATTGTCGAGGTTTTGCCGCTTTTCCTGTGCTTTAAAGGCGATTCGAATCTACCTCCTGAAATCTGTTTCCTGCAATTCTGCCTTGCTTTCAAATCCTCTTCGTTGCCTTCCCTCAATATTTTTGTGGGCGAGAGTTATCATTTATAACTCTGCAGGTTTGTGATTTGCAGTGCCCCTGAGCTCCATTTTTCAACTCGCTTTTTTGGGAGCTGGCCGCAAAAGCGTAGGATTGCTTCAGGACCTATTCTGGTTCCGGGCGGCAGGCTGAGCCTGTGGTTAATTCTTCTTCCTGATGGGAAAATAGAGTGACCTGTGCCTTTCCCAACACCTAGAGCTAGTCGCTCATTGGTTCCCCCTCTTCCCGTTCATCCTCAGGACAAATTGCAACCTGTACGGAACAGGAGGTTACACGTGTTGATTCTCCAAGGAGGGAGATTGCTAGTAAAGCGGATGGAATGGCGAACCCGAGCACAAGGAGATGAGAAATGAGGTGCGTTTTAGAAACCTTTCCCGATCACACGGTGTACCATCTTCTGGGTTTCTCATGCATGTTTTCGATGTAGGAAGATGCCCTTGAACCTGGAGATTTGGGACCCATCAGACGGGTACCACGCAGTATTACTTTAAAGGGTCTGCGTTTGCTCACCCAACCTCACCAAACCTCTCAGCCCCAAGAGTGTCCACCCTTATGTCTCAATCAGCTGTGGGTCTAGATATGGTCAATCCAGGTGGCATCACAGCCCCTGAACGAATTTTGTAAGAATTTCTCTCTCTTTCACTGTCTTTGTTTCACGGGTTTTTAAAAGTAATTGATTTTCCTAATGGGGTTTAGCTGCTTTTCACTGCTGTGTTTATGCCGCTTTACTCCCACTTGACTCACTTACGGAGAGATATCAATACATAGGTTTGAAGATTCTTACTAGTCAGATCTATTCTTGGGCGGTGAATAGGGGGTGTTGAGTCCAGTTCACTGAGCAAGGAGTAGGTCTTGTCTATTACATATTGGGTTTATGGAACGGTATCTGAGCTAATTTGAAACCCTTGTTTTAGGCATCACCCCACCTCACCTTTCCCGTTAGGCAGCCATAGTGTGTTTTCTAAATGTGTGACTCTGTTCTGTTTTGTAATTCAGTTCAAGTGTAGCGGTTTTTACATTCCCTCTATAAGTGATATCTTCTGATTAGTGTCTTTTTCTGTGTGACTTATTTCACTTAGAACCGTCGTACCTGAATCCACTCATCATGCTGCTACTAGCCTTATGACGTTGATTTCATGGCTGAGTGATATTCCATTGTACCTAAGGACCACAACTTCTTTATCCATTTTTCTCTTTCCTGGGATATTTAAGGTGGAATGAAGTGGAGGTTCTTGTCAACAGAGCAACCCTAAACTTTGGAGTGCCTGTGCCTTGCTGATTTTTAGTTTTCCCAAATTAGACGCCCATGAGTGGAAGTGCCCTATGCTCTCTAAGCCGAGTTTTTTAGATGTTTCAGGACACACCGTACACTTCTCCAGAGTGGCTGTTGGCAATTTACATCCCGCCCATCAGCGTAGCAAGGCTCCCATTTCTCCATGGCCTCTCCTGCATTTCTGGTATTGACACTTTATTCAGCATGGCCCTTTTGACCGATGGGAAGCGAGACTTCTTTGTAGCGCTGATTTGCCTTTCCAGGTTGCTTGGTTGGCCAAAAAGGGCGTATGCGTTTTTTCCTGAATATATTCAGGAAAAAACGCGTACGCCCTTTTTGGCCAAGGGCATCATTGTCGAGGTTTTGCCGCTTTTCCTGTGCTTTAAAGGCGATTCGAATCTACCTCCTGAAATCTGTTTCCTGCAATTCTGCCTTGCTTTCAAATCCTCTTCGTTGCCTTCCCTCAATATTTTTGTGGGCGAGAGTTATCATTTATAACTCTGCAGGTTTGTGATTTGCAGTGCCCCTGAGCTCCATTTTTCAACTCGCTTTTTTGGGAGCTGGCCGCAAAAGCGTAGGATTGCTTCAGGACCTATTCTGGTTCCGGGCGGCAGGCTGAGCCTGTGGTTAATTCTTCTTCCTGATGGGAAAATAGAGTGACCTGTGCCTTTCCCAACACCTAGAGCTAGTCGCTCATTGGTTCCCCCTCTTCCCGTTCATCCTCAGGACAAATTGCAACCTGTACGGAACAGGAGGTTAAACGTGTTGATTCTCCAAGGAGGGAGATTGCTAGTAAAGCGGATGGAATGGCGAACCCGAGCACAAGGAGATGAGAAATGAGGTGCGTTTTAGAAACCTTTCCCGATCACACGGTGTACCATCTTCTGGGTTTCTCATGCATGTTTTCGATGTAGGAAGATGCCCTTGAACCTGGAGATTTGGGACCCATCAGACGGGTACCACGCAGTATTACTTTAAAGGGTCTGCGTTTGCTCACCCAACCTCACCAAACCTCTCAGCCCCAAGAGTGTCCACCCTTATGTCTCAATCAGCTGTGGGTCTAGATATGGTCAATCCAGGTGGCATCACAGCCCCTGAACGAATTTTGTAAGAATTTCTCTCTCTTTCACTGTCTTTGTTTCACGGGTTTTTAAAAGTAATTGATTTTCCTAATGGGGTTTAGCTGCTTTTCACTGCTGTGTTTATGCCGCTTTACTCCCACTTGACTCACTTACGGAGAGATATCAATACATAGGTTTGAAGATTCTTACTAGTCAGATCTATTCTTGGGCGGTGAATAGGGGGTGTTGAGTCCAGTTCACTGAGCAAGGAGTAGGTCTTGTCTATTACATATTGGGTTTATGGAACGGTATCTGAGCTAATTTGAAACCCTTGTTTTATGCATCACCCCACCTCGCCTTTCCCGTTAGGCAGCCATAGTGTGTTTTCTAAATGTGTGACTCTGTTCTGTTTTGTAATTCAGTTCAAGTGTAGCGGTTTTTACATTCCCTCTATAAGTGATATCTTCTGATTAGTGTCTTTTTCTGTGTGACTTATTTCACTTAGAACCGTCGTACCTGAATCCACTCATCATGCTGCTACTAGCCTTATGACGTTGATTTCATGGCTGAGTGATATTCCATTGTACCTAAGGACCACAACTTCTTTATCCATTTTTCTCTTTCCTGGGATATTTAAGGTGGAATGAAGTGGAGGTTCTTGTCAACAGAGCAACCCTAAACTTTGGAGTGCCTGTGCCTTGCTGATTTTTAGTTTTCCCAAATTAGACGCCCATGAGTGGAAGTGCCCTATGCTCTCTAAGCCGAGTTTTTTAGATGTTTCAGGACACACCGTACACTTCTCCAGAGTGGCTGTTGGCAATTTACATCCCGCCCATCAGCGTAGCAAGGCTTCCATTTCTCCATGGCCTCTCCTGCATTTCTGGTTTTGACACTTTATTCAGCATGGCCCTTTTGACCGTTGGGAAGCGAGACTTCTTTGTAGCGCTGATTTGCCTTTCCAGGTTGCTTGGTTGGCCAAAAAGGGCGTATGCGTTTTTTCCTGAATATATTCAGGAAAAAACGCATACGCCCTTTTTGGCCAAGGGCATCATTGTCGAGGTTTTGCCGCTTTTCCTGTGCTTTAAAGGCGATTCGAATCTACCTCCTGAAATCTGTTTCCTGCAATTCTGCCTTGCTTTCAAATCCTCTTCGTTGCCTTCCCTCAATATTTTTGTGGGCGAGAGTTATCATTTATAACTCTGCAGGTTTGTGATTTGCAGTGCCCCTGAGCTCCATTTTTCAACTCGCTTTTTTGGGAGCTGGCCGCAAAAGCGTAGGATTGCTTCAGGACCTATTCTGGTTCCGGGCGGCAGGCTGAGCCGGTGGTTAATTCTTCTTCCTGATGGGAAAATAGAGTGACCTGTGCCTGTCCCACCACCTAGAGCTAGTCGCTCATTGGTTCCCCCTCTTCCCGTTCATCCTCAGGACAAATTGAAACCTGTACGGAACAGGAGGTTAAAGTGCTGTTTCTCCAAGGAGGGAGATTGCTATTAAAGTGGCTGGAATGGCGAACCCGAGCACAAGGAGATGAGAAATGAGGTGCGTTTTAGAAACCTTTCCCGATCACACGGTGTACCATCTTCTGGGTTTCTCATTCATGTTTTCGATGTAGGAAGATGCCCTTGAACCTGGAGATTTGGGACCCATGGGATGGGTACCACACAGTATTACTTTAAAGGGTCTGCGTTTGCTCACCCAACCTCACCAAACCTCTCAGCCCCAAGAGTGTCCACCCTTATGTCTCAATCAGCTGTGGGTCTAGATATGGTCAATCCAGGTGGCATCACAGCCCCTGAACGAATTTTGTAAGAATTTCTCTCTCTTTCACTGTCTTTGTTTCACGGGTTTTTAAAAGTAATTGATTTTCCTAATGGGGTTTAGCTGCTTTTCACTGCTGTGTTTATGCCGCTTTACTCCCACTTGACTCACTTACGGAGAGGTATCAATACATAGGTTTGAAGATTCTTACTAGTCAGATCTATTCTTGGGCGGTGAATAGGGGGTGTTGAGTCCAGTTCACTGAGCAAGGAGTAGGTCTTGTCTATTACATATTGGGTTTATGGAACGGTATCTGAGCTAATTTGAAACCCTTGTTTTAGGCATCACCCCACCTCACCTTTCCCGTTAGGCAGCCATAGTGTGTTTTCTAAATGTGTGACTCTGTTCTGTTTTGTAATTCAGTTCAAGTGTAGCGGTTTTTACATTCCCTCTATAAGTGATATCTTCTGATTAGTGTCTTTTTCTGTGTGACTTATTTCACTTAGAACCGTCGTACCTGAATCCACTCATCATGCTGCTACTAGCCTTATGACGTTGATTTCATGGCTGAGTGATATTCCATTGTACCTAAGGACCACAACTTCTTTATCCATTTTTCTCTTTCCTGGGATATTTAAGGTGGAATGAAGTGGAGGTTCTTGTCAACAGAGCAACCCTAAACTTTGGAGTGCCTGTGCCTTGCTGATTTTTAGTTTTCCCAAATTAGACGCCCATGAGTGGAAGTGCCCTATGCTCTCTAAGCCGAGTTTTTTAGATGTTTCAGGACACACCGTACACTTCTCCAGAGTGGCTGTTGGCAATTTACATCCCGCCCATCAGCGTAGCAAGGCTCCCATTTCTCCATGGCCTCTCTTGCATTTCTGGTATTGACACTTTATTCAGCATGGCCCTTTTGACCGATGGGAAGCGAGACTTCTTTGTAGCGCTGATTTGCCTTTCCAGGTTGCTTGGTTGGCCAAAAAGGGCGTATGCGTTTTTTCCTGAATATATTCAGGAAAAAACGCATACGCCCTTTTTGGCCAAGGGCATCATTGTCGAGGTTTTGCCGCTTTTCCTGTGCTTTAAAGGCGATTCGAATCTACCTCCTGAAATCTGTTTCCTGCAATTCTGCCTTGCTTTCAAATCCTCTTCGTTGCCTTCCCTCAATATTTTTGTGGGCGAGAGTTATCATTTATAACTCTGCAGGTTTGTGATTTGCAGGGCCCCTGAGCTCCATTTTTCAACTCGCTTTTTTGGGAGCTGGCCGCAAAAGCGTAGGATTGCTTCAGGACCTATTCTGGTTCCGGGCGGCAGGCTGAGCCGGTGGTTAATTCTTCTTCCTGATGGGAAAATAGAGTGACCTGTGCCTGTCCCACCACCTAGAGCTAGTCGCTCATTGGTTCCCCCTCTTCCCGTTCATCCTCAGGACAAATTGAAACCTGTACGGAACAGGAGGTTAAAGTGCTGTTTCTCCAAGGAGGGAGATTGCTATTAAAGTGGCTGGAATGGCGAACACGAGCACAAGGAGATGAGAAATGAGGTGCGTTTTAGAAACCTTTCCCGATCACACGGTGTACCATCTTCTGGGGTTCTCATGCATGTTTTCGATGTAGGAAGATGCCCTTGAACCTGGAGATTTGGGACCCATGGGATGGGTACCACACAGTATTACTTTAAAGGGTCTACGTTTGCTCACCCAACCTCACCAAACCTCTCAGCCCCAAGAGTGTCCACCCTTATGTCTCAATCAGCTGTGGGTCTAGATATGGTCAATCCAGGTGGCATCACAGCCCCTGAACGAATTTTGTAAGAATTTCTCTCTCTTTCACTGTCTTTGTTTCACGGGTTTTTAAAAGTAATTGATTTTCCTAATGGGGTTTAGCTGCTTTTCACTGCTGTGTTTATGCCGCTTTACTCCCACTTGACTCACTTACGGAGAGATATCAATACATAGGTTTGAAGATTCTTACTAGTCAGATCTATTCTTGGGCGGTGAATAGGGGGTGTTGAGTCCAGTTCACTGAGCAAGGAGTAGGTCTTGTCTATTACATATTGGGTTTATGGAACGGTATCTGAGCTAATTTGAAACCCTTGTTTTAGGCATCACCCCACCTCACCTTTCCCGTTAGGCAGCCATAGTGTGTTTTCTAAATGTGTGACTCTGTTCTGTTTTGTAATTCAGTTCAAGTGTAGCGGTTTTTACATTCCCTCTATAAGTGATATCTTCTGATTAGTGTCTTTTTCTGTGTGACTTATTTCACTTAGAACCGTCGTACCTGAATCCACTCATCATGCTGCTACTAGCCTTATGACGTTGATTTCATGGCTGAGTGATATTCCATTGTACCTAAGGACCACAACTTCTTTATCCATTTTTCTCTTTCCTGGGATATTTAAGGTGGAATGAAGTGGAGGTTCTTGTCAACAGAGCAACCCTAAACTTTGGAGTGCCTGTGCCTTGCTGATTTTTAGTTTTCCCAAATTAGACGCCCATGAGTGGAAGTGCCCTATGCTCTCTAAGCCGAGTTTTTTAGATGTTTCAGGACACACCGTACACTTCTCCAGAGTGGCTGTTGGCAATTTACATCCCGCCCATCAGCGTAGCAAGGCTCCCATTTCTCCATGGCCTCTCCTGCATTTCTGGTATTGACACTTTATTCAGCATGGCCCTTTTGACCGATGGGAAGCGAGACTTCTTTGTAGCGCTGATTTGCCTTTCCAGGTTGCTTGGTTGGCCAAAAAGGGCGTATGCGTTTTTTCCTGAATATATTCAGGAAAAAACGCGTACGCCCTTTTTGGCCAAGGGCATCATTGTCGAGGTTTTGCCGCTTTTCCTGTGCTTTAAAGGCGATTCGAATCTACCTCCTGAAATCTGTTTCCTGCAATTCTGCCTTGCTTTCAAATCCTCTTCGTTGCCTTCCCTCAATATTTTTGTGGGCGAGAGTTATCATTTATAACTCTGCAGGTTTGTGATTTGCAGTGCCCCTGAGCTCCATTTTTCAACTCGCTTTTTTGGGAGCTGGCCGCAAAAGCGTAGGATTGCTTCAGGACCTATTCTGGTTCCGGGCGGCAGGCTGAGCCTGTGGTTAATTCTTCTTCCTGATGGGAAAATAGAGTGACCTGTGCCTTTCCCAACACCTAGAGCTAGTCGCTCATTGGTTCCCCCTCTTCCCGTTCATCCTCAGGACAAATTGCAACCTGTACGGAACAGGAGGTTAAACGTGTTGATTCTCCAAGGAGGGAGATTGCTAGTAAAGCGGATGGAATGGCGAACCCGAGCACAAGGAGATGAGAAATGAGGTGCGTTTTAGAAACCTTTCCCGATCACACGGTGTACCATCTTCTGGGTTTCTCATGCATGTTTTCGATGTAGGAAGATGCCCTTGAACCTGGAGATTTGGGACCCATCAGACGGGTACCACGCAGTATTACTTTAAAGGGTCTGCGTTTGCTCACCCAACCTCACCAAACCTCTCAGCCCCAAGAGTGTCCACCCTTATGTCTCAATCAGCTGTGGGTCTAGATATGGTCAATCCAGGTGGCATCACAGCCCCTGAACGAATTTTGTAAGAATTTCTCTCTCTTTCACTGTCTTTGTTTCACGGGTTTTTAAAAGTAATTGATTTTCCTAATGGGGTTTAGCTGCTTTTCACTGCTGTGTTTATGCCGCTTTACTCCCACTTGACTCACTTACGGAGAGATATCAATACATAGGTTTGAAGATTCTTACTAGTCAGATCTATTCTTGGGCGGTGAATAGGGGGTGTTGAGTCCAGTTCACTGAGCAAGGAGTAGGTCTTGTCTATTACATATTGGGTTTATGGAACGGTATCTGAGCTAATTTGAAACCCTTGTTTTATGCATCACCCCACCTCGCCTTTCCCGTTAGGCAGCCATAGTGTGTTTTCTAAATGTGTGACTCTGTTCTGTTTTGTAATTCAGTTCAAGTGTAGCGGTTTTTACATTCCCTCTATAAGTGATATCTTCTGATTAGTGTCTTTTTCTGTGTGACTTATTTCACTTAGAACCGTCGTACCTGAATCCACTCATCATGCTGCTACTAGCCTTATGACGTTGATTTCATGGCTGAGTGATATTCCATTGTACCTAAGGACCACAACTTCTTTATCCATTTTTCTCTTTCCTGGGATATTTAAGGTGGAATGAAGTGGAGGTTCTTGTCAACAGAGCAACCCTAAACTTTGGAGTGCCTGTGCCTTGCTGATTTTTAGTTTTCCCAAATTAGACGCCCATGAGTGGAAGTGCCCTATGCTCTCTAAGCCGAGTTTTTTAGATGTTTCAGGACACACCGTACACTTCTCCAGAGTGGCTGTTGGCAATTTACATCCCGCCCATCAGCGTAGCAAGGCTTCCATTTCTCCATGGCCTCTCCTGCATTTCTGGTTTTGACACTTTATTCAGCATGGCCCTTTTGACCGATGGGAAGCGAGACTTCTTTGTAGCGCTGATTTGCCTTTCCAGGTTGCTTGGTTGGCCAAAAAGGGCGTATGCGTTTTTTCCTGAATATATTCAGGAAAAAACGCATACGCCCTTTTTGGCCAAGGGCATCATTGTCGAGGTTTTGCCGCTTTTCCTGTGCTTTAAAGGCGATTCGAATCTACCTCCTGAAATCTGTTTCCTGCAATTCTGCCTTGCTTTCAAATCCTCTTCGTTGCCTTCCCTCAATATTTTTGTGGGCGAGAGTTATCATTTATAACTCTGCAGGTTTGTGATTTGCAGTGCCCCTGAGCTCCATTTTTCAACTCGCTTTTTTGGGAGCTGGCCGCAAAAGCGTAGGATTGCTTCAGGACCTATTCTGGTTCCGGGCGGCAGGCTGAGCCGGTGGTTAATTCTTCTTCCTGATGGGAAAATAGAGTGACCTGTGCCTGTCCCACCACCTAGAGCTAGTCGCTCATTGGTTCCCCCTCTTCCCGTTCATCCTCAGGACAAATTGAAACCTGTACGGAACAGGAGGTTAAAGTGCTGTTTCTCCAAGGAGGGAGATTGCTATTAAAGTGGCTGGAATGGCGAACCCGAGCACAAGGAGATGAGAAATGAGGTGCGTTTTAGAAACCTTTCCCGATCACACGGTGTACCATCTTCTGGGTTTCTCATTCATGTTTTCGATGTAGGAAGATGCCCTTGAACCTGGAGATTTGGGACCCATGGGATGGGTACCACACAGTATTACTTTAAAGGGTCTGCGTTTGCTCACCCAACCTCACCAAACCTCTCAGCCCCAAGAGTGTCCACCCTTATGTCTCAATCAGCTGTGGGTCTAGATATGGTCAATCCAGGTGGCATCACAGCCCCTGAACGAATTTTGTAAGAATTTCTCTCTCTTTCACTGTCTTTGTTTCACGGGTTTTTAAAAGTAATTGATTTTCCTAATGGGGTTTAGCTGCTTTTCACTGCTGTGTTTATGCCGCTTTACTCCCACTTGACTCACTTACGGAGAGGTATCAATACATAGGTTTGAAGATTCTTACTAGTCAGATCTATTCTTGGGCGGTGAATAGGGGGTGTTGAGTCCAGTTCACTGAGCAAGGAGTAGGTCTTGTCTATTACATATTGGGTTTATGGAACGGTATCTGAGCTAATTTGAAACCCTTGTTTTAGGCATCACCCCACCTCACCTTTCCCGTTAGGCAGCCATAGTGTGTTTTCTAAATGTGTGACTCTGTTCTGTTTTGTAATTCAGTTCAAGTGTAGCGGTTTTTACATTCCCTCTATAAGTGATATCTTCTGATTAGTGTCTTTTTCTGTGTGACTTATTTCACTTAGAACCGTCGTACCTGAATCCACTCATCATGCTGCTACTAGCCTTATGACGTTGATTTCATGGCTGAGTGATATTCCATTGTACCTAAGGACCACAACTTCTTTATCCATTTTTCTCTTTCCTGGGATATTTAAGGTGGAATGAAGTGGAGGTTCTTGTCAACAGAGCAACCCTAAACTTTGGAGTGCCTGTGCCTTGCTGATTTTTAGTTTTCCCAAATTAGACGCCCATGAGTGGAAGTGCCCTATGCTCTCTAAGCCGAGTTTTTTAGATGTTTCAGGACACACCGTACACTTCTCCAGAGTGGCTGTTGGCAATTTACATCCCGCCCATCAGCGTAGCAAGGCTCCCATTTCTCCATGGCCTCTCTTGCATTTCTGGTATTGACACTTTATTCAGCATGGCCCTTTTGACCGATGGGAAGCGAGACTTCTTTGTAGCGCTGATTTGCCTTTCCAGGTTGCTTGGTTGGCCAAAAAGGGCGTATGCGTTTTTTCCTGAATATATTCAGGAAAAAACGCATACGCCCTTTTTGGCCAAGGGCATCATTGTCGAGGTTTTGCCGCTTTTCCTGTGCTTTAAAGGCGATTCGAATCTACCTCCTGAAATCTGTTTCCTGCAATTCTGCCTTGCTTTCAAATCCTCTTCGTTGCCTTCCCTCAATATTTTTGTGGGCGAGAGTTATCATTTATAACTCTGCAGGTTTGTGATTTGCAGGGCCCCTGAGCTCCATTTTTCAACTCGCTTTTTTGGGAGCTGGCCGCAAAAGCGTAGGATTGCTTCAGGACCTATTCTGGTTCCGGGCGGCAGGCTGAGCCGGTGGTTAATTCTTCTTCCTGATGGGAAAATAGAGTGACCTGTGCCTGTCCCACCACCTAGAGCTAGTCGCTCATTGGTTCCCCCTCTTCCCGTTCATCCTCAGGACAAATTGAAACCTGTACGGAACAGGAGGTTAAAGTGCTGTTTCTCCAAGGAGGGAGATTGCTATTAAAGTGGCTGGAATGGCGAACACGAGCACAAGGAGATGAGAAATGAGGTGCGTTTTAGAAACCTTTCCCGATCACACGGTGTACCATCTTCTGGGGTTCTCATGCATGTTTTCGATGTAGGAAGATGCCCTTGAACCTGGAGATTTGGGACCCATGGGATGGGTACCACACAGTATTATTTAAAGCGTCTACGTTTGCTCACCCAACCTCACCAAACCTCTCAGCCCCAAGAGTGTCCACCCTTATGTCTCAATCAGCTGTGGGTCTAGATATGGTCAATCCAGGTGGCATCACAGCCCCTGAACGAATTTTGTAAGAATTTCTCTCTCTTTCACTGTCTTTGTTTCACGGGTTTTTAAAAGTAATTGATTTTCCTAATGGGGTTTAGCTGCTTTTCACTGCTGTGTTTATGCCGCTTTACTCCCACTTGACTCACTTACGGAGAGATATCAATACATAGGTTTGAAGATTCTTACTAGTCAGATCTATTCTTGGGCGGTGAATAGGGGGTGTTGAGTCCAGTTCACTGAGCAAGGAGTAGGTCTTGTCTATTACATATTGGGTTTATGGAACGGTATCTGAGCTAATTTGAAACCCTTGTTTTAGGCATCACCCCACCTCACCTTTCCCGTTAGGCAGCCATAGTGTGTTTTCTAAATGTGTGACTCTGTTCTGTTTTGTAATTCAGTTCAAGTGTAGCGGTTTTTACATTCCCTCTATAAGTGATATCTTCTGATTAGTGTCTTTTTCTGTGTGACTTATTTCACTTAGAACCGTCGTACCTGAATCCACTCATCATGCTGCTACTAGCCTTATGACGTTGATTTCATGGCTGAGTGATATTCCATTGTACCTAAGGACCACAACTTCTTTATCCATTTTTCTCTTTCCTGGGATATTTAAGGTGGAATGAAGTGGAGGTTCTTGTCAACAGAGCAACCCTAAACTTTGGAGTGCCTGTGCCTTGCTGATTTTTAGTTTTCCCAAATTAGACGCCCATGAGTGGAAGTGCCCTATGCTCTCTAAGCCGAGTTTTTTAGATGTTTCAGGACACACCGTACACTTCTCCAGAGTGGCTGTTGGCAATTTACATCCCGCCCATCAGCGTAGCAAGGCTCCCATTTCTCCATGGCCTCTCCTGCATTTCTGGTATTGACACTTTATTCAGCATGGCCCTTTTGACCGATGGGAAGCGAGACTTCTTTGTAGCGCTGATTTGCCTTTCCAGGTTGCTTGGTTGGCCAAAAAGGGCGTATGCGTTTTTTCCTGAATATATTCAGGAAAAAACGCGTACGCCCTTTTTGGCCAAGGGCATCATTGTCGAGGTTTTGCCGCTTTTCCTGTGCTTTAAAGGCGATTCGAATCTACCTCCTGAAATCTGTTTCCTGCAATTCTGCCTTGCTTTCAAATCCTCTTCGTTGCCTTCCCTCAATATTTTTGTGGGCGAGAGTTATCATTTATAACTCTGCAGGTTTGTGATTTGCAGTGCCCCTGAGCTCCATTTTTCAACTCGCTTTTTTGGGAGCTGGCCGCAAAAGCGTAGGATTGCTTCAGGACCTATTCTGGTTCCGGGCGGCAGGCTGAGCCTGTGGTTAATTCTTCTTCCTGATGGGAAAATAGAGTGACCTGTGCCTTTCCCAACACCTAGAGCTAGTCGCTCATTGGTTCCCCCTCTTCCCGTTCATCCTCAGGACAAATTGCAACCTGTACGGAACAGGAGGTTAAACGTGTTGATTCTCCAAGGAGGGAGATTGCTAGTAAAGCGGATGGAATGGCGAACCCGAGCACAAGGAGATGAGAAATGAGGTGCGTTTTAGAAACCTTTCCCGATCACACGGTGTACCATCTTCTGGGTTTCTCATGCATGTTTTCGATGTAGGAAGATGCCCTTGAACCTGGAGATTTGGGACCCATCAGACGGGTACCACGCAGTATTACTTTAAAGGGTCTGCGTTTGCTCACCCAACCTCACCAAACCTCTCAGCCCCAAGAGTGTCCACCCTTATGTCTCAATCAGCTGTGGGTCTAGATATGGTCAATCCAGGTGGCATCACAGCCCCTGAACGAATTTTGTAAGAATTTCTCTCTCTTTCACTGTCTTTGTTTCACGGGTTTTTAAAAGTAATTGATTTTCCTAATGGGGTTTAGCTGCTTTTCACTGCTGTGTTTATGCCGCTTTACTCCCACTTGACTCACTTACGGAGAGATATCAATACATAGGTTTGAAGATTCTTACTAGTCAGATCTATTCTTGGGCGGTGAATAGGGGGTGTTGAGTCCAGTTCACTGAGCAAGGAGTAGGTCTTGTCTATTACATATTGGGTTTATGGAACGGTATCTGAGCTAATTTGAAACCCTTGTTTTAGGCATCACCCCACCTCACCTTTCCCGTTAGGCAGCCATAGTGTGTTTTCTAAATGTGTGACTCTGTTCTGTTTTGTAATTCAGTTCAAGTGTAGCGGTTTTTACATTCCCTCTATAAGTGATATCTTCTGATTAGTGTCTTTTTCTGTGTGACTTATTTCACTTAGAACCGTCGTACCTGAATCCACTCATCATGCTGCTACTAGCCTTATGACGTTGATTTCATGGCTGAGTGATATTCCATTGTACCTAAGGACCACAACTTCTTTATCCATTTTTCTCTTTCCTGGGATATTTAAGGTGGAATGAAGTGGAGGTTCTTGTCAACAGAGCAACCCTAAACTTTGGAGTGCCTGTGCCTTGCTGATTTTTAGTTTTCCCAAATTAGACGCCCATGAGTGGAAGTGCCCTATGCTCTCTAAGCCGAGTTTTTTAGATGTTTCAGGACACACCGTACACTTCTCCAGAGTGGCTGTTGGCAATTTACATCCCGCCCATCAGCGTAGCAAGGCTCCCATTTCTCCATGGCCTCTCCTGCATTTCTGGTATTGACACTTTATTCAGCATGGCCCTTTTGACCGATGGGAAGCGAGACTTCTTTGTAGCGCTGATTTGCCTTTCCAGGTTGCTTGGTTGGCCAAAAAGGGCGTACGCGTTTTTTCCTGAATATATTCAGGAAAAAACGCGTACGCCCTTTTTGGCCAAGGGCATCATTGTCGAGGTTTTGCCGCTTTTCCTGTGCTTTAAAGGCGATTCGAATCTACCTCCTGAAATCTGTTTCCTGCAATTCTGCCTTGCTTTCAAATCCTCTTCGTTGCCTTCCCTCAATATTTTTGTGGGCGAGAGTTATCATTTATAACTCTGCAGGTTTGTGATTTGCAGTGCCCCTGAGCTCCATTTTTCAACTCGCTTTTTTGGGAGCTGGCCGCAAAAGCGTAGGATTGCTTCAGGCCCTATTCTGGTTCCGGGCGGCAGGCTGAGCCTGTGGTTAATTCTTCTTCCTGATGGGAAAATAGAGTGACCTGTGCCTTTCCCAACACCTAGAGCTAGTCGCTCATTGGTTCCCCCTCTTCCCGTTCATCCTCAGGACAAATTGCAACCTGTACGGAACAGGAGGTTAAACGTGTTGATTCTCCAAGGAGGGAGATTGCTAGTAAAGCGGATGGAATGGCGAACCCGAGCACAAGGAGATGAGAAATGAGGTGCGTTTTAGAAACCTTTCCCGATCACACGGTGTACCATCTTCTGGGTTTCTCATGCATGTTTTCGATGTAGGAAGATGCCCTTGAACCTGGAGATTTGGGACCCATCAGACGGGTACCACGCAGTATTACTTTAAAGGGTCTGCGTTTGCTCACCCAACCTCACCAAACCTCTCAGCCCCAAGAGTGTCCACCCTTATGTCTCAATCAGCTGTGGGTCTAGATATGGTCAATCCAGGTGGCATCACAGCCCCTGAACGAATTTTGTAAGAATTTCTCTCTCTTTCACTGTCTTTGTTTCACGGGTTTTTAAAAGTAATTGATTTTCCTAATGGGGTTTAGCTGCTTTTCACTGCTGTGTTTATGCCGCTTTACTCCCACTTGACTCACTTACGGAGAGATATCAATACATAGGTTTGAAGATTCTTACTAGTCAGATCTATTCTTGGGCGGTGAATAGGGGGTGTTGAGTCCAGTTCACTGAGCAAGGAGTAGGTCTTGTCTATTACATATTGGGTTTATGGAACGGTATCTGAGCTAATTTGAAACCCTTGTTTTATGCATCACCCCACCTCGCCTTTCCCGTTAGGCAGCCATAGTGTGTTTTCTAAATGTGTGACTCTGTTCTGTTTTGTAATTCAGTTCAAGTGTAGCGGTTTTTACATTCCCTCTATAAGTGATATCTTCTGATTAGTGTCTTTTTCTGTGTGACTTATTTCACTTAGAACCGTCGTACCTGAATCCACTCATCATGCTGCTACTAGCCTTATGACGTTGATTTCATGGCTGAGTGATATTCCATTGTACCTAAGGACCACAACTTCTTTATCCATTTTTCTCTTTCCTGGGATATTTAAGGTGGAATGAAGTGGAGGTTCTTGTCAACAGAGCAACCCTAAACTTTGGAGTGCCTGTGCCTTGCTGATTTTTAGTTTTCCCAAATTAGACGCCCATGAGTGGAAGTGCCCTATGCTCTCTAAGCCGAGTTTTTTAGATGTTTCAGGACACACCGTACACTTCTCCAGAGTGGCTGTTGGCAATTTACATCCCGCCCATCAGCGTAGCAAGGCTCCCATTTCTCCATGGCCTCTCTTGCATTTCTGGTATTGACACTTTATTCAGCATGGCCCTTTTGACCGATGGGAAGCGAGACTTCTTTGTAGCGCTGATTTGCCTTTCCAGGTTGCTTGGTTGGCCAAAAAGGGCGTATGCGTTTTTTCCTGAATATATTCAGGAAAAAACGCATACGCCCTTTTTGGCCAAGGGCATCATTGTCGAGGTTTTGCCGCTTTTCCTGTGCTTTAAAGGCGATTCGAATCTACCTCCTGAAATCTGTTTCCTGCAATTCTGCCTTGCTTTCAAATCCTCTTCGTTGCCTTCCCTCAATATTTTTGTGGGCGAGAGTTATCATTTCTAACTCTGCAGGTTTGTGATTTGCAGTGCCCCTGAGCTCCATTTTTCAACTCGCTTTTTTGGGAGCTGGCCGCAAAAGCGTAGGATTGCTTCAGGACCTATTCTGGTTCCGGGCGGCAGGCTGAGCCTGTGGTTAATTCTTCTTCCTGATGGGAAAATAGAGTGACCTGTGCCTTTCCCAACACCTAGAGCTAGTCGCTCATTGGTTCCCCCTCTTCCCGTTCATCCTCAGGACAAATTGCAACCTGTACGGAACAGGAGGTTAAACGTGTTGATTCTCCAAGGAGGGAGATTGCTAGTAAAGCGGATGGAATGGCGAACCCGAGCACAAGGAGATGAGAAATGAGGTGCGTTTTAGAAACCTTTCCCGATCACACGGTGTACCATCTTCTGGGTTTCTCATGCATGTTTTCGATGTAGGAAGATGCCCTTGAACCTGGAGATTTGGGACCCATCAGACGGGTACCACGCAGTATTACTTTAAAGGGTCTGCGTTTGCTCACCCAACCTCACCAAACCTCTCAGCCCCAAGAGTGTCCACCCTTATGTCTCAATCAGCTGTGGGTCTAGATATGGTCAATCCAGGTGGCATCACAGCCCCTGAACGAATTTTGTAAGAATTTCTCTCTCTTTCACTGTCTTTGTTTCACGGGTTTTTAAAAGTAATTGATTTTCCTAATGGGGTTTAGCTGCTTTTCACTGCTGTGTTTATGCCGCTTTACTCCCACTTGACTCACTTACGGAGAGATATCAATACATAGGTTTGAAGATTCTTACTAGTCAGATCTATTCTTGGGCGGTGAATAGGGGGTGTTGAGTCCAGTTCACTGAGCAAGGAGTAGGTCTTGTCTATTACATATTGGGTTTATGGAACGGTATCTGAGCTAATTTGAAACCCTTGTTTTATGCATCACCCCACCTCGCCTTTCCCGTTAGGCAGCCATAGTGTGTTTTCTAAATGTGTGACTCTGTTCTGTTTTGTAATTCAGTTCAAGTGTAGCGGTTTTTACATTCCCTCTATAAGTGATATCTTCTGATTAGTGTCTTTTTCTGTGTGACTTATTTCACTTAGAACCGTCGTACCTGAATCCACTCATCATGCTGCTACTAGCCTTATGACGTTGATTTCATGGCTGAGTGATATTCCATTGTACCTAAGGACCACAACTTCTTTATCCATTTTTCTCTTTCCTGGGATATTTAAGGTGGAATGAAGTGGAGGTTCTTGTCAACAGAGCAACCCTAAACTTTGGAGTGCCTGTGCCTTGCTGATTTTTAGTTTTCCCAAATTAGACGCCCATGAGTGGAAGTGCCCTATGCTCTCTAAGCCGAGTTTTTTAGATGTTTCAGGACACACCGTACACTTCTCCAGAGTGGCTGTTGGCAATTTACATCCCGCCCATCAGCGTAGCAAGGCTTCCATTTCTCCATGGCCTCTCCTGCATTTCTGGTTTTGACACTTTATTCAGCATGGCCCTTTTGACCGATGGGAAGCGAGACTTCTTTGTAGCGCTGATTTGCCTTTCCAGGTTGCTTGGTTGGCCAAAAAGGGCGTATGCGTTTTTTCCTGAATATATTCAGGAAAAAACGCATACGCCCTTTTTGGCCAAGGGCATCATTGTCGAGGTTTTGCCGCTTTTCCTGTGCTTTAAAGGCGATTCGAATCTACCTCCTGAAATCTGTTTCCTGCAATTCTGCCTTGCTTTCAAATCCTCTTCGTTGCCTTCCCTCAATATTTTTGTGGGCGAGAGTTATCATTTATAACTCTGCAGGTTTGTGATTTGCAGTGCCCCTGAGCTCCATTTTTCAACTCGCTTTTTTGGGAGCTGGCCGCAAAAGCGTAGGATTGCTTCAGGACCTATTCTGGTTCCGGGCGGCAGGCTGAGCCGGTGGTTAATTCTTCTTCCTGATGGGAAAATAGAGTGACCTGTGCCTGTCCCACCACCTAGAGCTAGTCGCTCATTGGTTCCCCCTCTTCCCGTTCATCCTCAGGACAAATTGAAACCTGTACGGAACAGGAGGTTAAAGTGCTGTTTCTCCAAGGAGGGAGATTGCTATTAAAGTGGCTGGAATGGCGAACCCGAGCACAAGGAGATGAGAAATGAGGTGCGTTTTAGAAACCTTTCCCGATCACACGGTGTACCATCTTCTGGGTTTCTCATTCATGTTTTCGATGTAGGAAGATGCCCTTGAACCTGGAGATTTGGGACCCATGGGATGGGTACCACACAGTATTACTTTAAAGGGTCTGCGTTTGCTCACCCAACCTCACCAAACCTCTCAGCCCCAAGAGTGTCCACCCTTATGTCTCAATCAGCTGTGGGTCTAGATATGGTCAATCCAGGTGGCATCACAGCCCCTGAACGAATTTTGTAAGAATTTCTCTCTCTTTCACTGTCTTTGTTTCACGGGTTTTTAAAAGTAATTGATTTTCCTAATGGGGTTTAGCTGCTTTTCACTGCTGTGTTTATGCCGCTTTACTCCCACTTGACTCACTTACGGAGAGATATCAATACATAGGTTTGAAGATTCTTACTAGTCAGATCTATTCTTGGGCGGTGAATAGGGGGTGTTGAGTCCAGTTCACTGAGCAAGGAGTAGGTCTTGTCTATTACATATTGGGTTTATGGAACGGTATCTGAGCTAATTTGAAACCCTTGTTTTAGGCATCACCCCACCTCACCTTTCCCGTTAGGCAGCCATAGTGTGTTTTCTAAATGTGTGACTCTGTTCTGTTTTGTAATTCAGTTCAAGTGTAGCGGTTTTTACATTCCCTCTATAAGTGATATCTTCTGATTAGTGTCTTTTTCTGTGTGACTTATTTCACTTAGAACCGTCGTACCTGAATCCACTCATCATGCTGCTACTAGCCTTATGACGTTGATTTCATGGCTGAGTGATATTCCATTGTACCTAAGGACCACAACTTCTTTATCCATTTTTCTCTTTCCTGGGATATTTAAGGTGGAATGAAGTGGAGGTTCTTGTCAACAGAGCAACCCTAAACTTTGGAGTGCCTGTGCCTTGCTGATTTTTAGTTTTCCCAAATTAGACGCCCATGAGTGGAAGTGCCCTATGCTCTCTAAGCCGAGTTTTTTAGATGTTTCAGGACACACCGTACACTTCTCCAGAGTGGCTGTTGGCAATTTACATCCCGCCCATCAGCGTAGCAAGGCTCCCATTTCTCCATGGCCTCTCTTGCATTTCTGGTATTGACACTTTATTCAGCATGGCCCTTTTGACCGATGGGAAGCGAGACTTCTTTGTAGCGCTGATTTGCCTTTCCAGGTTGCTTGGTTGGCCAAAAAGGGCGTATGCGTTTTTTCCTGAATATATTCAGGAAAAAACGCATACGCCCTTTTTGGCCAAGGGCATCATTGTCGAGGTTTTGCCGCTTTTCCTGTGCTTTAAAGGCGATTCGAATCTACCTCCTGAAATCTGTTTCCTGCAATTCTGCCTTGCTTTCAAATCCTCTTCGTTGCCTTCCCTCAATATTTTTGTGGGCGAGAGTTATCATTTATAACTCTGCAGGTTTGTGATTTGCAGGGCCCCTGAGCTCCATTTTTCAACTCGCTTTTTTGGGAGCTGGCCGCAAAAGCGTAGGATTGCTTCAGGACCTATTCTGGTTCCGGGCGGCAGGCTGAGCCGGTGGTTAATTCTTCTTCCTGATGGGAAAATAGAGTGACCTGTGCCTGTCCCACCACCTAGAGCTAGTCGCTCATTGGTTCCCCCTCTTCCCGTTCATCCTCAGGACAAATTGAAACCTGTACGGAACAGGAGGTTAAAGTGCTGTTTCTCCAAGGAGGGAGATTGCTATTAAAGTGGCTGGAATGGCGAACACGAGCACAAGGAGATGAGAAATGAGGTGCGTTTTAGAAACCTTTCCCGATCACACGGTGTACCATCTTCTGGGGTTCTCATGCATGTTTTCGATGTAGGAAGATGCCCTTGAACCTGGAGATTTGGGACCCATGGGATGGGTACCACACAGTATTACTTTAAAGGGTCTACGTTTGCTCACCCAACCTCACCAAACCTCTCAGCCCCAAGAGTGTCCACCCTTATGTCTCAATCAGCTGTGGGTCTAGATATGGTCAATCCAGGTGGCATCACAGCCCCTGAACGAATTTTGTAAGAATTTCTCTCTCTTTCACTGTCTTTGTTTCACGGGTTTTTAAAAGTAATTGATTTTCCTAATGGGGTTTAGCTGCTTTTCACTGCTGTGTTTATGCCGCTTTACTCCCACTTGACTCACTTACGGAGAGATATCAATACATAGGTTTGAAGATTCTTACTAGTCAGATCTATTCTTGGGCGGTGAATAGGGGGTGTTGAGTCCAGTTCACTGAGCAAGGAGTAGGTCTTGTCTATTACATATTGGGTTTATGGAACGGTATCTGAGCTAATTTGAAACCCTTGTTTTAGGCATCACCCCACCTCACCTTTCCCGTTAGGCAGCCATAGTGTGTTTTCTAAATGTGTGACTCTGTTCTGTTTTGTAATTCAGTTCAAGTGTAGCGGTTTTTACATTCCCTCTATAAGTGATATCTTCTGATTAGTGTCTTTTTCTGTGTGACTTATTTCACTTAGAACCGTCGTACCTGAATCCACTCATCATGCTGCTACTAGCCTTATGACGTTGATTTCATGGCTGAGTGATATTCCATTGTACCTAAGGACCACAACTTCTTTATCCATTTTTCTCTTTCCTGGGATATTTAAGGTGGAATGAAGTGGAGGTTCTTGTCAACAGAGCAACCCTAAACTTTGGAGTGCCTGTGCCTTGCTGATTTTTAGTTTTCCCAAATTAGACGCCCATGAGTGGAAGTGCCCTATGCTCTCTAAGCCGAGTTTTTTAGATGTTTCAGGACACACCGTACACTTCTCCAGAGTGGCTGTTGGCAATTTACATCCCGCCCATCAGCGTAGCAAGGCTCCCATTTCTCCATGGCCTCTCCTGCATTTCTGGTATTGACACTTTATTCAGCATGGCCCTTTTGACCGATGGGAAGCGAGACTTCTTTGTAGCGCTGATTTGCCTTTCCAGGTTGCTTGGTTGGCCAAAAAGGGCGTATGCGTTTTTTCCTGAATATATTCAGGAAAAAACGCGTACGCCCTTTTTGGCCAAGGGCATCATTGTCGAGGTTTTGCCGCTTTTCCTGTGCTTTAAAGGCGATTCGAATCTACCTCCTGAAATCTGTTTCCTGCAATTCTGCCTTGCTTTCAAATCCTCTTCGTTGCCTTCCCTCAATATTTTTGTGGGCGAGAGTTATCATTTATAACTCTGCAGGTTTGTGATTTGCAGTGCCCCTGAGCTCCATTTTTCAACTCGCTTTTTTGGGAGCTGGCCGCAAAAGCGTAGGATTGCTTCAGGACCTATTCTGGTTCCGGGCGGCAGGCTGAGCCTGTGGTTAATTCTTCTTCCTGATGGGAAAATAGAGTGACCTGTGCCTTTCCCAACACCTAGAGCTAGTCGCTCATTGGTTCCCCCTCTTCCCGTTCATCCTCAGGACAAATTGCAACCTGTACGGAACAGGAGGTTAAACGTGTTGATTCTCCAAGGAGGGAGATTGCTAGTAAAGCGGATGGAATGGCGAACCCGAGCACAAGGAGATGAGAAATGAGGTGCGTTTTAGAAACCTTTCCCGATCACACGGTGTACCATCTTCTGGGTTTCTCATGCATGTTTTCGATGTAGGAAGATGCCCTTGAACCTGGAGATTTGGGACCCATCAGACGGGTACCACGCAGTATTACTTTAAAGGGTCTGCGTTTGCTCACCCAACCTCACCAAACCTCTCAGCCCCAAGAGTGTCCACCCTTATGTCTCAATCAGCTGTGGGTCTAGATATGGTCAATCCAGGTGGCATCACAGCCCCTGAACGAATTTTGTAAGAATTTCTCTCTCTTTCACTGTCTTTGTTTCACGGGTTTTTAAAAGTAATTGATTTTCCTAATGGGGTTTAGCTGCTTTTCACTGCTGTGTTTATGCCGCTTTACTCCCACTTGACTCACTTACGGAGAGATATCAATACATAGGTTTGAAGATTCTTACTAGTCAGATCTATTCTTGGGCGGTGAATAGGGGGTGTTGAGTCCAGTTCACTGAGCAAGGAGTAGGTCTTGTCTATTACATATTGGGTTTATGGAACGGTATCTGAGCTAATTTGAAACCCTTGTTTTAGGCATCACCCCACCTCACCTTTCCCGTTAGGCAGCCATAGTGTGTTTTCTAAATGTGTGACTCTGTTCTGTTTTGTAATTCAGTTCAAGTGTAGCGGTTTTTACATTCCCTCTATAAGTGATATCTTCTGATTAGTGTCTTTTTCTGTGTGACTTATTTCACTTAGAACCGTCGTACCTGAATCCACTCATCATGCTGCTACTAGCCTTATGACGTTGATTTCATGGCTGAGTGATATTCCATTGTACCTAAGGACCACAACTTCTTTATCCATTTTTCTCTTTCCTGGGATATTTAAGGTGGAATGAAGTGGAGGTTCTTGTCAACAGAGCAACCCTAAACTTTGGAGTGCCTGTGCCTTGCTGATTTTTAGTTTTCCCAAATTAGACGCCCATGAGTGGAAGTGCCCTATGCTCTCTAAGCCGAGTTTTTTAGATGTTTCAGGACACACCGTACACTTCTCCAGAGTGGCTGTTGGCAATTTACATCCCGCCCATCAGCGTAGCAAGGCTCCCATTTCTCCATGGCCTCTCCTGCATTTCTGGTATTGACACTTTATTCAGCATGGCCCTTTTGACCGATGGGAAGCGAGACTTCTTTGTAGCGCTGATTTGCCTTTCCAGGTTGCTTGGTTGGCCAAAAAGGGCGTACGCGTTTTTTCCTGAATATATTCAGGAAAAAACGCGTACGCCCTTTTTGGCCAAGGGCATCATTGTCGAGGTTTTGCCGCTTTTCCTGTGCTTTAAAGGCGATTCGAATCTACCTCCTGAAATCTGTTTCCTGCAATTCTGCCTTGCTTTCAAATCCTCTTCGTTGCCTTCCCTCAATATTTTTGTGGGCGAGAGTTATCATTTATAACTCTGCAGGTTTGTGATTTGCAGTGCCCCTGAGCTCCATTTTTCAACTCGCTTTTTTGGGAGCTGGCCGCAAAAGCGTAGGATTGCTTCAGGCCCTATTCTGGTTCCGGGCGGCAGGCTGAGCCTGTGGTTAATTCTTCTTCCTGATGGGAAAATAGAGTGACCTGTGCCTTTCCCAACACCTAGAGCTAGTCGCTCATTGGTTCCCCCTCTTCCCGTTCATCCTCAGGACAAATTGCAACCTGTACGGAACAGGAGGTTAAACGTGTTGATTCTCCAAGGAGGGAGATTGCTAGTAAAGCGGATGGAATGGCGAACCCGAGCACAAGGAGATGAGAAATGAGGTGCGTTTTAGAAACCTTTCCCGATCACACGGTGTACCATCTTCTGGGTTTCTCATGCATGTTTTCGATGTAGGAAGATGCCCTTGAACCTGGAGATTTGGGACCCATCAGACGGGTACCACGCAGTATTACTTTAAAGGGTCTGCGTTTGCTCACCCAACCTCACCAAACCTCTCAGCCCCAAGAGTGTCCACCCTTATGTCTCAATCAGCTGTGGGTCTAGATATGGTCAATCCAGGTGGCATCACAGCCCCTGAACGAATTTTGTAAGAATTTCTCTCTCTTTCACTGTCTTTGTTTCACGGGTTTTTAAAAGTAATTGATTTTCCTAATGGGGTTTAGCTGCTTTTCACTGCTGTGTTTATGCCGCTTTACTCCCACTTGACTCACTTACGGAGAGATATCAATACATAGGTTTGAAGATTCTTACTAGTCAGATCTATTCTTGGGCGGTGAATAGGGGGTGTTGAGTCCAGTTCACTGAGCAAGGAGTAGGTCTTGTCTATTACATATTGGGTTTATGGAACGGTATCTGAGCTAATTTGAAACCCTTGTTTTATGCATCACCCCACCTCGCCTTTCCCGTTAGGCAGCCATAGTGTGTTTTCTAAATGTGTGACTCTGTTCTGTTTTGTAATTCAGTTCAAGTGTAGCGGTTTTTACATTCCCTCTATAAGTGATATCTTCTGATTAGTGTCTTTTTCTGTGTGACTTATTTCACTTAGAACCGTCGTACCTGAATCCACTCATCATGCTGCTACTAGCCTTATGACGTTGATTTCATGGCTGAGTGATATTCCATTGTACCTAAGGACCACAACTTCTTTATCCATTTTTCTCTTTCCTGGGATATTTAAGGTGGAATGAAGTGGAGGTTCTTGTCAACAGAGCAACCCTAAACTTTGGAGTGCCTGTGCCTTGCTGATTTTTAGTTTTCCCAAATTAGACGCCCATGAGTGGAAGTGCCCTATGCTCTCTAAGCCGAGTTTTTTAGATGTTTCAGGACACACCGTACACTTCTCCAGAGTGGCTGTTGGCAATTTACATCCCGCCCATCAGCGTAGCAAGGCTCCCATTTCTCCATGGCCTCTCTTGCATTTCTGGTATTGACACTTTATTCAGCATGGCCCTTTTGACCGATGGGAAGCGAGACTTCTTTGTAGCGCTGATTTGCCTTTCCAGGTTGCTTGGTTGGCCAAAAAGGGCGTATGCGTTTTTTCCTGAATATATTCAGGAAAAAACGCATACGCCCTTTTTGGCCAAGGGCATCATTGTCGAGGTTTTGCCGCTTTTCCTGTGCTTTAAAGGCGATTCGAATCTACCTCCTGAAATCTGTTTCCTGCAATTCTGCCTTGCTTTCAAATCCTCTTCGTTGCCTTCCCTCAATATTTTTGTGGGCGAGAGTTATCATTTATAACTCTGCAGGTTTGTGATTTGCAGTGCCCCTGAGCTCCATTTTTCAACTCGCTTTTTTGGGAGCTGGCCGCAAAAGCGTAGGATTGCTTCAGGACCTATTCTGGTTCCGGGCGGCAGGCTGAGCCGGTGGTTAATTCTTCTTCCTGATGGGAAAATAGAGTGACCTGTGCCTGTCCCACCACCTAGAGCTAGTCGCTCATTGGTTCCCCCTCTTCCCGTTCATCCTCAGGACAAATTGAAACCTGTACGGAACAGGAGGTTAAAGTTCTGTTTCTCCAAGGAGGGAGATTGCTATTAAAGTGGCTGGAATGGCGAACCCGAGCACAAGGAGATGAGAAATGAGGTGCGTTTTAGAAACCTTTCCCGATCACACGGTGTACCATCTTTTGGGTTTCTCATGCATGTTTTCGATGTAGGAAGATGCCCTTGAACCTGGAGATTTGGGACCCATGGGATGGGTACCACACAGTATTACTTTAAAGGGTCTGCGTTTGCTCACCCAACCTCACCAAACCTCTCAGCCCCAAGAGTGTCCACCCTTATGTCTCAATCAGCTGTGGGTCTAGATATGGTCAATCCAGGTGGCATCACAGCCCCTGAACGAATTTTGTAAGAATTTCTCTCTCTTTCACTGTCTTTGTTTCACGGGTTTTTAAAAGTAATTGATTTTCCTAATGGGGTTTAGCTGCTTTTCACTGCTGTGTTTATGCCGCTTTACTCCCACTTGACTCACTTACGGAGAGATATCAATACATAGGTTTGAAGATTCTTACTAGTCAGATCTATTCTTGGGCGGTGAATAGGGGGTGTTGAGTCCAGTTCACTGAGCAAGGAGTAGGTCTTGTCTATTACATATTGGGTTTATGGAACGGTATCTGAGCTAATTTGAAACCCTTGTTTTAGGCATCACCCCACCTCACCTTTCCCGTTAGGCAGCCATAGTGTGTTTTCTAAATGTGTGACTCTGTTCTGTTTTGTAATTCAGTTCAAGTGTAGCGGTTTTTACTTTCCCTCTATAAGTGATATCTTATGATTAGTGTCTTTTTCTGTGTGACTTATTTCACTTAGAACCGTCCTACCTGAATCCACTCATCATGCTGCTACTAGCCTTATGACGTTGATTTCATGGCTGAGTGATATTCCATTGTACCTAAGGACCACAACTTCTTTATCCATTTTTCTCTTTCCTGGGATATTTAAGGTGGAATGAAGTGGAGGTTCTTGTCAACAGAGCAACCCTAAACTTTGGAGTGCCTGTGCCTTGCTGATTTTTAGTTTTCCCAAATTAGACGCCCATGAGTGGAAGTGCCCTATGCTCTCTAAGCCGAGTTTTTTAGATGTTTCAGGACACACCGTACACTTCTCCAGAGTGGCTGTTGGCAATTTACATCCCGCCCATCAGCGTAGCAAGGCTCCCATTTCTCCATGGCCTCTCTTGCATTTCTGGTATTGACACTTTATTCAGCATGGCCCTTTTGACCGATGGGAAGCGAGACTTCTTTGTAGCGCTGATTTGCCTTTCCAGGTTGCTTGGTTGGCCAAAAAGGGCGTATGCGTTTTTTCCTGAATATATTCAGGAAAAAACGCATACGCCGTTTTTGGCCAAGGGCATCATTGTCGAGGTTTTGCCGCTTTTCCTGTGCTTTAAAGGCGATTCGAATCTACCTCCTGAAATCTGTTTCCTGCAATTCTGCCTTGCTTTCAAATCCTCTTCGTTGCCTTCCCTCAATATTTTTGTGGGCGAGAGTTATCATTTATAACTCTGCAGGTTTGTGATTTGCAGGGCCCCTGAGCTCCATTTTTCAACTCGCTTTTTTGGGAGCTGGCCGCAAAAGCGTAGGATTGCTTCAGGCCCTATTCTGGTTCCGGGCGGCAGGCTGAGCCTGTGGTTAATTCTTCTTCCTGATGGGAAAATAGAGTGACCTGTGCCTGTCCCACCACCTAGAGCTAGTCGCTCATTGGTTCCCCCACTTCCCGTTCATCCTCAGGACAAATTGAAACCTGTACGGAACAGGAGGTTAAAGTGCTGATTCTCCAAGGAGGGAGGATGCTATTAAAGTGGCTGGAATGGCGAACCCGAGCACAAGGAGATGAGAAATGAGGTGCGTTTTAGAAACCTTTCCCGATCACACAGTGTACCATCTTCTGGGTTTCTCATGCATGTTTTCGATGTAGGAAGATGCCCTTGAACCTGGAGATTTTGGACCCATCAGACGGGTACCACGCAGTATTACTTTAAAGGGTCTGCGTTTGCTCACCCAAGCTCACCAAAACTCTCAGCCCCAAGAGTGTCCACCCTTATGTCTCAATCAGCTGTGGGTCTAGATATGGTCAATCCAGGTGGCATCACAGCCCCTGAACGAATTTTGTAAGAATTTCTCTCTCTTTCACTGTCTTTGTTTCACGGGTTTTTAAAAGTAATTGATTTTCCTAATGGGGTTTAGCTGATTTTCACTGCTGTGTTTATGCCGCTTTACTCCCACTTGACTCACTTACGGAGAGATATCAATACATAGGTTTGAAGATTCTTACTAATCAGATCTATTCTTGGGCGGTGAATAGGGGGTGTTGAGTGCAGTTCACTGAGCAAGCAGTAGGTCTTGTCTATTACATATTGGGTTTATGGAACGGTATCTGAGCTAATTTGAAACCCTTGTTTTATGCATCACCCCACCTCGCCTTTCCCGTTAGGCAGCCATAGTGTGTTTTCTAAATGTGTGACTCTGTTCTGTTTTGTAATTCAGTTCAAGTGTAGCGGTTTTTACATTCCCTCTATAAGTGATATCTTCTGATTAGTGTCTTTTTCTGTGTGACTTATTTCACTTAGAACCGTCGTACCTGAATCCACTCATCATGCTGCTACTAGCCTTATGACGTTGATTTCATGGCTGAGTGATATTCCATTGTACCTAAGGACCACAACTTCTTTATCCATTTTTCTCTTTCCTGGGGTATTTAAGGTGGAATGAAGTGGAGGTTCTTGTCAACAGAGCAACCCTAAACTTTGGAGTGCCTGTGCCTTGCTGATTTTTAGTTTTCCCAAATTAGACGCCCATGAGTGGAAGTGCCCTATGCTCTCTAAGCCGAGTTTTTTAGATGTTTCAGGACACACCGTACACTTCTCCAGAGTGGCTGTTGGCAATTTACATCCCGCCCATCAGCGTAGCAAGGCTCCCATTTCTCCATGGCCTCTCCTGCATTTCTGGTATTGACACTTTATTCAGCATAGCCCTTTTGAACGATGGGAAGCGAGACTTCTTTGTAGCGCTGATTTGCCTTTCCAGGTTGCTTGGTTGGCCAAAAAGGGCGTATGCGTTTTTTCCTGAATGTATTCAGGAAAAAACGCATACGCCCTTTTTGGCCAAGGGCATCATTGTCGAGGTTTTGCCGCTTTTCCTGTGCTTTAAAGGCGATTCGAATCTACCTCCTGAAATCTGTTTCCTGCAATTCTGCCTTGCTTTCAAATCCTCTTCGTTGCCTTCCCTCAATATTTTTGTGGGCGAGAGTTATCATTTATAACTCTGCAGGTTTGTGATTTGCAGGGCCCCTGAGCTCCATTTTTCAACTCGCTTTTTTGGGAGCTGGCCGCAAAAGCGTAGGATTGCTTCAGGCCCTATTCTGGTTCCGGGCGGCAGGCTGAGCCTGTGGTTAATTCTTCTTCCTGATGGGAAAATAGAGTGACCTGTGCCTTTCCCAACACCTAGAGCTAGTCGCTCATTGGTTCCCCCTCTTCCCGTTCATCCTCAGGACAAATTGCAACCTGTACGGAACAGGAGGTTAAACGTGTTGATTCTCCAAGGAGGGAGATTGCTAGTAAAGCGGATGGAATGGCGAACCCGAGCACAAGGAGATGAGAAATGAGGTGCGTTTTAGAAACCTTTCCCGATCACACGGTGTACCATCTTCTGGGTTTCTCATGCATGTTTTCGATGTAGGAAGATGCCCTTGAACCTGGAGATTTGGGACCCATCAGACGGGTACCACGCAGTATTACTTTAAAGGGTCTGCGTTTGCTCACCCAACCTCACCAAACCTCTCAGCCCCAAGAGTGTCCACCCTTATGTCTCAATCAGCTGTGGGTCTAGATATGGTCAATCCAGGTGGCATCACAGCCCCTGAACGAATTTTGTAAGAATTTCTCTCTCTTTCACTGTCTTTGTTTCACGGGTTTTTAAAAGTAATTGATTTTCCTAATGGGGTTTAGCTGCTTTTCACTGCTGTGTTTATGCCGCTTTACTCCCACTTGACTCACTTACGGAGAGATATCAATACATAGGTTTGAAGATTCTTACTAGTCAGATCTATTCTTGGGCGGTGAATAGGGGGTGTTGAGTCCAGTTCACTGAGCAAGCAGTAGGTCTTGTCTATTACATATTGGGTTTATGGAACGGTATCTGAGCTAATTTGAAACCCTTGTTTTATGCATCACCCCACCTCGCCTTTCCCGTTAGGCAGCCATAGTGTGTTTTCTAAATGTGTGACTCTGTTCTGTTTTGTAATTCAGTTCAAGTGTAGCGGTTTTTACTTTCCCTCTATAAGTGATATCTTATGATTAGTGTCTTTTTCTGTGTGACTTATTTCACTTAGAACCGTCCTACCTGAATCCACTCATCATGCTGCTACTAGCCTTATGACGTTGATTTCATGGCTGAGTGATATTCCATTGTACCTAAGGACCACAACTTCTTTATCCATTTTTCTCTTTCCTGGGGTATTTAAGGTGGAATGAAGTGGAGGTTCTTGTCAACAGAGCAACCCTAAACTTTGGAGTGCCTGTGCCTTGCTGATTTTTAGTTTTCCCAAATTAGACGCCCATGAGTGGAAGTGCCCTATGCTCTCTAAGCCGAGTTTTTTAGATGTTTCAGGACACACCGTACACTTCTCCAGAGTGGCTGTTGGCAATTTACATCCCGCCCATCAGCGTACCAAGGCTCCCATTTCTCCATGGCCTCTCTTGCATTTCTGGTATTGACACTTTATTCAGCATGGCCCTTTTGACCGATGGGAAGCGAGACTTCTTTGTAGCGCTGATTTGCCTTTCCAGGTTGCTTGGTTGGCCAAAAAGGGCGTATGCGTTTTTTCCTGAATATATTCAGGAAAAAACGCATACGCCCTTTTTGGCCAAGGGCATCATTGTCGAGGTTTTGCCGCTTTTCCTGTGCTTTAAAGGCGATTCGAATCTACCTCCTGAAATCTGTTTCCTGCAATTCTGCCTTGCTTTCAAATCCTCTTCGTTGCCTTCCCTCAATATTTTTGTGGGCGAGAGTTATCATTTATAACTCTGCAGGTTTGTGATTTGCAGGGCCCCTGAGCTCCATTTTTCAACTCGCTTTTTTGGGAGCTGGCCGCAAAAGCGTAGGATTGCTTCAGGACCTATTCTGGTTCCGGGCGGCAGGCTGAGCCGGTGGTTAATTCTTCTTCCTGATGGGAAAATAGAGTGACCTGTGCCTGTCCCACCACCTAGAGCTAGTCGCTCATTGGTTCCCCCTCTTCCCGTTCATCCTCAGGACAAATTGAAACCTGTACGGAACAGGAGGTTAAAGTGCTGTTTCTCCAAGGAGGGAGATTGCTATTAAAGTGGCTGGAATGGCGAACCCGAGCACAAGGAGATGAGAAATGAGGTGCGTTTTAGAAACCTTTCCCGATCACACGGTGTACCATCTTCTGGGTTTCTCATGCATGTTTTCGATGTAGGAAGATGCCCTTGAACCTGGAGATTTGGGACCCATGGGATGGGTACCACACAGTATTACTTTAAAGGGTCTACGTTTGCTCACCCAACCTCACCAAACCTCTCAGCCCCAAGAGTGTCCACCCTTATGTCTCAATCAGCTGTGGGTCTAGATATGGTCAATCCAGGTGGCATCACAGCCCCTGAACGAATTTTGTAAGAATTTCTCTCTCTTTCACTGTCTTTGTTTCACGGGTTTTTAAAAGTAATTGATTTTCCTAATGGGGTTTAGCTGCTTTTCACTGCTGTGTTTATGCCGCTTTACTCCCACTTGACTCACTTACGGAGAGATATCAATACATAGGTTTGAAGATTCTTACTAGTCAGATCTATTCTTGGGCGGTGAATAGGGGGTGTTGAGTCCAGTTCACTGAGCAAGGAGTAGGTCTTGTCTATTACATATTGGGTTTATGGAACGGTATCTGAGCTAATTTGAAACCCTTGTTTTAGGCATCACCCCACCTCACCTTTCCCGTTAGGCAGCCATAGTGTGTTTTCTAAATGTGTGACTCTGTTCTGTTTTGTAATTCAGTTCAAGTGTAGCGGTTTTTACATTCCCTCTATAAGTGATATCTTCTGATTAGTGTCTTTTTCTGTGTGACTTATTTCACTTAGAACCGTCGTACCTGAATCCACTCATCATGCTGCTACTAGCCTTATGACGTTGATTTCATGGCTGAGTGATATTCCATTGTACCTAAGGACCACAACTTCTTTATCCATTTTTCTCTTTCCTGGGATATTTAAGGTGGAATGAAGTGGAGGTTCTTGTCAACAGAGCAACCCTAAACTTTGGAGTGCCTGTGCCTTGCTGATTTTTAGTTTTCCCAAATTAGACGCCCATGAGTGGAAGTGCCCTATGCTCTCTAAGCCGAGTTTTTTAGATGTTTCAGGACACACCGTACACTTCTCCAGAGTGGCTGTTGGCAATTTACATCCCGCCCATCAGCGTAGCAAGGCTCCCATTTCTCCATGGCCTCTCCTGCATTTCTGGTATTGACACTTTATTCAGCATGGCCCTTTTGACCGATGGGAAGCGAGACTTCTTTGTAGCGCTGATTTGCCTTTCCAGGTTGCTTGGTTGGCCAAAAAGGGCGTATGCGTTTTTTCCTGAATATATTCAGGAAAAAACGCATACGCCCTTTTTGGCCAAGGGCATCATTGTCGAGGTTTTGCCGCTTTTCCTGTGCTTTAAAGGCGATTCGAATCTACCTCCTGAAATCTGTTTCCTGCAATTCTGCCTTGCTTTCAAATCCTCTTCGTTGCCTTCCCTCAATATTTTTGTGGGCGAGAGTTATCATTTATAACTCTGCAGGTTTGTGATTTGCAGGGCCCCTGAGCTCCATTTTTCAACTCGCTTTTTTGGGAGCTGGCCGCAAAAGCGTAGGATTGCTTCAGGCCCTATTCTGGTTCCGGGCGGCAGGCTGAGCCTGTGGTTAATTCTTCTTCCTGATGGGAAAATAGAGTGACCTGTGCCTGTCCCACCACCTAGAGCTAGTCGCTCATTGGTTCCCCCTCTTCCCGTTCATCCTCAGGACAAATTGAAACCTGTACGGAACAGGAGGTTAAAGTGCTGATTCTCCAAGGAGGGAGATTGCTATTAAAGTGGCTGGAATGGCGAACCCGAGCACAAGGAGATGAGAAATGAGGTGCGTTTTAGAAACCTTTCCCGATCACACGGTGTACCATCTTCTGGGGTTCTCATGCATGTTTTCGATGTAGGAAGATGCCCTTGAACCTGGAGATTTGGGACCCATGGGACGGGTACCACGCAGTATTACTTTAAAGGGTCTGCGTTTGCTCACCCAACCTCACCAAACCTCTCAGCCCCAAGAGTGTCCACCCTTATGTCTCAATCAGCTGTGGGTCTAGATATGGTCAATCCAGGTGGCATCACAGCCCCTGAACGAATTTTGTAAGAATTTCTCTCTCTTTCACTGTCTTTGTTTCACGGGTTTTTAAAAGTAATTGATTTTCCTAATGGGGTTTAGCTGCTTTTCACTGCTGTGTTTATGCCGCTTTACTCCCACTTGACTCACTTACGGAGAGATATCAATACATAGGTTTGAAGATTCTTACTAGTCAGATCTATTCTTGGGCGGTGAATAGGGGGTGTTGAGTCCAGTTCACTGAGCAAGGAGTAGGTCTTGTCTATTACATATTGGGTTTATGGAACGGTATCTGAGCTAATTTGAAACCCTTGTTTTAGGCATCACCCCACCTCACCTTTCCCGTTAGGCAGCCATAGTGTGTTTTCTAAATGTGTGACTCTGTTCTGTTTTGTAATTCAGTTCAAGTGTAGCGGTTTTTACTTTCCCTCTATAAGTGATATCTTATGATTAGTGTCTTTTTCTGTGTGACTTATTTCACTTAGAACCGTCCTACCTGAATCCACTCATCATGCTGCTACTAGCCTTATGACGTTGATTTCATGGCTGAGTGATATTCCATTGTACCTAAGGACCACAACTTCTTTATCCATTTTTCTCTTTCCTGGGATATTTAAGGTGGAATGAAGTGGAGGTTCTTGTCAACAGAGCAACCCTAAACTTTGGAGTGCCTGTGCCTTGCTGATTTTTAGTTTTCCCAAATTAGACGCCCATGAGTGGAAGTGCCCTATGCTCTCTAAGCCGAGTTTTTTAGATGTTTCAGGACACACCGTACACTTCTCCAGAGTGGCTGTTGGCAATTTACATCCCGCCCATCAGCGTAGCAAGGCTCCCATTTCTCCATGGCCTCTCTTGCATTTCTGGTATTGACACTTTATTCAGCATGGCCCTTTTGACCGATGGGAAGCGAGACTTCTTTGTAGCGCTGATTTGCCTTTCCAGGTTGCTTGGTTGGCCAAAAAGGGCGTATGCGTTTTTTCCTGAATATATTCAGGAAAAAACGCATACGCCCTTTTTGGCCAAGGGCATCATTGTCGAGGTTTTGCCGCTTTTCCTGTGCTTTAAAGGCGATTCGAATCTACCTCCTGAAATCTGTTTCCTGCAATTCTGCCTTGCTTTCAAATCCTCTTCGTTGCCTTCCCTCAATATTTTTGTGGGCGAGAGTTATCATTTATAACTCTGCAGGTTTGTGATTTGCAGGGCCCCTGAGCTCCATTTTTCAACTCGCTTTTTTGGGAGCTGGCCGCAAAAGCGTAGGATTGCTTCAGGCCCTATTCTGGTTCCGGGCGGCAGGCTGAGCCTGTGGTTAATTCTTCTTCCTGATGGGAAAATAGAGTGACCTGTGCCTGTCCCACCACCTAGAGCTAGTCGCTCATTGGTTCCCCCACTTCCCGTTCATCCTCAGGACAAATTGAAACCTGTACGGAACAGGAGGTTAAAGTGCTGATTCTCCAAGGAGGGAGGTTGCTATTAAAGTGGCTGGAATGGCGAACCCGAGCACAAGGAGATGAGAAATGAGGTGCGTTTTAGAAACCTTTCCCGATCACACAGTGTACCATCTTCTGGGTTTCTCATGCATGTTTTCGATGTAGGAAGATGCCCTTGAACCTGGAGATTTGGGACCCATCAGACGGGTACCACGCAGTATTACTTTAAAGGGTCTGCGTTTGCTCACCCAAGCTCACCAAAACTCTCAGCCCCAAGAGTGTCCACCCTTATGTCTCAATCAGCTGTGGGTCTAGATATGGTCAATCCAGGTGGCATCACAGCCCCTGAACGAATTTTGTAAGAATTTCTCTCTCTTTCACTGTCTTTGTTTCACGGGTTTTTAAAAGTAATTGATTTTCCTAATGGGGTTTAGCTGCTTTTCACTGCTGTGTTTATGCCGCTTTACTCCCACTTGACTCACTTACGGAGAGATATCAATACATAGGTTTGAAGATTCTTACTAATCAGATCTATTCTTGGGCGGTGAATAGGGGGTGTTGAGTGCAGTTCACTTAGCAAGCAGTAGGTCTTGTCTATTACATATTGGGTTTATGGAACGGTATCTGAGCTAATTTGAAACCCTTGTTTTATGCATCACCCCACCTCGCCTTTCCCGTTAGGCAGCCATAGTGTGTTTTCTAAATGTGTGACTCTGTTCTGTTTTGTAATTCAGTTCAAGTGTAGCGGTTTTTACATTCCCTCTATAAGTGATATCTTCTGATTAGTGTCTTTTTCTGTGTGACTTATTTCACTTAGAACCGTCCTACCTGAATCCACTCATCATGCTGCTACTAGCCTTATGACGTTGATTTCATGGCTGAGTGATATTCCATTGTACCTAAGGACCACAACTTCTTTATCCATTTTTCTCTTTCCTGGGGTATTTAAGGTGGAATGAAGTGGAGGTTCTTGTCAACAGAGCAACCCTAAACTTTGGAGTGCCTGTGCCTTGCTGATTTTTAGTTTTCCCAAATTAGACGCCCATGAGTGGAAGTGCCCTATGCTCTCTAAGCCGAGTTTTTTAGATGTTTCAGGACACACCGTACACTTCTCCAGAGTGGCTGTTGGCAATTTACATCCCGCCCATCAGCGTAGCAAGGCTCCCATTTCTCCATGGCCTCTCCTGCATTTCTGGTATTGACACTTTATTCAGCATAGCCCTTTTGAACGATGGGAAGCGAGACTTCTTTGTAGCGCTGATTTGCCTTTCCAGGTTGCTTGGTTGGCCAAAAAGGGCGTATGCGTTTTTTCCTGAATGTATTCAGGAAAAAATGCATACGCCCTTTTTGGCCAAGGGCATCATTGTCGAGGTTTTGCCGCTTTTCCTGTGCTTTAAAGGCGATTCGAATCTACCTCCTGAAATCTGTTTCCTGCAATTCTGCCTTGCTTTCAAATCCTCTTCGTTGCCTTCCCTCAATATTTTTGTGGGCGAGAGTTATCATTTATAACTCTGCAGGTTTGTGATTTGCAGGGCCCCTGAGCTCCATTTTTCAACTCGCTTTTTTGGGAGCTGGCCGCAAAAGCGTAGGATTGCTTCAGGCCCTATTCTGGTTCCGGGCGGCAGGCTGAGCCTGTGGTTAATTCTTCTTCCTGATGGGAAAATAGAGTGACCTGTGCCTTTCCCAACACCTAGAGCTAGTCGCTCATTGGTTCCCCCTCTTCCCGTTCATCCTCAGGACAAATTGAAACCTGTACGGAACAGGAGGTTAAACGTGTTGATTCTCCAAGGAGGGAGATTGCTAGTAAAGCGGATGGAATGGCGAACCCGAGCACAAGGAGATGAGAAATGAGGTGCGTTTTAGAAACCTTTCCCGATCACACGGTGTACCATCTTCTGGGTTTCTCATGCATGTTTTCGATGTAGGAAGATGCCCTTGAACCTGGAGATTTGGGACCCATCAGACGGGTACCACGCAGTATTACTTTAAAGGGTCTGCGTTTGCTCACCCAACCTCACCAAACCTCTCAGCCCCAAGAGTGTCCACCCTTATGTCTCAATCAGCTGTGGGTCTAGATATGGTCAATCCAGGTGGCATCACAGCCCCTGAACGAATTTTGTAAGAATTTCTCTCTCTTTCACTGTCTTTGTTTCACGGGTTTTTAAAAGTAATTGATTTTCCTAATGGGGTTTAGCTGCTTTTCACTGCTGTGTTTATGCCGCTTTACTCCCACTTGACTCACTTACGGAGAGATATCAATACATAGGTTTGAAGATTCTTACTAGTCAGATCTATTCTTGGGCGGTGAATAGGGGGTGTTGAGTCCAGTTCACTGAGCAAGCAGTAGGTCTTGTCTATTACATATTGGGTTTATGGAACGGTATCTGAGCTAATTTGAAACCCTTGTTTTATGCATCACCCCACCTCGCCTTTCCCGTTAGGCAGCCATAGTGTGTTTTCTAAATGTGTGACTCTGTTCTGTTTTGTAATTCAGTTCAAGTGTAGCGGTTTTTACTTTCCCTCTATAAGTGATATCTTATGATTAGTGTCTTTTTCTGTGTGACTTATTTCACTTAGAACCGTCCTACCTGAATCCACTCATCATGCTGCTACTAGCCTTATGACGTTGATTTCATGGCTGAGTGATATTCCATTGTACCTAAGGACCACAACTTCTTTATCCATTTTTCTCTTTCCTGGGGTATTTAAGGTGGAATGAAGTGGAGGTTCTTGTCAACAGAGCAACCCTAAACTTTGGAGTGCCTGTGCCTTGCTGATTTTTAGTTTTCCCAAATTAGACGCCCATGAGTGGAAGTGCCCTATGCTCTCTAAGCCGAGTTTTTTAGATGTTTCAGGACACACCGTACACTTCTCCAGAGTGGCTGTTGGCAATTTACATCCCGCCCATCAGCGTAGCAAGGCTCCCATTTCTCCATGGCCTCTCTTGCATTTCTGGTATTGACACTTTATTCAGCATGGCCCTTTTGACCGATGGGAAGCGAGACTTCTTTGTAGCGCTGATTTGCCTTTCCAGGTTGCTTGGTTGGCCAAAAAGGGCGTATGCGTTTTTTCCTGAATATATTCAGGAAAAAACGCATACGCCCTTTTTGGCCAAGGGCATCATTGTCGAGGTTTTGCCGCTTTTCCTGTGCTTTAAAGGCGATTCGAATCTACCTCCTGAAATCTGTTTCCTGCAATTCTGCCTTGCTTTCAAATCCTCTTCGTTGCCTTCCCTCAATATTTTTGTGGGCGAGAGTTATCATTTATAACTCTGCAGGTTTGTGATTTGCAGGGCCCCTGAGCTCCATTTTTCAACTCGCTTTTTTGGGAGCTGGCCGCAAAAGCGTAGGATTGCTTCAGGACCTATTCTGGTTCCGGGCGGCAGGCTGAGCCGGTGGTTAATTCTTCTTCCTGATGGGAAAATAGAGTGACCTGTGCCTGTCCCACCACCTAGAGCTAGTCGCTCATTGGTTCCCCCTCTTCCCGTTCATCCTCAGGACAAATTGAAACCTGTACGGAACAGGAGGTTAAAGTGCTGTTTCTCCAAGGAGGGAGATTGCTATTAAAGTGGCTGGAATGGCGAACCCGAGCACAAGGAGATGAGAAATGAGGTGCGTTTTAGAAACCTTTCCCGATCACACGGTGTACCATCTTCTGGGTTTCTCATGCATGTTTTCGATGTAGGAAGATGCCCTTGAACCTGGAGATTTGGGACCCATGGGATGGGTACCACACAGTATTACTTTAAAGGGTCTACGTTTGCTCACCCAACCTCACCAAACCTCTCAGCCCCAAGAGTGTCCACCCTTATGTCTCAATCAGCTGTGGGTCTAGATATGGTCAATCCAGGTGGCATCACAGCCCCTGAACGAATTTTGTAAGAATTTCTCTCTCTTTCACTGTCTTTGTTTCACGGGTTTTTAAAAGTAATTGATTTTCCTAATGGGGTTTAGCTGCTTTTCACTGCTGTGTTTATGCCGCTTTACTCCCACTTGACTCACTTACGGAGAGATATCAATACATAGGTTTGAAGATTCTTACTAGTCAGATCTATTCTTGGGCGGTGAATAGGGGGTGTTGAGTCCAGTTCACTGAGCAAGGAGTAGGTCTTGTCTATTACATATTGGGTTTATGGAACGGTATCTGAGCTAATTTGAAACCCTTGTTTTAGGCATCACCCCACCTCACCTTTCCCGTTAGGCAGCCATAGTGTGTTTTCTAAATGTGTGACTCTGTTCTGTTTTGTAATTCAGTTCAAGTGTAGCGGTTTTTACTTTCCCTCTATAAGTGATATCTTATGATTAGTGTCTTTTTCTGTGTGACTTATTTCACTTAGAACCGTCCTACCTGAATCCACTCATCATGCTGCTACTAGCCTTATGACGTTGATTTCATGGCTGAGTGATATTCCATTGTACCTAAGGACCACAACTTCTTTATCCATTTTTCTCTTTCCTGGGATATTTAAGGTGGAATGAAGTGGAGGTTCTTGTCAACAGAGCAACCCTAAACTTTGGAGTGCCTGTGCCTTGCTGATTTTTAGTTTTCCCAAATTAGACGCCCATGAGTGGAAGTGCCCTATGCTCTCTAAGCCGAGTTTTTTAGATGTTTCAGGACACACCGTACACTTCTCCAGAGTGGCTGTTGGCAATTTACATCCCGCCCATCAGCGTAGCAAGGCTCCCATTTCTCCATGGCCTCTCTTGCATTTCTGGTATTGACACTTTATTCAGCATGGCCCTTTTGACCGATGGGAAGCGAGACTTCTTTGTAGCGCTGATTTGCCTTTCCAGGTTGCTTGGTTGGCCAAAAAGGGCGTATGCGTTTTTTCCTGAATATATTCAGGAAAAAACGCATACGCCCTTTTTGGCCAAGGGCATCATTGTCGAGGTTTTGCCGCTTTTCCTGTGCTTTAAAGGCGATTCGAATCTACCTCCTGAAATCTGTTTCCTGCAATTCTGCCTTGCTTTCAAATCCTCTTCGTTGCCTTCCCTCAATATTTTTGTGGGCGAGAGTTATCATTTATAACTCTGCAGGTTTGTGATTTGCAGGGCCCCTGAGCTCCATTTTTCAACTCGCTTTTTTGGGAGCTGGCCGCAAAAGCGTAGGATTGCTTCAGGCCCTATTCTGGTTCCGGGCGGCAGGCTGAGCCTGTGGTTAATTCTTCTTCCTGATGGGAATTAGAGTGACCTGTGCCTGTCCCACCACCTAGAGCTAGTCGCTCATTGGTTCCCCCACTTCCCGTTCATCCTCAGGACAAATTGAAACCTGTACGGAACAGGAGGTTAAAGTGCTGATTCTCCAAGGAGGGAGGTTGCTATTAAAGTGGCTGGAATGGCGAACCCGAGCACAAGGAGATGAGAAATGAGGTGCGTTTTAGAAACCTTTCCCGATCACACAGTGTACCATCTTCTGGGTTTCTCATGCATGTTTTCGATGTAGGAAGATGCCCTTGAACCTGGAGATTTTGGACCCATCAGACGGGTACCACGCAGTATTACTTTAAAGGGTCTGCGTTTGCTCACCCAAGCTCACCAAAACTCTCAGCCCCAAGAGTGTCCACCCTTATGTCTCAATCAGCTGTGGGTCTAGATATGGTCAATCCAGGTGGCATCACAGCCCCTGAACGAATTTTGTAAGAATTTCTCTCTCTTTCACTGTCTTTGTTTCACGGGTTTTTAAAAGTAATTGATTTTCCTAATGGGGTTTAGCTGCTTTTCACTGCTGTGTTTATGCCGCTTTACTCCCACTTGACTCACTTACGGAGAGATATCAATACATAGGTTTGAAGATTCTTACTAATCAGATCTATTCTTGGGCGGTGAATAGGGGGTGTTGAGTGCAGTTCACTTAGCAAGCAGTAGGTCTTGTCTATTACATATTGGGTTTATGGAACGGTATCTGAGCTAATTTGAAACCCTTGTTTTATGCATCACCCCACCTCGCCTTTCCCGTTAGGCAGCCATAGTGTGTTTTCTAAATGTGTGACTCTGTTCTGTTTTGTAATTCAGTTCAAGTGTAGCGGTTTTTACATTCCCTCTATAAGTGATATCTTCTGATTAGTGTCTTTTTCTGTGTGACTTATTTCACTTAGAACCGTCGTACCTGAATCCACTCATCATGCTGCTACTAGCCTTATGACGTTGATTTCATGGCTGAGTGATATTCCATTGTACCTAAGGACCACAACTTCTTTATCCATTTTTCTCTTTCCTGGGGTATTTAAGGTGGAATGAAGTGGAGGTTCTTGTCAACAGAGCAACCCTAAACTTTGGAGTGCCTGTGCCTTGCTCATTTTTAGTTTTCCCAAATTAGACGCCCATGAGTGGAAGTGCCCTATGCTCTCTAAGCCGAGTTTTTTAGATGTTTCAGGACACACCGTACACTTCTCCAGAGTGGCTGTTGGCAATTTACATCCCGCCCATCAGCGTAGCAAGGCTCCCATTTCTCCATGGCCTCTCCTGCATTTCTGGTATTGACACTTTATTCAGCATAGCCCTTTTGAACGATGGGAAGCGAGACTTCTTTGTAGCGCTGATTTGCCTTTCCAGGTTGCTTGGTTGGCCAAAAAGGGCGTATGCGTTTTTTCCTGAATGTATTCAGGAAAAAATGCATACGCCCTTTTTGGCCAAGGGCATCATTGTCGAGGTTTTGCCGCTTTTCCTGTGCTTTAAAGGCGATTCGAATCTACCTCCTGAAATCTGTTTCCTGCAATTCTGCCTTGCTTTCAAATCCTCTTCGTTGCCTTCCCTCAATATTTTTGTGGGCGAGAGTTATCATTTATAACTCTGCAGGTTTGTGATTTGCAGGGCCCCTGAGCTCCATTTTTCAACTCGCTTTTTTGGGAGCTGGCCGCAAAAGCGTAGGATTGCTTCAGGACCTATTCTGGTTCCGGGCGGCAGGCTGAGCCGGTGGTTAATTCTTCTTCCTGATGGGAAAATAGAGTGACCTGTGCCTGTCCCACCACCTAGAGCTAGTCGCTCATTGGTTCCCCCTCTTCCCGTTCATCCTCAGGACAAATTGAAACCTGTACGGAACAGGAGGTTAAAGTGCTGTTTCTCCAAGGAGGGAGATTGCTATTAAAGTGGCTGGAATGGCGAACCCGAGCACAAGGAGATGAGAAATGAGGTGCGTTTTAGAAACCTTTCCCGATCACACGGTGTACCATCTTCTGGGTTTCTCATGCATGTTTTCGATGTAGGAAGATGCCCTTGAACCTGGAGATTTGGGACCCATCAGACGGGTACCACGCAGTATTACTTTAAAGGGTCTGCGTTTGCTCACCCAACCTCACCAAACCTCTCAGCCCCAAGAGTGTCCACCCTTATGTCTCAATCAGCTGTGGGTCTAGATATGGTCAATCCAGGTGGCATCACAGCCCCTGAACGAATTTTGTAAGAATTTCTCTCTCTTTCACTGTCTTTGTTTCACGGGTTTTTAAAAGTAATTGATTTTCCTAATGGGGTTTAGCTGCTTTTCACTGCTGTGTTTATGCCGCTTTACTCCCACTTGACTCACTTACGGAGAGATATCAATACATAGGTTTGAAGATTCTTACTAGTCAGATCTATTCTTGGGCGGTGAATAGGGGGTGTTGAGTCCAGTTCACTGAGCAAGCAGTAGGTCTTGTCTATTACATATTGGGTTTATGGAACGGTATCTGAGCTAATTTGAAACCCTTGTTTTATGCATCACCCCACCTCGCCTTTCCCGTTAGGCAGCCATAGTGTGTTTTCTAAATGTGTGACTCTGTTCTGTTTTGTAATTCAGTTCAAGTGTAGCGGTTTTTACTTTCCCTCTATAAGTGATATCTTATGATTAGTGTCTTTTTCTGTGTGACTTATTTCACTTAGAACCGTCCTACCTGAATCCACTCATCATGCTGCTACTAGCCTTATGACGTTGATTTCATGGCTGAGTGATATTCCATTGTACCTAAGGACCACAACTTCTTTATCCATTTTTCTCTTTCCTGGGGTATTTAAGGTGGAATGAAGTGGAGGTTCTTGTCAACAGAGCAACCCTAAACTTTGGAGTGCCTGTGCCTTGCTGATTTTTAGTTTTCCCAAATTAGACGCCCATGAGTGGAAGTGCCCTATGCTCTCTAAGCCGAGTTTTTTAGATGTTTCAGGACACACCGTACACTTCTCCAGAGTGGCTGTTGGCAATTTACATCCCGCCCATCAGCGTAGCAAGGCTCCCATTTCTCCATGGCCTCTCTTGCATTTCTGGTATTGACACTTTATTCAGCATGGCCCTTTTGACCGATGGCAAGCGAGACTTCTTTGTAGCGCTGATTTGCCTTTCCAGGTTGCTTGGTTGGCCAAAAAGGGCGTATGCGTTTTTTCCTGAATATATTCAGGAAAAAACGCATACGCCCTTTTTGGCCAAGGGCATCATTGTCGAGGTTTTGCCGCTTTTCCTGTGCTTTAAAGGCGATTCGAATCTACCTCCTGAAATCTGTTTCCTGCAATTCTGCCTTGCTTTCAAATCCTCTTCGTTGCCTTCCCTCAATATTTTTGTGGGCGAGAGTTATCATTTATAACTCTGCAGGTTTGTGATTTGCAGGGCCCCTGAGCTCCATTTTTCAACTCGCTTTTTTGGGAGCTGGCCGCAAAAGCGTAGGATTGCTTCAGGACCTATTCTGGTTCCGGGCGGCAGGCTGAGCCGGTGGTTAATTCTTCTTCCTGATGGGAAAATAGAGTGACCTGTGCCTGTCCCACCACCTAGAGCTAGTCGCTCATTGGTTCCCCCTCTTCCCGTTCATCCTCAGGACAAATTGAAACCTGTACGGAACAGGAGGTTAAAGTGCTGTTTCTCCAAGGAGGGAGATTGCTATTAAAGTGGCTGGAATGGCGAACCCGAGCACAAGGAGATGAGAAATGAGGTGCGTTTTAGAAACCTTTCCCGATCACACGGTGTACCATCTTCTGGGTTTCTCATGCATGTTTTCGATGTAGGAAGATGCCCTTGAACCTGGAGATTTGGGACCCATGGGATGGGTACCACACAGTATTACTTTAAAGGGTCTACGTTTGCTCACCCAACCTCAGCAAACCTCTCAGCCCCAAGAGTGTCCACCCTTATGTCTCAATCAGCTGTGGGTCTAGATATGGTCAATCCAGGTGGCATCACAGCCCCTGAACGAATTTTGTAAGAATTTCTCTCTCTTTCACTGTCTTTGTTTCACGGGTTTTTAAAAGTAATTGATTTTCCTAATGGGGTTTAGCTGCTTTTCACTGCTGTGTTTATGCCGCTTTACTCCCACTTGACTCACTTACGGAGAGATATCAATACATAGGTTTGAAGATTCTTACTAGTCAGATCTATTCTTGGGCGGTGAATAGGGGGTGTTGAGTCCAGTTCACTGAGCAAGGAGTAGGTCTTGTCTATTACATATTGGGTTTATGGAACGGTATCTGAGCTAATTTGAAACCCTTGTTTTAGGCATCACCCCACCTCACCTTTCCCGTTAGGCAGCCATAGTGTGTTTTCTAAATGTGTGACTCTGTTCTGTTTTGTAATTCAGTTCAAGTGTAGCGGTTTTTACATTCCCTCTATAAGTGATATCTTCTGATTAGTGTCTTTTTCTGTGTGACTTATTTCACTTAGAACCGTCGTACCTGAATCCACTCATCATGCTGCTACTAGCCTTATGACGTTGATTTCATGGCTGAGTGATATTCCATTGTACCTAAGGACCACAACTTCTTTATCCATTTTTCTCTTTCCTGGGATATTTAAGGTGGAATGAAGTGGAGGTTCTTGTCAACAGAGCAACCCTAAACTTTGGAGTGCCTGTGCCTTGCTGATTTTTAGTTTTCCCAAATTAGACGCCCATGAGTGGAAGTGCCCTATGCTCTCTAAGCCGAGTTTTTTAGATGTTTCAGGACACACCGTACACTTCTCCAGAGTGGCTGTTGGCAATTTACATCCCGCCCATCAGCGTAGCAAGGCTCCCATTTCTCCATGGCCTCTCCTGCATTTCTGGTATTGACACTTTATTCAGCATGGCCCTTTTGACCGATGGGAAGCGAGACTTCTTTGTAGCGCTGATTTGCCTTTCCAGGTTGCTTGGTTGGCCAAAAAGGGCGTATGCGTTTTTTCCTGAATATATTCAGGAAAAAACGCATACGCCCTTTTTGGCCAAGGGCATCATTGTCGAGGTTTTGCCGCTTTTCCTGTGCTTTAAAGGCGATTCGAATCTACCTCCTGAAATCTGTTTCCTGCAATTCTGCCTTGCTTTCAAATCCTCTTCGTTGCCTTCCCTCAATATTTTTGTGGGCGAGAGTTATCATTTCTAACTCTGCAGGTTTGTGATTTGCAGGGCCCCTGAGCTCCATTTTTCAACTCGCTTTTTTGGGAGCTGGCCGCAAAAGCGTAGGATTGCTTCAGGCCCTATTCTGGTTCCGGGCGGCAGGCTGAGCCTGTGGTTAATTCTTCTTCCTGATGGGAAAATAGAGTGACCTGTGCCTGTCCCACCACCTAGAGCTAGTCGCTCATTGGTTCCCCCACTTCCCGTTCATCCTCAGGACAAATTGAAACCTGTACGGAACAGGAGGTTAAAGTGCTGATTCTCCAAGGAGGGAGGTTGCTATTAAAGTGGCTGGAATGGCGAACCCGAGCACAAGGAGATGAGAAATGAGGTGCGTTTTAGAAACCTTTCCCGATCACACAGTGTACCATCTTCTGGGTTTCTCATGCATGTTTTCGATGTAGGAAGATGCCCTTGAACCTGGAGATTTGGGACCCATCAGACGGGTACCACGCAGTATTACTTTAAAGGGTCTGCGTTTGCTCACCCAAGCTCACCAAAACTCTCAGCCCCAAGAGTGTCCACCCTTATGTCTCAATCAGCTGTGGGTCTAGATATGGTCAATCCAGGTGGCATCACAGCCCCTGAACGAATTTTGTAAGAATTTCTCTCTCTTTCACTGTCTTTGTTTCACGGGTTTTTAAAAGTAATTGATTTTCCTAATGGGGTTTAGCTGCTTTTCACTGCTGTGTTTATGCCGCTTTACTCCCACTTGACTCACTTACGGAGAGATATCAATACATAGGTTTGAAGATTCTTACTAATCAGATCTATTCTTGGGCGGTGAATAGGGGGTGTTGAGTGCAGTTCACTGAGCAAGCAGTAGGTCTTGTCTATTACATATTGGGTTTATGGAACGGTATCTGAGCTAATTTGAAACCCTTGTTTTATGCATCACCCCACCTCGCCTTTCCCGTTAGGCAGCCATAGTGTGTTTTCTAAATGTGTGACTCTGTTCTGTTTTGTAATTCAGTTCAAGTGTAGCGGTTTTTACATTCCCTCTATAAGTGATATCTTCTGATTAGTGTCTTTTTCTGTGTGACTTATTTCACTTAGAACCGTCGTACCTGAATCCACTCATCATGCTGCTACTAGCCTTATGACGTTGATTTCATGGCTGAGTGATATTCCATTGTACCTAAGGACCACAACTTCTTTATCCATTTTTCTCTTTCCTGGGATATTTAAGGTGGAATGAAGTGGAGGTTCTTGTCAACAGAGCAACCCTAAACTTTGGAGTGCCTGTGCCTTGCTGATTTTTAGTTTTCCCAAATTAGACCCCCATGAGTGGAAGTGCCCTATGCTCTCTAAGCCGAGTTTTTTAGATGTTTCAGGACACACCGTACACTTCTCCAGAGTGGCTGTTGGCAATTTACATCCCGCCCATCAGCGTAGCAAGGCTCCCATTTCTCCATGGCCTCTCTTGCATTTCTGGTATTGACACTTTATTCAGCATGGCCCTTTTGACCGATGGGAAGCGAGACTTCTTTGTAGCGCTGATTTGCCTTTCCAGGTTGCTTGGTTGGCCAAAAAGGGCGTATGCGTTTTTTCCTGAATATATTCAGGAAAAAACGCATACGCCCTTTTTGGCCAAGGGCATCATTGTCGAGGTTTTGCCGCTTTTCCTGTGCTTTAAAGGCGATTCGAATCTACCTCCTGAAATCTGTTTCCTGCAATTCTGCCTTGCTTTCAAATCCTCTTCGTTGCCTTCCCTCAATATTTTTGTGGGCGAGAGTTATCATTTGTAACTCTGCAGGTTTGTGATTTGCAGGGCCCCTGAGCTCCATTTTTCAACTCGCTTTTTTGGGAGCTGGCCGCAAAAGCGTAGGATTGCTTCAGGACCTATTCTGGTTCCGGGCGGCAGGCTGAGCCGGTGGTTAATTCTTCTTCCTGATGGGAAAATAGAGTGACCTGTGCCTGTCCCACCACCTAGAGCTAGTCGCTCATTGGTTCCCCCTCTTCCCGTTCATCCTCAGGACAAATTGAAACCTGTACGGAACAGGAGGTTAAAGTGCTGTTTCTCCAAGGAGGGAGATTGCTATTAAAGTGGCTGGAATGGCGAACCCGAGCACAAGGAGATGAGAAATGAGGTGCGTTTTAGAAACCTTTCCCGATCACACGGTGTACCATCTTCTGGGTTTCTCATGCATGTTTTCGATGTAGGAAGATGCCCTTGAACCTGGAGATTTGGGACCCATGGGATGGGTACCACACAGTATTACTTTAAAGGGTCTACGTTTGCTCACCCAACCTCACCAAACCTCTCAGCCCCAAGAGTGTCCACCCTTATGTCTCAATCAGCTGTGGGTCTAGATATGGTCAATCCAGGTGGCATCACAGCCCCTGAACGAATTTTGTAAGAATTTCTCTCTCTTTCACTGTCTTTGTTTCACGGGTTTTTAAAAGTAATTGATTTTCCTAATGGGGTTTAGCTGCTTTTCACTGCTGTGTTTATGCCGCTTTACTCCCACTTGACTCACTTACGGAGAGATATCAATACATAGGTTTGAAGATTCTTACTAGTCAGATCTATTCTTGGGCGGTGAATAGGGGGTGTTGAGTCCAGTTCACTGAGCAAGGAGTAGGTCTTGTCTATTACATATTGGGTTTATGGAACGGTATCTGAGCTAATTTGAAACCCTTGTTTTAGGCATCACCCCACCTCACCTTTCCCGTTAGGCAGCCATAGTGTGTTTTCTAAATGTGTGACTCTGTTCTGTTTTGTAATTCAGTTCAAGTGTAGCGGTTTTTACATTCCCTCTATAAGTGATATGTTATGATTAGTGTCTTTTTCTGTGTGACTTATTTCACTTAGAACCGTCCTACCTGAATCCACTCATCATGCTGCTACTAGCCTTATGACGTTGATTTCATGGCTGAGTGATATTCCATTGTACCTAAGGACCACAACTTCTTTATCCATTTTTCTCTTTCCTGGGATATTTAAGGTGGAATGAAGTGGAGGTTCTTGTCAACAGAGCAACCCTAAACTTTGGAGTGCCTGTGCCTTGCTGATTTTTAGTTTTCCCAAATTAGACGCCCATGAGTGGAAGTGCCCTATGCTCTCTAAGCCGAGTTTTTTAGATGTTTCAGGACACACCGTACACTTCTCCAGAGTGGCTGTTGGCAATTTACATCCCGCCCATCAGCGTAGCAAGGCTCCCATTTCTCCATGGCCTCTCCTGCATTTCTGGTATTGACACTTTATTCAGCATGGCCCTTTTGACCGATGGGAAGCGAGACTTCTTTGTAGCGCTGATTTGCCTTTCCAGGTTGCTTGGTTGGCCAAAAAGGGCGTATGCGTTTTTTCCTGAATATATTCAGGAAAAAACGCATACGCCCTTTTTGGCCAAGGGCATCATTGTCGAGGTTTTGCCGCTTTTCCTGTGCTTTAAAGGCGATTCGAATCTACCTCCTGAAATCTGTTTCCTGCAATTCTGCCTTGCTTTCAAATCCTCTTCGTTGCCTTCCCTCAATATTTTTGTGGGCGAGAGTTATCATTTATAACTCTTCAGGTTTGTGATTTGCAGGGCCCCTGAGCTCCATTTTTCAACTCGCTTTTTTGGGAGCTGGCCGCAAAAGCGTAGGATTGCTTCAGGACCTATTCTGGTTCCGGGCGGCAGGCTGAGCCGGTGGTTAATTCTTCTTCCTGATGGGAAAATAGAGTGACCTGTGCCTGTCCCACCACCTAGAGCTAGTCGCTCATTGGTTCCCCCTCTTCCCGTTCATCCTCAGGACAAATTGAAACCTGTACGGAACAGGAGGTTAAAGTGCTGTTTCTCCAAGGAGGGTGATTGCTATTAAAGTGGCTGGAATGGCGAACCCGAGCACAAGGAGATGAGAAATGAGGTGCGTTTTAGAAACCTTTCCCGATCACACGGTGTACCATCTTCTGGGTTTCTCATGCATGTTTTCGATGTAGGAAGATGCCCTTGAACCTGGAGATTTGGGACCCATGGGATGGGTACCACACAGTATTACTTTAAAGGGTCTACGTTTGCTCACCCAACCTCACCAAACCTCTCAGCCCCAAGAGTGTCCACCCTTATGTCTCAATCAGCTGTGGGTCTAGATATGGTCAATCCAGGTGGCATCACAGCCCCTGAACGAATTTTGTAAGAATTTCTCTCTCTTTCACTGTCTTTGTTTCACGGGTTTTTAAAAGTAATTGATTTTCCTAATGGGGTTTAGCTGCTTTTCACTGCTGTGTTTATGCCGCTTTACTCCCACTTGACTCACTTACGGAGAGATATCAATACATAGGTTTGAAGATTCTTACTAGTCAGATCTATTCTTGGGCGGTGAATAGGGGGTGTTGAGTCCAGTTCACTGAGCAAGGAGTAGGTCTTGTCTATTACATATTGGGTTTATGGAACGGTATCTGAGCTAATTTGAAACCCTTGTTTTAGGCATCACCCCACCTCACCTTTCCCGTTAGGCAGCCATAGTGTGTTTTCTAAATGTGTGACTCTGTTCTGTTTTGTAATTCAGTTCAAGTGTAGCGGTTTTTACATTCCCTCTATAAGTGATATCTTCTGATTAGTGTCTTTTTCTGTGTGACTTATTTCACTTAGAACCGTCGTACCTGAATCCACTCATCATGCTGCTACTAGCCTTATGACGTTGATTTCATGGCTGAGTGATATTCCATTGTACCTAAGGACCACAACTTCTTTATCCATTTTTCTCTTTCCTGGGATATTTAAGGTGGAATGAAGTGGAGGTTCTTGTCAACAGAGCAACCCTAAACTTTGGAGTGCCTGTGCCTTGCTGATTTTTAGTTTTCCCAAATTAGACGCCCATGAGTGGAAGTGCCCTATGCTCTCTAAGCCGAGTTTTTTAGATGTTTCAGGACACACCGTACACTTCTCCAGAGTGGCTGTTGGCAATTTACATCCCGCCCATCAGCGTAGCAAGGCTCCCATTTCTCCATGGCCTCTCCTGCATTTCTGGTATTGACACTTTATTCAGCATGGCCCTTTTGACCGATGGGAAGCGAGACTTCTTTGTAGCGCTGATTTGCCTTTCCAGGTTGCTTGGTTGGCCAAAAAGGGCGTATGCGTTTTTTCCTGAATATATTCAGGAAAAAACGCATACGCCCTTTTTGGCCAAGGGCATCATTGTCGAGGTTTTGCCGCTTTTCCTGTGCTTTAAAGGCGATTCGAATCTACCTCCTGAAATCTGTTTCCTGCAATTCTGCCTTGCTTTCAAATCCTCTTCGTTGCCTTCCCTCAATATTTTTGTGGGCGAGAGTTATCATTTCTAACTCTGCAGGTTTGTGATTTGCAGGGCCCCTGAGCTCCATTTTTCAACTCGCTTTTTTGGGAGCTGGCCGCAAAAGCGTAGGATTGCTTCAGGCCCTATTCTGGTTCCGGGCGGCAGGCTGAGCCTGTGGTTAATTCTTCTTCCTGATGGGAAAATAGAGTGACCTGTGCCTGTCCCACCACCTAGAGCTAGTCGCTCATTGGTTCCCCCACTTCCCGTTCATCCTCAGGACAAATTGAAACCTGTACGGAACAGGAGGTTAAAGTGCTGATTCTCCAAGGAGGGAGGTTGCTATTAAAGTGGCTGGAATGGCGAACCCGAGCACAAGGAGATGAGAAATGAGGTGCGTTTTAGAAACCTTTCCCGATCACACAGTGTACCATCTTCTGGGTTTCTCATGCATGTTTTCGATGTAGGAAGATGCCCTTGAACCTGGAGATTTGGGACCCATCAGACGGGTACCACGCAGTATTACTTTAAAGGGTCTGCGTTTGCTCACCCAAGCTCACCAAAACTCTCAGCCCCAAGAGTGTCCACCCTTATGTCTCAATCAGCTGTGGGTCTAGATATGGTCAATCCAGGTGGCATCACAGCCCCTGAACGAATTTTGTAAGAATTTCTCTCTCTTTCACTGTCTTTGTTTCACGGGTTTTTTAAAGTAATTGATTTTCCTAATGGGGTTTAGCTGCTTTTCACTGCTGTGTTTATGCCGCTTTACTCCCACTTGACTCACTTACGGAGAGATATCAATACATAGGTTTGAAGATTCTTACTAATCAGATCTATTCTTGGGCGGTGAATAGGGGGTGTTGAGTGCAGTTCACTGAGCAAGCAGTAGGTCTTGTCTATTACATATTGGGTTTATGGAACGGTATCTGAGCTAATTTGAAACCCTTGTTTTATGCATCACCCCACCTCGCCTTTCCCGTTAGGCAGCCATAGTGTGTTTTCTAAATGTGTGACTCTGTTCTGTTTTGTAATTCAGTTCAAGTGTAGCGGTTTTTACATTCCCTCTATAAGTGATATCTTCTGATTAGTGTCTTTTTCTGTGTGACTTATTTCACTTAGAACCGTCGTACCTGAATCCACTCATCATGCTGCTACTAGCCTTATGACGTTGATTTCATGGCTGAGTGATATTCCATTGTACCTAAGGACCACAACTTCTTTATCCATTTTTCTCTTTCCTGGGGTATTTAAGGTGGAATGAAGTGGAGGTTCTTGTCAACAGAGCAACCCTAAACTTTGGAGTGCCTGTGCCTTGCTGATTTTTAGTTTTCCCAAATTAGACGCCCATGAGTGGAAGTGCCCTATGCTCTCTAAGCCGAGTTTTTTAGATGTTTCAGGACACACCGTACACTTCTCCAGAGTGGCTGTTGGCAATTTACATCCCGCCCATCAGCGTAGCAAGGCTCCCATTTCTCCATGGCCTCTCCTGCATTTCTGGTATTGACACTTTATTCAGCATGGCCCTTTTGAACGATGGGAAGCGAGACTTCTTTGTAGCGCTGATTTGCCTTTCCAGGTTGCTTGGTTGGCCAAAAAGGGCGTATGCGTTTTTTCCTGAATATATTCAGGAAAAAACGCATACGCCCTTTTTGGCCAAGGGCATCATTGTCGAGGTTTTGCCGCTTTTCCTGTGCTTTAAAGGCGATTCGAATCTACCTCCTGAAATCTGTTTCCTGCAATTCTGCCTTGCTTTCAAATCCTCTTCGTTGCCTTCCCTCAATATTTTTGTGGGCGAGAGTTATCATTTCTAACTCTGCAGGTTTGTGATTTGCAGTGCCCCTGAGCTCCATTTTTCAACTCGCTTTTTTGGGAGCTGGCCGCAAAAGCGTAGGATTGCTTCAGGACCTATTCTGGTTCCGGGCGGCAGGCTGAGCCTGTGGTTAATTCTTCTTCCTGATGGGAAAATAGAGTGACCTGTGCCTTTCCCAACACCTAGAGCTAGTCGCTCATTGGTTCCCCCTCTTCCCGTTCATCCTCAGGACAAATTGCAACCTGTACGGAACAGGAGGTTAAACGTGTTGATTCTCCAAGGAGGGAGATTGCTAGTAAAGCGGATGGAATGGCGAACCCGAGCACAAGGAGATGAGAAATGAGGTGCGTTTTAGAAACCTTTCCCGATCACACGGTGTACCATCTTCTGGGTTTCTCATGCATGTTTTCGATGTAGGAAGATGCCCTTGAACCTGGAGATTTGGGACCCATCAGACGGGTACCACGCAGTATTACTTTAAAGGGTCTGCGTTTGCTCACCCAACCTCACCAAACCTCTCAGCCCCAAGAGTGTCCACCCTTATGTCTCAATCAGCTGTGGGTCTAGATATGGTCAATCCAGGTGGCATCACAGCCCCTGAACGAATTTTGTAAGAATTTCTCTCTCTTTCACTGTCTTTGTTTCACGGGTTTTTAAAAGTAATTGATTTTCCTAATGGGGTTTAGCTGCTTTTCACTGCTGTGTTTATGCCGCTTTACTCCCACTTGACTCACTTACGGAGAGATATCAATACATAGGTTTGAAGATTCTTACTAGTCAGATATATTCTTGGGCGGTGAATAGGGGGTGTTGAGTCCAGTTCACTGAGCAAGCAGTAGGTCTTGTCTATTACATATTGGGTTTATGGAACGGTATCTGAGCTAATTTGAAACCCTTGTTTTATGCATCACCCCACCTCGCCTTTCCCGTTAGGCAGCCATAGTGTGTTTTCTAAATGTGTGACTCTGTTCTGTTTTGTAATTCAGTTCAAGTGTAGCGGTTTTTACTTTCCCTCTATAAGTGATATCTTATGATTAGTGTCTTTTTCTGTGTGACTTATTTCACTTAGAACCGTCGTACCTGAATCCACTCATCATGCTGCTACTAGCCTTATGACGTTGATTTCATGGCTGAGTGATATTCCATTGTACCTAAGGACCACAACTTCTTTATCCATTTTTCTCTTTCCTGGGATATTTAAGGTGGAATGAAGTGGAGGTTCTTGTCAACAGAGCAACCCTAAACTTTGGAGTGCCTGTGCCTTGCTGATTTTTAGTTTTCCCAAATTAGACGCCCATGAGTGGAAGTGCCCTATGCTCTCTAAGCCGAGTTTTTTAGATGTTTCAGGACACACCATACACTTCTCCAGAGTGGCTGTTGGCAATTTACATCCCGCCCATCAGCGTAGCAAGGCTCCCATTTCTCCATGGCCTCTCCTGCATTTCTGGTATTGACACTTTATTCAGCATGGCCCTTTTGACCGATGGGAAGCGAGACTTCTTTGTAGCGCTGATTTGCCTTTCCAGGTTGCTTGGTTGGCCAAAAAGGGCGTATGCGTTTTTTCCTGAATATATTCAGGAAAAAACGCATACGCCCTTTTTGGCCAAGGGCATCATTGTCGAGGTTTTGCCGCTTTTCCTGTGCTTTAAAGGCGATTCGAATCTACCTCCTGAAATCTGTTTCCTGCAATTCTGCCTTGCTTTCAAATCCTCTTCGTTGCCTTCCCTCAATATTTTTGTGGGCGAGAGTTATCATTTCTAACTCTGCAGGTTTGTGATTTGCAGTGCCCCTGAGCTCCATTTTTCAACTCGCTTTTTTGGGAGCTGGCCGCAAAAGCGTAGGATTGCTTCAGGCCCTATTCTGGTTCCGGGCGGCAGGCTGAGCCTGTGGTTAATTCTTCTTCCTGATGGGAAAATAGAGTGACCTGTGCCTTTCCCAACACCTAGAGCTAGTCGCTCATTGGTTCCCCCTCTTCCCGTTCATCCTCAGGACAAATTGCAACCTGTACGGAACAGGAGGTTAAACGTGTTGATTCTCCAAGGAGGGAGATTGCTAGTAAAGCGGATGGAATGGCGAACCCGAGCACAAGGAGATGAGAAATGAGGTGCGTTTTAGAAACCTTTCCCGATCACACGGTGTACCATCTTCTGGGTTTCTCATGCATGTTTTCGATGTAGGAAGATGCCCTTGAACCTGGAGATTTGGGACCCATCAGACGGGTACCACGCAGTATTACTTTAAAGGGTCTGCGTTTGCTCACCCAACCTCACCAAACCTCTCAGCCCCAAGAGTGTCCACCCTTATGTCTCAATCAGCTGTGGGTCTAGATATGGTCAATCCAGGTGGCATCACAGCCCCTGAACGAATTTTGTAAGAATTTCTCTCTCTTTCACTGTCTTTGTTTCACGGGTTTTTAAAAGTAATTGATTTTCCTAATGGGGTTTAGCTGCTTTTCACTGCTGTGTTTATGCCGCTTTACTCCCACTTGACTCACTTACGGAGAGATATCAATACATAGGTTTGAAGATTCTTACTAGTCAGATCTATTCTTGGGCGGTGAATAGGGGGTGTTGAGTCCAGTTCACTGAGCAAGGAGTAGGTCTTGTCTATTACATATTGGGTTTATGGAACGGTATCTGAGCTAATTTGAAACCCTTGTTTTAGGCATCACCCCACCTCACCTTTCCCGTTAGGCAGCCATAGTGTGTTTTCTAAATGTGTGACTCTGTTCTGTTTTGTAATTCAGTTCAAGTGTAGCGGTTTTTACATTCCCTCTATAAGTGATATCTTCTGATTAGTGTCTTTTTCTGTGTGACTTATTTCACTTAGAACCGTCGTACCTGAATCCACTCATCATGCTGCTACTAGCCTTATGACGTTGATTTCATGGCTGAGTGATATTCCATTGTACCTAAGGACCACAACTTCTTTATCCATTTTTCTCTTTCCTGGGATATTTAAGGTGGAATGAAGTGGAGGTTCTTGTCAACAGAGCAACCCTAAACTTTGGAGTGCCTGTGCCTTGCTGATTTTTAGTTTTCCCAAATTAGACGCCCATGAGTGGAAGTGCCCTATGCTCTCTAAGCCGAGTTTTTTAGATGTTTCAGGACACACCGTACACTTCTCCAGAGTGGCTGTTGGCAATTTACATCTCGCCCATCAGCGTAGCAAGGCTCCCATTTCTCCATGGCCTCTCCTGCATTTCTGGTATTGACACTTTATTCAGCATGGCCCTTTTGACCGATGGGAAGCGAGACTTCTTTGTAGCGCTGATTTGCCTTTCCAGGTTGCTTGGTTGGCCAAAAAGGGCGTATGCGTTTTTTCCTGAATATATTCAGGAAAAAACGCATACGCCCTTTTTGGCCAAGGGCATCATTGTCGAGGTTTTGCCGCTTTTCCTGTGCTTTAAAGGCGATTCGAATCTACCTCCTGAAATCTGTTTCCTGCAATTCTGCCTTGCTTTCAAATCCTCTTCGTTGCCTTCCCTCAATATTTTTGTGGGCGAGAGTTATCATTTCTAACTCTGCAGGTTTGTGATTTGCAGTGCCCCTGAGCTCCATTTTTCAACTCGCTTTTTTGGGAGCTGGCCGCAAAAGCGTAGGATTGCTTCAGGACCTATTCTGGTTCCGGGCGGCAGGCTGAGCCTGTGGTTAATTCTTCTTCCTGATGGGAAAATAGAGTGACCTGTGCCTTTCCCAACACCTAGAGCTAGTCGCTCATTGGTTCCCCCTCTTCCCGTTCATCCTCAGGACAAATTGCAACCTGTACGGAACAGGAGGTTAAACGTGTTGATTCTCCAAGGAGGGAGATTGCTAGTAAAGCGGATGGAATGGCGAACCCGAGCACAAGGAGATGAGAAATGAGGTGCGTTTTAGAAACCTTTCCCGATCACACGGTGTACCATCTTCTGGGTTTCTCATGCATGTTTTCGATGTAGGAAGATGCCCTTGAACCTGGAGATTTGGGACCCATCAGACGGGTACCACGCAGTATTACTTTAAAGGGTCTGCGTTTGCTCACCCAACCTCACCAAACCTCTGAGCCCCAAGAGTGTCCACCCTTATGTCTCAATCAGCTGTGGGTCTAGATATGGTCAATCCAGGTGGCATCACAGCCCCTGAACGAATTTTGTAAGAATGTCTCTCTCTTTCACTGTCTTTGTTTCACGGGTTTTTAAAAGTAATTGATTTTCCTAATGGGGTTTAGCTGCTTTTCACTGCTGTGTTTATGCCGCTTTACTCCCACTTGACTCACTTACGGAGAGATATCAATACATAGGTTTGAAGATTCTTACTAGTCAGATCTATTCTTGGGCGGTGAATAGGGGGTGTTGAGTCCAGTTCACTGAGCAAGCAGTAGGTCTTGTCTATTACATATTGGGTTTATGGAACGGTATCTGAGCTAATATGAAACCCTTGTTTTATGCATCACCCCACCTCGCCTTTCCCGTTAGGCAGCCATAGTGTGTTTTCTAAATGTGTGACTCTGTTCTGTTTTGTAATTCAGTTCAAGTGTAGCGGTTTTTACTTTCCCTCTATAAGTGATATCTTATGATTAGTGTCTTTTTCTGTGTGACTTATTTCACTTAGAACCGTCCTACCTGAATCCACTCATCATGCTGCTACTAGCCTTATGACGTTGATTTCATGGCTGAGTGATATTCCATTGTACCTAAGGACCACAACTTCTTTATCCATTTTTCTCTTTCCTGGGATATTTAAGGTGGAATGAAGTGGAGGTTCTTGTCAACAGAGCAACCCTAAACTTTGGAGTGCCTGTGCCTTGCTGATTTTTAGTTTTCCCAAATTAGACGCCCATGAGTGGAAGTGCCCTATGCTCTCTAAGCCGAGTTTTTTAGATGTTTCAGGACACACCGTACACTTCTCCAGAGTGGCTGTTGGCAATTTACATCCCGCCCATCAGCGTAGCAAGGCTCCCATTTCTCCATGGCCTCTCCTGCATTTCTGGTATTGACACTTTATTCAGCATGGCCCTTTTGAACGATGGGAAGCGAGACTTCTTTGTAGCGCTGATTTGCCTTTCCAGGTTGCTTGGTTGGCCAAAAAGGGCGTATGCGTTTTTTCCTGAATATATTCAGGAAAAAACGCATACGCCCTTTTTGGCCAAGGGCATCATTGTCGAGGTTTTGCCGCTTTTCCTGTGCTTTAAAGGCGATTCGAATCTACCTCCTGAAATCTGTTTCCTGCAATTCTGCCTTGCTTTCAAATCCTCTTCGTTGCCTTCCCTCAATATTTTTGTGGGCGAGAGTTATCATTTATAACTCTGCAGGTTTGTGATTTGCAGTGCCCCTGAGCTCCATTTTTCAACTCGCTTTTTTGGGAGCTGGCCGCAAAAGCGTAGGATTGCTTCAGGACCTATTCTGGTTCCGGGCGGCAGGCTGAGCCTGTGGTTAATTCTTCTTCCTGATGGGAAAATAGAGTGACCTGTGCCTTTCCCAACACCTAGAGCTAGTCGCTCATTGGTTCCCCCTCTTCCCGTTCATCCTCAGGACAAATTGCAACCTGTACGGAACAGGAGGTTAAACGTGTTGATTCTCCAAGGAGGGAGATTGCTAGTAAAGCGGATGGAATGGCGAACCCGAGCACAAGGAGATGAGAAATGAGGTGCGTTTTAGAAACCTTTCCCGATCACACGGTGTACCATCTTCTGGGTTTCTCATGCATGTTTTCGATGTAGGAAGATGCCCTTGAACCTGGAGATTTGGGACCCATCAGACGGGTACCACGCAGTATTACTTTAAAGGGTCTGCGTTTGCTCACCCAACCTCACCAAACCTCTCAGCCCCAAGAGTGTCCACCCTTATGTCTCAATCAGCTGTGGGTCTAGATATGGTCAATCCAGGTGGCATCACAGCCCCTGAACGAATTTTGTAAGAATTTCTCTCTCTTTCACTGTCTTTGTTTCACGGGTTTTTAAAAGTAATTGATTTTCCTAATGGGGTTTAGCTGCTTTTCACTGCTGTGTTTATGCCGCTTTACTCCCACTTGACTCACTTACGGAGAGATATCAATACATAGGTTTGAAGATTCTTACTAGTCAGATCTATTCTTGGGCGGTGAATAGGGGGTGTTGAGTCCAGTTCACTGAGGAAGCAGTAGGTCTTGTCTATTACATATTGGGTTTATGGAACGGTATCTGAGCTAATATGAAACCCTTGTTTTATGCATCACCCCACCTCGCCTTTCCCGTTAGGCAGCCATAGTGTGTTTTCTAAATGTGTGACTCTGTTCTGTTTTGTAATTCAGTTCAAGTGTAGCGGTTTTTACTTTCCCTCTATAAGTGATATCTTATGATTAGTGTCTTTTTCTGTGTGACTTATTTCACTTAGAACCGTCCTACCTGAATCCACTCATCATGCTGCTACTAGCCTTATGACGTTGATTTCATGGCTGAGTGATATTCCATTGTACCTAAGGACCACAACTTCTTTATCCATTTTTCTCTTTCCTGGGATATTTAAGGTGGAATGAAGTGGAGGTTCTTGTCAACAGAGCAACCCTAAACTTTGGAGTGCCTGTGCCTTGCTGATTTTTAGTTTTCCCAAATTAGACGCCCATGAGTGGAAGTGCCCTATGCTCTCTAAGCCGAGTTTTTTAGATGTTTCAGGACACACCGTACACTTCTCCAGAGTGGCTGTTGGCAATTTACATCCCGCCCATCAGCGTAGCAAGGCTCCCATTTCTCCATGGCCTCTCCTGCATTTCTGGTATTGACACTTTATTCAGCATGGCCCTTTTGAACGATGGGAAGCGAGACTTCTTTGTAGCGCTGATTTGCCTTTCCAGGTTGCTTGGTTGGCCAAAAAGGGCGTATGCGTTTTTTCCTGAATATATTCAGGAAAAAACGCATACGCCCTTTTTGGCCAAGGGCATCATTGTCGAGGTTTTGCCGCTTTTCCTGTGCTTTAAAGGCGATTCGAATCTACCTCCTGAAATCTGTTTCCTGCAATTCTGCCTTGCTTTCAAATCCTCTTCGTTGCCTTCCCTCAATATTTTTGTGGGCGAGAGTTATCATTTATAACTCTGCAGGTTTGTGATTTGCAGTGCCCCTGAGCTCCATTTTTCAACTCGCTTTTTTGGGAGCTGGCCGCAAAAGCGTAGGATTGCTTCAGGACCTATTCTGGTTCCGGGCGGCAGGCTGAGCCTGTGGTTAATTCTTCTTCCTGATGGGAAAATAGAGTGACCTGTGCCTTTCCCAACACCTAGAGCTAGTCGCTCATTGGTTCCCCCTCTTCCCGTTCATCCTCAGGACAAATTGCAACCTGTACGGAACAGGAGGTTAAACGTGTTGATTCTCCAAGGAGGGAGATTGCTAGTAAAGCGGATGGAATGGCGAACCCGAGCACAAGGAGATGAGAAATGAGGTGCGTTTTAGAAACCTTTCCCGATCACACAGTGTACCATCTTCTGGGTTTCTCATGCATGTTTTCGATGTAGGAAGATGCCCTTGAACCTGGAGATTTGGGACCCATCAGACGGGTACCACGCAGTATTACTTTAAAGGGTCTGCGTTTGCTCACCCAAGCTCACCAAAACTCTCAGCCCCAAGAGTGTCCACCCTTATGTCTCAATCAGCTGTGGGTCTAGATATGGTCAATCCAGGTGGCATCACAGCCCCTGAACGAATTTTGTAAGAATTTCTCTCTCTTTCACTGTCTTTGTTTCACGGGTTTTTAAAAGTAATTGATTTTCCTAATGGGGTTTAGCTGATTTTCACTGCTGTGTTTATGCCGCTTTACTCCCACTTGACTCACTTACGGAGAGATATCAATACATAGGTTTGAAGATTCTTACTAATCAGATCTATTCTTGGGCGGTGAATAGGGGGTGTTGAGTCCAGTTCACTGAGCAAGGAGTAGGTCTTGTCTATTACATATTGGGTTTATGGAACGGTATCTGAGCTAATTTGAAACCCTTGTTTTAGGCATCACCCCACCTCACCTTTCCCGATAGGCAGCCATAGTGTGTTTTCTAAATGTGTGACTCTGTTCTGTTTTGTAATTCAGTTCAAGTGTAGCGGTTTTTACATTCCCTCTATAAGTGATATCTTCTGATTAGTGTCTTTTTCTGTGTGACTTATTTCACTTAGAACCGTCGTACCTGAATCCACTCATCATGCTGCTACTAGCCTTATGACGTTGATTTCATGGCTGAGTGATATTCCATTGTACCTAAGGACCACAACTTCTTTATCCATTTTTCTCTTTCCTGGGATATTTAAGGTGGAATGAAGTGGAGGTTCTTGTCAACAGAGCAACCCTAAACTTTGGAGTGCCTGTGCCTTGCTGATTTTTAGTTTTCCCAAATTAGACGCCCATGAGTGGAAGTGCCCTATGCTCTCTAAGCCGAGTTTTTTAGATGTTTCAGGACACACCATACACTTCTCCAGAGTGGCTGTTGGCAATTTACATCCCGCCCATCAGCGTAGCAAGGCTCCCATTTCTCCATGGCCTCTCCTGCATTTCTGGTATTGACACTTTATTCAGCATGGCCCTTTTGACCGATGGGAAGCGAGACTTCTTTGTAGCGCTGATTTGCCTTTCCAGGTTGCTTGGTTGGCCAAAAAGGGCGTATGCGTTTTTTCCTGAATATATTCAGGAAAAAACGCATACGCCCTTTTTGGCCAAGGGCATCATTGTCGAGGTTTTGCCGCTTTTCCTGTGCTTTAAAGGCGATTCGAATCTACCTCCTGAAATCTGTTTCCTGCAATTCTGCCTTGCTTTCAAATCCTCTTCGTTGCCTTCCCTCAATATTTTTGTGGGCGAGAGTTATCATTTCTAACTCTGCAGGTTTGTGATTTGCAGTGCCCCTGAGCTCCATTTTTCAACTCGCTTTTTTGGGAGCTGGCCGCAAAAGCGTAGGATTGCTTCAGGCCCTATTCTGGTTCCGGGCGGCAGGCTGAGCCTGTGGTTAATTCTTCTTCCTGATGGGAAAATAGAGTGACCTGTGCCTTTCCCAACACCTAGAGCTAGTCGCTCATTGGTTCCCCCTCTTCCCGTTCATCCTCAGGACAAATTGAAACCTGTACGGAACAGGAGGTTAAACGTGTTGATTCTCCAAGGAGGGAGATTGCTAGTAAAGCGGATGGAATGGCGAACCCGAGCACAAGGAGATGAGAAATGAGGTGCGTTTTAGAAACCTTTCCCGATCACACGGTGTACCATCTTCTGGGTTTCTCATGCATGTTTTCGATGTAGGAAGATGCCCTTGAACCTGGAGATTTGGGACCCATCAGACGGGTACCACGCAGTATTACTTTAAAGGGTCTGCGTTTGCTCAACCAACCTCACCAAACCTCTCAGCCCCAAGAGTGTCCACCCTTATGTCTCAATCAGCTGTGGGTCTAGATATGGTCAATCCAGGTGGCATCACAGCCCCTGAACGAATTTTGTAAGAATTTCTCTCTCTTTCACTGTCTTTGTTTCACGGGTTTTTAAAAGTAATTGATTTTCCTAATGGGGTTTAGCTGCTTTTCACTGCTGTGTTTATGCCGCTTTACTCCCACTTGACTCACTTACGGAGAGATATCAATACATAGGTTTGAAGATTCTTACTAGTCAGATCTATTCTTGGGCGGTGAATAGGGGGTGTTGAGTCCAGTTCACTGAGCAAGGAGTAGGTCTTGTCTATTACATATTGGGTTTATGGAACGGTATCTGAGCTAATTTGAAACCCTTGTTTTAGGCATCACCCCACCTCACCTTTCCCGTTAGGCAGCCATAGTGTGTTTTCTAAATGTGTGACTCTGTTCTGTTTTGTAATTCAGTTCAAGTGTAGCGGTTTTTACATTCCCTCTATAAGTGATATCTTCTGATTAGTGTCTTTTTCTGTGTGACTTATTTCACTTAGAACCGTCGTACCTGAATCCACTCATCATGCTGCTACTAGCCTTATGACGTTGATTTCATGGCTGAGTGATATTCCATTGTACCTAAGGACCACAACTTCTTTATCCATTTTTCTCTTTCCTGGGATATTTAAGGTGGAATGAAGTGGAGGTTCTTGTCAACAGAGCAACCCTAAACTTTGGAGTGCCTGTGCCTTGCTGATTTTTAGTTTTCCCAAATTAGACGCCCATGAGTGGAAGTGCCCTATGCTCTCTAAGCCGAGTTTTTTAGATGTTTCAGGACACACCGTACACTTCTCCAGAGTGGCTGTTGGCAATTTACATCTCGCCCATCAGCGTAGCAAGGCTCCCATTTCTCCATGGCCTCTCCTGCATTTCTGGTATTGACACTTTATTCAGCATGGCCCTTTTGACCGATGGGAAGCGAGACTTCTTTGTAGCGCTGATTTGCCTTTCCAGGTTGCTTGGTTGGCCAAAAAGGGCGTATGCGTTTTTTCCTGAATATATTCAGGAAAAAACGCATACGCCCTTTTTGGCCAAGGGCATCATTGTCGAGGTTTTGCCGCTTTTCCTGTGCTTTAAAGGCGATTCGAATCTACCTCCTGAAATCTGTTTCCTGCAATTCTGCCTTGCTTTCAAATCCTCTTCGTTGCCTTCCCTCAATATTTTTGTGGGCGAGAGTTATCATTTCTAACTCTGCAGGTTTGTGATTTGCAGTGCCCCTGAGCTCCATTTTTCAACTCGCTTTTTTGGGAGCTGGCCGCAAAAGCGTAGGATTGCTTCAGGACCTATTCTGGTTCCGGGCGGCAGGCTGAGCCTGTGGTTAATTCTTCTTCCTGATGGGAAAATAGAGTGACCTGTGCCTTTCCCAACACCTAGAGCTAGTCGCTCATTGGTTCCCCCTCTTCCCGTTCATCCTCAGGACAAATTGCAACCTGTACGGAACAGGAGGTTAAACGTGTTGATTCTCCAAGGAGGGAGATTGCTAGTAAAGCGGATGGAATGGCGAACCCGAGCACAAGGAGATGAGAAATGAGGTGCGTTTTAGAAACCTTTCCCGATCACACGGTGTACCATCTTCTGGGTTTCTCATGCATGTTTTCGATGTAGGAAGATGCCCTTGAACCTGGAGATTTGGGACCCATCAGACGGGTACCACGCAGTATTACTTTAAAGGGTCTGCGTTTGCTCACCCAACCTCACCAAACCTCTGAGCCCCAAGAGTGTCCACCCTTATGTCTCAATCAGCTGTGGGTCTAGATATGGTCAATCCAGGTGGCATCACAGCCCCTGAACGAATTTTGTAAGAATGTCTCTCTCTTTCACTGTCTTTGTTTCACGGGTTTTTAAAAGTAATTGATTTTCCTAATGGGGTTTAGCTGCTTTTCACTGCTGTGTTTATGCCGCTTTACTCCCACTTGACTCACTTACGGAGAGATATCAATACATAGGTTTGAAGATTCTTACTAGTCAGATCTATTCTTGGGCGGTGAATAGGGGGTGTTGAGTCCAGTTCACTGAGCAAGCAGTAGGTCTTGTCTATTACATATTGGGTTTATGGAACGGTATCTGAGCTAATATGAAACCCTTGTTTTATGCATCACCCCACCTCGCCTTTCCCGTTAGGCAGCCATAGTGTGTTTTCTAAATGTGTGACTCTGTTCTGTTTTGTAATTCAGTTCAAGTGTAGCGGTTTTTACTTTCCCTCTATAAGTGATATCTTATGATTAGTGTCTTTTTCTGTGTGACTTATTTCACTTAGAACCGTCCTACCTGAATCCACTCATCATGCTGCTACTAGCCTTATGACGTTGATTTCATGGCTGAGTGATATTCCATTGTACCTAAGGACCACAACTTCTTTATCCATTTTTCTCTTTCCTGGGATATTTAAGGTGGAATGAAGTGGAGGTTCTTGTCAACAGAGCAACCCTAAACTTTGGAGTGCCTGTGCCTTGCTGATTTTTAGTTTTCCCAAATTAGACGCCCATGAGTGGAAGTGCCCTATGCTCTCTAAGCCGAGTTTTTTAGATGTTTCAGGACACACCGTACACTTCTCCAGAGTGGCTGTTGGCAATTTACATCCCGCCCATCAGCGTAGCAAGGCTCCCATTTCTCCATGGCCTCTCCTGCATTTCTGGTATTGACACTTTATTCAGCATGGCCCTTTTGAACGATGGGAAGCGAGACTTCTTTGTAGCGCTGATTTGCCTTTCCAGGTTGCTTGGTTGGCCAAAAAGGGCGTATGCGTTTTTTCCTGAATATATTCAGGAAAAAACGCATACGCCCTTTTTGGCCAAGGGCATCATTGTCGAGGTTTTGCCGCTTTTCCTGTGCTTTAAAGGCGATTCGAATCTACCTCCTGAAATCTGTTTCCTGCAATTCTGCCTTGCTTTCAAATCCTCTTCGTTGCCTTCCCTCAATATTTTTGTGGGCGAGAGTTATCATTTATAACTCTGCAGGTTTGTGATTTGCAGTGCCCCTGAGCTCCATTTTTCAACTCGCTTTTTTGGGAGCTGGCCGCAAAAGCGTAGGATTGCTTCAGGACCTATTCTGGTTCCGGGCGGCAGGCTGAGCCTGCGGTTAATTCTTCTTCCTGATGGGAAAATAGAGTGACCTGTGCCTTTCCCAACACCTAGAGCTAGTCGCTCATTGGTTCCCCCTCTTCCCGTTCATCCTCAGGACAAATTGCAACCTGTACGGAACAGGAGGTTAAACGTGTTGATTCTCCAAGGAGGGAGATTGCTAGTAAAGCGGATGGAATGGCGAACCCGAGCACAAGGAGATGAGAAATGAGGTGCGTTTTAGAAACCTTTCCCGATCACACGGTGTACCATCTTCTGGGTTTCTCATGCATGTTTTCGATGTAGGAAGATGCCCTTGAACCTGGAGATTTGGGACCCATCAGACGGGTACCACGCAGTATTACTTTAAAGGGTCTGCGTTTGCTCACCCAACCTCACCAAACCTCTCAGCCCCAAGAGTGTCCACCCTTATGTCTCAATCAGCTGTGGGTCTAGATATGGTCAATCCAGGTGGCATCACAGCCCCTGAACGAATTTTGTAAGAATTTCTCTCTCTTTCACTGTCTTTGTTTCACGGGTTTTTAAAAGTAATTGATTTTCCTAATGGGGTTTAGCTGCTTTTCACTGCTGTGTTTATGCCGCTTTACTCCCACTTGACTCACTTACGGAGAGATATCAATACATAGGTTTGAAGATTCTTACTAGTCAGATCTATTCTTGGGCGGTGAATAGGGGGTGTTGAGTCCAGTTCACTGAGGAAGCAGTAGGTCTTGTCTATTACATATTGGGTTTATGGAACGGTATCTGAGCTAATATGAAACCCTTGTTTTATGCATCACCCCACCTCGCCTTTCCCGTTAGGCAGCCATAGTGTGTTTTCTAAATGTGTGACTCTGTTCTGTTTTGTAATTCAGTTCAAGTGTAGCGGTTTTTACTTTCCCTCTATAAGTGATATCTTATGATTAGTGTCTTTTTCTGTGTGACTTATTTCACTTAGAACCGTCCTACCTGAATCCACTCATCATGCTGCTACTAGCCTTATGACGTTGATTTCATGGCTGAGTGATATTCCATTGTACCTAAGGACCACAACTTCTTTATCCATTTTTCTCTTTCCTGGGATATTTAAGGTGGAATGAAGTGGAGGTTCTTGTCAACAGAGCAACCCTAAACTTTGGAGTGCCTGTGCCTTGCTGATTTTTAGTTTTCCCAAATTAGACGCCCATGAGTGGAAGTGCCCTATGCTCTCTAAGCCGAGTTTTTTAGATGTTTCAGGACACACCGTACACTTCTCCAGAGTGGCTGTTGGCAATTTACATCCCGCCCATCAGCGTAGCAAGGCTCCCATTTCTCCATGGCCTCTCCTGCATTTCTGGTATTGACACTTTATTCAGCATGGCCCTTTTGAACGATGGGAAGCGAGACTTCTTTGTAGCGCTGATTTGCCTTTCCAGGTTGCTTGGTTGGCCAAAAAGGGCGTATGCGTTTTTTCCTGAATATATTCAGGAAAAAACGCATACGCCCTTTTTGGCCAAGGGCATCATTGTCGAGGTTTTGCCGCTTTTCCTGTGCTTTAAAGGCGATTCGAATCTACCTCCTGAAATCTGTTTCCTGCAATTCTGCCTTGCTTTCAAATCCTCTTCGTTGCCTTCCCTCAATATTTTTGTGGGCGAGAGTTATCATTTATAACTCTGCAGGTTTGTGATTTGCAGTGCCCCTGAGCTCCATTTTTCAACTCGCTTTTTTGGGAGCTGGCCGCAAAAGCGTAGGATTGCTTCAGGACCTATTCTGGTTCCGGGCGGCAGGCTGAGCCTGTGGTTAATTCTTCTTCCTGATGGGAAAATAGAGTGACCTGTGCCTTTCCCAACACCTAGAGCTAGTCGCTCATTGGTTCCCCCTCTTCCCGTTCATCCTCAGGACAAATTGCAACCTGTACGGAACAGGAGGTTAAACGTGTTGATTCTCCAAGGAGGGAGATTGCTAGTAAAGCGGATGGAATGGCGAACCCGAGCACAAGGAGATGAGAAATGAGGTGCGTTTTAGAAACCTTTCCCGATCACACGGTGTACCATCTTCTGGGTTTCTCATGCATGTTTTCGTGTAGGAAGATGCCCTTGAACCTGGAGATTTGGGACCCATCAGACGGGTACCACGCAGTATTACTTTAAAGGGTCTGCGTTTGCTCACCCAACCTCACCAAACCTCTCAGCCCCAAGAGTGTCCACCCTTATGTCTCAATCAGCTGTGGGTCTAGATATGGTCAATCCAGGTGGCATCACAGCCCCTGAACGAATTTTGTAAGAATTTCTCTCTCTTTCACTGTCTTTGTTTCACGGGTTTTTAAAAGTAATTGATTTTCCTAATGGGGTTTAGCTGCTTTTCACTGCTGTGTTTATGCCGCTTTACTCCCACTTGACTCACTTACGGAGAGATATCAATACATAGGTTTGAAGATTCTTACTAGTCAGATATATTCTTGGGCGGTGAATAGGGGGTGTTGAGTCCAGTTCACTGAGCAAGCAGTAGGTCTTGTCTATTACATATTGGGTTTATGGAACGGTATCTGAGCTAATTTGAAACCCTTGTTTTATGCATCACCCCACCTCGCCTTTCCCGTTAGGCAGCCATAGTGTGTTTTCTAAATGTGTGACTCTGTTCTGTTTTGTAATTCAGTTCAAGTGTAGCGGTTTTTACTTTCCCTCTATAAGTGATATCTTATGATTAGTGTCTTTTTCTGTGTGACTTATTTCACTTAGAACCGTCCTACCTGAATCCACTCATCATGCTGCTACTAGCCTTATGACGTTGATTTCATGGCTGAGTGATATTCCATTGTACCTAAGGACCACAACTTCTTTATCCATTTTTCTCTTTCCTGGGATATTTAAGGTGGAATGAAGTGGAGGTTCTTGTCAACAGAGCAACCCTAAACTTTGGAGTGCCTGTGCCTTGCTGATTTTTAGTTTTCCCAAATTAGACGCCCATGAGTGGAAGTGCCCTATGCTCTCTAAGCCGAGTTTTTTAGATGTTTCAGGACACACCGTACACTTCTCCAGAGTGGCTGTTGGCAATTTACATCCCGCCCATCAGCGTAGCAAGGCTCCCATTTCTCCATGGCCTCTCTTGCATTTCTGGTATTGACACTTTATTCAGCATGGCCCTTTTGACCGATGGGAAGCGAGACTTCTTTGTAGCGCTGATTTGCCTTTCCAGGTTGCTTGGTTGGCCAAAAAGGGCGTATGCGTTTTTTCCTGAATATATTCAGGAAAAAACGCATACGCCCTTTTTGGCCAAGGGCATCATTGTCGAGGTTTTGCCACTTTTCCTGTGCTTTAAAGGCGATTCGAATCTACCTCCTGAAATCTGTTTCCTGCAATTCTGCCTTGCTTTCAAATCCTCTTCGTTGCCTTCCCTCAATATTTTTGTGGGCGAGAGTTATCATTTCTAACTCTGCAGGTTTGTGATTTGCAGGGCCCCTGAGCTCCATTTTTCAACTCGCTTTTTTGGGAGCTGGCCGCAAAAGCGTAGGATTGCTTCAGGCCCTATTCTGGTTCCGGGCGGCAGGCTGAGCCTGTGGTTAATTCTTCTTCCTGATGGGAAAATAGAGTGACCTGTGCCTGTCCCACCACCTAGAGCTAGTCGCTCATTGTTTCCCCCACTTCCCGTTCATCCTCAGGACAAATTGCAACCTGTACGGAACAGGAGGTTAAAGTGCTGATTCTCCAAGGAGGGAGGTTGCTATTAAAGTGGCTGGAATGGCGAACCCGAGCACAAGGAGATGAGAAATGAGGTGCGTTTTAGAAACCTTTCCCGATCACACAGTGTACCATCTTCTGGGTTTCTCATGCATGTTTTCGATGTAGGAAGATGCCCTTGAACCTGGAGATTTGGGACCCATCAGACGGGTACCACGCAGTATTACTTTAAAGGGTCTGCGTTTGCTCACCCAAGCTCACCAAAACTCTCAGCCCCAAGAGTGTCCACCCTTATGTCTCAATCAGCTGTGGGTCTAGATATGGTCAATCCAGGTGGCATCACAGCCCCTGAACGAATTTTGTAAGAATTTCTCTCTCTTTCACTGTCTTTGTTTCACGGGTTTTTAAAAGTAATTGATTTTCCTAATGGGGTTTAGCTGATTTTCACTGCTGTGTTTATGCCGCTTTACTCCCACTTGACTCACTTACGGAGAGATATCAATACATAGGTTTGAAGATTCTTACTAATCAGATCTGTTCTTGGGCGGTGAATAGGGGGTGTTGAGTCCAGTTCACTGAGCAAGGAGTAGGTCTTGTCTATTACATATTGGGTTTATGGAACGGTATCTGAGCTAATTTGAAACCCTTGTTTTAGGCATCACCCCACCTCACCTTTCCCGATAGGCAGCCATAGTGTGTTTTCTAAATGTGTGACTCTGTTCTGTTTTGTAATTCAGTTCAAGTGTAGCGGTTTTTACATTCCCTCTATAAGTGATATCTTCTGATTAGTGTCTTTTTCTGTGTGACTTATTTCACTTAGAACCGTCGTACCTGAATCCACTCATCATGCTGCTACTAGCCTTATGACGTTGATTTCATGGCTGAGTGATATTCCATTGTACCTAAGGACCACAACTTCTTTATCCATTTTTCTCTTTCCTGGGATATTTAAGGTGGAATGAAGTGGAGGTTCTTGTCAACAGAGCAACCCTAAACTTTGGAGTGCCTGTGCCTTGCTGATTTTTAGTTTTCCCAAATTAGACGCCCATGAGTGGAAGTGCCCTATGCTCTCTAAGCCGAGTTTTTTAGATGTTTCAGGACACACCATACACTTCTCCAGAGTGGCTGTTGGCAATTTACATCCCGCCCATCAGCGTAGCAAGGCTCCCATTTCTCCATGGCCTCTCCTGCATTTCTGGTATTGACACTTTATTCAGCATGGCCCTTTTGAACGATGGGAAGCGAGACTTCTTTGTAGCGCTGATTTGCCTTTCCAGGTTGCTTGGTTGGCCAAAAAGGGCGTATGCGTTTTTTCCTGAATATATTCAGGAAAAAACGCATATGCCCTTTTTGGCCAAGGGCATCATTGTCGAGGTTTTGCCGCTTTTCCTGTGCTTTAAAGGCGATTCGAATCTACCTCCTGAAATCTGTTTCCTGCAATTCTGCCTTGCTTTCAAATCCTCTTCGTTGCCTTCCCTCAATATTTTTGTGGGCGAGAGTTATCATTTCTAACTCTGCAGGTTTGTGATTTGCAGTGCCCCTGAGCTCCATTTTTCAACTCGCTTTTTTGGGAGCTGGCCGCAAAAGCGTAGGATTGCTTCAGGCCCTATTCTGGTTCCGGGCGGCAGGCTGAGCCTGTGGTTAATTCTTCTTCCTGATGGGAAAATAGAGTGACCTGTGCCTTTCCCAACACCTAGAGCTAGTCGCTCATTGGTTCCCCCTCTTCCCGTTCATCCTCAGGACAAATTGCAACCTGTACGGAACAGGAGGTTAAACGTGTTGATTCTCCAAGGAGGGAGATTGCTAGTAAAGCGGATGGAATGGCGAACCCGAGCACAAGGAGATGAGAAATGAGGTGCGTTTTAGAAACCTTTCCCGATCACACGGTGTACCATCTTCTGGGTTTCTCATGCATGTTTTCGATGTAGGAAGATGCCCTTGAACCTGGAGATTTGGGACCCATCAGACGGGTACCACGCAGTATTACTTTAAAGGGTCTGCGTTTGCTCACCCAACCTCACCAAACCTCTCAGCCCCAAGAGTGTCCACCCTTATGTCTCAATCAGCTGTGGGTCTAGATATGGTCAATCCAGGTGGCATCACAGCCCCTGAACGAATTTTGTAAGAATTTCTCTCTCTTTCACTGTCTTTGTTTCACGGGTTTTTAAAAGTAATTGATTTTCCTAATGGGGTTTAGCTGCTTTTCACTGCTGTGTTTATGCCGCTTTACTCCCACTTGACTCACTTACGGAGAGATATCAATACATAGGTTTGAAGATTCTTACTAGTCAGATCTATTCTTGGGCGGTGAATAGGGGGTGTTGAGTCCAGTTCACTGAGCAAGGAGTAGGTCTTGTCTATTACATATTGGGTTTATGGAACGGTATCTGAGCTAATTTGAAACCCTTGTTTTAGGCATCACCCCACCTCACCTTTCCCGTTAGGCAGCCATAGTGTGTTTTCTAAATGTGTGACTCTGTTCTGTTTTGTAATTCAGTTCAAGTGTAGCGGTTTTTACATTCCCTCTATAAGTGATATCTTCTGATTAGTGTCTTTTTCTGTGTGACTTATTTCACTTAGAACCGTCGTACCTGAATCCACTCATCATGCTGCTACTAGCCTTATGACGTTGATTTCATGGCTGAGTGATATTCCATTGTACCTAAGGACCACAACTTCTTTATCCATTTTTCTCTTTCCTGGGATATTTAAGGTGGAATGAAGTGGAGGTTCTTGTCAACAGAGCAACCCTAAACTTTGGAGTGCCTGTGCCTTGCTGATTTTTAGTTTTCCCAAATTAGACGCCCATGAGTGGAAGTGCCCTATGCTCTCTAAGCCGAGTTTTTTAGATGTTTCAGGACACACCGTACACTTCTCCAGAGTGGCTGTTGGCAATTTACATCTCGCCCATCAGCGTAGCAAGGCTCCCATTTCTCCATGGCCTCTCCTGCATTTCTGGTATTGACACTTTATTCAGCATGGCCCTTTTGACCGATGGGAAGCGAGACTTCTTTGTAGCGCTGATTTGCCTTTCCAGGTTGCTTGGTTGGCCAAAAAGGGCGTATGCGTTTTTTCCTGAATATATTCAGGAAAAAACGCATACGCCCTTTTTGGCCAAGGGCATCATTGTCGAGGTTTTGCCACTTTTCCTGTGCTTTAAAGGCGATTCGAATCTACCTCCTGAAATCTGTTTCCTGCAATTCTGCCTTGCTTTCAAATCCTCTTCGTTGCCTTCCCTCAATATTTTTGTGGGCGAGAGTTATCATTTCTAACTCTGCAGGTTTGTGATTTGCAGTGCCCCTGAGCTCCATTTTTCAACTCGCTTTTTTGGGAGCTGGCCGCAAAAGCGTAGGATTGCTTCAGGCCCTATTCTGGTTCCGGGCGGCAGGCTGAGCCTGTGGTTAATTCTTCTTCCTGATGGGAAAATAGAGTGACCTGTGCCTTTCCCAACACCTAGAGCTAGTCGCTCATTGGTTCCCCCTCTTCCCGTTCATCCTCAGGACAAATTGCAACCTGTACGGAACAGGAGGTTAAACGTGTTGATTCTCCAAGGAGGGAGATTGCTAGTAAAGCGGATGGAATGGCGAACCCGAGCACAAGGAGATGAGAAATGAGGTGCGTTTTAGAAACCTTTCCCGATCACACGGTGTACCATCTTCTGGGTTTCTCATGCATGTTTTCGATGTAGGAAGATGCCCTTGAACCTGGAGATTTGGGACCCATCAGACGGGTACCACGCAGTATTACTTTAAAGGGTCTGCGTTTGCTCACCCAACCTCACCAAACCTCTCAGCCCCAAGAGTGTCCACCCTTATGTCTCAATCAGCTGTGGGTCTAGATATGGTCAATCCAGGTGGCATCACAGCCCCTGAACGAATTTTGTAAGAATGTCTCTCTCTTTCACTGTCTTTGTTTCACGGGTTTTTAAAAGTAATTGATTTTCCTAATGGGGTTTAGCTGCTTTTCACTGCTGTGTTTATGCCGCTTTACTCCCACTTGACTCACTTACGGAGAGATATCAATACATAGGTTTGAAGATTCTTACTAGTCAGATCTATTCTTGGGCGGTGAATAGGGGGTGTTGAGTCCAGTTCACTGAGCAAGCAGTAGGTCTTGTCTATTACATATTGGGTTTATGGAACGGTATCTGAGCTAATATGAAACCCTTGTTTTATGCATCACCCCACCTCGCCTTTCCCGTTAGGCAGCCATAGTGTGTTTTCTAAATGTGTGACTCTGTTCTGTTTTGTAATTCAGTTCAAGTGTAGCGGTTTTTACTTTCCCTCTATAAGTGATATCTTATGATTAGTGTCTTTTTCTGTGTGACTTATTTCACTTAGAACCGTCCTACCTGAATCCACTCATCATGCTGCTACTAGCCTTATGACGTTGATTTCATGGCTGAGTGATATTCCATTGTACCTAAGGACCACAACTTCTTTATCCATTTTTCTCTTTCCTGGGATATTTAAGGTGGAATGAAGTGGAGGTTCTTGTCAACAGAGCAACCCTAAACTTTGGAGTGCCTGTGCCTTGCTGATTTTTAGTTTTCCCAAATTAGACGCCCATGAGTGGAAGTGCCCTATGCTCTCTAAGCCGAGTTTTTTAGATGTTTCAGGACACACCGTACACTTCTCCAGAGTGGCTGTTGGCAATTTACATCCCGCCCATCAGCGTAGCAAGGCTCCCATTTCTCCATGGCCTCTCCTGCATTTCTGGTATTGACACTTTATTCAGCATGGCCCTTTTGAACGATGGGAAACGAGACTTCTTTGTAGCGCTGATTTGCCTTTCCAGGTTGCTTGGTTGGCCAAAAAGGGCGTATGCGTTTTTTCCTGAATATATTCAGGAAAAAACGCATACGCCCTTTTTGGCCAAGGGCATCATTGTCGAGGTTTTGCCGCTTTTCCTGTGCTTTAAAGGCGATTCGAATCTACCTCCTGAAATCTGTTTCCTGCAATTCTGCCTTGCTTTCAAATCCTCTTCGTTGCCTTCCCTCAATATTTTTGTGGGCGAGAGTTATCATTTCTAACTCTGCAGGTTTGTGATTTGCAGTGCCCCTGAGCTCCATTTTTCAACTCGCTTTTTTGGGAGCTGGCCGCAAAAGCGTAGGATTGCTTCAGGACCTATTCTGGTTCCGGGCGGCAGGCTGAGCCTGTGGTTAATTCTTCTTCCTGATGGGAAAATAGAGTGACCTGTGCCTTTCCCAACACCTAGAGCTAGTCGCTCATTGGTTCCCCCTCTTCCCGTTCATCCTCAGGACAAATTGCAACCTGTACGGAACAGGAGGTTAAACGTGTTGATTCTCCAAGGAGGGAGATTGCTAGTAAAGCGGATGGAATGGCGAACCCGAGCACAAGGAGATGAGAAATGAGGTGCGTTTTAGAAACCTTTCCCGATCACACGGTGTACCATCTTCTGGGTTTCTCATGCATGTTTTCGATGTAGGAAGATGCCCTTGAACCTGGAGATTTGGGACCCATCAGACGGGTACCACGCAGTATTACTTTAAAGGGTCTGCGTTTGCTCACCCAACCTCACCAAACCTCTCAGCCCCAAGAGTGTCCACCCTTATGTCTCAATCAGCTGTGGGTCTAGATATGGTCAATCCAGGTGGCATCACAGCCCCTGAACGAATTTTGTAAGAATTTCTCTCTCTTTCACTGTCTTTGTTTCACGGGTTTTTAAAAGTAATTGATTTTCCTAATGGGGTTTAGCTGCTTTTCACTGCTGTGTTTATGCCGCTTTACTCCCACTTGACTCACTTACGGAGAGATATCAATACATAGGTTTGAAGATTCTTACTAGTCAGATATATTCTTGGGCGGTGAATAGGGGGTGTTGAGTCCAGTTCACTGAGCAAGCAGTAGGTCTTGTCTATTACATATTGGGTTTATGGAACGGTATCTGAGCTAATTTGAAACCCTTGTTTTATGCATCACCCCACCTCGCCTTTCCCGTTAGGCAGCCATAGTGTGTTTTCTAAATGTGTGACTCTGTTCTGTTTTGTAATTCAGTTCAAGTGTAGCGGTTTTTACTTTCCCTCTATAAGTGATATCTTATGATTAGTGTCTTTTTCTGTGTGACTTATTTCACTTAGAACCGTCCTACCTGAATCCACTCATCATGCTGCTACTAGCCTTATGACGTTGATTTCATGGCTGAGTGATATTCCATTGTACCTAAGGACCACAACTTCTTTATCCATTTTTCTCTTTCCTGGGATATTTAAGGTGGAATGAAGTGGAGGTTCTTGTCAACAGAGCAACCCTAAACTTTGGAGTGCCTGTGCCTTGCTGATTTTTAGTTTTCCCAAATTAGACGCCCATGAGTGGAAGTGCCCTATGCTCTCTAAGCCGAGTTTTTTAGATGTTTCAGGACACACCGTACACTTCTCCAGAGTGGCTGTTGGCAATTTACATCCCGCCCATCAGCGTAGCAAGGCTCCCATTTCTCCATGGCCTCTCTTGCATTTCTGGTATTGACACTTTATTCAGCATGGCCCTTTTGACCGATGGGAAGCGAGACTTCTTTGTAGCGCTGATTTGCCTTTCCAGGTTGCTTGGTTGGCCAAAAAGGGCGTATGCGTTTTTTCCTGAATATATTCAGGAAAAAACGCATACGCCCTTTTTGGCCAAGGGCATCATTGTCGAGGTTTTGCCGCTTTTCCTGTGCTTTAAAGGCGATTCGAATCTACCTCCTGAAATCTGTTTCCTGCAATTCTGCCTTGCTTTCAAATCCTCTTCGTTGCCTTCCCTCAATATTTTTGTGGGCGAGAGTTATCATTTCTAACTCTGCAGGTTTGTGATTTGCAGGGCCCCTGAGCTCCATTTTTCAACTCGCTTTTTTGGGAGCTGGCCGCAAAAGCGTAGGATTGCTTCAGGCCCTATTCTGGTTCCGGGCGGCAGGCTGAGCCTGTGGTTAATTCTTCTTCCTGATGGGAAAATAGAGTGACCTGTGCCTGTCCCACCACCTAGAGCTAGTCGCTCATTGTTTCCCCCACTTCCCGTTCATCCTCAGGACAAATTGCAACCTGTACGGAACAGGAGGTTAAAGTGCTGATTCTCCAAGGAGGGAGGTTGCTATTAAAGTGGCTGGAATGGCGAACCCGAGCACAAGGAGATGAGAAATGAGGTGCGTTTTAGAAACCTTTCCCGATCACACAGTGTACCATCTTCTGGGTTTCTCATGCATGTTTTCGATGTAGGAAGATGCCCTTGAACCTGGAGATTTGGGACCCATCAGACGGGTACCACGCAGTATTACTTTAAAGGGTCTGCGTTTGCTCACCCAAGCTCACCAAAACTCTCAGCCCCAAGAGTGTCCACCCTTATGTCTCAATCAGCTGTGGGTCTAGATATGGTCAATCCAGGTGGCATCACAGCCCCTGAACGAATTTTGTAAGAATTTCTCTCTCTTTCACTGTCTTTGTTTCACGGGTTTTTAAAAGTAATTGATTTTCCTAATGGGGTTTAGCTGATTTTCACTGCTGTGTTTATGCCGCTTTACTCCCACTTGACTCACTTACGGAGAGATATCAATACATAGGTTTGAAGATTCTTACTAATCAGATCTATTCTTGGGCGGTGAATAGGGGGTGTTGAGTCCAGTTCACTGAGCAAGGAGTAGGTCTTGTCTATTACATATTGGGTTTATGGAACGGTATCTGAGCTAATTTGAAACCCTTGTTTTAGGCATCACCCCACCTCGCCTTTCCCGTTAGGCAGCCATAGTGTGTTTTCTAAATGTGTGACTCTGTTCTGTTTTGTAATTCAGTTCAAGTGTAGCGGTTTTTACTTTCCCTCTATAAGTGATATCTTATGATTAGTGTCTTTTTCTGTGTGACTTATTTCACTTAGAACCGTCCTACCTGAATCCACTCATCATGCTGCTACTAGCCTTATGACGTTGATTTCATGGCTGAGTGATATTCCATTGTACCTAAGGACCACAACTTCTTTATCCATTTTTCTCTTTCCTGGGATATTTAAGGTGGAATGAAGTGGAGGTTCTTGTCAACAGAGCAACCCTAAACTTTGGAGTGCCTGTGCCTTGCTGATTTTTAGTTTTCCCAAATTAGACGCCCATGAGTGGAAGTGCCCTATGCTCTCTAAGCCGAGTTTTTTAGATGTTTCAGGACACACCGTACACTTCTCCAGAGTGGCTGTTGGCAATTTACATCCCGCCCATCAGCGTAGCAAGGCTCCCATTTCTCCATGGCCTCTCCTGCATTTCTGGTATTGACACTTTATTCAGCATGGCCCTTTTGAACGATGGGAAGCGAGACTTCTTTGTAGCGCTGATTTGCCTTTCCAGGTTGCTTGGTTGGCCAAAAAGGGCGTATGCGTTTTTTCCTGAATATATTCAGGAAAAAACGCATACGCCCTTTTTGGCCAAGGGCATCATTGTCGAGGTTTTGCCGCTTTTCCTGTGCTTTAAAGGCGATTCGAATCTACCTCCTGAAATCTGTTTCCTGCAATTCTGCCTTGCTTTCAAATCCTCTTCGTTGCCTTCCCTCAATATTTTTGTGGGCGAGAGTTATCATTTATAACTCTGCAGGTTTGTGATTTGCAGTGCCCCTGAGCTCCATTTTTCAACTCGCTTTTTTGGGAGCTGGCCGCAAAAGCGTAGGATTGCTTCAGGACCTATTCTGGTTCCGGGCGGCAGGCTGAGCCTGTGGTTAATTCTTCTTCCTGATGGGAAAATAGAGTGACCTGTGCCTTTCCCAACACCTAGAGCTAGTCGCTCATTGGTTCCCCCTCTTCCCGTTCATCCTCAGGACAAATTGCAACCTGTACGGAACAGGAGGTTAAACGTGTTGATTCTCCAAGGAGGGAGATTGCTAGTAAAGCGGATGGAATGGCGAACCCGAGCACAAGGAGATGAGAAATGAGGTGCGTTTTAGAAACCTTTCCCGATCACACGGTGTACCATCTTCTGGGTTTCTCATGCATGTTTTCGATGTAGGAAGATGCCCTTGAACCTGGAGATTTGGGACCCATCAGACGGGTACCACGCAGTATTACTTTAAAGGGTCTGCGTTTGCTCACCCAACCTCACCAAACCTCTCAGCCCCAAGAGTGTCCACCCTTATGTCTCAATCAGCTGTGGGTCTAGATATGGTCAATCCAGGTGGCATCACAGCCCCTGAACGAATTTTGTAAGAATTTCTCTCTCTTTCACTGTCTTTGTTTCACGGGTTTTTAAAAGTAATTGATTTTCCTAATGGGGTTTAGCTGCTTTTCACTGCTGTGTTTATGCCGCTTTACTCCCACTTGACTCACTTACGGAGAGATATCAATACATAGGTTTGAAGATTCTTACTAGTCAGATCTATTCTTGGGCGGTGAATAGGGGGTGTTGAGTCCAGTTCACTGAGGAAGCAGTAGGTCTTGTCTATTACATATTGGGTTTATGGAACGGTATCTGAGCTAATATGAAACCCTTGTTTTATGCATCACCCCACCTCGCCTTTCCCGTTAGGCAGCCATAGTGTGTTTTCTAAATGTGTGACTCTGTTCTGTTTTGTAATTCAGTTCAAGTGTAGCGGTTTTTACTTTCCCTCTATAAGTGATATCTTATGATTAGTGTCTTTTTCTGTGTGACTTATTTCACTTAGAACCGTCCTACCTGAATCCACTCATCATGCTGCTACTAGCCTTATGACGTTGATTTCATGGCTGAGTGATATTCCATTGTACCTAAGGACCACAACTTCTTTATCCATTTTTCTCTTTCCTGGGATATTTAAGGTGGAATGAAGTGGAGGTTCTTGTCAACAGAGCAACCCTAAACTTTGGAGTGCCTGTGCCTTGCTGATTTTTAGTTTTCCCAAATTAGACGCCCATGAGTGGAAGTGCCCTATGCTCTCTAAGCCGAGTTTTTTAGATGTTTCAGGACACACCGTACACTTCTCCAGAGTGGCTGTTGGCAATTTACATCCCGCCCATCAGCGTAGCAAGGCTCCCATTTCTCCATGGCCTCTCCTGCATTTCTGGTATTGACACTTTATTCAGCATGGCCCTTTTGAACGATGGGAAGCGAGACTTCTTTGTAGCGCTGATTTGCCTTTCCAGGTTGCTTGGTTGGCCAAAAAGGGCGTATGCGTTTTTTCCTGAATATATTCAGGAAAAAACGCATACGCCCTTTTTGGCCAAGGGCATCATTGTCGAGGTTTTGCCGCTTTTCCTGTGCTTTAAAGGCGATTCGAATCTACCTCCTGAAATCTGTTTCCTGCAATTCTGCCTTGCTTTCAAATCCTCTTCGTTGCCTTCCCTCAATATTTTTGTGGGCGAGAGTTATCATTTATAACTCTGCAGGTTTGTGATTTGCAGTGCCCCTGAGCTCCATTTTTCAACTCGCTTTTTTGGGAGCTGGCCGCAAAAGCGTAGGATTGCTTCAGGACCTATTCTGGTTCCGGGCGGCAGGCTGAGCCTGTGGTTAATTCTTCTTCCTGATGGGAAAATAGAGTGACCTGTGCCTTTCCCAACACCTAGAGCTAGTCGCTCATTGGTTCCCCCTCTTCCCGTTCATCCTCAGGACAAATTGCAACCTGTACGGAACAGGAGGTTAAACGTGTTGATTCTCCAAGGAGGGAGATTGCTAGTAAAGCGGATGGAATGGCGAACCCGAGCACAAGGAGATGAGAAATGAGGTGCGTTTTAGAAACCTTTCCCGATCACACGGTGTACCATCTTCTGGGTTTCTCATGCATGTTTTCGATGTAGGAAGATGCCCTTGAACCTGGAGATTTGGGACCCATCAGACGGGTACCACGCAGTATTACTTTAAAGGGTCTGCGTTTGCTCACCCAACCTCACCAAACCTCTCAGCCCCAAGAGTGTCCACCCTTATGTCTCAATCAGCTGTGGGTCTAGATATGGTCAATCCAGGTGGCATCACAGCCCCTGAACGAATTTTGTAAGAATTTCTCTCTCTTTCACTGTCTTTGTTTCACGGGTTTTTAAAAGTAATTGATTTTCCTAATGGGGTTTAGCTGCTTTTCACTGCTGTGTTTATGCCGCTTTACTCCCACTTGACTCACTTACGGAGAGATATCAATACATAGGTTTGAAGATTCTTACTAGTCAGATATATTCTTGGGCGGTGAATAGGGGGTGTTGAGTCCAGTTCACTGAGCAAGCAGTAGGTCTTGTCTATTACATATTGGGTTTATGGAACGGTATCTGAGCTAATTTGAAACCCTTGTTTTATGCATCACCCCACCTCGCCTTTCCCGTTAGGCAGCCATAGTGTGTTTTCTAAATGTGTGACTCTGTTCTGTTTTGTAATTCAGTTCAAGTGTAGCGGTTTTTACTTTCCCTCTATAAGTGATATCTTATGATTAGTGTCTTTTTCTGTGTGACTTATTTCACTTAGAACCGTCCTACCTGAATCCACTCATCATGCTGCTACTAGCCTTATGACGTTGATTTCATGGCTGAGTGATATTCCATTGTACCTAAGGACCACAACTTCTTTATCCATTTTTCTCTTTCCTGGGATATTTAAGGTGGAATGAAGTGGAGGTTCTTGTCAACAGAGCAACCCTAAACTTTGGAGTGCCTGTGCCTTGCTGATTTTTAGTTTTCCCAAATTAGACGCCCATGAGTGGAAGTGCCCTATGCTCTCTAAGCCGAGTTTTTTAGATGTTTCAGGACACACCGTACACTTCTCCAGAGTGGCTGTTGGCAATTTACATCCCGCCCATCAGCGTAGCAAGGCTCCCATTTCTCCATGGCCTCTCTTGCATTTCTGGTATTGACACTTTATTCAGCATGGCCCTTTTGACCGATGGGAAGCGAGACTTCTTTGTAGCGCTGATTTGCCTTTCCAGGTTGCTTGGTTGGCCAAAAAGGGCGTATGCGTTTTTTCCTGAATATATTCAGGAAAAAACGCATACGCCCTTTTTGGCCAAGGGCATCATTGTCGAGGTTTTGCCACTTTTCCTGTGCTTTAAAGGCGATTCGAATCTACCTCCTGAAATCTGTTTCCTGCAATTCTGCCTTGCTTTCAAATCCTCTTCGTTGCCTTCCCTCAATATTTTTGTGGGCGAGAGTTATCATTTCTAACTCTGCAGGTTTGTGATTTGCAGGGCCCCTGAGCTCCATTTTTCAACTCGCTTTTTTGGGAGCTGGCCGCAAAAGCGTAGGATTGCTTCAGGCCCTATTCTGGTTCCGGGCGGCAGGCTGAGCCTGTGGTTAATTCTTCTTCCTGATGGGAAAATAGAGTGACCTGTGCCTGTCCCACCACCTAGAGCTAGTCGCTCATTGTTTCCCCCACTTCCCGTTCATCCTCAGGACAAATTGCAACCTGTACGGAACAGGAGGTTAAAGTGCTGATTCTCCAAGGAGGGAGGTTGCTATTAAAGTGGCTGGAATGGCGAACCCGAGCACAAGGAGATGAGAAATGAGGTGCGTTTTAGAAACCTTTCCCGATCACACAGTGTACCATCTTCTGGGTTTCTCATGCATGTTTTCGATGTAGGAAGATGCCCTTGAACCTGGAGATTTGGGACCCATCAGACGGGTACCACGCAGTATTACTTTAAAGGGTCTGCGTTTGCTCACCCAAGCTCACCAAAACTCTCAGCCCCAAGAGTGTCCACCCTTATGTCTCAATCAGCTGTGGGTCTAGATATGGTCAATCCAGGTGGCATCACAGCCCCTGAACGAATTTTGTAAGAATTTCTCTCTCTTTCACTGTCTTTGTTTCACGGGTTTTTAAAAGTAATTGATTTTCCTAATGGGGTTTAGCTGATTTTCACTGCTGTGTTTATGCCGCTTTACTCCCACTTGACTCACTTACGGAGAGATATCAATACATAGGTTTGAAGATTCTTACTAATCAGATCTATTCTTGGGCGGTGAATAGGGGGTGTTGAGTCCAGTTCACTGAGCAAGGAGTAGGTCTTGTCTATTACATATTGGGTTTATGGAACGGTATCTGAGCTAATTTGAAACCCTTGTTTTAGGCATCACCCCACCTCACCTTTCCCGATAGGCAGCCATAGTGTGTTTTCTAAATGTGTGACTCTGTTCTGTTTTGTAATTCAGTTCAAGTGTAGCGGTTTTTACATTCCCTCTATAAGTGATATCTTCTGATTAGTGTCTTTTTCTGTGTGACTTATTTCACTTAGAACCGTCGTACCTGAATCCACTCATCATGCTGCTACTAGCCTTATGACGTTGATTTCATGGCTGAGTGATATTCCATTGTACCTAAGGACCACAACTTCTTTATCCATTTTTCTCTTTCCTGGGATATTTAAGGTGGAATGAAGTGGAGGTTCTTGTCAACAGAGCAACCCTAAACTTTGGAGTGCCTGTGCCTTGCTGATTTTTAGTTTTCCCAAATTAGACGCCCATGAGTGGAAGTGCCCTATGCTCTCTAAGCCGAGTTTTTTAGATGTTTCAGGACACACCATACACTTCTCCAGAGTGGCTGTTGGCAATTTACATCCCGCCCATCAGCGTAGCAAGGCTCCCATTTCTCCATGGCCTCTCCTGCATTTCTGGTATTGACACTTTATTCAGCATGGCCCTTTTGAACGATGGGAAGCGAGACTTCTTTGTAGCGCTGATTTGCCTTTCCAGGTTGCTTGGTTGGCCAAAAAGGGCGTATGCGTTTTTTCCTGAATATATTCAGGAAAAAACGCATATGCCCTTTTTGGCCAAGGGCATCATTGTCGAGGTTTTGCCGCTTTTCCTGTGCTTTAAAGGCGATTCGAATCTACCTCCTGAAATCTGTTTCCTGCAATTCTGCCTTGCTTTCAAATCCTCTTCGTTGCCTTCCCTCAATATTTTTGTGGGCGAGAGTTATCATTTCTAACTCTGCAGGTTTGTGATTTGCAGTGCCCCTGAGCTCCATTTTTCAACTCGCTTTTTTGGGAGCTGGCCGCAAAAGCGTAGGATTGCTTCAGGCCCTATTCTGGTTCCGGGCGGCAGGCTGAGCCTGTGGTTAATTCTTCTTCCTGATGGGAAAATAGAGTGACCTGTGCCTTTCCCAACACCTAGAGCTAGTCGCTCATTGGTTCCCCCTCTTCCCGTTCATCCTCAGGACAAATTGCAACCTGTACGGAACAGGAGGTTAAACGTGTTGATTCTCCAAGGAGGGAGATTGCTAGTAAAGCGGATGGAATGGCGAACCCGAGCACAAGGAGATGAGAAATGAGGTGCGTTTTAGAAACCTTTCCCGATCACACGGTGTACCATCTTCTGGGTTTCTCATGCATGTTTTCGATGTAGGAAGATGCCCTTGAACCTGGAGATTTGGGACCCATCAGACGGGTACCACGCAGTATTACTTTAAAGGGTCTGCGTTTGCTCACCCAACCTCACCAAACCTCTCAGCCCCAAGAGTGTCCACCCTTATGTCTCAATCAGCTGTGGGTCTAGATATGGTCAATCCAGGTGGCATCACAGCCCCTGAACGAATTTTGTAAGAATTTCTCTCTCTTTCACTGTCTTTGTTTCACGGGTTTTTAAAAGTAATTGATTTTCCTAATGGGGTTTAGCTGCTTTTCACTGCTGTGTTTATGCCGCTTTACTCCCACTTGACTCACTTACGGAGAGATATCAATACATAGGTTTGAAGATTCTTACTAGTCAGATCTATTCTTGGGCGGTGAATAGGGGGTGTTGAGTCCAGTTCACTGAGCAAGGAGTAGGTCTTGTCTATTACATATTGGGTTTATGGAACGGTATCTGAGCTAATTTGAAACCCTTGTTTTAGGCATCACCCCACCTCACCTTTCCCGTTAGGCAGCCATAGTGTGTTTTCTAAATGTGTGACTCTGTTCTGTTTTGTAATTCAGTTCAAGTGTAGCGGTTTTTACATTCCCTCTATAAGTGATATCTTCTGATTAGTGTCTTTTTCTGTGTGACTTATTTCACTTAGAACCGTCGTACCTGAATCCACTCATCATGCTGCTACTAGCCTTATGACGTTGATTTCATGGCTGAGTGATATTCCATTGTACCTAAGGACCACAACTTCTTTATCCATTTTTCTCTTTCCTGGGATATTTAAGGTGGAATGAAGTGGAGGTTCTTGTCAACAGAGCAACCCTAAACTTTGGAGTGCCTGTGCCTTGCTGATTTTTAGTTTTCCCAAATTAGACGCCCATGAGTGGAAGTGCCCTATGCTCTCTAAGCCGAGTTTTTTAGATGTTTCAGGACACACCGTACACTTCTCCAGAGTGGCTGTTGGCAATTTACATCTCGCCCATCAGCGTAGCAAGGCTCCCATTTCTCCATGGCCTCTCCTGCATTTCTGGTATTGACACTTTATTCAGCATGGCCCTTTTGACCGATGGGAAGCGAGACTTCTTTGTAGCGCTGATTTGCCTTTCCAGGTTGCTTGGTTGGCCAAAAAGGGCGTATGCGTTTTTTCCTGAATATATTCAGGAAAAAACGCATACGCCCTTTTTGGCCAAGGGCATCATTGTCGAGGTTTTGCCACTTTTCCTGTGCTTTAAAGGCGATTCGAATCTACCTCCTGAAATCTGTTTCCTGCAATTCTGCCTTGCTTTCAAATCCTCTTCGTTGCCTTCCCTCAATATTTTTGTGGGCGAGAGTTATCATTTCTAACTCTGCAGGTTTGTGATTTGCAGTGCCCCTGAGCTCCATTTTTCAACTCGCTTTTTTGGGAGCTGGCCGCAAAAGCGTAGGATTGCTTCAGGCCCTATTCTGGTTCCGGGCGGCAGGCTGAGCCTGTGGTTAATTCTTCTTCCTGATGGGAAAATAGAGTGACCTGTGCCTTTCCCAACACCTAGAGCTAGTCGCTCATTGGTTCCCCCTCTTCCCGTTCATCCTCAGGACAAATTGCAACCTGTACGGAACAGGAGGTTAAACGTGTTGATTCTCCAAGGAGGGAGATTGCTAGTAAAGCGGATGGAATGGCGAACCCGAGCACAAGGAGATGAGAAATGAGGTGCGTTTTAGAAACCTTTCCCGATCACACGGTGTACCATCTTCTGGGTTTCTCATGCATGTTTTCGATGTAGGAAGATGCCCTTGAACCTGGAGATTTGGGACCCATCAGACGGGTACCACGCAGTATTACTTTAAAGGGTCTGCGTTTGCTCACCCAACCTCACCAAACCTCTCAGCCCCAAGAGTGTCCACCCTTATGTCTCAATCAGCTGTGGGTCTAGATATGGTCAATCCAGGTGGCATCACAGCCCCTGAACGAATTTTGTAAGAATGTCTCTCTCTTTCACTGTCTTTGTTTCACGGGTTTTTAAAAGTAATTGATTTTCCTAATGGGGTTTAGCTGCTTTTCACTGCTGTGTTTATGCCGCTTTACTCCCACTTGACTCACTTACGGAGAGATATCAATACATAGGTTTGAAGATTCTTACTAGTCAGATCTATTCTTGGGCGGTGAATAGGGGGTGTTGAGTCCAGTTCACTGAGCAAGCAGTAGGTCTTGTCTATTACATATTGGGTTTATGGAACGGTATCTGAGCTAATATGAAACCCTTGTTTTATGCATCACCCCACCTCGCCTTTCCCGTTAGGCAGCCATAGTGTGTTTTCTAAATGTGTGACTCTGTTCTGTTTTGTAATTCAGTTCAAGTGTAGCGGTTTTTACTTTCCCTCTATAAGTGATATCTTATGATTAGTGTCTTTTTCTGTGTGACTTATTTCACTTAGAACCGTCCTACCTGAATCCACTCATCATGCTGCTACTAGCCTTATGACGTTGATTTCATGGCTGAGTGATATTCCATTGTACCTAAGGACCACAACTTCTTTATCCATTTTTCTCTTTCCTGGGATATTTAAGGTGGAATGAAGTGGAGGTTCTTGTCAACAGAGCAACCCTAAACTTTGGAGTGCCTGTGCCTTGCTGATTTTTAGTTTTCCCAAATTAGACGCCCATGAGTGGAAGTGCCCTATGCTCTCTAAGCCGAGTTTTTTAGATGTTTCAGGACACACCGTACACTTCTCCAGAGTGGCTGTTGGCAATTTACATCCCGCCCATCAGCGTAGCAAGGCTCCCATTTCTCCATGGCCTCTCCTGCATTTCTGGTATTGACACTTTATTCAGCATGGCCCTTTTGAACGATGGGAAACGAGACTTCTTTGTAGCGCTGATTTGCCTTTCCAGGTTGCTTGGTTGGCCAAAAAGGGCGTATGCGTTTTTTCCTGAATATATTCAGGAAAAAACGCATACGCCCTTTTTGGCCAAGGGCATCATTGTCGAGGTTTTGCCGCTTTTCCTGTGCTTTAAAGGCGATTCGAATCTACCTCCTGAAATCTGTTTCCTGCAATTCTGCCTTGCTTTCAAATCCTCTTCGTTGCCTTCCCTCAATATTTTTGTGGGCGAGAGTTATCATTTATAACTCTGCAGGTTTGTGATTTGCAGTGCCCCTGAGCTCCATTTTTCAACTCGCTTTTTTGGGAGCTGGCCGCAAAAGCGTAGGATTGCTTCAGGACCTATTCTGGTTCCGGGCGGCAGGCTGAGCCTGTGGTTAATTCTTCTTCCTGATGGGAAAATAGAGTGACCTGTGCCTTTCCCAACACCTAGAGCTAGTCGCTCATTGGTTCCCCCTCTTCCCGTTCATCCTCAGGACAAATTGCAACCTGTACGGAACAGGAGGTTAAACGTGTTGATTCTCCAAGGAGGGAGATTGCTAGTAAAGCGGATGGAATGGCGAACCCGAGCACAAGGAGATGAGAAATGAGGTGCGTTTTAGAAACCTTTCCCGATCACACGGTGTACCATCTTCTGGGTTTCTCATGCATGTTTTCGATGTAGGAAGATGCCCTTGAACCTGGAGATTTGGGACCCATCAGACGGGTACCACGCAGTATTACTTTAAAGGGTCTGCGTTTGCTCACCCAACCTCACCAAACCTCTCAGCCCCAAGAGTGTCCACCCTTATGTCTCAATCAGCTGTGGGTCTAGATATGGTCAATCCAGGTGGCATCACAGCCCCTGAACGAATTTTGTAAGAATTTCTCTCTCTTTCACTGTCTTTGTTTCACGGGTTTTTAAAAGTAATTGATTTTCCTAATGGGGTTTAGCTGCTTTTCACTGCTGTGTTTATGCCGCTTTACTCCCACTTGACTCACTTACGGAGAGATATCAATACATAGGTTTGAAGATTCTTACTAGTCAGATATATTCTTGGGCGGTGAATAGGGGGTGTTGAGTCCAGTTCACTGAGCAAGCAGTAGGTCTTGTCTATTACATATTGGGTTTATGGAACGGTATCTGAGCTAATTTGAAACCCTTGTTTTATGCATCACCCCACCTCGCCTTTCCCGTTAGGCAGCCATAGTGTGTTTTCTAAATGTGTGACTCTGTTCTGTTTTGTAATTCAGTTCAAGTGTAGCGGTTTTTACTTTCCCTCTATAAGTGATATCTTATGATTAGTGTCTTTTTCTGTGTGACTTATTTCACTTAGAACCGTCCTACCTGAATCCACTCATCATGCTGCTACTAGCCTTATGACGTTGATTTCATGGCTGAGTGATATTCCATTGTACCTAAGGACCACAACTTCTTTATCCATTTTTCTCTTTCCTGGGATATTTAAGGTGGAATGAAGTGGAGGTTCTTGTCAACAGAGCAACCCTAAACTTTGGAGTGCCTGTGCCTTGCTGATTTTTAGTTTTCCCAAATTAGACGCCCATGAGTGGAAGTGCCCTATGCTCTCTAAGCCGAGTTTTTTAGATGTTTCAGGACACACCGTACACTTCTCCAGAGTGGCTGTTGGCAATTTACATCCCGCCCATCAGCGTAGCAAGGCTCCCATTTCTCCATGGCCTCTCCTGCATTTCTGGTATTGACACTTTATTCAGCATGGCCCTTTTGACCGATGGGAAGCGAGACTTCTTTGTAGCGCTGATTTGCCTTTCCAGGTTGCTTGGTTGGCCAAAAAGGGCGTATGCGTTTTTTCCTGAATATATTCAGGAAAAAACGCATACGCCCTTTTTGGCCAAGGGCATCATTGTCGAGGTTTTGCCGCTTTTCCTGTGCTTTAAAGGCGATTCGAATCTACCTCCTGAAATCTGTTTCCTGCAATTCTGCCTTGCTTTCAAATCCTCTTCGTTGCCTTCCCTCAATATTTTTGTGGGCGAGAGTTATCATTTCTAACTCTGCAGGTTTGTGATTTGCAGGGCCCCTGAGCTCCATTTTTCAACTCGCTTTTTTGGGAGCTGGCCGCAAAAGCGTAGGATTGCTTCAGGCCCTATTCTGGTTCCGGGCGGCAGGCTGAGCCTGTGGTTAATTCTTCTTCCTGATGGGAAAATAGAGTGACCTGTGCCTGTCCCACCACCTAGAGCTAGTCGCTCATTGTTTCCCCCACTTCCCGTTCATCCTCAGGACAAATTGAAACCTGTACGGAACAGGAGGTTAAAGTGCTGATTCTCCAAGGAGGGAGGTTGCTATTAAAGTGGCTGGAATGGCGAACCCGAGCACAAGGAGATGAGAAATGAGGTGCGTTTTAGAAACCTTTCCCGATCACACAGTGTACCATCTTCTGGGTTTCTCATGCATGTTTTCGATGTAGGAAGATGCCCTTGAACCTGGAGATTTGGGACCCATCAGACGGGTACCACGCAGTATTACTTTAAAGGGTCTGCGTTTGCTCACCCAAGCTCACCAAAACTCTCAGCCCCAAGAGTGTCCACCCTTATGTCTCAATCAGCTGTGGGTCTAGATATGGTCAATCCAGGTGGCATCACAGCCCCTGAACGAATTTTGTAAGAATTTCTCTCTCTTTCACTGTCTTTGTTTCACGGGTTTTTAAAAGTAATTGATTTTCCTAATGGGGTTTAGCTGATTTTCACTGCTGTGTTTATGCCGCTTTACTCCCACTTGACTCACTTACGGAGAGATATCAATACATAGGTTTGAAGATTCTTACTAATCAGATCTATTCTTGGGCGGTGAATAGGGGGTGTTGAGTCCAGTTCACTGAGCAAGGAGTAGGTCTTGTCTATTACATATTGGGTTTATGGAACGGTATCTGAGCTAATTTGAAACCCTTGTTTTAGGCATCACCCCACCTCACCTTTCCCGATAGGCAGCCATAGTGTGTTTTCTAAATGTGTGACTCTGTTCTGTTTTGTAATTCAGTTCAAGTGTAGCGGTTTTTACATTCCCTCTATAAGTGATATCTTCTGATTAGTGTCTTTTTCTGTGTGACTTATTTCACTTAGAACCGTCGTACCTGAATCCACTCATCATGCTGCTACTAGCCTTATGACGTTGATTTCATGGCTGAGTGATATTCCATTGTACCTAAGGACCACAACTTCTTTATCCATTTTTCTCTTTCCTGGGATATTTAAGGTGGAATGAAGTGGAGGTTCTTGTCAACAGAGCAACCCTAAACTTTGGAGTGCCTGTGCCTTGCTGATTTTTAGTTTTCCCAAATTAGACGCCCATGAGTGGAAGTGCCCTATGCTCTCTAAGCCGAGTTTTTTAGATGTTTCAGGACACACCATACACTTCTCCAGAGTGGCTGTTGGCAATTTACATCCCGCCCATCAGCGTAGCAAGGCTCCCATTTCTCCATGGCCTCTCCTGCATTTCTGGTATTGACACTTTATTCAGCATGGCCCTTTTGAACGATGGGAAGCGAGACTTCTTTGTAGCGCTGATTTGCCTTTCCAGGTTGCTTGGTTGGCCAAAAAGGGCGTATGCGTTTTTTCCTGAATATATTCAGGAAAAAACGCATACGCCCTTTTTGGCCAAGGGCATCATTGTCGAGGTTTTGCCGCTTTTCCTGTGCTTTAAAGGCGATTCGAATCTACCTCCTGAAATCTGTTTCCTGCAATTCTGCCTTGCTTTCAAATCCTCTTCGTTGCCTTCCCTCAATATTTTTGTGGGCGAGAGTTATCATTTCTAACTCTGCAGGTTTGTGATTTGCAGTGCCCCTGAGCTCCATTTTTCAACTCGCTTTTTTGGGAGCTGGCCGCAAAAGCGTAGGATTGCTTCAGGCCCTATTCTGGTTCCGGGCGGCAGGCTGAGCCTGTGGTTAATTCTTCTTCCTGATGGGAAAATAGAGTGACCTGTGACTGTCCCAACACCTAGAGCTAGTCGCTCATTGGTTCCCCCTCTTCCCGTTCATCCTCAGGACAAATTGAAACCTGTACGGAACAGGAGGTTAAAGTGCTGATTCTCCAAGGAGGGAGATTGCTATTAAAGTGGCTGGAATGGCGAACCCGAGCACAAGGAGATGAGAAATGAGGTGCGTTTTAGAAACCTTTCCCGATCACACGGTGTACCATCTTCTGGGTTTCTCATGCATGTTTTCGATGTAGGAAGATGCCCTTGAACCTGGAGATTTGGGACCCATCAGACGGGTACCACGCAGTATTACTTTAAAGGGTCTGCGTTTGCTCACCCAACCTCACCAAACCTCTCAGCCCCAAGAGTGTCCACCCTTATGTCTCAATCAGCTGTGGGTCTAGATATGGTCAATCCAGGTGGCATCACAGCCCCTGAACGAATTTTGTAAGAATTTCTCTCTCTTTCACTGTCTTTGTTTCACGGGTTTTTAAAAGTAATTGATTTTCCTAATGGGGTTTAGCTGCTTTTCACTGCTGTGTTTATGCCGCTTTACTCCCACTTGACTCACTTACGGAGAGATATCAATACATAGGTTTGAAGATTCTTACTAGTCAGATCTATTCTTGGGCGGTGAATAGGGGGTGTTGAGTCCAGTTCACTGAGCAAGGAGTAGGTCTTGTCTATTACATATTGGGTTTATGGAACGGTATCTGAGCTAATTTGAAACCCTTGTTTTAGGCATCACCCCACCTCACCTTTCCCGTTAGGCAGCCATAGTGTGTTTTCTAAATGTGTGACTCTGTTCTGTTTTGTAATTCAGTTCAAGTGTAGCGGTTTTTACATTCCCTCTATAAGTGATATCTTCTGATTAGTGTCTTTTTCTGTGTGACTTATTTCACTTAGAACCGTCGTACCTGAATCCACTCATCATGCTGCTACTAGCCTTATGACGTTGATTTCATGGCTGAGTGATATTCCATTGTACCTAAGGACCACAACTTCTTTATCCATTTTTCTCTTTCCTGGGATATTTAAGGTGGAATGAAGTGGAGGTTCTTGTCAACAGAGCAACCCTAAACTTTGGAGTGCCTGTGCCTTGCTGATTTTTAGTTTTCCCAAATTAGACGCCCATGAGTGGAAGTGCCCTATGCTCTCTAAGCCGAGTTTTTTAGATGTTTCAGGACACACCGTACACTTCTCCAGAGTGGCTGTTGGCAATTTACATCTCGCCCATCAGCGTAGCAAGGCTCCCATTTCTCCATGGCCTCTCCTGCATTTCTGGTATTGACACTTTATTCAGCATGGCCCTTTTGACCGATGGGAAGCGAGACTTCTTTGTAGCGCTGATTTGCCTTTCCAGGTTGCTTGGTTGGCCAAAAAGGGCGTATGCGTTTTTTCCTGAATATATTCAGGAAAAAACGCATACGCCCTTTTTGGCCAAGGGCATCATTGTCGAGGTTTTGCCGCTTTTCCTGTGCTTTAAAGGCGATTCGAATCTACCTCCTGAAATCTGTTTCCTGCAATTCTGCCTTGCTTTCAAATCCTCTTCGTTGCCTTCCCTCAATATTTTTGTGGGCGAGAGTTATCATTTCTAACTCTGCAGGTTTGTGATTTGCAGTGCCCCTGAGCTCCATTTTTCAACTCGCTTTTTTGGGAGCTGGCCGCAAAAGCGTAGGATTGCTTCAGGACCTATTCTGGTTCCGGGCGGCAGGCTGAGCCTGTGGTTAATTCTTCTTCCTGATGGGAAAATAGAGTGACCTGTGCCTTTCCCAACACCTAGAGCTAGTCGCTCATTGGTTCCCCCTCTTCCCGTTCATCCTCAGGACAAATTGCAACCTGTACGGAACAGGAGGTTAAACGTGTTGATTCTCCAAGGAGGGAGATTGCTAGTAAAGCGGATGGAATGGCGAACCCGAGCACAAGGAGATGATAAATGAGGTGCGTTTTAGAAACCTTTCCCGATCACACGGTGTACCATCTTCTGGGTTTCTCATGCATGTTTTCGATGTAGGAAGATGCCCTTGAACCTGGAGATTTGGGACCCATGGGATGGGTACCACGCAGTATTACTTTAAAGGGTCTGCGTTTGCTCACCCAACCTCACCAAACCTCTCAGCCCCAAGAGTGTCCACCCTTATGTCTCAATCAGCTGTGGGTCTAGATATGGTCAATCCAGGTGGCATCACAGCCCCTGAACGAATTTTGTAAGAATTTCTCTCTCTTTCACTGTCTTTGTTTCACGGGTTTTTAAAAGTAATTGATTTTCCTAATGGGGTTTAGCTGCTTTTCACTGCTGTGTTTATGCCGCTTTACTCCCACTTGACTCACTTACGGAGAGATATCAATACATAGGTTTGAAGATTCTTACTAGTCAGATCTATTCTTGGGCGGTGAATAGGGGGTGTTGAGTCCAGTTCACTGAGCAAGGAGTAGGTCTTGTCTATTACATATTGGGTTTATGGAACGGTATCTGAGCTAATTTGAAACCCTTGTTTTAGGCATCACCCCACCTCACCTTTCCCGTTAGGCAGCCATAGTGTGTTTTCTAAATGTGTGACTCTGTTCTGTTTTGTAATTCAGTTCAAGTGTAGCGGTTTTTACATTCCCTCTATAAGTGATATCTTCTGATTAGTGTCTTTTTCTGTGTGACTTATTTCACTTAGAACCGTCGTACCTGAATCCACTCATCATGCTGCTACTAGCCTTATGACGTTGATTTCATGGCTGAGTGATATTCCATTGTACCTAAGGACCACAACTTCTTTATCCATTTTTCTCTTTCCTGGGATATTTAAGGTGGAATGAAGTGGAGGTTCTTGTCAACAGAGCAACCCTAAACTTTGGAGTGCCTGTGCCTTGCTGATTTTTAGTTTTCCCAAATTAGACGCCCATGAGTGGAAGTGCCCTATGCTCTCTAAGCCGAGTTTTTTAGATGTTTCAGGACACACCGTACACTTCTCCAGAGTGGCTGTTGGCAATTTACATCCCGCCCATCAGCGTAGCAAGGCTCCCATTTCTCCATGGCCTCTCCTGCATTTCTGGTATTGACACTTTATTCAGCATGGCCCTTTTGACCGATGGGAAGCGAGACTTCTTTGTAGCGCTGATTTGCCTTTCCAGGTTGCTTGGTTGGCCAAAAAGGGCGTATGCGTTTTTTCCTGAATATATTCAGGAAAAAACGCATACGCCCTTTTTGGCCAAGGGCATCATTGTCGAGGTTTTGCCGCTTTTCCTGTGCTTTAAAGGCGATTCGAATCTACCTCCTGAAATCTGTTTCCTGCAATTCTGCCTTGCTTTCAAATCCTCTTCGTTGCCTTCCCTCAATATTTTTGTGGGCGAGAGTTATCATTTCTAACTCTGCAGGTTTGTGATTTGCAGGGACCCTGAGCTCCATTTTTCAACTCGCTTTTTTGGGAGCTGGCTGCAAAAGCATAGGATTGCTTCAGGACCTATTCTGGTTCCGGGCGGCAGGCTGAGCCTGTGGTTAATTCTTCTTCCTGATGGGAAAATAGAGTGACCTGTGCCTTTCCCAACACCTAGAGCTAGTCGCTCATTGGTTCCCCCTCTTCCCGTTCATCCTCAGGACAAATTGAAACCTGTACGGAACAGGAGGTTAAACGTGTTGATTCTCCAAGGAGGGAGATTGCTAGTAAAGCGGATGGATTGGCGAACCCGAGCACAAGGAGATGAGAAATGAGGTGCGTTTTAGAAACCTTTCCCGATCACACGGTGTACCATCTTCTGGGTTTCTCATGCATGTTTTCGATGTAGGAAGATGCCCTTGAACCTGGAGATTTGGGACCCATCAGACGGGTACCACGCAGTATTACTTTAAAGGGTCTGCGTTTGCTCACCCAACCTCACCAAACCTCTCAGCCCCAAGAGTGTCCACCCTTATATCTCAATCAGCTGTGGGTCTAGATATGGTCAATCCAGGTGGCATCACAGCCCCTGAACGAATTTTGTAAGAATGTCTCTCTCTTTCACTGTCTTTGTTTCACGGGTTTTTAAAAGTAATTGATTTTCCTAATGGGGTTTAGCTGCTTTTCACTGCTGTGTTTATGCCGCTTTACTCCCACTTGACTCACTTACGGAGAGATATCAATACATAGGTTTGAAGATTCTTACTAGTCAGATCTATTCTTGGGCGGTGAATAGGGGGTGTTGAGTCCAGTTCACTGAGCAAGGAGTAGGTCTTGTGTATTACATATTGGGTTTATGGAACGGTATCTGAGCTAATTTGAAACCCTTGTTTTAGGCATCACCCCACCTCGCCTTTCCCGTTAGGCAGCCATAGTGTGTTTTCTAAATGTGTGACTCTGTTCTGTTTTGTAATTCAGTTCAAGTGTAGCGGTTTTTACATTCCCTCTATAAGTGATATCTTCTGATTAGTGTCTTTTTCTGTGTGACTTATTTCACTTAGAACCGTCGTACCTGAATCCACTCATCATGCTGCTACTAGCCTTATGACGTTGATTTCATGGCTGAGTGATATTCCATTGTACCTAAGGACCACAACTTCTTTATCCATTTTTCTCTTTCCTGGGATATTTAAGGTGGAATGAAGTGGAGGTTCTTGTCAACAGAGCAACCCTAAACTTTGGAGTGCCTGTGCCTTGCTGATTTTTAGTTTTCCCAAATTAGACGCCCATGAGTGGAAGTGCCCTATGCTCTCTAAGCCGAGTTTTTTAGATGTTTCAGGACACACCGTACACTTCTCCAGAGTGGCTGTTGGCAATTTACATCCCGCCCATCAGCGTAGCAAGGCTCCCATTTCTCCATGGCCTCTCCTGCATTTCTGGTATTGACACTTTATTCAGCATGGCCCTTTTGACCGATGGGAAGCGAGACTTCTTTGTAGCGCTGATTTGCCTTTCCAGGTTGCTTGGTTGGCCAAAAAGGGCGTATGCGTTTTTTCCTGAATATATTCAGGAAAAAACGCATACGCCCTTTTTGGCCAAGGGCATCATTGTCGAGGTTTTGCCGCTTTTCCTGTGCTTTAAAGGCGATTCGAATCTACCTCCTGAAATCTGTTTCCTGCAATTCTGCCTTGCTTTCAAATCCTCTTCGTTGCCTTCCCTCAATATTTTTGTGGGCGAGAGTTATCATTTCTAACTCTGCAGGTTTGTGATTTGCAGGGCCCCTGAGCTCCATTTTTCAACTCGTTTTTTGGGAGCTGGCCGCAAAAGCATAGGATTGCTTCAGGACCTATTCTGGTTCCGGGCGGCAGGCTGAGCCTGTGGTTAATTCTTCTTCCTGATGGGAAAATAGAGTGACCTGTGCCTTTCCCAACACCTAGAGCTAGTCGCTCATTGGTTCCCCCTCTTCCCGTTCATCCTCAGGACAAATTGAAACCTGTACGGAACAGGAGGTTAAACGTGTTGATTCTCCAAGGAGGGAGATTGCTAGTAAAGCGGATGGATTGGCGAACCCGAGCACAAGGAGATGAGAAATGAGGTGCGTTTTAGAAACCTTTCCCGATCACACGGTGTACCATCTTCTGGGTTTCTCATGCATGTTTTCGATGTAGGAAGATGCCCTTGAACCTGGAGATTTGGGACCCATCAGACGGGTACCACGCAGTATTACTTTAAAGGGTCTGCGTTTGCTCACCCAACCTCACCAAACCTCTCAGCCCCAAGAGTGTCCACCCTTATATCTCAATCAGCTGTGGGTCTAGATATGGTCAATCCAGGTGGCATCACAGCCCCTGAACGAATTTTGTAAGAATGTCTCTCTCTTTCACTGTCTTTGTTTCACGGGTTTTTAAAAGTAATTGATTTTCCTAATGGGGTTTAGCTGCTTTTCACTGCTGTGTTTATGCCGCTTTACTCCCACTTGACTCACTTACGGAGAGATATCAATACATAGGTTTGAAGATTCTTACTAGTCAGATCTATTCTTGGGCGGTGAATAGGGGGTGTTGAGTCCAGTTCACTGAGCAAGGAGTAGGTCTTGTGTATTACATATTGGGTTTATGGAACGGTATCTGAGCTAATTTGAAACCCTTGTTTTAGGCATCACCCCACCTCGCCTTTCCCGTTAGGCAGCCATAGTGTGTTTTCTAAATGTGTGACTCTGTTCTGTTTTGTAATTCAGTTCAAGTGTAGCGGTTTTTACATTCCCTCTATAAGTGATATCTTCTGATTAGTGTCTTTTTCTGTGTGACTTATTTCACTTAGAACCGTCGTACCTGAATCCACTCATCATGCTGCTACTAGCCTTATGACGTTGATTTCATGGCTGAGTGATATTCCATTGTACCTAAGGACCACAACTTCTTTATCCATTTTTCTCTTTCCTGGGATATTTAAGGTGGAATGAAGTGGAGGTTCTTGTCAACAGAGCAACCCTAAACTTTGGAGTGCCTGTGCCTTGCTGATTTTTAGTTTTCCCAAATTAGACGCCCATGAGTGGAAGTGCCCTATGCTCTCTAAGCCGAGTTTTTTAGATGTTTCAGGACACACCGTACACTTCTCCAGAGTGGCTGTTGGCAATTTACATCCCGCCCATCAGCGTAGCAAGGCTCCCATTTCTCCATGGCCTCTCCTGCATTTCTGGTATTGACACTTTATTCAGCATGGCCCTTTTGACCGATGGGAAGCGAGACTTCTTTGTAGCGCTGATTTGCCTTTCCAGGTTGCTTGGTTGGCCAAAAAGGGCGTATGCGTTTTTTCCTGAATATATTCAGGAAAAAACGCATACGCCCTTTTTGGCCAAGGGCATCATTGTCGAGGTTTTGCCGCTTTTCCTGTGCTTTACAGGCGATTCGAATCTACCTCCTGAAATCTGTTTCCTGCAATTCTGCCTTGCTTTCAAATCCTCTTCGTTGCCTTCCCTCAATATTTTTGTGGGCGAGAGTTATCATTTATAACTCTGCAGGTTTGTGATTTGCAGGGCCCCTGAGCTCCATTTTTCAACTCGCTTTTTTGGGAGCTGGCCGCAAAAGCGTAGGATTGCTTCAGGCCCTATTCTGGTTCCGGGCGGCAGGCTGAGCCGGTGGTTAATTCTTCTTCCTGATGGGAAAATAGAGTGACCTGTGCCTGTCCCACCACCTAGAGCTAGTCGCTCATTGGTTCCCCCTCTTCCCGTTCATCCTCAGGACAAATTGAAACCTGTACGGAACAGGAGGTTAAAGTGCTGTTTCTCCAAGGAGGGTGATTGCTATTAAAGTGGCTGGAATGGCGAACCCGAGCACAAGGAGATGAGAAATGAGGTGCGTTTTAGAAACCTTTCCCGATCACACGGTGTACCATCTTCTGGGTTTCTCATGCATGTTTTCGATGTAGGAAGATGCCCTTGAACCTGGAGATTTGGGACCCATGGGATGGGTACCACACAGTATTACTTTAAAGGGTCTACGTTTGCTCACCCAACCTCACCAAACCTCTCAGCCCCAAGAGTGTCCACCCTTATGTCTCAATCAGCTGTGGGTCTAGATATGGTCAATCCAGGTGGCATCACAGCCCCTGAACGAATTTTGTAAGAATTTCTCTCTCTTTCACTGTCTTTGTTTCACGGGTTTTTAAAAGTAATTGATTTTCCTAATGGGGTTTAGCTGCTTTTCACTGCTGTGTTTATGCCGCTTTACTCCCACTTGACTCACTTACGGAGAGATATCAATACATAGGTTTGAAGATTCTTACTAGTCAGATCTATTCTTGGGCGGTGAATAGGGGGTGTTGAGTCCAGTTCACTGAGCAAGGAGTAGGTCTTGTCTATTACATATTGGGTTTATGGAACGGTATCTGAGCTAATTTGAAACCCTTGTTTTAGGCATCACCCCACCTCACCTTTCCCGTTAGGCAGCCATAGTGTGTTTTCTAAATGTGTGACTCTGTTCTGTTTTGTAATTCAGTTCAAGTGTAGCGGTTTTTACATTCCCTCTATAAGTGATATGTTATGATTAGTGTCTTTTTCTGTGTGACTTATTTCACTTAGAACCGTCGTACCTGAATCCACTCATCATGCTGCTACTAGCCTTATGACGTTGATTTCATGGCTGAGTGATATTCCATTGTACCTAAGGACCACAACTTCTTTATCCATTTTTCTCTTTCCTGGGATATTTAAGGTGGAATGAAGTGGAGGTTCTTGTCAACAGAGCAACCCTAAACTTTGGAGTGCCTGTGCCTTGCTGATTTTTAGTTTTCCCAAATTAGACGCCCATGAGTGGAAGTGCCCTATGCTCTCTAAGCCGAGTTTTTTAGATGTTTCAGGACACACCGTACACTTCTCCAGAGTGGCTGTTGGCAATTTACATCCCGCCCATCAGCGTAGCAAGGCTCCCATTTCTCCATGGCCTCTCCTGCATTTCTGGTATTGACACTTTATTCAGCATGGCCCTTTTGACCGATGGGAAGCGAGACTTCTTTGTAGCGCTGATTTGCCTTTCCAGGTTGCTTGGTTGGCCAAAAAGGGCGTATGCGTTTTTTCCTGAATATATTCAGGAAAAAACGCATACGCCCTTTTTGGCCAAGGGCATCATTGTCGAGGTTTTGCCGCTTTTCCTGTGCTTTAAAGGCGATTCGAATCTACCTCCTGAAATCTGTTTCCTGCAATTCTGCCTTGCTTTCAAATCCTCTTCGTTGCCTTCCCTCAATATTTTTGTGGGCGAGAGTTATCATTTATAACTCTGCAGGTTTGTGATTTGCAGGGCCCCTGAGCTCCATTTTTCAACTCGCTTTTTTGGGAGCTGGCCGCAAAAGCGTAGGATTGCTTCAGGACCTATTCTGGTTCCGGGCGGCAGGCTGAGCCGGTGGTTAATTCTTCTTCCTGATGGGAAAATAGAGTGACCTGTGCCTGTCCCACCACCTAGAGCTAGTCGCTCATTGGTTCCCCCTCTTCCCGTTCATCCTCAGGACAAATTGAAACCTGTACGGAACAGGAGGTTAAAGTGCTGTTTCTCCAAGGAGGGTGATTGCTATTAAAGTGGCTGGAATGGCGAACCCGAGCACAAGGAGATGAGAAATGAGGTGCGTTTTAGAAACCTTTCCCGATCACACGGTGTACCATCTTCTGGGTTTCTCATGCATGTTTTCGATGTAGGAAGATGCCCTTGAACCTGGAGATTTGGGACCCATGGGATGGGTACCACACAGTATTACTTTAAAGGGTCTACGTTTGCTCACCCAACCTCACCAAACCTCTCAGCCCCAAGAGTGTCCACCCTTATGTCTCAATCAGCTGTGGGTCTAGATATGGTCAATCCAGGTGGCATCACAGCCCCTGAACGAATTTTGTAAGAATTTCTCTCTCTTTCACTGTCTTTGTTTCACGGGTTTTTAAAAGTAATTGATTTTCCTAATGGGGTTTAGCTGCTTTTCACTGCTGTGTTTATGCCGCTTTACTCCCACTTGACTCACTTACGGAGAGATATCAATACATAGGTTTGAAGATTCTTACTAGTCAGATCTATTCTTGGGCGGTGAATAGGGGGTGTTGAGTCCAGTTCACTGAGCAAGGAGTAGGTCTTGTGTATTACATATTGGGTTTATGGAACGGTATCTGAGCTAATTTGAAACCCTTGTTTTAGGCATCACCCCACCTAACCTTTCCCGTTAGGCAGCCATAGTGTGTTTTCTAAATGTGTGACTCTGTTCTGTTTTGTAATTCAGTTCAAGTGTAGCGGTTTTTACATTCCCTCTATAAGTGATATCTTCTGATTAGTGTCTTTTTCTGTGTGACTTATTTCACTTAGAACCGTCGTACCTGAATCCACTCATCATGCTGCTACTAGCCTTATGACGTTGATTTCATGGCTGAGTGATATTCCATTGTACCTAAGGACCACAACTTCTTTATCCATTTTTCTCTTTCCTGGGATATTTAAGGTGGAATGAAGTGGAGGTTCTTGTCAACAGAGCAACCCTAAACTTTGGAGTGCCTGTGCCTTGCTGATTTTTAGTTTTCCCAAATTAGACGCCCATGAGTGGAAGTGCCCTATGCTCTCTAAGCCGAGTTTTTTAGATGTTTCAGGACACACCGTACACTTCTCCAGAGTGGCTGTTGGCAATTTACATCCCGCCCATCAGCGTAGCAAGGCTCCCATTTCTCCATGGCCTCTCCTGCATTTCTGGTATTGACACTTTATTCAGCATGGCCCTTTTGACCGATGGGAAGCGAGACTTCTTTGTAGCGCTGATTTGCCTTTCCAGGTTGCTTGGTTGGCCAAAAAGGGCGTATGCGTTTTTTCCTGAATATATTCAGGAAAAAACGCATACGCCCTTTTTGGCCAAGGGCATCATTGTCGAGGTTTTGCCGCTTTTCCTGTGCTTTAAAGGCGATTCGAATCTACCTCCTGAAATCTGTTTCCTGCAATTCTGCCTTGCTTTCAAATCCTCTTCGTTGCCTTCCCTCAATATTTTTGTGGGCGAGAGTTATCATTTCTAACTCTGCAGGTTTGTGATTTGCAGGGCCCCTGAGCTCCATTTTTCAACTCGCTTTTTTGGGAGCTGGCCGCAAAAGCGTAGGATTGCTTCAGGCCCTATTCTGGTTCCGGGCGGCAGGCTGAGCCTGTGGTTAATTCTTCTTCCTGATGGGAAAATAGAGTGACCTGTGCCTGTCCCACCACCTAGAGCTAGTCGCTCATTGGTTCCCCCACTTCCCGTTCATCCTCAGGACAAATTGAAACCTGTACGGAACAGGAGGTTAAAGTGCTGATTCTCCAAGGAGGGAGGTTGCTATTAAAGTGGCTGGAATGGGGAACCCGAGCACAAGGAGATGAGAAATGAGGTGCGTTTTAGAAACCTTTCCCGATCACACAGTGTACCATCTTCTGGGTTTCTCATGCATGTTTTCGATGTAGGAAGATGCCCTTGAACCTGGAGATTTGGGACCCATCAGACGGGTACCACGCAGTATTACTTTAAAGGGTCTGCGTTTGCTCACCCAAGCTCACCAAAACTCTCAGCCCCAAGAGTGTCCACCCTTATGTCTCAATCAGCTGTGGGTCTAGATATGGTCAATCCAGGTGGCATCACAGCCCCTGAACGAATTTTGTAAGAATTTCTCTCTCTTTCACTGTCTTTGTTTCACGGGTTTTTAAAAGTAATTGATTTTCCTAATGGGGTTTAGCTGCTTTTCACTGCTGTGTTTATGCCGCTTTACTCCCACTTGACTCACTTACGGAGAGATATCAATACATAGGTTTGAAGATTCTTACTAATCAGATCTATTCTTGGGCGGTGAATAGGGGGTGTTGAGTGCAGTTCACTGAGCAAGCAGTAGGTCTTGTCTATTACATATTGGGTTTATGGAACGGTATCTGAGCTAATTTGAAACCCTTGTTTTATGCATCACCCCACCTCGCCTTTCCCGTTAGGCAGCCATAGTGTGTTTTCTAAATGTGTGACTCTGTTCTGTTTTGTAATTCAGTTCAAGTGTAGCGGTTTTTACATTCCCTCTATAAGTGATATCTTCTGATTAGTGTCTTTTTCTGTGTGACTTATTTCACTTAGAACCGTCGTACCTGAATCCACTCATCATGCTGCTACTAGCCTTATGACGTTGATTTCATGGCTGAGTGATATTCCATTGTACCTAAGGACCACAACTTCTTTATCCATTTTTCTCTTTCCTGGGGTATTTAAGGTGGAATGAAGTGGAGGTTCTTGTCAACAGAGCAACCCTAAACTTTGGAGTGCCTGTGCCTTGCTGATTTTTAGTTTTCCCAAATTAGACGCCCATGAGTGGAAGTGCCCTATGCTCTCTAAGCCGAGTTTTTTAGATGTTTCAGGACACACCGTACACTTCTCCAGAGTGGCTGTTGGCAATTTACATCCCGCCCATCAGCGTAGCAAGGCTCCCATTTCTCCATGGCCTCTCCTGCATTTCTGGTATTGACACTTTATTCAGCATGGCCCTTTTGAACGATGGGAAGCGAGACTTCTTTGTAGCGCTGATTTGCCTTTCCAGGTTGCTTGGTTGGCCAAAAAGGGCGTATGCGTTTTTTCCTGAATATATTCAGGAAAAAACGCATACGCCCTTTTTGGCCAAGGGCATCATTGTCGAGGTTTTGCCGCTTTTCCTGTGCTTTAAAGGCGATTCGAATCTACCTCCTGAAATCTGTTTCCTGCAATTCTGCCTTGCTTTCAAATCCTCTTCGTTGCCTTCCCTCAATATTTTTGTGGGCGAGAGTTATCATTTATAACTCTGCAGGTTTGTGATTTGCAGTGCCCCTGAGCTCCATTTTTCAACTCGCTTTTTTGGGAGCTGGCCGCAAAAGCGTAGGATTGCTTCAGGACCTATTCTGGTTCCGGGCGGCAGGCTGAGCCTGTGGTTAATTCTTCTTCCTGATGGGAAAATAGAGTGACCTGTGCCTTTCCCAACACCTAGAGCTAGTCGCTCATTGGTTCCCCCTCTTCCCGTTCATCCTCAGGACAAATTGCAACCTGTACGGAACAGGAGGTTAAACGTGTTGATTCTCCAAGGAGGGAGATTGCTAGTAAAGCGGATGGAATGGCGAACCCGAGCACAAGGAGATGAGAAATGAGGTGCGTTTTAGAAACCTTTCCCGATCACACGGTGTACCATCTTCTGGGTTTCTCATGCATGTTTTCGATGTAGGAAGATGCCCTTGAACCTGGAGATTTGGGACCCATCAGACGGGTACCACGCAGTATTACTTTAAAGGGTCTGCGTTTGCTCACCCAACCTCACCAAACCTCTCAGCCCCAAGAGTGTCCACCCTTATGTCTCAATCAGCTGTGGGTCTAGATATGGTCAATCCAGGTGGCATCACAGCCCCTGAACGAATTTTGTAAGAATTTCTCTCTCTTTCACTGTCTTTGTTTCACGGGTTTTTAAAAGTAATTGATTTTCCTAATGGGGTTTAGCTGCTTTTCACTGCTGTGTTTATGCCGCTTTACTCCCACTTGACTCACTTACGGAGAGATATCAATACATAGGTTTGAAGATTCTTACTAGTCAGATCTATTCTTGGGCGGTGAATAGGGGGTGTTGAGTCCAGTTCACTGAGCAAGCAGTAGGTCTTGTCTATTACATATTGGGTTTATGGAACGGTATCTGAGCTAATTTGAAACCCTTGTTTTATGCATCACCCCACCTCGCCTTTCCCGTTAGGCAGCCATAGTGTGTTTTCTAAATGTGTGACTCTGTTCTGTTTTGTAATTCAGTTCAAGTGTAGCGGTTTTTACTTTCCCTCTATAAGTGATATCTTATGATTAGTGTCTTTTTCTGTGTGACTTATTTCACTTAGAACCGTCCTACCTGAATCCACTCATCATGCTGCTACTAGCCTTATGACGTTGATTTCATGGCTGAGTGATATTCCATTGTACCTAAGGACCACAACTTCTTTATCCATTTTTCTCTTTCCTGGGATATTTAAGGTGGAATGAAGTGGAGGTTCTTGTCAACAGAGCAACCCTAAACTTTGGAGTGCCTGTGCCTTGCTGATTTTTAGTTTTCCCAAATTAGACGCCCATGAGTGGAAGTGCCCTATGCTCTCTAAGCCGAGTTTTTTAGATGTTTCAGGACACACCGTACACTTCTCCAGAGTGGCTGTAGGCAATTTACATCCCGCCCATCAGCGTAGCAAGGCTCCCATTTCTCCATGGCCTCTCTTGCATTTCTGGTATTGACACTTTATTCAGCATGGCCCTTTTGACCGATGGGAAGCGAGACTTCTTTGTAGCGCTGATTTGCCTTTCCAGGTTGCTTGGTTGGCCAAAAAGGGCGTATGCGTTTTTTCCTGAATATATTCAGGAAAAAACGCATACGCCCTTTTTGGCCAAGGGCATCATTGTCGAGGTTTTGCCGCTTTTCCTGTGCTTTAAAGGCGATTCGAATCTACCTCCTGAAATCTGTTTCCTGCAATTCTGCCTTGCTTTCAAATCCTCTTCGTTGCCTTCCCTCAATATTTTTGTGGGCGAGAGTTATCATTTCTAACTCTGCAGGTTTGTGATTTGCAGGGCCCCTGAGCTCCATTTTTCAACTCGCTTTTTTGGGAGCTGGCCGCAAAAGCGTAGGATTGCTTCAGGCCCTATTCTGGTTCCGGGCGGCAGGCTGAGCCTGTGGTTAATTCTTCTTCCTGATGGGAAAATAGAGTGACCTGTGCCTGTCCCACCACCTAGAGCTAGTCGCTCATTGTTTCCCCCACTTCCCGTTCATCCTCAGGACAAATTGAAACCTGTACGGAACAGGAGGTTAAAGTGCTGATTCTCCAAGGAGGGAGGTTGCTATTAAAGTGGCTGGAATGGGGAACCCGAGCACAAGGAGATGAGAAATGAGGTGCGTTTTAGAAACCTTTCCCGATCACACAGTGTACCATCTTCTGGGTTTCTCATGCATGTTTTCGATGTAGGAAGATGCCCTTGAACCTGGAGATTTGGGACCCATCAGACGGGTACCACGCAGTATTACTTTAAAGGGTCTGCGTTTGCTCACCCAAGCTCACCAAAACTCTCAGCCCCAAGAGTGTCCACCCTTATGTCTCAATCAGCTGTGGGTCTAGATATGGTCAATCCAGGTGGCATCACAGCCCCTGAACGAATTTTGTAAGAATTTCTCTCTCTTTCACTGTCTTTGTTTCACGGGTTTTTAAAAGTAATTGATTTTCCTAATGGGGTTTAGCTGATTTTCACTGCTGTGTTTATGCCGCTTTACTCCCACTTGACTCACTTACGGAGAGATATCAATACATAGGTTTGAAGATTCTTACTAATCAGATCTATTCTTGGGCGGTGAATAGGGGGTGTTGAGTCCAGTTCACTGAGCAAGGAGTAGGTCTTGTCTATTACATATTGGGTTTATGGAACGGTATCTGAGCTAATTTGAAACCCTTGTTTTAGGCATCACCCCACCTCACCTTTCCCGATAGGCAGCCATAGTGTGTTTTCTAAATGTGTGACTCTGTTCTGTTTTGTAATTCAGTTCAAGTGTAGCGGTTTTTACATTCCCTCTATAAGTGATATCTTCTGATTAGTGTCTTTTTCTGTGTGACTTATTTCACTTAGAACCGTCGTACCTGAATCCACTCATCATGCTGCTACTAGCCTTATGACGTTGATTTCATGGCTGAGTGATATTCCATTGTACCTAAGGACCACAACTTCTTTATCCATTTTTCTCTTTCCTGGGATATTTAAGGTGGAATGAAGTGGAGGTTCTTGTCAACAGAGCAACCCTAAACTTTGGAGTGCCTGTGCCTTGCTGATTTTTAGTTTTCCCAAATTAGACGCCCATGAGTGGAAGTGCCCTATGCTCTCTAAGCCGAGTTTTTTAGATGTTTCAGGACACACCATACACTTCTCCAGAGTGGCTGTTGGCAATTTACATCCCGCCCATCAGCGTAGCAAGGCTCCCATTTCTCCATGGCCTCTCCTGCATTTCTGGTATTGACACTTTATTCAGCATGGCCCTTTTGAACGATGGGAAGCGAGACTTCTTTGTAGCGCTGATTTGCCTTTCCAGGTTGCTTGGTTGGCCAAAAAGGGCGTATGCGTTTTTTCCTGAATATATTCAGGAAAAAACGCATACGCCCTTTTTGGCCAAGGGCATCATTGTCGAGGTTTTGCCGCTTTTCCTGTGCTTTAAAGGCGATTCGAATCTACCTCCTGAAATCTGTTTCCTGCAATTCTGCCTTGCTTTCAAATCCTCTTCGTTGCCTTCCCTCAATATTTTTGTGGGCGAGAGTTATCATTTCTAACTCTGCAGGTTTGTGATTTGCAGTGCCCCTGAGCTCCATTTTTCAACTCGCTTTTTTGGGAGCTGGCCGCAAAAGCGTAGGATTGCTTCAGGCCCTATTCTGGTTCCGGGCGGCAGGCTGAGCCTGTGGTTAATTCTTCTTCCTGATGGGAAAATAGAGTGACCTGTGCCTTTCCCAACACCTAGAGCTAGTCGCTCATTGGTTCCCCCTCTTCCCGTTCATCCTCAGGACAAATTGAAACCTGTACGGAACAGGAGGTTAAACGTGTTGATTCTCCAAGGAGGGAGATTGCTAGTAAAGCGGATGGAATGGCGAACCCGAGCACAAGGAGATGAGAAATGAGGTGCGTTTTAGAAACCTTTCCCGATCACACGGTGTACCATCTTCTGGGTTTCTCATGCATGTTTTCGATGTAGGAAGATGCCCTTGAACCTGGAGATTTGGGACCCATCAGACGGGTACCACGCAGTATTACTTTAAAGGGTCTGCGTTTGCTCACCCAACCTCACCAAACCTCTCAGCCCCAAGAGTGTCCACCCTTATGTCTCAATCAGCTGTGGGTCTAGATATGGTCAATCCAGGTGGCATCACAGCCCCTGAACGAATTTTGTAAGAATTTCTCTCTCTTTCACTGTCTTTGTTTCACGGGTTTTTAAAAGTAATTGATTTTCCTAATGGGGTTTAGCTGCTTTTCACTGCTGTGTTTATGCCGCTTTACTCCCACTTGACTCACTTACGGAGAGATATCAATACATAGGTTTGAAGATTCTTACTAGTCAGATCTATTCTTGGGCGGTGAATAGGGGGTGTTGAGTCCAGTTCACTGAGCAAGGAGTAGGTCTTGTCTATTACATATTGGGTTTATGGAACGGTATCTGAGCTAATTTGAAACCCTTGTTTTAGGCATCACCCCACCTCACCTTTCCCGTTAGGCAGCCATAGTGTGTTTTCTAAATGTGTGACTCTGTTCTGTTTTGTAATTCAGTTCAAGTGTAGCGGTTTTTACATTCCCTCTATAAGTGATATCTTCTGATTAGTGTCTTTTTCTGTGTGACTTATTTCACTTAGAACCGTCGTACCTGAATCCACTCATCATGCTGCTACTAGCCTTATGACGTTGATTTCATGGCTGAGTGATATTCCATTGTACCTAAGGACCACAACTTCTTTATCCATTTTTCTCTTTCCTGGGATATTTAAGGTGGAATGAAGTGGAGGTTCTTGTCAACAGAGCAACCCTAAACTTTGGAGTGCCTGTGCCTTGCTGATTTTTAGTTTTCCCAAATTAGACGCCCATGAGTGGAAGTGCCCTATGCTCTCTAAGCCGAGTTTTTTAGATGTTTCAGGACACACCGTACACTTCTCCAGAGTGGCTGTTGGCAATTTACATCTCGCCCATCAGCGTAGCAAGGCTCCCATTTCTCCATGGCCTCTCCTGCATTTCTGGTATTGACACTTTATTCAGCATGGCCCTTTTGACCGATGGGAAGCGAGACTTCTTTGTAGCGCTGATTTGCCTTTCCAGGTTGCTTGGTTGGCCAAAAAGGGCGTATGCGTTTTTTCCTGAATATATTCAGGAAAAAACGCATACGCCCTTTTTGGCCAAGGGCATCATTGTCGAGGTTTTGCCGCTTTTCCTGTGCTTTAAAGGCGATTCGAATCTACCTCCTGAAATCTGTTTCCTGCAATTCTGCCTTGCTTTCAAATCCTCTTCGTTGCCTTCCCTCAATATTTTTGTGGGCGAGAGTTATCATTTCTAACTCTGCAGGTTTGTGATTTGCAGTGCCCCTGAGCTCCATTTTTCAACTCGCTTTTTTGGGAGCTGGCCGCAAAAGCGTAGGATTGCTTCAGGACCTATTCTGGTTCCGGGCGGCAGGCTGAGCCTGTGGTTAATTCTTCTTCCTGATGGGAAAATAGAGTGACCTGTGCCTTTCCCAACACCTAGAGCTAGTCGCTCATTGGTTCCCCCTCTTCCCGTTCATCCTCAGGACAAATTGCAACCTGTACGGAACAGGAGGTTAAACGTGTTGATTCTCCAAGGAGGGAGATTGCTAGTAAAGCGGATGGAATGGCGAACCCGAGCACAAGGAGATGATAAATGAGGTGCGTTTTAGAAACCTTTCCCGATCACACGGTGTACCATCTTCTGGGTTTCTCATGCATGTTTTCGATGTAGGAAGATGCCCTTGAACCTGGAGATTTGGGACCCATCAGACGGGTACCACGCAGTATTACTTTAAAGGGTCTGCGTTTGCTCACCCAACCTCACCAAACCTCTCAGCCCCAAGAGTGTCCACCCTTATGTCTCAATCAGCTGTGGGTCTAGATATGGTCAATCCAGGTGGCATCACAGCCCCTGAACGAATTTTGTAAGAATGTCTCTCTCTTTCACTGTCTTTGTTTCACGGGTTTTTAAAAGTAATTGATTTTCCTAATGGGGTTTAGCTGCTTTTCACTGCTGTGTTTATGCCGCTTTACTCCCACTTGACTCACTTACGGAGAGATATCAATACATAGGTTTGAAGATTCTTACTAGTCAGATCTATTCTTGGGCGGTGAATAGGGGGTGTTGAGTCCAGTTCACTGAGCAAGCAGTAGGTCTTGTCTATTACATATTGGGTTTATGGAACGGTATCTGAGCTAATATGAAACCCTTGTTTTATGCATCACCCCACCTCGCCTTTCCCGTTAGGCAGCCATAGTGTGTTTTCTAAATGTGTGACTCTGTTCTGTTTTGTAATTCAGTTCAAGTGTAGCGGTTTTTACTTTCCCTCTATAAGTGATATCTTATGATTAGTGTCTTTTTCTGTGTGACTTATTTCACTTAGAACCGTCCTACCTGAATCCACTCATCATGCTGCTACTAGCCTTATGACGTTGATTTCATGGCTGAGTGATATTCCATTGTACCTAAGGACCACAACTTCTTTATCCATTTTTCTCTTTCCTGGGATATTTAAGGTGGAATGAAGTGGAGGTTCTTGTCAACAGAGCAACCCTAAACTTTGGAGTGCCTGTGCCTTGCTGATTTTTAGTTTTCCCAAATTAGACGCCCATGAGTGGAAGTGCCCTATGCTCTCTAAGCCGAGTTTTTTAGATGTTTCAGGACACACCGTACACTTCTCCAGAGTGGCTGTTGGCAATTTACATCCCGCCCATCAGCGTAGCAAGGCTCCCATTTCTCCATGGCCTCTCTTGCATTTCTGGTATTGACACTTTATTCAGCATGGCCCTTTTGACCGATGGGAAGCGAGACTTCTTTGTAGCGCTGATTTGCCTTTCCAGGTTGCTTGGTTGGCCAAAAAGGGCGTATGCGTTTTTTCCTGAATATATTCAGGAAAAAACGCATACGCCCTTTTTGGCCAAGGGCATCATTGTCGAGGTTTTGCCGCTTTTCCTGTGCTTTAAAGGCGATTTGAATCTACCTCCTGAAATCTGTTTCCTGCAATTCTGCCTTGCTTTCAAATCCTCTTCGTTGCCTTCCCTCAATATTTTTGTGGGCGAGAGTTATCATTTCTAACTCTGCAGGTTTGTGATTTGCAGGGCCCCTGAGCTCCATTTTTCAACTCGCTTTTTTGGGAGCTGGCCGCAAAAGCGTAGGATTGCTTCAGGCCCTATTCTGGTTCCGGGCGGCAGGCTGAGCCGGTGGTTAATTCTTCTTCCTGATGGGAAAATAGAGTGACCTGTGCCTGTCCCACCACCTAGAGCTAGTCGCTCATTGGTTCCCCCTCTTCCCGTTCATCCTCAGGACAAATTGAAACCTGTACGGAACAGGAGGTTAAAGTGCTGTTTCTCCAAGGAGGGAGATTGCTATTAAAGTGGCTGGAATGGCGAACCCGAGCACAAGGAGATGAGAAATGAGGTGCGTTTTAGAAACCTTTCCCGATCACACGGTGTACCATCTTCTGGGTTTCTCATGCATGTTTTCGATGTAGGAAGATGCCCTTGAACCTGGAGATTTGGGACCCATGGGATGGGTACCACACAGTATTACTTTAAAGGGTCTGCGTTTGCTCACCCAACCTCACCAAACCTCTCAGCCCCAAGAGTGTCCACCCTTATGTCTCAATCAGCTGTGGGTCTAGATATGGTCAATCCAGGTGGCATCACAGCCCCTGAACGAATTTTGTAAGAATTTCTCTCTCTTTCACTGTCTTTGTTTCACGGGTTTTTAAAAGTAATTGATTTTCCTAATGGGGTTTAGCTGCTTTACACTGCTGTGTTTATGCCGCTTTACTCCCACTTGACTCACTTACGGAGAGATATCAATACATAGGTTTGAAGATTCTTACTAGTCAGATCTATTCTTGGGCGGTGAATAGGGGGTGTTGAGTCCAGTTCACTGAGCAAGGAGTAGGTCTTGTCTATTACATATTGGGTTTATGGAACGGTATCTGAGCTAATTTGAAACCCTTGTTTTAGGCATCACCCCACCTCACCTTTCCCGTTAGGCAGCCATAGTGTGTTTTCTAAATGTGTGACTCTGTTCTGTTTTGTAATTCAGTTCAAGTGTAGCGGTTTTTACATTCCCTCTATAAGTGATATCTTCTGATTAGTGTCTTTTTCTGTGTGACTTATTTCACTTAGAACCGTCGTACCTGAATCCACTCATCATGCTGCTACTAGCCTTATGACGTTGATTTCATGGCTGAGTGATATTCCATTGTACCTAAGGACCACAACTTCTTTATCCATTTTTCTCTTTCCTGGGATATTTAAGGTGGAATGAAGTGGAGGTTCTTGTCAACAGAGCAACCCTAAACTTTGGAGTGCCTGTGCCTTGCTGATTTTTAGTTTTCCCAAATTAGACGCCCATGAGTGGAAGTGCCCTATGCTCTCTAAGCCGAGTTTTTTAGATGTTTCAGGACACACCGTACACTTCTCCAGAGTGGCTGTTGGCAATTTACATCCCGCCCATCAGCGTAGCAAGGCTCCCATTTCTCCATGGCCTCTCCTGCATTTCTGGTATTGACACTTTATTCAGCATGGCCCTTTTGACCGATGGGAAGCGAGACTTCTTTGTAGCGCTGATTTGCCTTTCCAGGTTGCTTGGTTGGCCAAAAAGGGCGTATGCGTTTTTTCCTGAATATATTCAGGAAAAAACGCATACGCCCTTTTTGGCCAAGGGCATCATTGTCGAGGTTTTGCCGCTTTTCCTGTGCTTTAAAGGCGATTCGAATCTACCTCCTGAAATCTGTTTCCTGCAATTCTGCCTTGCTTTCAAATCCTCTTCGTTGCCTTCCCTCAATATTTTTGTGGGCGAGAGTTATCATTTCTAACTCTGCAGGTTTGTGATTTGCAGTGCCCCTGAGCTCCATTTTTCAACTCGCTTTTTTGGGAGCTGGCCGCAAAAGCATAGGATTGCTTCAGGACCTATTCTGGTTCCGGGCGGCAGGCTGAGCCTGTGGTTAATTCTTCTTCCTGATGGGAAAATAGAGTGACCTGTGCCTTTCCCAACACCTAGAGCTAGTCGCTCATTGGTTCCCCCTCTTCCCGTTCATCCTCAGGACAAATTGAAACCTGTACGGAACAGGAGGTTAAACGTGTTGATTCTCCAAGGAGGGAGATTGCTAGTAAAGCGGATGGAATGGCGAACCCGAGCACAAGGAGATGAGAAATGAGGTGCGTTTTAGAAACCTTTCCCGATCACACGGTGTACCATCTTCTGGGTTTCTCATGCATGTTTTCGATGTAGGAAGATGCCCTTGAACCTGGAGATTTGGGACCCATCAGACGGGTACCACGCAGTATTACTTTAAAGGGTCTGCGTTTGCTCACCCAACCTCACCAAAACTCTCAGCCCCAAGAGTGTCCACCCTTATATCTCAATCAGCTGTGGGTCTAGATATGGTCAATCCAGGTGGCATCACAGCCCCTGAACGAATTTTGTAAGAATGTCTCTCTCTTTCACTGTCTTTGTTTCACGGGTTTTTAAAAGTAATTGATTTTCCTAATGGGGTTTAGCTGCTTTTCACTGCTGTGTTTATGCCGCTTTACTCCCACTTGACTCACTTACGGAGAGATATCAATACATAGGTTTGAAGATTCTTACTAGTCAGATCTATTCTTGGGCGGTGAATAGGGGGTGTTGAGTCCAGTTCACTGAGCAAGGAGTAGGTCTTGTGTATTACATATTGGGTTTATGGAACGGTATCTGAGCTAATTTGAAACCCTTGTTTTAGGCATCACCCCACCTCGCCTTTCCCGTTAGGCAGCCATAGTGTGTTTTCTAAATGTGTGACTCTGTTCTGTTTTGTAATTCAGTTCAAGTGTAGCGGTTTTTACATTCCCTCTATAAGTGATATCTTCTGATTAGTGTCTTTTTCTGTGTGACTTATTTCACTTAGAACCGTCCTACCTGAATCCACTCATCATGCTGCTACTAGCCTTATGACGTTGATTTCATGGCTGAGTGATATTCCATTGTACCTAAGGACCACAACTTCTTTATCCATTTTTCTCTTTCCTGGGATATTTAAGGTGGAATGAAGTGGAGGTTCTTGTCAACAGAGCAACCCTAAACTTTGGAGTGCCTGTGCCTTGCTGATTTTTAGTTTTCCCAAATTAGACGCCCATGAGTGGAAGTGCCCTATGCTCTCTAAGCCGAGGTTTTTAGATGTTTCAGGACACACCGTACACTTCTCCAGAGTGGCTGTTGGCAATTTACATCCCGCCCATCAGCGTAGCAAGGCTCCCATTTCTCCATGGCCTCTCCTGCATTTCTGGTATTGACACTTTATTCAGCATGGCCCTTTTGACCGATGGGAAGCGAGACTTCTTTGTAGCGCTGATTTGCCTTTCCAGGTTGCTTGGTTGGCCAAAAAGGGCGTATGCGTTTTTTCCTGAATATATTCAGGAAAAAACGCATACGCCCTTTTTGGCCAAGGGCATCATTGTCGAGGTTTTGCCGCTTTTCCTGTGCTTTACAGGCGATTCGAATCTACCTCCTGAAATCTGTTTCCTGCAATTCTGCCTTGCTTTCAAATCCTCTTCGTTGCCTTCCCTCAATATTTTTGTGGGCGAGAGTTATCATTTCTAACTCTGCAGGTTTGTGATTTGCAGTGCCCCTGAGCTCCATTTTTCAACTCGCTTTTTTGGGAGCTGGCCGCAAAAGCGTAGGATTGCTTCAGGCCCTATTCTGGTTCCGGGCGGCAGGCTGAGCCGGTGGTTAATTCTTCTTCCTGATGGGAAAATAGAGTGACCTGTGCCTGTCCCACCACCTAGAGCTAGTCGCTCATTGGTTCCCCCTCTTCCCGTTCATCCTCAGGACAAATTGAAACCTGTACGGAACAGGAGGTTAAAGTGCTGTTTCTCCAAGGAGGGAGATTGCTATTAAAGTGGCTGGAATGGCGAACCCGAGCACAAGGAGATGAGAAATGAGGTGCGTTTTAGAAACCTTTCCCGATCACACGGTGTACCATCTTCTGGGTTTCTCATGCATGTTTTCGATGTAGGAAGATGCCCTTGAACCTGGAGATTTGGGACCCATGGGATGGGTACCACACAGTATTACTTTAAAGGGTCTACGTTTGCTCACCCAACCTCACCAAACCTCTCAGCCCCAAGAGTGTCCACCCTTATGTCTCAATCAGCTGTGGGTCTAGATATGGTCAATCCAGGTGGCATCACAGCCCCTGAACGAATTTTGTAAGAATTTCTCTCTCTTTCACTGTCTTTGTTTCACGGGTTTTTAAAAGTAATTGATTTTCCTAATGGGGTTTAGCTGCTTTTCACTGCTGTGTTTATGCCGCTTTACTCCCACTTGACTCACTTACGGAGAGATATCAATACATAGGTTTGAAGATTCTTACTAGTCAGATCTATTCTTGGGCGGTGAATAGGGGGTGTTGAGTCCAGTTCACTGAGCAAGGAGTAGGTCTTGTCTATTACATATTGGGTTTATGGAACGGTATCTGAGCTAATTTGAAACCCTTGTTTTAGGCATCACCCCACCTCACCTTTCCCGTTAGGCAGCCATAGTGTGTTTTCTAAATGTGTGACTCTGTTCTGTTTTGTAATTCAGTTCAAGTGTAGCGGTTTTTACATTCCCTCTATAAGTGATATGTTATGATTAGTGTCTTTTTCTGTGTGACTTATTTCACTTAGAACCGTCGTACCTGAATCCACTCATCATGCTGCTACTAGCCTTATGACGTTGATTTCATGGCTGAGTGATATTCCATTGTACCTAAGGACCACAACTTCTTTATCCATTTTTCTCTTTCCTGGGATATTTAAGGTGGAATGAAGTGGAGGTTCTTGTCAACAGAGCAACCCTAAACTTTGGAGTGCCTGTGCCTTGCTGATTTTTAGTTTTCCCAAATTAGACGCCCATGAGTGGAAGTGCCCTATGCTCTCTAAGCCGAGTTTTTTAGATGTTTCAGGACACACCATACACTTCTCCAGAGTGGCTGTTGGCAATTTACATCCCACCCATCAGCGTAGCAAGGCTCCCATTTCTCCATGGCCTCTCCTGCATTTCTGGTATTGACACTTTATTCAGCATGGCCCTTTTGACCGATGGGAAGCGAGACTTCTTTGTAGCGCTGATTTGCCTTTCCAGGTTGCTTGGTTGGCCAAAAAGGGCGTATGCGTTTTTTCCTGAATATATTCAGGAAAAAACGCATACGCCCTTTTTGGCCAAGGGCATCATTGTCGAGGTTTTGCCGCTTTTCCTGTGCTTTAAAGGCGATTCGAATCTACCTCCTGAAATCTGTTTCCTGCAATTCTGCCTTGCTTTCAAATCCTCTTCGTTGCCTTCCCTCAATATTTTTGTGGGCGAGAGTTATCATTTATAACTCTGCAGGTTTGTGATTTGCAGGGCCCCTGAGCTCCATTTTTCAACTCGCTTTTTTGGGAGCTGGCCGCAAAAGCGTAGGATTGCTTCAGGACCTATTCTGGTTCCGGGCGGCAGGCTGAGCCGGTGGTTAATTCTTCTTCCTGATGGGAAAATAGAGTGACCTGTGCCTGTCCCACCACCTAGAGCTAGTCGCTCATTGGTTCCCCCTCTTCCCGTTCATCCTCAGGACAAATTGAAACCTGTACGGAACAGGAGGTTAAAGTGCTGTTTCTCCAAGGAGGGTGATTGCTATTAAAGTGGCTGGAATGGCGAACCCGAGCACAAGGAGATGAGAAATGAGGTGCGTTTTAGAAACCTTTCCCGATCACACGGTGTACCATCTTCTGGGTTTCTCATGCATGTTTTCGATGTAGGAAGATGCCCTTGAACCTGGAGATTTGGGACCCATGGGATGGGTACCACACAGTATTACTTTAAAGGGTCTACGTTTGCTCACCCAACCTCACCAAACCTCTCAGCCCCAAGAGTGTCCACCCTTATGTCTCAATCAGCTGTGGGTCTAGATATGGTCAATCCAGGTGGCATCACAGCCCCTGAACGAATTTTGTAAGAATTTCTCTCTCTTTCACTGTCTTTGTTTCACGGGTTTTTAAAAGTAATTGATTTTCCTAATGGGGTTTAGCTGCTTTTCACTGCTGTGTTTATGCCGCTTTACTCCCACTTGACTCACTTACGGAGAGATATCAATACATAGGTTTGAAGATTCTTACTAGTCAGATCTATTCTTGGGCGGTGAATAGGGGGTGTTGAGTCCAGTTCACTGAGCAAGGAGTAGGTCTTGTCTATTACATATTGGGTTTATGGAACGGTATCTGAGCTAATTTGAAACCCTTGTTTTAGGCATCACCCCACCTAACCTTTCCCGTTAGGCAGCCATAGTGTGTTTTCTAAATGTGTGACTCTGTTCTGTTTTGTAATTCAGTTCAAGTGTAGCGGTTTTTACATTCCCTCTATAAGTGATATCTTCTGATTAGTGTCTTTTTCTGTGTGACTTATTTCACTTAGAACCGTCGTACCTGAATCCACTCATCATGCTGCTACTAGCCTTATGACGTTGATTTCATGGCTGAGTGATATTCCATTGTACCTAAGGACCACAACTTCTTTATCCATTTTTCTCTTTCCTGGGATATTTAAGGTGGAATGAAGTGGAGGTTCTTGTCAACAGAGCAACCCTAAACTTTGGAGTGCCTGTGCCTTGCTGATTTTTAGTTTTCCCAAATTAGACGCCCATGAGTGGAAGTGCCCTATGCTCTCTAAGCCGAGTTTTTTAGATGTTTCAGGACACACCGTACACTTCTCCAGAGTGGCTGTTGGCAATTTACATCCCGCCCATCAGCGTAGCAAGGCTCCCATTTCTCCATGGCCTCTCCTGCATTTCTGGTATTGACACTTTATTCAGCATGGCCCTTTTGACCGATGGGAAGCGAGACTTCTTTGTAGCGCTGATTTGCCTTTCCAGGTTGCTTGGTTGGCCAAAAAGGGCGTATGCGTTTTTTCCTGAATATATTCAGGAAAAAACGCATACGCCCTTTTTGGCCAAGGGCATCATTGTCGAGGTTTTGCCGCTTTTCCTGTGCTTTAAAGGCGATTCGAATCTACCTCCTGAAATCTGTTTCCTGCAATTCTGCCTTGCTTTCAAATCCTCTTCGTTGCCTTCCCTCAATATTTTTGTGGGCGAGAGTTATCATTTCTAACTCTGCAGGTTTGTGATTTGCAGGGCCCCTGAGCTCCATTTTTCAACTCGCTTTTTTGGGAGCTGGCCGCAAAAGCGTAGGATTGCTTCAGGCCCTATTCTGGTTCCGGGCGGCAGGCTGAGCCTGTGGTTAATTCTTCTTCCTGATGGGAAAATAGAGTGACCTGTGCCTGTCCCACCACCTAGAGCTAGTCGCTCATTGGTTCCCCCACTTCCCGTTCATCCTCAGGACAAATTGAAACCTGTACGGAACAGGAGGTTAAAGTGCTGATTCTCCAAGGAGTGAGGTTGCTATTAAAGTGGCTGGAATGGCGAACCCGAGCACAAGGAGATGAGAAATGAGGTGCGTTTTAGAAACCTTTCCCGATCACACAGTGTACCATCTTCTGGGTTTCTCATGCATGTTTTCGATGTAGGAAGATGCCCTTGAACCTGGAGATTTGGGACCCATCAGACGGGTACCACGCAGTATTACTTTAAAGGGTCTGCGTTTGCTCACCCAAGCTCACCAAAACTCTCAGCCCCAAGAGTGTCCACCCTTATGTCTCAATCAGCTGTGGGTCTAGATATGGTCAATCCAGGTGGCATCACAGCCCCTGAACGAATTTTGTAAGAATTTCTCTCTCTTTCACTGTCTTTGTTTCACGGGTTTTTAAAAGTAATTGATTTTCCTAATGGGGTTTAGCTGCTTTTCACTGCTGTGTTTATGCCGCTTTACTCCCACTTGACTCACTTACGGAGAGATATCAATACATAGGTTTGAAGATTCTTACTAATCAGATCTATTCTTGGGCGGTGAATAGGGGGTGTTGAGTGCAGTTCACTGAGCAAGCAGTAGGTCTTGTCTATTACATATTGGGTTTATGGAACGGTATCTGAGCTAATTTGAAACCCTTGTTTTATGCATCACCCCACCTCGCCTTTCCCGTTAGGCAGCCATAGTGTGTTTTCTAAATGTGTGACTCTGTTCTGTTTTGTAATTCAGTTCAAGTGTAGCGGTTTTTACATTCCCTCTATAAGTGATATCTTCTGATTAGTGTCTTTTTCTGTGTGACTTATTTCACTTAGAACCGTCGTACCTGAATCCACTCATCATGCTGCTACTAGCCTTATGACGTTGATTTCATGGCTGAGTGATATTCCATTGTACCTAAGGACCACAACTTCTTTATCCATTTTTCTCTTTCCTGGGGTATTTAAGGTGGAATGAAGTGGAGGTTCTTGTCAACAGAGCAACCCTAAACTTTGGAGTGCCTGTGCCTTGCTGATTTTTAGTTTTCCCAAATTAGACGCCCATGAGTGGAAGTGCCCTATGCTCTCTAAGCCGAGTTTTTTAGATGTTTCAGGACACACCGTACACTTCTCCAGAGTGGCTGTTGGCAATTTACATCCCGCCCATCAGCGTAGCAAGGCTCCCATTTCTCCATGGCCTCTCCTGCATTTCTGGTATTGACACTTTATTCAGCATGGCCCTTTTGAACGATGGGAAGCGAGACTTCTTTGTAGCGCTGATTTGCCTTTCCAGGTTGCTTGGTTGGCCAAAAAGGGCGTATGCGTTTTTTCCTGAATATATTCAGGAAAAAACGCATACGCCCTTTTTGGCCAAGGGCATCATTGTCGAGGTTTTGCCGCTTTTCCTGTGCTTTAAAGGCGATTCGAATCTACCTCCTGAAATCTGTTTCCTGCAATTCTGCCTTGCTTTCAAATCCTCTTCGTTGCCTTCCCTCAATATTTTTGTGGGCGAGAGTTATCATTTATAACTCTGCAGGTTTGTGATTTGCAGTGCCCCTGAGCTCCATTTTTCAACTCGCTTTTTTGGGAGCTGGCCGCAAAAGCGTAGGATTGCTTCAGGACCTATTCTGGTTCCGGGCGGCAGGCTGAGCCTGTGGTTAATTCTTCTTCCTGATGGGAAAATAGAGTGACCTGTGCCTTTCCCAACACCTAGAGCTAGTCGCTCATTGGTTCCCCCTCTTCCCGTTCATCCTCAGGACAAATTGCAACCTGTACGGAACAGGAGGTTAAACGTGTTGATTCTCCAAGGAGGGAGATTGCTAGTAAAGCGGATGGAATGGCGAACCCGAGCACAAGGAGATGAGAAATGAGGTGCGTTTTAGAAACCTTTCCCGATCACACGGTGTACCATCTTCTGGGTTTCTCATGCATGTTTTCGATGTAGGAAGATGCCCTTGAACCTGGAGATTTGGGACCCATCAGACGGGTACCACGCAGTATTACTTTAAAGGGTCTGCGTTTGCTCACCCAACCTCACCAAACCTCTCAGCCCCAAGAGTGTCCACCCTTATGTCTCAATCAGCTGTGGGTCTAGATATGGTCAATCCAGGTGGCATCACAGCCCCTGAACGAATTTTGTAAGAATTTCTCTCTCTTTCACTGTCTTTGTTTCACGGGTTTTTAAAAGTAATTGATTTTCCTAATGGGGTTTAGCTGCTTTTCACTGCTGTGTTTATGCCGCTTTACTCCCACTTGACTCACTTACGGAGAGATATCAATACATAGGTTTGAAGATTCTTACTAGTCAGATCTATTCTTGGGCGGTGAATAGGGGGTGTTGAGTCCAGTTCACTGAGCAAGGAGTAGGTCTTGTCTATTACATATTGGGTTTATGGAACGGTATCTGAGCTAATTTGAAACCCTTGTTTTAGGCATCACCCCACCTCACCTTTCCCGTTAGGCAGCCATAGTGTGTTTTCTAAATGTGTGACTCTGTTCTGTTTTGTAATTCAGTTCAAGTGTAGCGGTTTTTACATTCCCTCTATAAGTGATATCTTCTGATTAGTGTCTTTTTCTGTGTGACTTATTTCACTTAGAACCGTCCTACCTGAATCCACTCATCATGCTGCTACTAGCCTTATGACGTTGATTTCATGGCTGAGTGATATTCCATTGTACCTAAGGACCACAACTTCTTTATCCATTTTTCTCTTTCCTGGGATATTTAAGGTGGAATGAAGTGGAGGTTCTTGTCAACAGAGCAACCCTAAACTTTGGAGTGCCTGTGCCTTGCTGATTTTTAGTTTTCCCAAATTAGACGCCCATGAGTGGAAGTGCCCTATGCTCTCTAAGCCGAGTTTTTTAGATGTTTCAGGACACACCGTACACTTCTCCAGAGTGGCTGTTGGCAATTTACATCTCGCCCATCAGCGTAGCAAGGCTCCCATTTCTCCATGGCCTCTCCTGCATTTCTGGTATTGACACTTTATTCAGCATGGCCCTTTTGACCGATGGGAAGCGAGACTTCTTTGTAGCGCTGATTTGCCTTTCCAGGTTGCTTGGTTGGCCAAAAAGGGCGTATGCGTTTTTTCCTGAATATATTCAGGAAAAAACGCATACGCCCTTTTTGGCCAAGGGCATCATTGTCGAGGTTTTGCCGCTTTTCCTGTGCTTTAAAGGCGATTCGAATCTACCTCCTGAAATCTGTTTCCTGCAATTCTGCCTTGCTTTCAAATCCTCTTCGTTGCCTTCCCTCAATATTTTTGTGGGCGAGAGTTATCATTTCTAACTCTGCAGGTTTGTGATTTGCAGTGCCCCTGAGCTCCATTTTTCAACTCGCTTTTTTGGGAGCTGGCCGCAAAAGCGTAGGATTGCTTCAGGACCTATTCTGGTTCCGGGCGGCAGGCTGAGCCTGTGGTTAATTCTTCTTCCTGATGGGAAAATAGAGTGACCTGTGCCTTTCCCAACACCTAGAGCTAGTCGCTCATTGGTTCCCCCTCTTCCCGTTCATCCTCAGGACAAATTGCAACCTGTACGGAACAGGAGGTTAAACGTGTTGATTCTCCAAGGAGGGAGATTGCTAGTAAAGCGGATGGAATGGCGAACCCGAGCACAAGGAGATGAGAAATGAGGTGCGTTTTAGAAACCTTTCCCGATCACACGGTGTACCATCTTCTGGGTTTCTCATGCATGTTTTCGATGTAGGAAGATGCCCTTGAACCTGGAGATTTGGGACCCATCAGACGGGTACCACGCAGTATTACTTTAAAGGGTCTGCGTTTGCTCACCCAACCTCACCAAACCTCTCAGCCCCAAGAGTGTCCACCCTTATGTCTCAATCAGCTGTGGGTCTAGATATGGTCAATCCAGGTGGCATCACAGCCCCTGAACGAATTTTGTAAGAATGTCTCTCTCTTTCACTGTCTTTGTTTCACGGGTTTTTAAAAGTAATTGATTTTCCTAATGGGGTTTAGCTGCTTTTCACTGCTGTGTTTATGCCGCTTTACTCCCACTTGACTCACTTACGGAGAGATATCAATACATAGGTTTGAAGATTCTTACTAGTCAGATCTATTCTTGGGCGGTGAATAGGGGGTGTTGAGTCCAGTTCACTGAGCAAGCAGTAGGTCTTGTCTATTACATATTGGGTTTATGGAACGGTATCTGAGCTAATATGAAACCCTTGTTTTATGCATCACCCCACCTCGCCTTTCCCGTTAGGCAGCCATAGTGTGTTTTCTAAATGTGTGACTCTGTTCTGTTTTGTAATTCAGTTCAAGTGTAGCGGTTTTTACTTTCCCTCTATAAGTGATATCTTATGATTAGTGTCTTTTTCTGTGTGACTTATTTCACTTAGAACCGTCGTACCTGAATCCACTCATCATGCTGCTACTAGCCTTATGACGTTGATTTCATGGCTGAGTGATATTCCATTGTACCTAAGGACCACAACTTCTTTATCCATTTTTCTCTTTCCTGGGATATTTAAGGTGGAATGAAGTGGAGGTTCTTGTCAACAGAGCAACCCTAAACTTTGGAGTGCCTGTGCCTTGCTGATTTTTAGTTTTCCCAAATTAGACGCCCATGAGTGGAAGTGCCCTATGCTCTCTAAGCCGAGTTTTTTAGATGTTTCAGGACACACCGTACACTTCTCCAGAGTGGCTGTTGGCAATTTACATCCCGCCCATCAGCGTAGCAAGGCTCCCATTTCTCCATGGCCTCTCTTGCATTTCTGGTATTGACACTTTATTCAGCATGGCCCTTTTGACCGATGGGAAGCGAGACTTCTTTGTAGCGCTGATTTGCCTTTCCAGGTTGCTTGGTTGGCCAAAAAGGGCGTATGCGTTTTTTCCTGAATATATTCAGGAAAAAACGCATACGCCCTTTTTGGCCAAGGGCATCATTGTCGAGGTTTTGCCGCTTTTCCTGTGCTTTAAAGGCGATTCGAATCTACCTCCTGAAATCTGTTTCCTGCAATTCTGCCTTGCTTTCAAATCCTCTTCGTTGCCTTCCCTCAATATTTTTGTGGGCGAGAGTTATCATTTATAACTCTGCAGGTTTGTGATTTGCAGGGCCCCTGAGCTCCATTTTTCAACTCGCTTTTTTGGGAGCTGGCCGCAAAAGCGTAGGATTGCTTCAGGACCTATTCTGGTTCCGGGCGGCAGGCTGAGCCGGTGGTTAATTCTTCTTCCTGATGGGAAAATAGAGTGACCTGTGCCTGTCCCACCACCTAGAGCTAGTCGCTCATTGGTTCCCCCTCTTCCCGTTCATCCTCAGGACAAATTGAAACCTGTACGGAACAGGAGGTTAAAGTGCTGTTTCTCCAAGGAGGGAGATTGCTATTAAAGTGGCTGGAATGGCGAACCCGAGCACAAGGAGATGAGAAATGAGGTGCGTTTTAGAAACCTTTCCCGATCACACGGTGTACCATCTTCTGGGTTTCTCATGCATGTTTTCGATGTAGGAAGATGCCCTTGAACCTGGAGATTTGGGACCCATGGGATGGGTACCACACAGTATTACTTTAAAGGGTCTGCGTTTGCTCACCCAACCTCACCAAACCTCTCAGCCCCAAGAGTGTCCACCCTTATGTCTCAATCAGCTGTGGGTCTAGATATGGTCAATCCAGGTGGCATCACAGCCCCTGAACGAATTTTGTAAGAATTTCTCTCTCTTTCACTGTCTTTGTTTCACGGGTTTTTAAAAGTAATTGATTTTCCTAATGGGGTTTAGCTGCTTTTCACTGCTGTGTTTATGCCGCTTTACTCCCTCTTGACTCACTTACGGAGAGATATCAATACATAGGTTTGAAGATTCTTACTAGTCAGATCTATTCTTGGGCGGTGAATAGGGGGTGTTGAGTCCAGTTCACTGAGCAAGGAGTAGGTCTTGTCTATTACATATTGGGTTTATGGAACGGTATCTGAGCTAATTTGAAACCCTTGTTTTAGGCATCACCCCACCTCACCTTTCCCGTTAGGCAGGCATAGTGTGTTTTCTAAATGTGTGACTCTGTTCTGTTTTGTAATTCAGTTCAAGTGTAGCGGTTTTTACATTCCCTCTATAAGTGATATCTTCTGATTAGTGTCTTTTTCTGTGTGACTTATTTCACTTAGAACCGTCGTACCTGAATCCACTCATCATGCTGCTACTAGCCTTATGACGTTGATTTCATGGCTGAGTGATATTCCATTGTACCTAAGGACCACAACTTCTTTATCCATTTTTCTCTTTCCTGGGATATTTAAGGTGGAATGAAGTGGAGGTTCTTGTCAACAGAGCAACCCTAAACTTTGGAGTGCCTGTGCCTTGCTGATTTTTAATTTTCCCAAATTAGACGCCCATGAGTGGAAGTGCCCTATGCTCTCTAAGCCGAGTTTTTTAGATGTTTCAGGACACACCGTACACTTCTCCAGAGTGGCTGTTGGCAATTTACATCCCGCCCATCAGCGTAGCAAGGCTCCCATTTCTCCATGGCCTCTCCTGCATTTCTGGTATTGACACTTTATTCAGCATGGCCCTTTTGACCGATGGGAAGCGAGACTTCTTTGTAGCGCTGATTTGCCTTTCCAGGTTGCTTGGTTGGCCAAAAAGGGCGTATGCGTTTTTTCCTGAATATATTCAGGAAAAAACGCATACGCCCTTTTTGGCCAAGGGCATCATTGTCGAGGTTTTGCCGCTTTTCCTGTGCTTTAAAGGCGATTCGAATCTACCTCCTGAAATCTGTTTCCTGCAATTCTGCCTTGCTTTCAAATCCTCTTCGTTGCCTTCCCTCAATATTTTTGTGGGCGAGAGTTATCATTTCTAACTCTGCAGGTTTGTGATTTGCAGTGCCCCTGAGCTCCATTTTTCAACTCGCTTTTTTGGGAGCTGGCCGCAAAAGCGTAGGATTGCTTCAGGCCCTATTCTGGTTCCGGGCGGCAGGCTGAGCCTGTGGTTAATTCTTCTTCCTGATGGGAAAATAGAGTGACCTGTGCCTTTCCCAACACCTAGAGCTAGTCGCTCATTGGTTCCCCCTCTTCCCGTTCATCCTCAGGACAAATTGAAACCTGTACGGAACAGGAGGTTAAACGTGTTGATTCTCCAAGGAGGGAGATTGCTAGTAAAGCGGATGGAATGGCGAACCCGAGCACAAGGAGATGAGAAATGAGGTGCGTTTTAGAAACCTTTCCCGATCACACGGTGTACCATCTTCTGGGTTTCTCATGCATGTTTTCGATGTAGGAAGATGCCCTTGAACCTGGAGTTTTGGGACCCATCAGACGGGTACCACGCAGTATTACTTTAAAGGGTCTGCGTTTGCTCACCCAACCTCACCAAACCTCTCAGCCCCAAGAGTGTCCACCCTTATATCTCAATCAGCTGTGGGTCTAGATATGGTCAATCCAGGTGGCATCACAGCCCCTGAACGAATTTTGTAAGAATGTCTCTCTCTTTCACTGTCTTTGTTTCACGGGTTTTTAAAAGTAATTGATTTTCCTAATGGGGTTTAGCTGCTTTTCACTGCTGTGTTTATGCCGCTTTACTCCCACTTGACTCACTTACGGAGAGATATCAATACATAGGTTTGAAGATTCTTACTAGTCAGATCTATTCTTGGGCGGTGAATAGGGGGTGTTGAGTCCAGTTCACTGAGCAAGGAGTAGGTCTTGTGTATTACATATTGGGTTTATGGAACGGTATCTGAGCTAATTTGAAACCCTTGTTTTAGGCATCACCCCACCTCACCTTTCCCGTTAGGCAGCCATAGTGTGTTTTCTAAATGTGTGACTCTGTTCTGTTTTGTAATTCAGTTCAAGTGTAGCGGATTTTACATTCCCTCTATAAGTGATATCTTCTGATTAGTGTCTTTTTCTGTGTGACTTATTTCACTTAGAACCGTCGTACCTGAATCCACTCATCATGCTGCTACTAGCCTTATGACGTTGATTTCATGGCTGAGTGATATTCCATTGTACCTAAGGACCACAACTTCTTTATCCATTTTTCTCTTTCCTGGGATATTTAAGGTGGAATGAAGTGGAGGTTCTTGTCAACAGAGCAACCCTAAACTTTGGAGTGCCTGTGCCTTGCTGATTTTTAGTTTTCCCAAATTAGACGCCCATGAGTGGAAGTGCCCTATGCTCTCTAAGCCGAGTTTTTTAGATGTTTCAGGACACACCGTACACTTCTCCAGAGTGGCTGTTGGCAATTTACATCCCGCCCATCAGCGTAGCAAGGCTCCCATTTCTCCATGGCCTCTCCTGCATTTCTGGTATTGACACTTTATTCAGCATGGCCCTTTTGACCGATGGGAAGCGAGACTTCTTTGTAGCGCTGATTTGCCTTTCCAGGTTGCTTGGTTGGCCAAAAAGGGCGTATGCGTTTTTTCCTGAATATATTCAGGAAAAAACGCATACGCCCTTTTTGGCCAAGGGCATCATTGTCGAGGTTTTGCCGCTTTTCCTGTGCTTTACAGGCGATTCGAATCTACCTCCTGAAATCTGTTTCCTGCAATTCTGCCTTGCTTTCAAATCCTCTTCGTTGCCTTCCCTCAATATTTTTGTGGGCGAGAGTTATCATTTCTAACTCTGCAGGTTTGTGATTTGCAGTGCCCCTGAGCTCCATTTTTCAACTCGCTTTTTTGGGAGCTGGCCGCAAAAGCGTAGGATTGCTTCAGGCCCTATTCTGGTTCCGGGCGGCAGGCTGAGCCTGTGGTTAATTCTTCTTCCTGATGGGAAAATAGAGTGACCTGTGCCTTTCCCAACACCTAGAGCTAGTCGCTCATTGGTTCCCCCTCTTCCCGTTCATCCTCAGGACAAATTGCACCCTGTACGGAACAGGAGGTTAAACGTGTTGATTCTCCAAGGAGGGAGATTGCTAGTAAAGCGGATGGAATGGCGAACCCGAGCACAAGGAGATGAGAAATGAGGTGCGTTTTAGAAACCTTTCCCGATCACACGGTGTACCATCTTCTGGGTTTCTCATGCATGTTTTCGATGTAGGAAGATGCCCTTGAACCTGGAGATTTGGGACCCATCAGACGGGTACCACGCAGTATTACTTTAAAGGGTCTGCGTTTGCTCACCCAACCTCACCAAACCTCTCAGCCCCAAGAGTGTCCACCCTTATGTCTCAATCAGCTGTGGGTCTAGATATGGTCAATCCAGGTGGCATCACAGCCCCTGAACGAATTTTGTAAGAATTTCTCTCTCTTTCACTGTCTTTGTTTCACGGGTTTTTAAAAGTAATTGATTTTCCTAATGGGGTTTAGCTGCTTTTCACTGCTGTGTTTATGCCGCTTTACTCCCACTTGACTCACTTACGGAGAGATATCAATACATAGGTTTGAAGATTCTTACTAGTCAGATCTATTCTTGGGCGGTGAATAGGGGGTGTTGAGTCCAGTTCACTGAGCAAGGAGTAGGTCTTGTCTATTACATATTGGGTTTATGGAACGGTATCTGAGCTAATTTGAAACCCTTGTTTTAGGCATCACCCCACCTCGCCTTTCCCGTTAGGCAGCCATAGTGTGTTTTCTAAATGTGTGACTCTGTTCTGTTTTGTAATTCAGTTCAAGTGTAGCGGTTTTTACATTCCCTCTATAAGTGATATCTTCTGATTAGTGTCTTTTTCTGTGTGACTTATTTCACTTAGAACCGTCGTACCTGAATCCACTCATCATGCTGCTACTAGCCTTATGACGTTGATTTCATGGCTGAGTGATATTCCATTGTACCTAAGGACCACAACTTCTTTATCCATTTTCCTCTTTCCTGGGATATTTAAGGTGGAATGAAGTGGAGGTTCTTGTCAACAGAGCAACCCTAAACTTTGGAGTGCCTGTGCCTTGCTGATTTTTAGTTTTCCCAAATTAGACGCCCATGAGTGGAAGTGCCCTATGCTCTCTAAGCCGAGTTTTTTAGATGTTTCAGGACACACCATACACTTCTCCAGAGTGGCTGTTGGCAATTTACATCCCGCCCATCAGCGTAGCAAGGCTCCCATTTCTCCATGGCCTCTCCTGCATTTCTGGTATTGACACTTTATTCAGCATGGCCCTTTTGACCGATGGGAAGCGAGACTTCTTTGTAGCGCTGATTTGCCTTTCCAGGTTGCTTGGTTGGCCAAAAAGGGCGTATGCGTTTTTTCCTGAATATATTCAGGAAAAAACGCATACGCCGTTTTTGGCCAAGGGCATCATTGTCGAGGTTTTGCCGCTTTTCCTGTGCTTTAAAGGCGATTCGAATTTACCTCCTGAAATCTGTTTCCTGCAATTCTGCCTTGCTTTCAAATCCTCTTCGTTGCCTTCCCTCAATATTTTTGTGGGCGAGAGTTATCATTTCTAACTCTGCAGGTTTGTGATTTGCAGTGCCCCTGAGCTCCATTTTTCAACTCGCTTTTTTGGGAGCTGGCCGCAAAAGCGTAGGATTGCTTCAGGACCTATTCTGGTTCCGGGCGGCAGGCTGAGCCTGTGGTTAATTCTTCTTCCTGATGGGAAAATAGAGTGACCTGTGCCTTTCCCAACACCTAGAGCTAGTCGCTCATTGGTTCCCCCTCTTCCCGTTCATCCTCAGGACAAATTGCAACATGTACGGAACAGGAGGTTAAACGTGTTGATTCTCCAAGGAGGGAGATTGCTAGTAAAGCGGATGGAATGGCGAACCCGAGCACAAGGAGATGAGAAATGAGGTGCGTTTTAGAAACCTTTCCCGATCACACGGTGTACCATCTTCTGGGTTTCTCATGCATGTTTTCGATGTAGGAAGATGCCCTTGAACCTGGAGATTTGGGACCCATCAGACGGGTACCACGCAGTATTACTTTAAAGGGTCTGCGTTTGCTCACCCAACCTCACCAAACCTCTCAGCCCCAAGAGTGTCCACCCTTATGTCTCAATCAGCTGTGGGTCTAGATATGGTGAATCCAGGTGGCATCACAGCCCCTGAAAGAATTTTGTAAGAATTTCTCTCTCTTTCACTGTCTTTGTTTCACGGGTTTTTAAAAGTAATTGATTTTCCTAATGGGGTTTAGCTGCTTTTCACTGCTGTGTTTATGCCGCTTTACTCCCACTTGACTCACTTACGGAGAGATATCAATACATAGGTTTGAAGATTCTTACTAGTCAGATCTATTCTTGGGCGGTGAATAGGGGGTGTTGAGTCCAGTTCACTGAGCAAGGAGTAGGTCTTGTGTATTACATATTGGGTTTATGGAACGGTATCTGAGCTAATTTGAAACCCTTGTTTTAGGCATCACCCCACCTCGCCTTTCCCGTTAGGCAGCCATAGTGTGTTTTCTAAATGTGTGACTCTGTTCTGTTTTGTAATTCAGTTCAAGTGTAGCGGTTTTTACATTCCCTCTATAAGTGATATCTTCTGATTAGTGTCTTTTTCTGTGTGACTTATTTCACTTAGAACCGTCGTACCTGAATCCACTCATCATGCTGCTACTAGCCTTATGACGTTGATTTCATGGCTGAGTGATATTCCATTGTACCTAAGGACCACAACTTCTTTATCCATTTTTCTCTTTCCTGGGATATTTAAGGTGGAATGAAGTGGAGGTTCTTGTCAACAGAGCAACCCTAAACTTTGGAGTGCCTGTGCCTTGCTGATTTTTAGTTTTCCCAAATTAGACGCCCATGAGTGGAAGTGCCCTATGCTCTCTAAGCCGAGTTTTTTAGATGTTTCAGGACACACCGTACACTTCTCCAGAGTGGCTGTTGGCAATTTACATCCCGCCCATCAGCGTAGCAAGGCTCCCATTTCTCCATGGCCTCTCCTGCATTTCTGGTATTGACACTTTATTCAGCATGGCGCTTTTGACCGATGGGAAGCGAGACTTCTTTGTAGCGCTGATTTGCCTTTCCAGGTTGCTTGGTTGGCCAAAAAGGGCGTATGCGTTTTTTCCTGAATATATTCAGGAAAAAACGCATACGCCCTTTTTGGCGAAGGGCATCATTGTCGAGGTTTTGCTGCTTTTCCTGTGCTTTAAAGGCGATTCGAATCTACCTCCTGAAATCTGTTTCCTGCAATTCTGCCTTGCTTTCAAATCCTCTTCGTTGCCTTCCCTCAATATTTTTGTGGGCGAGAGTTATCATTTATAACTCTGCAGGTTTGTGATTTGCAGTGCCCCTGAGCTCCATTTTTCAACTCGCTTTTTTGGGAGCTGGCCGCAAAAGCGTAGGATTGCTTCAGGACCTATTCTGGTTCCGGGCGGCAGGCTGAGCCTGTGGTTAATTCTTCTTCCTGATGGGAAAATAGAGTGACCTGTGCCTTTCCCAACACCTAGAGCTAGTCGCTCATTGGTTCCCCCTCTTCCCGTTCATCCTCAGGACAAATTGCAACCTGTACGGAACAGGAGGTTAAACGTGTTGATTCTCCAAGGAGGGAGATTGCTAGTAAAGCGGATGGAATGGCGAACCCGAGCACAAGGAGATGAGAAATGAGGTGCGTTTTAGAAACCTTTCCCGATCACACGGTGTACCATCTTCTGGGTTTCTCATGCATGTTTTCGATGTAGGAAGATGCCCTTGAACCTGGAGATTTGGGACCCATCAGACGGGTACCACGCAGTATTACTTTAAAGGGTCTGCGTTTGCTCACCCAACCTCACCAAACCTCTCAGCCCCAAGAGTGTCCACCCTTATGTCTCAATCAGCTGTGGGTCTAGATATGGTGAATCCAGGTGGCATCACAGCCCCTGAACGAATTTTGTAAGAATTTCTCTCTCTTTCACTGTCTTTGTTTCACGGGTTTTTAAAAGTAATTGATTTTCCTAATGGGGTTTAGCTGCTTTTCACTGCTGTGTTTATGCCGCTTTACTCCCACTTGACTCACTTACGGAGAGATATCAATACATAGGTTTGAAGATTCTTACTAGTCAGATCTATTCTTGGGCGGTGAATAGGGGGTGTTGAGTCCAGTTCACTGAGCAAGGAGTAGGTCTTGTCTATTACATATTGGGTTTATGGAACGGTATCTGAGCTAATTTGAAACCCTTGTTTTATGCATCACCCCACCTCGCCTTTCCCGTTAGGCAGCCATAGTGTGTTTTCTAAATGTGTGACTCTGTTCTGTTTTGTAATTCAGTTCAAGTGTAGCGGTTTTTACATTCCCTCTATAAGTGATATCTTCTGATTAGTGTCTTTTTCTGTGTGACTTATTTCACTTAGAACCGTCGTACCTGAATCCACTCATCATGCTGCTACTAGCCTTATGACGTTGATTTCATGGCTGAGTGATATTCCATTGTACCTAAGGACCACAACTTCTTTATCCATTTTCCTCTTTCCTGGGATATTTAAGGTGGAATGAAGTGGAGGTTCTTGTCAACAGAGCAACCCTAAACTTTGGAGTGCCTGTGCCTTGCTGATTTTTAGTTTTCCCAAATTAGACGCCCATGAGTGGAAGTGCCCTATGCTCTCTAAGCCGAGTTTTTTAGATGTTTCAGGACACACCATACACTTCTCCAGAGTGGCTGTTGGCAATTTACATCCCGCCCATCAGCGTAGCAAGGCTCCCATTTCTCCATGGCCTCTCCTGCATTTCTGGTATTGACACTTTATTCAGCATGGCCCTTTTGACCGATGGGAAGCGAGACTTCTTTGTAGCGCTGATTTGCCTTTCCAGGTTGCTTGGTTGGCCAAAAAGGGCGTATGCGTTTTTTCCTGAATATATTCAGGAAAAAACGCATACGCCGTTTTTGGCCAAGGGCATCATTGTCGAGGTTTTGCCGCTTTTCCTGTGCTTTAAAGGCGATTCGAATTTACCTCCTGAAATCTGTTTCCTGCAATTCTGCCTTGCTTTCAAATCCTCTTCGTTGCCTTCCCTCAATATTTTTGTGGGCGAGAGTTATCATTTATAACTCTGCAGGTTTGTGATTTGCAGTGCCCCTGAGCTCCATTTTTCAACTCGCTTTTTTGGGAGCTGGCCGCAAAAGCGTAGGATTGCTTCAGGACCTATTCTGGTTCCGGGCGGCAGGCTGAGCCTGTGGTTAATTCTTCTTCCTGATGGGAAAATAGAGTGACCTGTGCCTTTCCCAACACCTAGAGCTAGTCGCTCATTGGTTCCCCCTCTTCCCGTTCATCCTCAGGACAAATTGCAACCTGTACGGAACAGGAGGTTAAACGTGTTGATTCTCCAAGGAGGGAGATTGCTAGTAAAGCGGATGGAATGGCGAACCCGAGCACAAGGAGATGAGAAATGAGGTGCGTTTTAGAAACCTTTCCCGATCACACGTTGTACCATCTTCTGGGTTTCTCATGCATGTTTTCGATGTAGGAAGATGCCCTTGAACCTGGAGATTTGGGACCCATCAGACGGGTACCACGCAGTATTACTTTAAAGGGTCTGCGTTTGCTCACCCAACCTCACCAAACCTCTCAGCCCCAAGAGTGTCCACCCTTATGTCTCAATCAGCTGTGGGTCTAGATATGGTGAATCCAGGTGGCATCACAGCCCCTGAACGAATTTTGTAAGAATTTCTCTCTCTTTCACTGTCTTTGTTTCACGGGTTTTTAAAAGTAATTGATTTTCCTAATGGGGTTTAGCTGCTTTTCACTGCTGTGTTTATGCCGCTTTACTCCCACTTGACTCACTTACGGAGAGATATCAATACATAGGTTTGAAGATTCTTACTAGTCAGATCTATTCTTGGGCGGTGAATAGGGGGTGTTGAGTCCAGTTCACTGAGCAAGGAGTAGGTCTTGTCTATTACATATTGGGTTTATGGAACGGTATCTGAGCTAATTTGAAACCCTTGTTTTATGCATCACCCCACCTCGCCTTTCCCGTTAGGCAGCCATAGTGTGTTTTCTAAATGTGTGACTCTGTTCTGTTTTGTAATTCAGTTCAAGTGTAGCGGTTTTTACATTCCCTCTATAAGTGATATCTTCTGATTAGTGTCTTTTTCTGTGTGACTTATTTCACTTAGAACCGTCGTACCTGAATCCACTCATCATGCTGCTACTAGCCTTATGACGTTGATTTCATGGCTGAGTGATATTCCATTGTACCTAAGGACCACAACTTCTTTATCCATTTTCCTCTTTCCTGGGATATTTAAGGTGGAATGAAGTGGAGGTTCTTGTCAACAGAGCAACCCTAAACTTTGGAGTGCCTGTGCCTTGCTGATTTTTAGTTTTCCCAAATTAGACGCCCATGAGTGGAAGTGCCCTATGCTCTCTAAGCCGAGTTTTTTAGATGTTTCAGGACACACCATACACTTCTCCAGAGTGGCTGTTGGCAATTTACATCCCACCCATCAGCGTAGCAAGGCTCCCATTTCTCCATGGCCTCTCCTGCATTTCTGGTATTGACACTTTATTCAGCATGGCCCTTTTGACCGATGGGAAGCGAGACTTCTTTGTAGCGCTGATTTGCCTTTCCAGGTTGCTTGGTTGGCCAAAAAGGGCGTATGCGTTTTTTCCTGAATATATTCAGGAAAAAACGCATACGCCGTTTTTGGCCAAGGGCATCATTGTCGAGGTTTTGCCGCTTTTCCTGTGCTTTAAAGGCGATTCGAATTTACCTCCTGAAATCTGTTTCCTGCAATTCTGCCTTGCTTTCAAATCCTCTTCGTTGCCTTCCCTCAATATTTTTGTGGGCGAGAGTTATCATTTCTAACTCTGCAGGTTTGTGATTTGCAGTGCCCCTGAGCTCCATTTTTCAACTCGCTTTTTTGGGAGCTGGCCGCAAAAGCGTAGGATTGCTTCAGGCCCTATTCTGGTTCCGGGCGGCAGGCTGAGCCTGTGGTTAATTCTTCTTCCTGATGGGAAAATAGAGTGACCTGTGCCTTTCCCAACACCTAGAGCTAGTCGCTCATTGGTTCCCCCTCTTCCCGTTCATCCTCAGGACAAATTGAAACCTGTACGGAACAGGAGGTTAAACGTGTTGATTCTCCAAGGAGGGAGATTGCTAGTAAAGCGGATGGAATGGCGAACCCGAGCACAAGGAGATGAGAAATGAGGTGCGTTTTAGAAACCTTTCCCCATCACACGGTGTACCATCTTCTGGGTTTCTCATGCATGTTTTCGATGTAGGAAGATGCCCTTGAACCTGGAGATTTGGGACCCATCAGACGGGTACCACGCAGTATTACTTTAAAGGGTCTGCGTTTGCTCACCCAACCTCACCAAACCTCTCAGCCCCAAGAGTGTCCACCCTTATGTCTCAATCAGCTGTGGGTCTAGATATGGTGAATCCAGGTGGCATCACAGCCCCTGAACGAATTTTGTAAGAATTTCTCTCTCTTTCACTGTCTTTGTTTCACGGGTTTTTAAAAGTAATTGATTTTCCTAATGGGGTTTAGCTGCTTTTCACTGCTGTGTTTATGCCGCTTTACTCCCACTTGACTCACTTACGGAGAGATATCAATACATAGGTTTGAAGATTCTTACTAGTCAGATCTATTCTTGGGCGGTGAATAGGGGGTGTTGAGTCCAGTTCACTGAGCAAGGAGTAGGTCTTGTCTATTACATATTGGGTTTATGGAACGGTATCTGAGCTAATTTGAAACCCTTGTTTTATGCATCACCCCACCTCGCCTTTCCCGTTAGGCAGCCATAGTGTGTTTTCTAAATGTGTGACTCTGTTCTGTTTTGTAATTCAGTTCAAGTGTAGCGGTTTTTACATTCCCTCTATAAGTGATATCTTCTGATTAGTGTCTTTTTCTGTGTGACTTATTTCACTTAGAACCGTCGTACCTGAATCCACTCATCATGCTGCTACTAGCCTTATGACGTTGATTTCATGGCTGAGTGATATTCCATTGTACCTAAGGACCACAACTTCTTTATCCATTTTTCTCTTTCCTGGGATATTTAAGGTGGAATGAAGTGGAGGTTCTTGTCAACAGAGCAACCCTAAACTTTGGAGTGCCTGTGCCTTGCTGATTTTTAGTTTTCCCAAATTAGACGCCCATGAGTGGAAGTGCCCTATGCTCTCTAAGCCGAGTTTTTTAGATGTTTCAGGACACACCATACACTTCTCCAGAGTGGCTGTTGGCAATTTACATCCCACCCATCAGCGTAGCAAGGCTCCCATTTCTCCATGGCCTCTCCTGCATTTCTGGTATTGACACTTTATTCAGCATGGCCCTTTTGACCGATGGGAAGCGAGACTTCTTTGTAGCGCTGATTTGCCTTTCCAGGTTGCTTGGTTGGCCAAAAAGGGCGTATGCGTTTTTTCCTGAATATATTCAGGAAAAAACGCATACGCCCTTTTTGGCCAAGGGCATCATTGTCGAGGTTTTGCCGCTTTTCCTGTGCTTTAAAGGCGATTCGAATCTACCTCCTGAAATCTGTTTCCTGCAATTCTGCCTTGCTTTCAAATCCTCTTCGTTGCCTTCCCTCAATATTTTTGTGGGCGAGAGTTATCATTTATAACTCTGCAGGTTTGTGATTTGCAGGGCCCCTGAGCTCCATTTTTCAACTCGCTTTTTTGGGAGCTGGCCGCAAAAGCGTAGGATTGCTTCAGGACCTATTCTGGTTCCGGGCGGCAGGCTGAGCCGGTGGTTAATTCTTCTTCCTGATGGGAAAATAGAGTGACCTGTGCCTGTCCCACCACCTAGAGCTAGTCGCTCATTGGTTCCCCCACTTCCCGTTCATCCTCAGGACAAATTGAAACCTGTACGGAACAGGAGGTTAAAGTGCTGTTTCTCCAAGGAGGGAGATTGCTATTAAAGTGGCTGGAATGGCGAACCCGAGCACAAGGAGATGAGAAATGAGGTGCGTTTTAGAAACCTTTCCCGATCACACGGTGTACCATCTTCTGGGTTTCTCATGCATGTTTTCGATGTAGGAAGATGCCCTTGAACCTGGAGATTTGGGACCCATGGGATGGGTACCACACAGTATTACTTTAAAGGGTCTGCGTTTGCTCACCCAACCTCACCAAACCTCTCAGCCCCAAGAGTGTCCACCCTTATGTCTCAATCAGCTGTGGGTCTAGATATGGTCAATCCAGGTGGCATCACAGCCCCTGAACGAATTTTGTAAGAATTTTTCTCTCTTTCACTGTCTTTGTTTCACGGGTTTTTAAAAGTAATTGATTTTCCTAATGGGGTTTAGCTGCTTTTCACTGCTGTGTTTATGCCGCTTTACTCCCACTTGACTCACTTACGGAGAGATATCAATACATAGGTTTGAAGATTCTTACTAGTCAGATCTATTCTTGGGCGGTGAATAGGGGGTGTTGAGTCCAGTTCACTGAGCAAGGAGTAGGTCTTGTCTATTACATATTGGGTTTATGGAACGGTATCTGAGCTAATTTGAAACCCTTGTTTTAGGCATCACCCCACCTCACCTTTCCCGTTAGGCAGCCATAGTGTGTTTTCTAAATGTGTGACTCTGTTCTGTTTTGTAATTCAGTTCAAGGGTAGTGGTTTTCACATTCACTCTATAAGTGATATCTTCTGATTAGTGTCTTTTTCTGTGTGACTTATTTCACTTAGAACCGTCGTACCTGAATCCACTCATCATGCTGCTACTAGCCTTATGACGTTGATTTCATGGCTGAGTGATATTCCATTGTACCTAAGGACCACAACTTCTTTATCCATTTTTCTCTTTCCTGGGATATTTAAGGTGGAATGAAGTGGAGGTTCTTGTCAACAGAGCAACCCTAAACTTTGGAGTGCCTGTGCCTTGCTGATTTTTAGTTTTCCCAAATTAGACGCCCATGAGTGGAAGTGCCCTATGCTCTCTAAGCCGAGTTTTTTAGATGTTTCAGGACACACCGTACACTTCTCCAGAGTGGCTGTTGGCAATTTACATCCCGCCCATCAGCGTAGCAAGGCTCCCATTTCTCCATGGCCTCTCCTGCATTTCTGGTATTGACACTTTATTCAGCATGGCCCTTTTGACCGATGGGAAGCGAGACTTCTTTGTAGCGCTGATTTGCCTTTCCAGGTTGCTTGGTTGGCCAAAAAGGGCGTATGCGTTTTTTCCTGAATATATTCAGGAAAAAACGCGTACGCCCTTTTTGGCCAAGGGCATCATTGTCGAGGTTTTGCCGCTTTTCCTGTGCTTTAAAGGCGATTCGAATCTACCTCTTGAAATCTGTTTCCTGCAATTCTGCCTTGCTTTCAAATCCTCTTCGTTGCCTTCCCTCAATATTTTTGTGGGCGAGAGTTATCATTTCTAACTCTGCAGGTTTGTGATTTGCAGTGCCCCTGAGCTCCATTTTTCAACTCGCTTTTTTGGGAGCTGGCCGCAAAAGCGTAGGATTGCTTCAGGCCCTATTCTGGTTCCGGGCGGCAGGCTGAGCCTGTGGTTAATTCTTCTTCCTGATGGGAAAATAGAGTGACCTGTGCCTTTCCCAACACCTAGAGCTAGTCGCTCATTGGTTCCCCCTCTTCCCGTTCATCCTCAGGACAAATTGAAACCTGTACGGAACAGGAGGTTAAACGTGTTGATTCTCCAAGGAGGGAGATTGCTAGTAAAGCGGATGGAATGGCGAACCCGAGCACAAGGAGATGAGAAATGAGGTGCGTTTTAGAAACCTTTCCCGATCACACGGTGTACCATCTTCTGGGTTTCTCATGCATGTTTTCGATGTAGGAAGATGCCCTTGAACCTGGAGATTTGGGACCCATCAGACGGGTACCACGCAGTATTACTTTAAAGGGTCTGCGTTTGCTCACCCAACCTCACCAAACCTCTCAGCCCCAAGAGTGTCCACCCTTATGTCTCAATCAGCTGTGGGTCTAGATATGGTCAATCCAGGTGGCATCACAGCCCCTGAACGAATTTTGTAAGAATTTCTCTCTCTTTCACTGTCTTTGTTTCACGGGTTTTTAAAAGTAATTGATTTTCCTAATGGGGTTTAGCTGCTTTTCACTGCTGTGTTTATGCCGCTTTACTCCCACTTGACTCACTTACGGAGAGATATCAATACATAGGTTTGAAGATTCTTACTAGTCAGATCTATTCTTGGGCGGTGAATAGGGGGTGTTGAGTCCAGTTCACTGAGCAAGGAGTAGGTCTTGTCTATTACATATTGGGTTTATGGAACGGTATCTGAGCTAATTTGAAACCCTTGTTTTATGCATCACCCCACCTCGCCTTTCCCGTTAGGCAGCCATAGTGTGTTTTCTAAATGTGTGACTCTATTCTGTTTTGTAATTCAGTTCAAGTGTAGCGGTTTTTACATTCCCTCTATAAGTGATATCTTCTGATTAGTGTCTTTTTCTGTGTGACTTATTTCACTTAGAACCGTCGTACCTGAATCCACTCATCATGCTGCTACTAGCCTTATGACGTTGATTTCATGGCTGAGTGATATTCCATTGTACCTAAGGACCACAACTTCTTTATCCATTTTTCTCTTTCCTGGGATATTTAAGGTGGAATGAAGTGGAGGTTCTTGTCAACAGAGCAACCCTAAACTTTGGAGTGCCTGTGCCTTGCTGATTTTTAGTTTTCCCAAATTAGACGCCCATGAGTGGAAGTGCCCTATGCTCTCTAAGCCGAGTTTTTTAGATGTTTCAGGACACACCATACACTTCTCCAGAGTGGCTGTTGGCAATTTACATCCCACCCATCAGCGTAGCAAGGCTCCCATTTCTCCATGGCCTCTCCTGCATTTCTGGTATTGACACTTTATTCAGCATGGCCCTTTTGACCGATGGGAAGGGAGACTTCTTTGTAGCGCTGATTTGCCTTTCCAGGTTGCTTGGTTGGCCAAAAAGGGCGTATGCGTTTTTTCCTGAATATATTCAGGAAAAAACGCATACGCCCTTTTTGGCCAAGGGCATCATTGTCGAGGTTTTGCCGCTTTTCCTGTGCTTTAAAGGCGATTCGAATCTACCTCCTGAAATCTGTTTCCTGCAATTCTGCCTTGCTTTCAAATCCTCTTCGTTGCCTTCCCTCAATATTTTTGTGGGCGAGAGTTATCATTTCTAACTCTGCAGGTTTGTGATTTGCAGGGCCCCTGAGCTCCATTTTTCAACTCGCTTTTTTGGGAGCTGGCCGCAAAAGCGTAGGATTGCTTCAGGCCCTATTCTGGTTCCGGGCGGCAGGCTGAGCCTGTGGTTAATTCTTCTTCCTGATGGGAAAATAGAGTGACCTGTGCCTGTCCCACCACCTAGAGCTAGTCGCTCATTGGTTCCCCCTCTTCCCGTTCATCCTCAGGACAAATTGAAACCTGTACGGAACAGGAGGTTAAAGTGCTGATTCTCCAAGGAGGGAGGTTGCTATTAAAGTGGCTGGAATGGCGAACCCGAGCACAAGGAGATGAGAAATGAGGTGCGTTTTAGAAACCTTTCCCGATCACACAGTGTACCATCTTCTGGGTTTCTCATGCATGTTTTCGATGTAGGAAGATGCCCTTGAACCTGGAGATTTGGGACCCATCAGACGGGTACCACGCAGTATTACTTTAAAGGGTCTGCGTTTGCTCACCCAAGCTCACCAAAACTCTCAGCCCCAAGAGTGTCCACCCTTATGTCTCAATCAGCTGTGGGTCTAGATATGGTCAATCCAGGTGGCATCACAGCCCCTGAACGAATTTTGTAAGAATTTCTCTCTCTTTCACTGTCTTTGTTTCACGGGTTTTTAAAAGTAATTGATTTTCCTAATGGGGTTTAGCTGCTTTTCACTGCTGTGTTTATGCCGCTTTACTCCCACTTGACTCACTTACGGAGAGATATCAATACATAGGTTTGAAGATTCTTACTAATCAGATCTATTCTTGGGCGGTGAATAGGGGGTGTTGAGTGCAGTTCACTGAGCAAGCAGTAGGTCTTATCTATTACATATTGGGTTTATGGAACGGTATCTGAGCTAATTTGAAACCCTTGTTTTATGCATCACCCCACCTCGCCTTTCCCGTTAGGCAGCCATAGTGTGTTTTCTAAATGTGTGACTCTGTTCTGTTTTGTAATTCAGTTCAAGTGTAGCGGTTTTTACATTCCCTCTATAAGTGATATCTTCTGATTAGTGTCTTTTTCTGTGTGACTTATTTCACTTAGAACCGTCGTACCTGAATCCACTCATCATGCTGCTACTAGCCTTATGACGTTGATTTCATGGCTGAGTGATATTCCATTGTACCTAAGGACCACAACTTCTTTATCCATTTTTCTCTTTCCTGGGATATTTAAGGTGGAATGAAGTGGAGGTTCTTGTCAACAGAGCAACCCTAAACTTTGGAGTGCCTGTGCCTTGCTGATTTTTAGTTTTCCCAAATTAGACGCCCATGAGTGGAAGTGCCCTATGCTCTCTAAGCCGAGTTTTTTAGATGTTTCAGGACACACCATACACTTCTCCAGAGTGGCTGTTGGCAATTTACATCCCACCCATCAGCGTAGCAAGGCTCCCATTTCTCCATGGCCTCTCCTGCATTTCTGGTATTGACACTTTATTCAGCATGGCCCTTTTGACCGATGGGAAGCGAGACTTCTTTGTAGCGCTGATTTGCCTTTCCAGGTTGCTTGGTTGGCCAAAAAGGGCGTATGCGTTTTTTCCTGAATATATTCAGGAAAAAACGCATACGCCCTTTTTGGCCAAGGGCATCATTGTCGAGGTTTTGCCGCTTTTCCTGTGCTTTAAAGGCGATTCGAATCTACCTCCTGAAATCTGTTTCCTGCAATTCTGCCTTGCTTTCAAATCCTCTTCGTTGCCTTCCCTCAATATTTTTGTGGGCGAGAGTTATCATTTCTAACTCTGCAGGTTTGTGATTTGCAGGGCCCCTGAGCTCCATTTTTCAACTCGCTTTTTTGGGAGCTGGCCGCAAAAGCGTAGGATTGCTTCAGGCCCTATTCTGGTTCCGGGCGGCAGGCTGAGCCTGTGGTTAATTCTTCTTCCTGATGGGAAAATAGAGTGACCTGTGCCTGTCCCACCACCTAGAGCTAGTCGCTCATTGGTTCCCCCTCTTCCCGTTCATCCTCAGGACAAATTGAAACCTGTACGGAACAGGAGGTTAAAGTGCTGATTCTCCAAGGAGGGAGGTTGCTATTAAAGTGGCTGGAATGGCGAACCCGAGCACAAGGAGATGAGAAATGAGGTGCGTTTTAGAAACCTTTCCCGATCACACAGTGTACCATCTTCTGGGTTTCTCATGCATGTTTTCGATGTAGGAAGATGCCCTTGAACCTGGAGATTTGGGACCCATCAGACGGGTACCACGCAGTATTACTTTAAAGGGTCTGCGTTTGCTCACCCAAGCTCACCAAAACTCTCAGCCCCAAGAGTGTCCACCCTTATGTCTCAATCAGCTGTGGGTCTAGATATGGTCAATCCAGGTGGCATCACAGCCCCTGAACGAATTTTGTAAGAATTTCTCTCTCTTTCACTGTCTTTGTTTCACGGGTTTTTAAAAGTAATTGATTTTCCTAATGGGGTTTAGCTGCTTTTCACTGCTGTGTTTATGCCGCTTTACTCCCACTTGACTCACTTACGGAGAGATATCAATACATAGGTTTGAAGATTCTTACTAATCAGATCTATTCTTGGGCGGTGAATAGGGGGTGTTGAGTGCAGTTCACTGAGCAAGCAGTAGGTCTTGTCTATTACATATTGGGTTTATGGAACGGTATCTGAGCTAATTTGAAACCCTTGTTTTATGCATCACCCCACCTCGCCTTTCCCGTTAGGCAGCCATAGTGTGTTTTCTAAATGTGTGACTCTGTTCTGTTTTGTAATTCAGTTCAAGTGTAGCGATTTTTACATTCCCTCTATAAGTGATATCTTCTGATTAGTGTCTTTTTCTGTGTGACTTATTTCACTTAGAACCGTCGTACCTGAATCCACTCATCATGCTGCTACTAGCCTTATGACGTTGATTTCATGGCTGAGTGATATTCCATTGTACCTAAGGACCACAACTTCTTTATCCATTTTTCTCTTTCCTGGGGTATTTAAGGTGGAATGAAGTGGAGGTTCTTGTCAACAGAGCAACCCTAAACTTTGGAGTGCCTGTGCCTTGCTGATTTTTAGTTTTCCCAAATTAGACGCCCATGAGTGGAAGTGCCCTATGCTCTCTAAGCCGAGTTTTTTAGATGTTTCAGGACACACCGTACACTTCTCCAGAGTGGCTGTTGGCAATTTACATCCCGCCCATCAGCGTAGCAAGGCTCCCATTTCTCCATGGCCTCTCCTGCATTTCTGGTATTGACACTTTATTCAGCATGGCCCTTTTGACCGATGGGAAGCGAGACTTCTTTGTAGCGCTGATTTGCCTTTCCAGGTTGCTTGGTTGGCCAAAAAGGGCGTATGCGTTTTTTCCTGAATATATTCCGGAAAAAACGCATACGCCCTTTTTGGCCAAGGGCATCATTGTCGAGGTTTTGCCGCTTTTCCTGTGCTTTAAAGGCGATTCGAATCTACCTCCTGAAATCTGTTTCCTGCAATTCTGCCTTGCTTTCAAATCCTCTTCGTTGCCTTCCCTCAATATTTTTGTGGGCGAGTGTTATCATTTCTAACTCTGCAGGTTTGTGATTTGCAGGGCCCCTGAGCTCCATTTTTCAACTCGCTTTTTTGGGAGCTGGCCGCAAAAGCGTAGGATTGCTTCAGGCCCTATTCTGGTTCCGGGCGGCAGGCTGAGCCTGTGGTTAATTCTTCTTCCTGATGGGAAAATAGAGTGACCTGTGCCTGTCCCACCACCTAGAGCTAGTCGCTCATTGGTTCCCCCTCTTCCCGTTCATCCTCAGGACAAATTGAAACCTGTACGGAACAGGAGGTTAAAGTGCTGATTCTCCAAGGAGGGAGGTTGCTATTAAAGTGGCTGGAATGGCGAACCCGAGCACAAGGAGATGAGAAATGAGGTGCGTTTTAGAAACCTTTCCCGATCACACAGTGTACCATCTTCTGGGTTTCTCATGCATGTTTTCGATGTAGGAAGATGCCCTTGAACCTGGAGATTTGGGACCCATCAGACGGGTACCACGCAGTATTACTTTAAAGGGTCTGCGTTTGCTCACCCAAGCTCACCAAAACTCTCAGCCCCAAGAGTGTCCACCCTTATGTCTCAATCAGCTGTGGGTCTAGATATGGTCAATCCAGGTGGCATCACAGCCCCTGAACGAATTTTGTAAGAATTTCTCTCTCTTTCACTGTCTTTGTTTCACGGGTTTTTAAAAGTAATTGATTTTCCTAATGGGGTTTAGCTGCTTTTCACTGCTGTGTTTATGCCGCTTTACTCCCACTTGACTCACTTACGGAGAGATATCAATACATAGGTTTGAAGATTCTTACTAATCAGATCTATTCTTGGGCGGTGAATAGGGGGTGTTGAGTGCAGTTCACTGAGCAAGCAGTAGGTCTTGTCTATTACATATTGGGTTTATGGAACGGTATCTGAGCTAATTTGAAACCCTTGTTTTATGCATCACCCCACCTCGCCTTTCCCGTTAGGCAGCCATAGTGTGTTTTCTAAATGTGTGACTCTGTTCTGTTTTGTAATTCAGTTCAAGTGTAGCGGTTTTTACATTCCCTCTATAAGTGATATCTTCTGATTAGTGTCTTTTTCTGTGTGACTTATTTCACTTAGAACCGTCGTACCTGAATCCACTCATCATGCTGCTACTAGCCTTATGACGTTGATTTCATGGCTGAGTGATATTCCATTGTACCTAAGGACCACAACTTCTTTATCCATTTTTCTCTTTCCTGGGGTATTTAAGGTGGAATGAAGTGGAGGTTCTTGTCAACAGAGCAACCCTAAACTTTGGAGTGCCTGTGCCTTGCTGATTTTTAGTTTTCCCAAATTAGACGCCCATGAGTGGAAGTGCCCTATGCTCTCTAAGCCGAGTTTTTTAGATGTTTCAGGACACACCATACACTTCTCCAGAGTGGCTGTTGGCAATTTACATCCCGCCCATCAGCGTAGCAAGGCTCCCATTTCTCCATGGCCTCTCCTGCATTTCTGGTATTGACACTTTATTCAGCATGGCCCTTTTGACCGATGGGAAGCGAGACTTCTTTGTAGCGCTGATTTGCCTTTCCAGGTTGCTTGGTTGGCCAAAAAGGGCGTATGCGTTTTTTCCTGAATATATTCAGGAAAAAACGCATACGCCCTTTTTGGCCAAGGGCATCATTGTCGAGGTTTTGCCGCTTTTCCTGTGCTTTAAAGGCGATTCGAATCTACCTCCTGAAATCTGTTTCCTGCAATTCTGCCTTGCTTTCAAATCCTCTTCGTTGCCTTCCCTCAATATTTTTGTGGGCGAGAGTTATCATTTCTAACTCTGCAGGTTTGTGATTTGCAGTGCCCCTGAGCTCCATTTTTCAACTCGCTTTTTTGGGAGCTGGCCGCAAAAGCGTAGGATTGCTTCAGGACCTATTCTGGTTCCGGGCGGCAGGCTGAGCCTGTGGTTAATTCTTCTTCCTGATGGGAAAATAGAGTGACCTGTGCCTTTCCCAACACCTAGAGCTAGTCGCTCATTGGTTCCCCCTCTTCCCGTTCATCCTCAGGACAAATTGAAACCTGTACGGAACAGGAGGTTAAACGTGTTGATTCTCCAAGGAGGGAGATTGCTAGTAAAGCGGATGGAATGGCGAACCCGAGCACAAGGAGATGAGAAATGAGGTGCGTTTTAGAAACCTTTCCCGATCACACGGTGTACCATCTTCTGGGTTTCTCATGCATGTTTTCGATGTAGGAAGATGCCCTTGAACCTGGAGATTTGGGACCCATCAGACGGGTACCACGCAGTATTACTTTAAAGGGTCTGCGTTTGCTCACCCAAGCTCACCAAAACTCTCAGCCCCAAGAGTGTCCACCCTTATGTCTCAATCAGCTGTGGGTCTAGATATGGTCAATCCAGGTGGCATCACAGCCCCTGAACGAATTTTGTAAGAATTTCTCTCTCTTTCACTGTCTTTGTTTCACGGGTTTTTAAAAGTAATTGATTTTCCTAATGGGGTTTAGCTGCTTTTCACTGCTGTGTTTATGCCGCTTTACTCCCACTTGACTCACTTACGGAGAGATATCAATACATAGGTTTGAAGATTCTTACTAATCAGATCTATTCTTGGGCGGTGAATAGGGGGTGTTGAGTGCAGTTCACTGAGCAAGCAGTAGGTCTTGTCTATTACATATTGGGTTTATGGAACGGTATCTGAGCTAATTTGAAACCCTTGTTTTATGCATCACCCCACCTCGCCTTTCCCGTTAGGCAGCCATAGTGTGTTTTCTAAATGTGTGACTCTGTTCTGTTTTGTAATTCAGTTCAAGTGTAGCGGTTTTTACATTCCCTCTATAAGTGATATCTTCTGATTAGTGTCTTTTTCTGTGTGACTTATTTCACTTAGAACCGTCGTACCTGAATCCACTCATCATGCTGCTACTAGCCTTATGACGTTGATTTCATGGCTGAGTGATATTCCATTGTACCTAAGGACCACAACTTCTTTATCCATTTTTCTCTTTCCTGGGGTATTTAAGGTGGAATGAAGTGGAGGTTCTTGTCAACAGAGCAACCCTAAACTTTGGAGTGCCTGTGCCTTGCTGATTTTTAGTTTTCCCAAATTAGACGCCCATGAGTGGAAGTGCCCTATGCTCTCTAAGCCGAGTTTTTTAGATGTTTCAGGACACACCGTACACTTCTCCAGAGTGGCTGTTGGCAATTTACATCCCGCCCATCAGCGTAGCAAGGCTCCCATTTCTCCATGGCCTCTCCTGCATTTCTGGTATTGACACTTTATTCAGCATGGCCCTTTTGACCGATGGGAAGCGAGACTTCTTTGTAGCGCTGATTTGCCTTTCCAGGTTGCTTGGTTGGCCAAAAAGGGCGTATGCGTTTTTTCCTGAATATATTCAGGAAAAAACGCATACGCCCTTTTTGGCCAAGGGCATCATTGTCGAGGTTTTGCCGCTTTTCCTGTGCTTTAAAGGCGATTCAAATCTACCTCCTGAAATCTGTTTCCTGCAATTCTGCCTTGCTTTCAAATCCTCTTCGTTGCCTTCCCTCAATATTTTTGTGGGCGAGAGTTATCATTTATAACTCTGCAGGTTTGTGATTTGCAGTGCCCCTGAGCTCCATTTTTCAACTCGCTTTTTTGGGAGCTGGCCGCAAAAGCGTAGGATTGCTTCAGGACCTATTCTGGTTCCGGGCGGCAGGCTGAGCCTGTGGTTAATTCTTCTTCCTGATGGGAAAATAGAGTGACCTGTGCCTTTCCCAACACCTAGAGCTAGTCGCTCATTGGTTCCCCCTCTTCCCGTTCATCCTCAGGACAAATTGAAACCTGTACGGAACAGGAGGTTAAACGTGTTGATTCTCCAAGGAGGGAGATTGCTAGTAAAGCGGATGGAATGGCGAACCCGAGCACAAGGAGATGAGAAATGAGGTGCGTTTTAGAAACCTTTCCCGATCACACGGTGTACCATCTTCTGGGTTTCTCATGCATGTTTTCGATGTAGGAAGATGCCCTTGAACCTGGAGATTTGGGACCCATCAGACGGGTACCACGCAGTATTACTTTAAAGGGTCTGCGTTTGCTCACCCAACCTCACCAAACCTCTCAGCCCCAAGAGTGTCCACCCTTATGTCTCAATCAGCTGTGGGTCTAGATATGGTCAATCCAGGTGGCATCACAGCCCCTGAACGAATTTTGTAAGAATTTCTCTCTCTTTCACTGTCTTTGTTTCACGGGTTTTTAAAAGTAATTGATTTTCCTAATGGGGTTTAGCTGCTTTTCACTGCTGTGTTTATGCCGCTTTACTCCCACTTGACTCACTTACGGAGAGATATCAATACATAGGTTTGAAGATTCTTACTAGTCAGATCTATTCTTGGGCGGTGAATAGGGGGTGTTGAGTCCAGTTCACTGAGCAAGGAGTAGGTCTTGTCTATTACATATTGGGTTTATGGAACGGTATCTGAGCTAATTTGAAACCCTTGTTTTATGCATCACCCCACCTCGCCTTTCCCGTTAGGCAGCCATAGTGTGTTTTCTAAATGTGTGACTCTGTTCTGTTTTGTAATTCAGTTCAAGTGTAGCGGTTTTTACATTCCCTCTATAAGTGATATCTTCTGATTAGTGTCTTTTTCTGTGTGACTTATTTCACTTAGAACCGTCGTACCTGAATCCACTCATCATGCTGCTACTAGCCTTATGACGTTGATTTCATGGCTGAGTGATATTCCATTGTACCTAAGGACCACAACTTCTTTATCCATTTTTCTCTTTCCTGGGATATTTAAGGTGGAATGAAGTGGAGGTTCTTGTCAACAGAGCAACCCTAAACTTTGGAGTGCCTGTGCCTTGCTGATTTTTAGTTTTCCCAAATTAGACGCCCATGAGTGGAAGTGCCCTATGCTCTCTAAGCCGAGTTTTTTAGATGTTTCAGGACACACCATACACTTCTCCAGAGTGGCTGTTGGCAATTTACATCCCACCCATCAGCGTAGCAAGGCTCCCATTTCTCCATGGCCTCTCCTGCATTTCTGGTATTGACACTTTATTCAGCATGGCCCTTTTGACCGATGGGAAGCGAGACTTCTTTGTAGCGCTGATTTGCCTTTCCAGGTTGCTTGGTTGGCCAAAAAGGGCGTATGCGTTTTTTCCTGAATATATTCCGGAAAAAACGCATACGCCCTTTTTGGCCAAGGGCATCATTGTCGAGGTTTTGCCGCTTTTCCTGTGCTTTAAAGGCGATTCGAATCTACCTCCTGAAATCTGTTTCCTGCAATTCTGCCTTGCTTTCAAATCCTCTTCGTTGCCTTCCCTCAATATTTTTGTGGGCGAGAGTTATCATTTCTAACTCTGCAGGTTTGTGATTTGCAGGGCCCCTGAGCTCCATTTTTCAACTCGCTTTTTTGGGAGCTGGCCGCAAAAGCGTAGGATTGCTTCAGGCCCTATTCTGGTTCCGGGCGGCAGGCTGAGCCTGTGGTTAATTCTTCTTCCTGATGGGAAAATAGAGTGACCTGTGCCTGTCCCACCACCTAGAGCTAGTCGCTCATTGGTTCCCCCTCTTCCCGTTCATCCTCAGGACAAATTGAAACCTGTACGGAACAGGAGGTTAAAGTGCTGATTCTCCAAGGAGGGAGGTTGCTATTAAAGTGGCTGGAATGGCGAACCCGAGCACAAGGAGATGAGAAATGAGGTGCGTTTTAGAAACCTTTCCCGATCACACAGTGTACCATCTTCTGGGTTTCTCATGCATGTTTTCGATGTAGGAAGATGCCCTTGAACCTGGAGATTTGGGACCCATCAGACGGGTACCACGCAGTATTACTTTAAAGGGTCTGCGTTTGCTCACCCAAGCTCACCAAAACTCTCAGCCCCAAGAGTGTCCACCCTTATGTCTCAATCAGCTGTGGGTCTAGATATGGTCAATCCAGGTGGCATCACAGCCCCTGAACGAATTTTGTAAGAATTTCTCTCTCTTTCACTGTCTTTGTTTCACGGGTTTTTAAAAGTAATTGATTTTCCTAATGGGGTTTAGCTGCTTTTCACTGCTGTGTTTATGCCGCTTTACTCCCACTTGACTCACTTACGGAGAGATATCAATACATAGGTTTGAAGATTCTTACTAATCAGATCTATTCTTGGGCGGTGAATAGGGGGTGTTGAGTGCAGTTCACTGAGCAAGCAGTAGGTCTTGTCTATTACATATTGGGTTTATGGAACGGTATCTGAGCTAATTTGAAACCCTTGTTTTATGCATCACCCCACCTCGCCTTTCCCGTTAGGCAGCCATAGTGTGTTTTCTAAATGTGTGACTCTGTTCTGTTTTGTAATTCAGTTCAAGTGTAGCGGTTTTTACATTCCCTCTATAAGTGATATCTTCTGATTAGTGTCTTTTTCTGTGTGACTTATTTCACTTAGAACCGTCGTACCTGAATCCACTCATCATGCTGCTACTAGCCTTATGACGTTGATTTCATGGCTGAGTGATATTCCATTGTACCTAAGGACCACAACTTCTTTATCCATTTTTCTCTTTCCTGGGGTATTTAAGGTGGAATGAAGTGGAGGTTCTTGTCAACAGAGCAACCCTAAACTTTGGAGTGCCTGTGCCTTGCTGATTTTTAGTTTTCCCAAATTAGACGCCCATGAGTGGAAGTGCCCTATGCTCTCTAAGCCGAGTTTTTTAGATGTTTCAGGACACACCATACACTTCTCCAGAGTGGCTGTTGGCAATTTACATCCCGCCCATCAGCGTAGCAAGGCTCCCATTTCTCCATGGCCTCTCCTGCATTTCTGGTATTGACACTTTATTCAGCATGGCCCTTTTGACCGATGGGAAGCGAGACTTCTTTGTAGCGCTGATTTGCCTTTCCAGGTTGCTTGGTTGGCCAAAAAGGGCGTATGCGTTTTTTCCTGAATATATTCAGGAAAAAACGCATACGCCCTTTTTGGCCAAGGGCATCATTGTCGAGGTTTTGCCGCTTTTCCTGTGCTTTAAAGGCGATTCGAATCTACCTCCTGAAATCTGTTTCCTGCAATTCTGCCTTGCTTTCAAATCCTCTTCGTTGCCTTCCCTCAATATTTTTGTGGGCGAGAGTTATCATTTCTAACTCTGCAGGTTTGTGATTTGCAGTGCCCCTGAGCTCCATTTTTCAACTCGCTTTTTTGGGAGCTGGCCGCAAAAGCGTAGGATTGCTTCAGGACCTATTCTGGTTCCGGGCGGCAGGCTGAGCCTGTGGTTAATTCTTCTTCCTGATGGGAAAATAGAGTGACCTGTGCCTTTCCCAACACCTAGAGCTAGTCGCTCATTGGTTCCCCCTCTTCCCGTTCATCCTCAGGACAAATTGAAACCTGTACGGAACAGGAGGTTAAACGTGTTGATTCTCCAAGGAGGGAGATTGCTAGTAAAGCGGATGGAATGGCGAACCCGAGCACAAGGAGATGAGAAATGAGGTGCGTTTTAGAAACCTTTCCCGATCACACGGTGTACCATCTTCTGGGTTTCTCATGCATGTTTTCGATGTAGGAAGATGCCCTTGAACCTGGAGATTTGGGACCCATCAGACGGGTACCACGCAGTATTACTTTAAAGGGTCTGCGTTTGCTCACCCAACCTCACCAAACCTCTCAGCCCCAAGAGTGTCCACCCTTATGTCTCAATCAGCTGTGGGTCTAGATATGGTCAATCCAGGTGGCATCACAGCCCCTGAACGAATTTTGTAAGAATTTCTCTCTCTTTCACTGTCTTTGTTTCACGGGTTTTTAAAAGTAATTGATTTTCCTAATGGGGTTTAGCTGCTTTTCACTGCTGTGTTTATGCCGCTTTACTCCCACTTGACTCACTTACGGAGAGATATCAATACATAGGTTTGAAGATTCTTACTAGTCAGATCTATTCTTGGGCGGTGAATAGGGGGTGTTGAGTCCAGTTCACTGAGCAAGGAGTAGGTCTTGTCTATTACATATTGGGTTTATGGAACGGTATCTGAGCTAATTTGAAACCCTTGTTTTATGCATCACCCCACCTCGCCTTTCCCGTTAGGCAGCCATAGTGTGTTTTCTAAATGTGTGACTCTGTTCTGTTTTGTAATTCAGTTCAAGTGTAGCGGTTTTTACATTCCCTCTATAAGTGATATCTTCTGATTAGTGTCTTTTTCTGTGTGACTTATTTCACTTAGAACCGTCGTACCTGAATCCACTCATCATGCTGCTACTAGCCTTATGACGTTGATTTCATGGCTGAGTGATATTCCATTGTACCTAAGGACCACAACTTCTTTATCCATTTTTCTCTTTCCTGGGATATTTAAGGTGGAATGAAGTGGAGGTTCTTGTCAACAGAGCAACCCTAAACTTTGGAGTGCCTGTGCCTTGCTGATTTTTAGTTTTCCCAAATTAGACGCCCATGAGTGGAAGTGCCCTATGCTCTCTAAGCCGAGTTTTTTAGATGTTTCAGGACACACCATACACTTCTCCAGAGTGGCTGTTGGCAATTTACATCCCACCCATCAGCGTAGCAAGGCTCCCATTTCTCCATGGCCTCTCCTGCATTTCTGGTATTGACACTTTATTCAGCATGGCCCTTTTGACCGATGGGAAGCGAGACTTCTTTGTAGCGCTGATTTGCCTTTCCAGGTTGCTTGGTTGGCCAAAAAGGGCGTATGCGTTTTTTCCTGAATATATTCCGGAAAAAACGCATACGCCCTTTTTGGCCAAGGGCATCATTGTCGAGGTTTTGCCGCTTTTCCTGTGCTTTAAAGGCGATTCGAATCTACCTCCTGAAATCTGTTTCCTGCAATTCTGCCTTGCTTTCAAATCCTCTTCGTTGCCTTCCCTCAATATTTTTGTGGGCGAGAGTTATCATTTCTAACTCTGCAGGTTTGTGATTTGCAGGGCCCCTGAGCTCCATTTTTCAACTCGCTTTTTTGGGAGCTGGCCGCAAAAGCGTAGGATTGCTTCAGGCCCTATTCTGGTTCCGGGCGGCAGGCTGAGCCTGTGGTTAATTCTTCTTCCTGATGGGAAAATAGAGTGACCTGTGCCTGTCCCACCACCTAGAGCTAGTCGCTCATTGGTTCCCCCTCTTCCCGTTCATCCTCAGGACAAATTGAAACCTGTACGGAACAGGAGGTTAAAGTGCTGATTCTCCAAGGAGGGAGGTTGCTATTAAAGTGGCTGGAATGGCGAACCCGAGCACAAGGAGATGAGAAATGAGGTGCGTTTTAGAAACCTTTCCCGATCACACAGTGTACCATCTTCTGGGTTTCTCATGCATGTTTTCGATGTAGGAAGATGCCCTTGAACCTGGAGATTTGGGACCCATCAGACGGGTACCACGCAGTATTACTTTAAAGGGTCTGCGTTTGCTCACCCAAGCTCACCAAAACTCTCAGCCCCAAGAGTGTCCACCCTTATGTCTCAATCAGCTGTGGGTCTAGATATGGTCAATCCAGGTGGCATCACAGCCCCTGAACGAATTTTGTAAGAATTTCTCTCTCTTTCACTGTCTTTGTTTCACGGGTTTTTAAAAGTAATTGATTTTCCTAAAGGGGTTTAGCTGCTTTTCACTGCTGTGTTTATGCCGCTTTACTCCCACTTGACTCACTTACGGAGAGATATCAATACATAGGTTTGAAGATTCTTACTAATCAGATCTATTCTTGGGCGGTGAATAGGGGGTGTTGAGTGCAGTTCACTGAGCAAGCAGTAGGTCTTGTCTATTACATATTGGGTTTATGGAACGGTATCTGAGCTAATTTGAAACCCTTGTTTTATGCATCACCCCACCTCGCCTTTCCCGTTAGGCAGCCATAGTGTGTTTTCTAAATGTGTGACTCTGTTCTGTTTTGTAATTCAGTTCAAGTGTAGCGGTTTTTACATTCCCTCTATAAGTGATATCTTCTGATTAGTGTCTTTTTCTGTGTGACTTATTTCACTTAGAACCGTCGTACCTGAATCCACTCATCATGCTGCTACTAGCCTTATGACGTTGATTTCATGGCTGAGTGATATTCCATTGTACCTAAGGACCACAACTTCTTTATCCATTTTTCTCTTTCCTGGGGTATTTAAGGTGGAATGAAGTGGAGGTTCTTGTCAACAGAGCAACCCTAAACTTTGGAGTGCCTGTGCCTTGCTGATTTTTAGTTTTCCCAAATTAGACGCCCATGAGTGGAAGTGCCCTATGCTCTCTAAGCCGAGTTTTTTAGATGTTTCAGGACACACCATACACTTCTCCAGAGTGGCTGTTGGCAATTTACATCCCGCCCATCAGCGTAGCAAGGCTCCCATTTCTCCATGGCCTCTCCTGCATTTCTGGTATTGACACTTTATTCAGCATGGCCCTTTTGACCGATGGGAAGCGAGACTTCTTTGTAGCGCTGATTTGCCTTTCCAGGTTGCTTGGTTGGCCAAAAAGGGCGTATGCGTTTTTTCCTGAATATATTCAGGAAAAAACGCATACGCCCTTTTTGGCCAAGGGCATCATTGTCGAGGTTTTGCCGCTTTTCCTGTGCTTTAAAGGCGATTCGAATCTACCTCCTGAAATCTGTTTCCTGCAATTCTGCCTTGCTTTCAAATCCTCTTCGTTGCCTTCCCTCAATATTTTTGTGGGCGAGAGTTATCATTTCTAACTCTGCAGGTTTGTGATTTGCAGTGCCCCTGAGCTCCATTTTTCAACTCGCTTTTTTGGGAGCTGGCCGCAAAAGCGTAGGATTGCTTCAGGACCTATTCTGGTTCCGGGCGGCAGGCTGAGCCTGTGGTTAATTCTTCTTCCTGATGGGAAAATAGAGTGACCTGTGCCTTTCCCAACACCTAGAGCTAGTCGCTCATTGGTTCCCCCTCTTCCCGTTCATCCTCAGGACAAATTGAAACCTGTACGGAACAGGAGGTTAAACGTGTTGATTCTCCAAGGAGGGAGATTGCTAGTAAAGCGGATGGAATGGCGAACCCGAGCACAAGGAGATGAGAAATGAGGTGCGTTTTAGAAACCTTTCCCGATCACACGGTGTACCATCTTCTGGGTTTCTCATGCATGTTTTCGATGTAGGAAGATGCCCTTGAACCTGGAGATTTGGGACCCATCAGACGGGTACCACGCAGTATTACTTTAAAGGGTCTGCGTTTGCTCACCCAAGCTCACCAAAACTCTCAGCCCCAAGAGTGTCCACCCTTATGTCTCAATCAGCTGTGGGTCTAGATATGGTCAATCCAGGTGGCATCACAGCCCCTGAACGAATTTTGTAAGAATTTCTCTCTCTTTCACTGTCTTTGTTTCACGGGTTTTTAAAAGTAATTGATTTTCCTAATGGGGTTTAGCTGCTTTTCACTGCTGTGTTTATGCCGCTTTACTCCCACTTGACTCACTTACGGAGAGATATCAATACATAGGTTTGAAGATTCTTACTAATCAGATCTATTCTTGGGCGGTGAATAGGGGGTGTTGAGTGCAGTTCACTGAGCAAGCAGTAGGTCTTGTCTATTACATATTGGGTTTATGGAACGGTATCTGAGCTAATTTGAAACCCTTGTTTTATGCATCACCCCACCTCGCCTTTCCCGTTAGGCAGCCATAGTGTGTTTTCTAAATGTGTGACTCTGTTCTGTTTTGTAATTCAGTTCAAGTGTAGCGGTTTTTACATTCCCTCTATAAGTGATATCTTCTGATTAGTGTCTTTTTCTGTGTGACTTATTTCACTTAGAACCGTCGTACCTGAATCCACTCATCATGCTGCTACTAGCCTTATGACGTTGATTTCATGGCTGAGTGATATTCCATTGTACCTAAGGACCACAACTTCTTTATCCATTTTTCTCTTTCCTGGGGTATTTAAGGTGGAATGAAGTGGAGGTTCTTGTCAACAGAGCAACCCTAAACTTTGGAGTGCCTGTGCCTTGCTGATTTTTAGTTTTCCCAAATTAGACGCCCATGAGTGGAAGTGCCCTATGCTCTCTAAGCCGAGTTTTTTAGATGTTTCAGGACACACCGTACACTTCTCCAGAGTGGCTGTTGGCAATTTACATCCCGCCCATCAGCGTAGCAAGGCTCCCATTTCTCCATGGCCTCTCCTGCATTTCTGGTATTGACACTTTATTCAGCATGGCCCTTTTGACCGATGGGAAGCGAGACTTCTTTGTAGCGCTGATTTGCCTTTCCAGGTTGCTTGGTTGGCCAAAAAGGGCGTATGCGTTTTTTCCTGAATATATTCAGGAAAAAACGCATACGCCCTTTTTGGCCAAGGGCATCATTGTCGAGGTTTTGCCGCTTTTCCTGTGCTTTAAAGGCGATTCAAATCTACCTCCTGAAATCTGTTTCCTGCAATTCTGCCTTGCTTTCAAATCCTCTTCGTTGCCTTCCCTCAATATTTTTGTGGGCGAGAGTTATCATTTATAACTCTGCAGGTTTGTGATTTGCAGTGCCCGTGAGCTCCATTTTTCAACTCGCTTTTTTGGGAGCTGGCCGCAAAAGCGTAGGATTGCTTCAGGACCTATTCTGGTTCCGGGCGGCAGGCTGAGCCTGTGGTTAATTCTTCTTCCTGATGGGAAAATAGAGTGACCTGTGCCTTTCCCAACACCTAGAGCTAGTCGCTCATTGGTTCCCCCTCTTCCCGTTCATCCTCAGGACAAATTGAAACCTGTACGGAACAGGAGGTTAAACGTGTTGATTCTCCAAGGAGGGAGATTGCTAGTAAAGCGGATGGAATGGCGAACCCGAGCACAAGGAGATGAGAAATGAGGTGCGTTTTAGAAACCTTTCCCGATCACACGGTGTACCATCTTCTGGGTTTCTCATGCATGTTTTCGATGTAGGAAGATGCCCTTGAACCTGGAGATTTGGGACCCATCAGACGGGTACCACGCAGTATTACTTTAAAGGGTCTGCGTTTGCTCACCCAACCTCACCAAACCTCTCAGCCCCAAGAGTGTCCACCCTTATGTCTCAATCAGCTGTGGGTCTAGATATGGTCAATCCAGGTGGCATCACAGCCCCTGAACGAATTTTGTAAGAATTTCTCTCTCTTTCACTGTCTTTGTTTCACGGGTTTTTAAAAGTAATTGATTTTCCTAATGGGGTTTAGCTGCTTTTCACTGCTGTGTTTATGCCGCTTTACTCCCACTTGACTCACTTACGGAGAGATATCAATACATAGGTTTGAAGATTCTTACTAGTCAGATCTATTCTTGGGCGGTGAATAGGGGGTGTTGAGTCCAGTTCACTGAGCAAGGAGTAGGTCTTGTCTATTACATATTGGGTTTATGGAACGGTATCTGAGCTAATTTGAAACCCTTGTTTTATGCATCACCCCACCTCGCCTTTCCCGTTAGGCAGCCATAGTGTGTTTTCTAAATGTGTGACTCTGTTCTGTTTTGTAATTCAGTTCAAGTGTAGCGGTTTTTACATTCCCTCTATAAGTGATATCTTCTGATTAGTGTCTTTTTCTGTGTGACTTATTTCACTTAGAACCGTCGTACCTGAATCCACTCATCATGCTGCTACTAGCCTTATGACGTTGATTTCATGGCTGAGTGATATTCCATTGTACCTAAGGACCACAACTTCTTTATCCATTTTTCTCTTTCCTGGGATATTTAAGGTGGAATGAAGTGGAGGTTCTTGTCAACAGAGCAACCCTAAACTTTGGAGTGCCTGTGCCTTGCTGATTTTTAGTTTTCCCAAATTAGACGCCCATGAGTGGAAGTGCCCTATGCTCTCTAAGCCGAGTTTTTTAGATGTTTCAGGACACACCATACACTTCTCCAGAGTGGCTGTTGGCAATTTACATCCCACCCATCAGCGTAGCAAGGCTCCCATTTCTCCATGGCCTCTCCTGCATTTCTGGTATTGACACTTTATTCAGCATGGCCCTTTTGACCGATGGGAAGCGAGACTTCTTTGTAGCGCTGATTTGCCTTTCCAGGTTGCTTGGTTGGCCAAAAAGGGCGTATGCGTTTTTTCCTGAATATATTCCGGAAAAAACGCATACGCCCTTTTTGGCCAAGGGCATCATTGTCGAGGTTTTGCCGCTTTTCCTGTGCTTTAAAGGCGATTCGAATCTACCTCCTGAAATCTGTTTCCTGCAATTCTGCCTTGCTTTCAAATCCTCTTCGTTGCCTTCCCTCAATATTTTTGTGGGCGAGAGTTATCATTTCTAACTCTGCAGGTTTGTGATTTGCAGGGCCCCTGAGCTCCATTTTTCAACTCGCTTTTTTGGGAGCTGGCCGCAAAAGCGTAGGATTGCTTCAGGCCCTATTCTGGTTCCGGGCGGCAGGCTGAGCCTGTGGTTAATTCTTCTTCCTGATGGGAAAATAGAGTGACCTGTGCCTGTCCCACCACCTAGAGCTAGTCGCTCATTGGTTCCCCCTCTTCCCGTTCATCCTCAGGACAAATTGAAACCTGTACGGAACAGGAGGTTAAAGTGCTGATTCTCCAAGGAGGGAGGTTGCTATTAAAGTGGCTGGAATGGCGAACCCGAGCACAAGGAGATGAGAAATGAGGTGCGTTTTAGAAACCTTTCCCGATCACACAGTGTACCATCTTCTGGGTTTCTCATGCATGTTTTCGATGTAGGAAGATGCCCTTGAACCTGGAGATTT